>NC_138128.1:99489737-100127109 GCF_964188305.1 Podarcis bocagei | reverse complement strand
CAGCTCTTTGATGAGTGCATTGCCAGTGAGCAATGCAGGGGGAAATGCTAATTTTTTTTAACCCAGCAAGCTGTCTAATGGCTTCAGAAATTAAAGGATAATTGCACATGAGTGAATTTCTGTTTTTACAAGTCCACTGTTACCATTTGGAAAGTATTTGCATTTTTCTAAACACACACACACACACACACACACACACACACACACCACTTCATGTCAAGTTGTTAATTCTTTGTTATTGTTTTCGTCTGGAAAAAAGAGACAAGTTTCACTCTTTAGCCTTGAACACATTTATTTGGAAACTAGTTTGGGGGATTTCAAGAACTGTACTTTCCTATAAGGACAAGTTCACCTGCGTGTCCCCATCAAAGAGCTGTAGCTCAGCAGTTGAGCTTCTGTCTCACACGCAGAAGGTCCCAGGTTCAATCCCCAGGTGAGAGAGCCATACCTGAAACCCTGGAGAGCAACTGCTAGTGTAGTCTGTGCTGAATTCGATGGGCCAATGGGCTCACTCACTTTGAGGCAGCTTCCTATGTTCCTATGATTTTTCATCCCTTCATTAGTCAGTAGAGATGGGTGAATCTGTCAGTTTTGGTTTCTCTGTGTGCCTCATTTTTCCAATCTTCAATTCTCCACATTTCCACTTCAGATGCATTTTTAAAAGTATGCATAAGAGTTAACCAGTATTTTATTGCAAATTTCTCCTACGTATACATTTTTGTATGCAGTTTGATCTAATAAACAGATTCTTGTGATGTATTTTTCACCAATAGCTGGTTTCATGCACACATTACACCAGTATATGCATTTCTGCACATACTGCTTTACTAGAGAATGTTGTTTGGAGATTTAGAAGGAAGATGGTTGTTTCCAATCAGGCATAAGGAGAGTAGTATTTCTCTGTCTCCCTGCCTTCTTCTTGAGTGCTGGATTTTTGTTTGCTAAGGAGTAGGGGTGGGAGGAGTTTGCTTGGATTTGAGCTACTTTTCTCCTTTGCAGAAATAAAATTAATGCACAGCACACAACCTAGATCCCCCTCTGCTGTGCTGATTGGATCCCCATGCCGATTAAATATTTCACACCGATTAGAGGAAGCTGAAAGCACTCAGCTGGTAATTCAGCATATACATGACTTGTACAAGAACCAACTTTTGGGCTTAAGTCAAACACCCCAGTTTCTGGCAGTTTGGATTAGAAGGCGTCATCTGCATTAAAATCCTTCAGCCCCGTTCCCGTAAAGCCTAATTAACAGAGGCACATAAGGGGAGGGGAAAAGAATACATTGCATTGCAAATGTAACCCTAAGAAGTATCTTCTGAAAACAAAAATCATCAAGAACAAAAATGACTATTTTAGTTCTTTCTTTAATTAGGATCTCCTCCAGGACCCTTCTGGAGCAACGCTTTTTCTAAGATGCCTTATCCTCACCCTGCCATCATCTAGTCTTGCCAGCTGAAGGCCGAGAGAGAGTAAGAGTGAGAGAGAGTGTTACTCCCACTTTGTTTCGGTAGGGCTTTCTGAGTAAACATGCATAGGATCAGGTCCAGTAACTTTTATTTCTGTTTTCACTAGTTCTTGATATTTGCCAAGGTTTCTCTTTTCTCAGTAAACTGGAGGTAAAATATGTATTAATAATCATGCTGTTACCTTCTATGGTCCACTCCATATCCTTTGGTATTGCAGCTAATAATAATAATAATAATAATAATAATAATAATAATAATAATAATAATTTATTATTTATACCCCGCCCATCTGGCTGGGTTTCCCCAGCCACTCTGGGCGGCTTCCAACTGAATATTAAAAACAGTACAGCTTCAAACATTAAAAACTTCCCTAAAGAGGGCTGCCTTCAGATGCAATTTAGTGGTAGGAGGGTGGGGCTTGGTGGAATTTCTCTCTAACAGTGCAGTCCTAATGTGTTTGAAAAGGCTTAAGTGCCCCTTGCTTTGTAGAACACTGAGCCAAGAGGGTGGCTTCCTCCTTCATCTGCACTAGTATGCTGAAGTGGGCTCTCTGGAACCCTTGTTAAAATTGCACCATCACATTTAACAGAAGGTTCAGTTAATTCTGTGCCTCTGATAGTGCCTATTGTCAGTTTGCAACATGCTCTTTCTCCCTTACTGTCCCTTCTCCTGATCCCTTGCCACCCTTCCTGCCAAATTATGTGTGTCAGGCTAAGGATGACTTAAGGTTCAGTAGAACAAGGTCCATTTTTACCCACCTCAGAGCAAATAAATGCCTTTGCCTCCTGCTTTTTTTAATATCCGCATTTAAAAACAAAACATACATTGTTTCATTGGGCCAAACTTCCACCGCTTTGAAGCAGAAGCAGGGCATGAAAGCACAAGCCATATTCTGTCTTTGTCCCCAGCTTCTAACATCCAGAAGTGCTTCTGAACATGGAGAATCCTATTAACTATTTTTGATAACAGCAGCTTATACATACACCATTCATAATTGGTCAAATTGTCTCTTAAAGCTATTTAAACTAGTGGTCATCACTGTATCTTCTGGCACCGAGTTCCATAGAGACCAATCTCTGTCTCATACCACAATTAAATACCAAAATGGGCCTATTCTGGAACAGACCAGGATAGTTTCCGTTTGAAAGTATACATCTGTTTCTGTTTGTGGGTGTTTTTGAGAGATACACCCATGGAGTGAAAGAAGGAAATACAACTGATTGACGGGCCCTTCCCCATGCTTCCAGTCTTGTGTGAAGGGGAAAGCACCATGTTGACTAATCCTGTCTTGATTACGGAGAAGTGGGGCTTCTAAACCCTATTGGCAAAGAGGCCACTCTTGTCTGGTTTAAGAAAAAATGGAAAAACTTTTTTTTAAGATTTATTTTCTCAAAGCCTAAGAAAAACATGTTGGAAGGGGTCCTAAGGATCATTTAGTCCAGTCCCCTGGAATGCAGAAATCTCAACCATACATGACAGGTATCCACCCAAGTGTGGCAGGAAGGTAAATGGCGTTTCCATGCGCTCTGGTTTCCGTCACGGTGTACCATTGTGCCAGAAGCCACATGACCCAGAAAGCTGTTTGCAGACAAATGCCGGTTCCCTCAGCCTGAAAGCGAGATGAGCATTGCACCCCATAGTCGCCTTTGACTGAATTTAACAATCCAGGGGTCCTTTAGCTTTTTTATGATTTTACTGAGAAATTATAGAGGAATCATTTTTAAATTAACAAAGCTAATTGTCAATGTATATAAAGAAGATTATAAGGAGAAAGGAGAAGGCAACAAATTACTCACGGAAACTTCCATATCAAATCCAAATGTAAATCTAGCTCTTGATAGCATCCATCTGTCTCAAGAAACATTGGAGTGCACTTCCGGAGGTGAATCCAAACCGCTACATTAGTTACCTCCCTGGGGCACAAGCCTGGGCAATATGTGTGGAGGTCCTAGACTGCCCAGACAAGAAGACCCTCTTCTGAGCCTCCCTATTGAGGTCCAAAGGAAAGCAGAGCAATATGTTTGGCACCAGCTTGGTTGCAGGAATTTCCACAGCGAGGCATGCAAGGATTTGTGTAGGGTTTACTCCTTAGCCTTTTCTTCTCCTGAAGATATCCCATGAGGCAACAGAAGTTCAGGGTCAGAGTTCCTAGATGGACTGCCTTCCCAGGTTGACAAGCCCCATCTGCCCCTCACTTCCCTCTACAACCGCCGCCTTGACCATTGGACCCACTATTGGTCTTGTCCACTCAATCCACTGGAGCCTATCTTTGCAAGCAGGCTAAGTCCCTAACTCAGTGAGGGTTTGAGACCCACCAGCTACCCTCAATTGGTTTAGCTGCCCAGTAGAAACCGTTTCCCAGGGTGTGGCCTCTGTCACATGCTGACAGCTTCTAGGAGTCACAGGTGAGAGCTGAGTGCAGGGATGGGACCAAAGGTGGACAAACTACCCCAGAAAGAGTACAATGTGTCCCCCACCACAAGTATTACCCCTCCCCTAGCATCCCATACACCCTAATTAACTCCTTTTATCTGTTTTGAGTAGAGTCTTAGGTTTCAATTTGTGGTCAAAGTTCCTTATAGAAAAGATTGTCCCTGAGAGCGTTAGTCCCTTGTAGAGCATCTCTGGCCATTTGATTCACATAGGTCCAAAGAAGACAAAGGGAGTGAGATGGGGCCTCACATACCAAAGGAAAAACCTGCCTCCTTTTGTAGATAGTGTAATAAACCAATGGTGAAAATACTCAATATCAGGTGAAAATGGTCCAGGCAGTCAATCAGAAATTTACTTGCAGGATGGTCCCACCTTTCCAATGGATTTGAACTTCCATTACAAAACAGCAACTCAGTTCAGAACAGCTGGGCTACCATAAAAAGTGGGTTAAACTGGGTAAGAGGATTATTGCTGTCACACCAGGGTTCTCAGTAGGGGTCTAGATGCTCTAGCCCAGTGTTTTTCAACCTTTTTTGGGCAAAGGCACACTTGTTTCATGAAAAAAATCTCGAGGCACACCACCATTAGAAAATGTTTAAAAAATTAACTCTGTGCCTATATTGACTATATATAAAGTAACTCTCTTTAATAGGAATCAAATAAACACAAAGAAAGTGTTTTATAATTACTTTATTATGAAATAGTAAGTAAACAGAAATATGAAAAATTATAAAATACTTTATTCAGTGCGCAACCTGGGCCTGTTTGGCTGAACACAAAGCTGATATTCTGGCTGGAATCGAAGAAATACACACACGTAGCTCTTCGTCAACAGCTCTCAGTCTCTCTCTGTATTTAGTTTTTATAGCAAATGAAGGAAGAGTAAGCAGGCTGGGGTGGGTTAAGTAAGGGCTGAAAGTGCCTAGATAAAGTGGGGGAAGCTAGAGAGGAGGTACATTCTGACGTTTGAGGATAGACTAGGTTCTTTATGTGAATGATAGATGAGTTATTTGACAGATCGAACTGAGAGCAAGGTGTGGCTTGTGTAGCTGGTGTGGACATGAATGTTTGGGGTGCAAACCCCAGGCCGGCCAGGTCCGAGGGGGGGCAGGGAGAGACGGGCCTGCCTGCCTCTGCCTGCGCTGTGGTGTGTTTTGCCCCGACCAACGGACGGACCGACCTGCCAGCTGTCTCCGCAGTAGCAGCGCGGACTGGAGGTCCGTCATTCTCCCCGCCGGTGCCCGGGGAGGGGAGTGTGGGGCGGCCGCTGTGGAAGCGACGGCGTGCTCCTCCTCCTCCTCCTCCTCCACTTGCCGGGCTAGAGCCAGCCGGCTAGCGCTCACCCCTCCTTGCTCGAGCCGACCCCGCCGCCGGGGGCCTTCCCGTCCTCTCAGCGGCGCCGCCTCGCTTCCCTCGTCCGGGGGTTGGGAGGGGGCTGGGGGGGAGGAAGGGGGCGAGGGGGAGCAGCCGCCGCCGCTCCTGAGGAGATTCTGAGGCGGTGGCGGGCGACACGTGGCGGAAGAGGAGGGGTCCCGCCAGCCCCGCGTTTCTCTCTCTCTCTCCCTCACGGAAACCTTCCCCTCAGCTTCTGCCGCTTTTTCTCTTCTTTCCCTCTTCCTTTTTTTTTTTTTTTTTAAATGAAAAATCTTTCCTTTCTCTCTTTTCCAGCCCCCCCCCCCTCTTCACGGAATTTCACTGCACTCGGGCGCCGCGGCGCGCAGGCGCACTGCTCGCTCCTCTTTCCGCGCAGGCGCCTTCTCTCGCTCTTTTGCCTCCTTTTCTTTTTCTCTCGATGGTCCGCCTACAAAGGAGCGAGGGAGGCGCCCGCCATGTTTGGATTTGCATCCAGCAGGAGATACCGCCGCCGCCCCGCCTCTCGCCGCCCGACTCGCCCGCCTCCCTCCCATGGCACACCAGGCAACGTCTCGCGGCACACTAGTGTGCCGCGGAACACCGGTTGGGAAACACTGCTCTAGCCGACACTGTTGTTCTGATCAGAATTTAGGGATTCATCACAGGATGTAGTTGCAGAAATAGAACGTACTTGAATGTATAATGGTCATGTGGAGTCCCAATTTATACCAAACTGCTTTCATGTGGTCACCAGGTGCATGACAGTTCTGAGGATGAGGTGTGCACACTCATGTACATGCTGCAATATCATTTTTCCATAAAGAGGACCACTGGCCTACAAACAATGAATACACGTTGTGTACATGAATATATGATGACCATGTGGTTTTTTTATACGGGTAAATATTTGCCTGGCTCATAGAAGAATGAAGCTTGGGGGAAAAGATCACACTATAGCTGTCAAAGTCACTATTCATCTAAGTTCCAAACGCTGTAATGTTTTGAAAAGCAGGACTGAGAATACGTTTGTGGTTCATTTCCGTTGAAGGACAAAGATTGTTAAAATGTGTTTACTGTGAGTGGAGGGTAAATTAACAAAGGTCAAGACCCAGCCTGGTTGAAGAAATAACTATTTAGCTCTCTCAAAATGCTGAATTAATTTGAATGCTTCCATTCAAACATGATTGCTATTCATTTGTGAGCCTATCAAACTCTCCGAGTTTCACAGAATATTCTTCTCTAGACTAGAGTGTTATGTTCTGCAGAAATATATAAATGAAAAAGAATGGATGTTGCTGTGAAAAGGAATTGAAGGATTTTTATTTCTATTTTATTGCCTCAAAACCTTAGTGTCAGGGGAATATTGTTCTGGAAGGATTAATAGAACCAAGTGCATGTCCAGAGCATGTTGGAGTTGTAATATGGACAGTGATGGACAGTGAATTCTAAATCTCACTTAAACAGATCACTTCTCTCCACCCCCATCCCTGAGCCACGAAGGGATGCTGACAGCCTCACATCAATTTAAAGTCACCACCACAGGGAAGAAAACGAGTGTCAGAAAATAAAGTATTTACAGTGTGATCACACTCTTATTCAATGATTCCTATATAGACATGTGTGCACCGGTATCTGCATAATAGGATTCTGCTCAAATGAAGCTGTTTAGGAAGGATGACGATGTTGGAGTAGAAAACAGATGAAGCTGAATCTCTTTCAAAACATGAGATAAACATAAGCTCAAGCATGGGAAGGAAAATGCTGAGGGAAACTTGAGCATCAAATTATATCCCAAAATGTGGATATAGAACAGTATCGGAGAGCAGTTGGTAAAAACAAGTACTTGCAAATGATAATACAGGTTTGTTAATGTAAGTAATAAATGTGATACAAATTCCATCGTTGCTGTACCACAGTCTAGGACTCAGAGGACCCAACTAACAAGGCAATCCTAACAATATATTCTCAGAAGTCCTACTGAACTCAATGGGGCTTGCTCCTCAGTAAGTTGAGTTAGGACTATATCCTAAGTCATAGAGTAGGCCAATTTAAATAAATGGTTTTAAGTTACTTCAGGCCATTGATATCAAATTATCTACTCTGAGTATGACTGACATTGGACAGCACCCAAAGTCTTTTACAAATAAATTCTTTTCTTGTTGTCAAGAAGTCTAGTATATCTTTTTGTTGTATTTTTTCAGCCACAAAAAGCAGTGCTATAGATTACAACTATTTATGACCTGCAGGGACTGGCCGGGTTTAGACATACTTTTCTTAGTTTATTAAGCCATGGTATGTATGATCTTTGCATTGCCCCATACTTCCTGCATAATTAACCAATGTTTCCCATCACATGTGAACCAGAAAACAATGGATAGCGGGTTCAGAACAAACCAGCATCTTACATCAGCTTCAAACCATGGTTTATTAGGCCAAAATAATGAAATATGTGTCTATACCTCAACATGTGAAATTTGTATTCTCCATTTATGCAAAATACAGCTTATATATCCAGAGAGCTATGCAGACCCCTGTGTACAATCAAACTGTGGAGGTCAGAGTGGAGACCAACAGGCGCAATTTCCCTTTGTCTCTTTGCAAAACTCTTTTGAGTTTATTGGATAATTTTTTTAGCCTTTTTTGAGATGCCACCTAAATGCAAGGCATCGTCACCTTCCTCAGGTACTGACATACCAAAGAAGCAATGAGTGGTGCCCACACAGGCGGAGAAACTGGAAGTGCTGGATTGTTTACAAGAAGGTGTGATCATGTGTGCTGTGGCATGCAAGTATGGCAGGAATGAGTCCAGCAACCATGCCATCAAGATACCCGAGAAAGAAATCCAGGCAGCAGTGGTAGCGAGTGCACCTACAACTGCCAAGGTCACCAGCTATGTGTGGAACAAAGCTCTGGTGAAGACAGAGAAGGTGCTGACCCTGTAGCTAGAAGACATGAACTGCCAGCATGTCCCCACTGATGGCAACACCTTGCGCAAGAAGGTTCTCCATCTGTATGTGCACTTCAAGTCTGCTACTGAAGAGGGGGAGTGGGCCATGAAGGAGCTCTAAGCCAGCTCTGGTTGGTTGGTTCAATGAACTGCTTCAATGATTGCTTCAATCTAAAGAAGCTCCACATCACTGGTGAAGCTGTACCTGCAGACACAGAGGCTGGCGGAAGCAGACCCCTGTGAGCTGAAGAGGCTGCTGCAAGAGGGCTATTTTCCAGAGTGGGTCTTCAGAGCAGACAGAATGGGCCTGTTCTGGAAGAAGATGACTGAGAAGGCAGCCCCTGGATTTAAAGTTGCGAAGGATCAGGTGACTGTGCTGCTCTGTGGCAATGCGGTTGGGCACCTGATCAAGCCAGGCATGCTGTACAGGTTCAAAAACCACTGTGCCCTCAAAGGCAAGAACAAGAACCTGCTGCCTGTCTACAGACAGTCCAGCAAGAAGTCCTGGGTGATTGCTGAAAGCTTTCTGGACTGTCCACAATATTTCAGCTGGGAGGTGAAATGTTACCTGCTGGAGAAGCGGCTGGAGTTCAAAGTACTGCTGCTAGTGGTGGATAGTGCTCCTAGTCACCCACAGGGACTGTAATTTCCACACAAAGTTGCTCCCCCCCCCATACGTCTTCACTCATCCAGCAAGGGTAGCGCTGTGGTCTAAACCACCAAGCCTCTTGGGCTGGCTGATCGGAAGGTCGGCAGTATGAATCTGCATGATGGGGTGAGCTCCCGTTTCTCTGTCCCAGCTCCTGCCAACCTAGCAGTTCGAAAGCACACCAGTGCAAATAGATAAATAGGTGCCGCTGCAGCAGGAAGGTAAACAGTGTTTCCATGTGTTCTGGCTTCCGTCACGGTGTCCTGTTGTGCCAGAAGTTGTTTCGTCATGCTGGCCACATGACCTGTCTGTGGACAAATGCCGGCTCCCGTGGCCTGAAAGCAAGATGAGCGCTGTACCCCATAGTTGCCTTTGACTGGACTTAACCATCCAGGGGTCCTTTACCCCCCCCCTTTTTTAAACTCATCTAGCCTTTGAATCAAGGGGCAATTAACTGCTTCAAGGCTCATTACACCAGACTCACCTTTGCCTTGCAGATCAATGCCATGGATGCTAGGCCACATCTCAACCTTCTGGCATTCTGGAACCATGCTGGCCTGGTTGCAGGTTGGATTGGGCCCTGCTTCCTTCAGAACAGTAGATTTTCCTACAGGATTACATTTCTTTAGAGCCAGTCACAACAATTATCCTTCTGTACTTTGGTCATCAGAACCTCATTTGCGTAAACAGGGTATACAGTTCAGTGTGGACAGTAGGTGAGGTTGACAATTGACTATGTATTGCGCTTCCTCACTCCAAACGGATTTTCTATAAATGCACTACAAATTTTCATTTTCCTAATTTCACCATCTTGAGGCAGTATTCATGGAACCAGGCTTCTTTGATCCAATCTCACAACTTCAAAAAAGCCAGTCCATTGTTTAATAGCTGTGCAATATGGATATTTAACAAGCTGGGTCCTGATTATTCCCTGCTGAGGTTTCATTTTAGCTTGTTTTTCTTCTTCAAGTTGCCAAACCACCATTACTACTAGCAGAGACCTCTGAGATAGAGTGCCTTTTGCTTTTTGAAAGTACGTAAGCAGTAGCAAAGCTATTCGGCTGGAGAGGCATATATTGGCTCTGCTTTGTATAGTTTTAGATTTATGAACAGGACTCAGCCATGTAGAATACTGGAAATCACAAACAAGCAGCTGCTTTTCCAGCACATTGAAGTGTGTTTGCATGTGACTGGCATACATATTTCAAACTCCAGTTTGCCTGTGGCATCCTGCCGTGAAAATGAAAGTTGTGTTGCCACTGAAAGGCGCTGCTTCAAAAATGGGTGTATTGTGAGGACTGTTATGCAGTATGTGAGAAGCAGGGAGCTGCTTCCCAGCATTTATAGAATGTTTTTGATTGGCTCCTCTTTTATGACATTATGTTTTCAACTACAATGCCCAAAGCAAGCTTAAGAGATCCTTATTACTCATTGTTCCAAGAAGAGTCAGAGAACGTGTTCTGCTGACTGATTCCCAAAATGGAGATTTTCTCTCTTTTAAAAGGAGGATATTCTTTTTAATTAAATTTGGCAGAAATATAACATGGCAGATGTAGCTTTTGTTTGAGGATTTTTTCCACCTCTCATATCATAATCTTTGTTGTTTCTGCCAACACCCCTTTATCAGGCTCTCCATAGGGTATGAAGTCAAAAAGAAAGAAGTTCATTAAAGAGGAAAACCAAACTGTTTCTCCTGGCAGGAGAATCTAATTAAGAAAGATGTTCTGCTATGTTTGATCAATGCATTTTTTCATGGAACCTTTCAAGTCAGCCACTGTGGTGGCCTCAGGACTCTCATGTTCCAGTAGGTTTGCCAGCAGTCAGGGTTTGACCCAAAGTTTCAGGATTTCAGTCTGTTTAAAAAGGTTTCCCAGTGGAAAGGAGCACATCTAGGTCTCCCTTGTGGGCCTCCCTGATCTCCCCCACAAAAATATGCCTTACCTCCCGTGCCCATCACGAGTCACCACACACCTGCTTTCCTTTCTCTTAAAGTTACTTAACAGGGAGGTCTCCACTAGTAGAAAATGTATACAAAATCCCCACCACAACAGATTAAAAAGAATGGCAAAAACGCCAGTTGGCGTTCATGCAACGCCCTGTGTGGAAGCATCAAACAGTAGCAGCAATCTATGGTAGAACATTATGAGCCATGGTTGGCATTGCTTGTTTTGTGCCTAGAACACTGTTCAGGAATGTTATGGAGGTTTCGCCGTGAAACCTTCCTGTTGTTGCTGCTGTCATTGCCACTGCCACCAGGAAAGTTTGAATGGAAAAGCGAAGGAGGTGACTGTGTAGACATGGTGGGGTGGAATAGCCTGTTGTATGCCTGGGCCAAGTCCAGAATTCAGAGGTGGGTTTGGGTTCCACTTATAATGTACTCAGCTCAGGGGTCCAGAATTGGAAAGGACACATCTGAATCACCCCCGTTTTGAACTTCAACCACCAATACTAGTTTCTTTTTGTTTGTTCATTGGTTTTTATGTTGGAGACTACTAAAAATGCAAATGCTCTTCCTACAGTCATTCAGCCCAAGAACTCTGCTGCTCTTTCATAAATTTCCATAATGACCTAAAATATAGTGTTAAAAGTAAGTGCCTCATAAGTTTGTTTATTTATCTGTTTAGGCTATAGAACTAAGATTCCTTGCATGTATATTGTTAGAAAAACTCTCTTCTCCTTTGACTTTTCTTTGGCTTTATGTAGAATAAACATCGTAAACCATGATGTTAAGTAGAGCAGACCATGTACACATTTTTGTTTCTTGGTTTCATGGATTTGTGGATCAAGTTGTGCAATAAGCATTTGGGTCTAGTTCTCAATGGGCTATATTAGTTCAGACTACATGTGTGTGCTCACACGATGGAATGCTCACCCACACAAATACAATTGCCGGCAGGTAAAAAGCTCATCAACGAGAAGGTCTCCAGCTTACCTTCTCTCTGGCATGCTGTTCTTAAAATCTTCAAAAGCAGTTGCAGCTTTCCACTGTGTGAATCCCCACCTCCAGTCTGAAATGGTGTGCAGCCCAGACACATGTTTACCACACAGAATCACTGATGCCCATTTATGTTGAAAGACATAAATGCTTGAGTTAAGTCTTTATGAATAAAGGTTCCAGATACAGATTAATTGTGACTTTTTCTAAGCACCGCTATTCTGGCTAAACAGTCTTTGAGTCTGTGCTCCTTTCTCTTCATATGTTCTCCAACATTTCAGAGATGTAAACAGGGACATTTTTGCATACCAGTTGCATCACCCCTGCTCTCTCATTAAAAATTGCTGTCTGAATGCTGACCTCTCCACTCCACTCCGTACATTGTACATTGTTTTTTCATTTGTAATTAAAATGACTACCCCACACAAGTTTATGAGGGAAGGTGAGTTAAACTGAGTGTTTAGAATGCTTAATTCCAACATGGATCTGACAGTACACTAGAGAATTGTTTCATCTCAAACATATACAGCAGCATTTGCTGAATCCATAGGCTGTGCCCTGACTAAAATGGTTCCTGCAGAATTTGATTTGCTCATCATATCCACAGCATTTAAACACATCATGCATTTTTAAAGGTTCCTCATTAGCAGATCCTACTTGTAAGTCAGTTACAGTACATGATTTGGGATCAATTATAAGCAGCTCTAATGCTACTTTTGTGAGTCACTGTTCAAGAGCTTTTCTACCCTGAAAGGCAGCATAAATATAAATCTCTCCCCCCTTTTTTTTACTAAATATATTGAAAGAAATAAACAAAGGAATAGAACTATCACTCTAAAACTGAAATGTGATGGCAGTAGCATTAACATGTAGTGTCTTGCCTACCTAACATGGTCGTTATGAGGATAATATGGGGATAGATACCATGCACATATCTCCCCCCACTCACTTTGGGAGAGTATGATAGGAAGCGTATGAAATAATATGAACACAAGAAGTCTCTAAGCATCAGAGTACCAATATCTGTCTACTTATAAATGTGCAACTTACATAATTTCAGATTTCTGTAGTGGGCCCCCCTGAATGTACAGTGGACGCTTGGGTTGTGAATGTGATCTGTGTGGGAGGCACATTCGCAACCCGCAGTGCCGCATCTGCACACACGTGGGTTGTGATTCGGTGCTTCTGTGCATGTGCAAAGCGTGATCGCCCAAACCCGGAAGTAACCTGTTCCGGTGCTTCTGGGTTTTGGTGTGTCTGTAACCCCCCAAAAAGCAACCTGAAGCATTTGTAACCCATAGTATGACTGTACACTGGGATTTTTTAAAGGGAAAATATTCAAACAAACAATATTTTTTTTTTTTGCAAAACAAAATTCTTATAGCTGCTATACTTTTACAGTACAAAAATATTTAACTTTTTACTGTTCAGTTTTGTGTGCTATACTGTAATAAGCATGTTTAAAGGGGTTGTAAAACTGGAACTTCTGCAGGTGGAAGAAAGAAAGCCCACTAGTCAGAGTTGCACTAGATGACAAAATTAAGAAAACACAGACAAAGGGTCACAGACATTTTGGGAAGGAGGTGTGAAGGATCTACATCAGGAACAAGGGGCAGGGGAGGAATAAAAGATCTATTGCCCCCGCGGATCCTGCTGCCTGAGGCCCTGGGCTCAAGGCTGTGGTCAAAAGGGACTGAAGACCTGCAAGAGAGAATTCGAAAAGATCCCATGCTCCAAGCAGCAGAAATCTTTGCCAAAGAACTGGGGCGGGTAGAGGATACATGCGCTTCTTAACTTCTAAAAGCCTGTTATCCCGGAGCGCACAAATCTTGAGGCTGCCTGGCTCTATCCCATGCACACTTATTTGGGAGTAAGCCCCACAAAACTTAGTACGACTAGGAGGTAAATGTGAAAGGGCAGGCCTTGCGGGGCGCGCTATCCTGGGGAAGTTCTCTCGCGCAAGTCTCATTCCAATGAGCAGGAGCTGCACCGGAGCGCCCGTGCTCGGCTCCCGCGGGTTTCCAAGGGGCATGCGCAGAACTTCCCGGTCGGCCAAGCCGTGGCTTTTGTTTGGCTGCCTTCCCTCGGTCCCCCGGCTGGGGCTGCTGCTCGACGGGCTGGTTTTCCTCGAGTCCCGGCGGCCCCCCAATGTGTGCTGCTCAGGGGAGGAAGGCAGGGTCGGGATCGATAAACAATTAAGGCACGGGCGATCCGAGTCAAGTGATCCCAAGATGCTCCCTCGCTTAAGACTGTGTGTGCGAGGGAGGGAGGGAGAGAGAGAGAGACGCCCTGAATTAAACCCAGGTCCGCCGACCCCGACGGGGCTCGCCAGCGCCCTCCGCTCCCCCGACAGACGGGCCACTCCCAATGGGCCGCGCTGCCCCGCTCTGCTCTGCGCCAAAGGCGAGGCGGAGTTGGCCGCCCCAAAAGGAAGCCTGCCCGGCCCTCCGCCTGCAGCGCCGGGGGTCGCCGACAAGCAGGCGGGCTCCGGCAGCAGAAGCCCCCGCGGAGCCGAAGGCAGCGCCGCCGCCGCCCAGCTCGGGCTGCTCGGCGGGGAGGGCGGCGGGGTTCCCGTCCTGGGGCTGGGCGGGGGCGGGGAGAGGCGCTTTCCAAGGCGGGAAGCCTGAGCGCGTGTCGCCTTCTTTTCTCCCCTGCAGAAGCTGGCCGTGCGGAGCTGCTCGGCCGCGGTGCTGGTGGGCAGCGCAGCAGCAGAGAACGGCGGCGCCAGCGGCAGCACCAAACAGCTCCTCCAAGCGCCCGCCGGCGGAGGAGGAGGAGGAGGCGGCGGCGGCCCCAGCTCCGGCCCTCCGAGCGTGGCGCTCTCCGTGCTGCCGCCCAAGGGTCCCGTGGCCATGGTGACCGCACACCTGAACGGCGGCCTGGGCTGCGGCGCCCAGCAGAGCGCGCCCATCAACCTGCAGACCAAAGGGGGCTGCAGCGCCCGCCGAGCGCCCGCCGCGCCGGGATCCCAGAGCCAGGTGAGCGGGGGGAAGGAGGGCGGCGGGAGGGGGGGTGCTGGGCGGGGGATGCAACGGGAGTCCGAAAAGCTCCAGGTAGACGCACACCTGTGTCTGCTTTGGAAACCCACCTTGCTCGATAGTCCTGGAACTGTGAAACTTTGCTCACGGGCTGGAAGATCGTTGCCATCAGTCGCTAATCGATTTATGATGATTCAAGCAATAAAAATAACTCAGGTGTGGAAGTAAGGAGGTAGAGATGCTGGAGGAATTGACGGGGGTGGCCGCTCAGGTCCGCATTTGAGTACTCAGGGTTGTTTAAAAGGCTCCAGCACTCTGGGTCTCTGAGCATACACTGAATATCGCCATGCAATCTAGTGAATCGCTGGCCAGTCCGACCCAGTTTGGTCAAACTCGTGAGTTCAGCTTTCCAGAGTCTTGGGCAAGACACCCTTTCAATCCAGCTGCCCGAGATCTAACTGAACTGGAGACCCCTCAGCCTGCAGCTTTGTATGCAAAGTATGTGAGGTCTTGCTTCTTCCCAGCTGCAAAATGAAGCCCAACCTTTCCTTTGGTGAAGTGAAGCTGCGCCTCTCTTTGATGGTGTATGTGTGTTTCACTGGATGCAAGATTCAGTGACAGCGAGCACATGCAGAGTGCCTTTTGTCTCAGACGTTACAGACACGGGGTCATGTCAAGGGTGAAGAGAATAGAGGAGGAAGAGGCTGGAGCAATGAGGGAGCAGGAAGATTATGGTAAGAAGGAACCTTCAGGCGGACAGTGATGACAATGGGGTTTGGAGGCTCTAAAGAGCAGCAGGGAACAAAAGGTGGGGGCTACACACAGGGATGTCTGGAAACAGGAGAGCCTGCTTACAGAAAGAAGTAATGGGTAGTCAGTGATGTCGGTTTTCCAGAAAATTGTCCTATGGATAATTTGTATTGAAATATTTTCTGATGCCCTGGAGAGTGATCTAGTTTAGCATGTTTATTTAACTTGCAATTTAGTAAAGAAAGATGTGAAACTACCAGGCTTGCCAAGCATTTATTTGCACTGGCACCAATTCATTCCTACTAATGAACTCAAGAAATTGACACTCCTCCCCCCACCCCAATGTATTGATTATAGAGACCTTTCTAATAATGCTGTTGATTATTCAGAGTTGGGGCTTCTGCTGATTTTATTCATTTTGCTATGTTGTTTTTAATATTTCCTTTATTATAGAGAAGCAATTGATACATTTAAAAATATTTAAATATTTAATTGATTTAAATGTCAGTTTCTGATGGGTTTTCTATCTTTCAGAGGGGAGAATAATGTTCAGTGTAATTAGTGCTGTGTGTAGTGCTGCTTTTGAATAGTCGCAGACAACCAGAGGAATGTGATACTGGGTGCAAAGGCCGGATTCCAAGATTTCCGGTGGTGGTGGTGTGGTCTTCTGTGCCTTGCTCCTCATAACTTGGATAGGAAGTATAAATTATGCAAAATTAAACATGCAAGTAATTCATATGCATAATGTATACAGTTAAGAGAATTCAGATAATCTTGGCACAGAATTTAGTTCTTCTTTAGGTTCAAGTTGTGTTTTAAAGCACAGAGTACATGCCAAACAGGTTGGAATAAACTTCTGTCTTCTTGACAATTTCTTTCTTTTGTTCCTGTCTGCTCATAAGACTGAAAAAAAGAATATAGTTCAGATCATGTTCTGCAAGGCTTCCAGAACCATTTGGGAAAATAACTTTAGGAATATGAAAATCCATTTTGACATCTGGCTAGCTAGAGACGTTTTGCAGTGCACATGTTTACATCAGTCGAGCATCAGTGGCCTCTTTTTAAACAAGCCATGCAAGCCAGTACTTTTGGCTAGGCATTTGCCTGAAGCCTGCTTTCTAGATTCCTTATTCTGGAAAGTCTTGTTGCAGCATAGTGAAATGACAGTTGTATTATCTCAGACAGGGAGTAGTTAACCCAAAAACCTGTGAAATATGCATTGCTATAAGTATAAAAAGTAAAGGACTCCTGACAGTTAAGTCCAGTCGTGAATGACTCTGGCCAAGGGAGCGACGTTTGTCTGCAGACAGTTTTTCCGGGTCATGTATAAGCTTAGATGACCAAAATGCAGCACAAAGTGTCTTAATTTGTATCATCACCATCAGTTCTTATTTGTTTGTATCATCTCAGTCAGAAGAGGCTTGCAGGTTTTAGAGCAGACATAGGCAAACTCCGGCCCTCCAGATATTTGGGACTACACTTCCCATCATCCCTGGCCTTGTCCTGTTAGCTAGGGATGATGGGAATTGTAGTCCCAAACATCTGGAGGGCTGAAGTTTGCCTATGCCTGCTTTAGGGTGACTGTAGTGACAAGCTGGCCAAAAGCAAAAACAAACAAACATAAAACCTGAGACAAGATGGGTGGTTGACTATGGGTGGTTGACTCCTCAGTTCAAGAAGTGGTCAGATCGCTTATTTAGGATGGCACCACCCTCCATCCTAAATGAGCAAGTACATAGTTTGGGGTGCTCCTGGATCCAGCAATGTTCATGTTGACCATCATGGCAAGGAGACCTTTTGCCAACTTCAGTTTGTGTAGCAGTTAGGGCTGTTCCTGGGCAAAGAGAGCCTGGCCAGTGATTCTCGCACTGGTAACCCAAAGTTTGGACCCTGCAGCAGGAGCAGAGTGTGGTGACATTACTATTGTCAAAGAACAGCACTGCCTGGCTGTGTGCTTAAGCCAGGTTCAGTGCGCTCCTTTGACTGTCAGGGATTGGTTGGATGCAGAGAAGTGGGGGGAGGCACAGCTGGGGAACCTCTAAGGGCAGAAGGCTCAGAGCCAGGGGTTGGTGGTGGGACAGTGATGAGCGGTCAGAAGGAGAAGGTGTTGGAAACTGGAGAGGGAACAGGGTTTAGTGAGCAGGGAGAATCTGTGTCAGAGAGAAGTCCAGGATCAGAATCATAAGCTGAAGGAGGAAAGGAGGGAGTCCAGCTGGTGAGAGGCGTGGGTGTCTCCTCAGGCAAATAACTTTTAACATTTCGCTACACCTTTTAAAATATTGTCTGACTCTGTTTTATGGTGCTTCTTGAGACCACTTTGTTGTTCTGCTGTTTTAATTTTAAACTGCAGTTTTATGATATTGTGTTACTCTTTTAATTGCTTTTTATTTGATTCAAAAGCCACCCTGAGGTTTTAGTTGTTGTTTTTTAACTGAGCTAGAAATTCAGTACATAAATAAATATGCTTGTGGCATTAAATAAGTAATGAAAAAGAAGAAGAATGGTTTTATTTGCATTGTGGCATTCTCAGAGCTGTAGCCACACCCACAGAGTTTGCAGTGCTGATTTACACCATGCCATTCATTATCAATCCTTGAAATTTCAGATTTGCCTAAAGGAGGGTTGTTGTTTTTGTTGTGTGTGTGTGTGTGTGTGTGTGTGTGGAAGCAGCACAACCCTGATATTGCCTTAAGCCACAGCATGGATGTTGGTAGCTCAGCTGTTATATCAAGTTATTTAGATTTTCTTTTTGATGAATAAATAGAGGCATGAAGTAAATATGCAAGCTACACTCCATAATATGATTCTAGAAATGTTGCAGTAAGAACCGCTTCTCTGAGCAAAGGATGCTGGTGCAAGCCCAGTAGGCAAAATATATAGTGTGCCCATGGAATGGTGAAATAAGCATCCTTCATCCCAAGAGCCACATTCCATCATGGAGAACCCGGGTTGGCGGGGTGAGGAGGGTCAGAGGCAAAAGCTGATGGGGCAGTGAATGTGACTCTTACATTAGGTACAGTAGGCCAAAATACCTTTTGGCCAATGTAAAAGCCGGATAGTTCTGCACACACAGCTTTCCATTCAGGCAAGCAAGAGGACACATTCTAGCCTGGCAAAAGCTCTCAAGGAAGACATGGAGAAAGGCTAACGGGGGCCGTGGTCCCAGGGAGGTGCATGACTTAGCGGGGTGAACTTCATCACTCCTGGTGGGTAGTTTAGATTTCTATAGAATTATTTCTTTTGTTTAATTTCTATCCCACCCTTCCTCCCTGAACAGTGCCTTGGGTGGCTAACAGCATCATTAAGAACATATCCAAAACCAATCAAGTAGCAGTATAAAATTCTAAAGGGCTTGAATCTTCCAATCTCTTTCCAAAGGCCTTGACCAGGGGTAGGCAATCTAAGGCCCGGGGGCTGGATGCGGCCCAATTGCCTTCTCAATCGGGCCCACAGACAGTCTGGGAATCAGCTTGTTTTTACATGAGTAAAATGTGTCCTTTTATTTAAAATGCATCTCTGGGTTATTTGTGGGGCATAGGAATTCGTTCATTTACCTCCCAAAAAATATAGTCCTGCCCCCCATGGCTGAAAAAGGTTGCTGACCCCTGGCTGAGACATTGTTAGTCTCACACCAAGTACAATGCACAGTACTTGCATTAAACCTTCATTTGGTGGGGTAATACCCCAAATCCTACACTTATTTTTAGCAACTTATTTGGGGCAGCTGTATAAATTAGTAGGCAAATAAATATGGGGAAAGCAAAATGTCACTTGCTACATTGGTATCTTGCTAAAAGAAGTGTTGGGTTTTGGATATTACCCCGCCAAACCAGAGGTAGAAGTAGGCATAGGAGCAAACAGCAGGTGTGACTCTTCACCATTGTTTAGTGGTCTGTGTTCCAGCCATGCAAAACTCAGAGATGTCCTGTATATACTGTGTGTGTGCGTGCGTGTCCGTGTGCATGCACATCTAGGCAAGTAACAGTTATCACAATTAAAGAACACATTCCAGCTTTGCAGCAGCACTAGGATGCACAGCAGGGCATCTCCACCTGGGAATTTGCAGAAACCAAAAGAGGTTGTGATTTTTCATTGAGTAGTTTTAATTAGCGAGTTGGATCCATTGTGTCAAAAGTCAGACAAAGTCGCATTTTGTTCCATCGTCTTGATTCAAAATGGCATCCAATCACCAACAATGACCGCTCAGGAACCCTTGTGCGGAGTTTGGTAATAACAGATGGACAGACAGAGAAACCACTTTCCTAAATACATAGTAGATAATAATTTAATCAGTTGAAAAAATAAAATTGCAACCTGGTACCTGCTTTCCTAGGAGTACCTTCCCAGGGAAACTTCTGAGAAGACATAGGATTGTTCCATAAAATACGTATTGGTTTGCTGCACAGACTGGTGCACAATCCGTGGCACAAGATCTTACAAAATCAGCACAGGCTTACTGAAAGCAGATTCCAGACACTAGATTTTATCACTGTCCACAGTTCTAATTTTTCAGAAATCATTTCATATACATCCAGACCCTCTAAGTGCCCCTATTTTCCAGGGATAGTCCCGGATTTTCAGAAGCTGCCCCAGTTACTGATTATATCACGGAATGTCCTGCTTTTCCTTAGAGCATCCCTGTTTTCATCAGAGAAATGCTGGAGGGTATGTAGCTAGAGACTTAAAGCAACAGAGTAACAAATTCTCAATTTGATTCTTTCTGCAGACAGAAAACTACAGACTATGTGGAACATTTTGGTGTCTGCTTTCCAATATAGAAGTAGTCAACTGAAAATTAAAAACAACAAAGACTCTGCTCAAGGGGAATTTATCCATTTTGATCTAGTAATTTTTCAATTTGTGTTTGTAGTTGATCATGCTGTAGCAAGGAATAATCTTGATTGTATTCATGGATGTCAAGTTGAATTGGGAGTACCCATTTTCAAGTCTAGTTTTAAATTCCTTGCAAGCTATTTTCTTGTCGTTTGATTGAAATAGACTTCTGAAAGGCCATATGAATGCAACAATGTGAACAACATTCTGGTGCCAAGAAATCAGATTAGATACTTCAGAGTAAATTTGCTCAGGGAAACGTAATTTTGAAAGTGTTTCTCAGGGCATATTGATTAGCTTAAGCCAGTTTTTGAAGACTGATAATGAATCTTCAGCCAAGAGTATTCCTGTTTCTATTCTCGGAAGAACAAAGAGTGTATGCTTAAAGATCTATAGAATGGTTCTCAATATTTTATATTTAAAAGAATTTGAATAAGAGATCCTAAAATTAGGGCCCCATTGTGAAATGCTGCAGTGCATTTCCAGCTCCTAATATATTTCTGTTCAGGGCTCCAGCATTGTTTTGAGTTCACAGGGAATGGGAATTCCAGGAAACGGCACCTTTTTTCTCTCCCCCACTGTGCTAAAGGACTCCGGTTTGGGGCTTGACTGTCCACTGCAATACTTATAGCTTATAAACAGGGTGCTATGATGACAGAGGGAAAGGTGAAACTGTTGTTTTTCATAGTTTTTTTAAATACTCACATTAAATACATGCCCCAGACCCTATTTTCCACCTCCAAATTTGTTAGTATAAAGGGCCAGCTCCTTCTTCACAAGGACTTTCCTTTCCCTGCTACCCCGACCCACACCTTCAGCTTCCTGCATTTCAGTTGCTGTTAGTGTTCAATAGGCACTGAAATATCTGTTTACATAGAATCAGCACCTACCACTGTATACCAAATTGTTTTTACCTAAATCTCCATGGATCCCATATTCACTGGGTGCCTTTTCGCTACACCATAGCATAGTTTATGTTTTCAAAATTTAAGCTGTTTGTAGATGGTGTTTCTTTGAGCCGTCCATAGACAAGTATAGTTCAAGATTGCAGAATTCAGTAAGGTTGCTTAAGGAATCTGGATTTACAATATTCCTGGAAATGTCTCCTGGATTGGAATGTAATTATTTGGAATCAGCTCCCACCCAATAAATTGGTTTGGGGCTATGGAGCTCTTTGACTCCCTTGTGCACGTGTCTCCATTGAATTGTATGGGGGGCCGCACCCCCCAAAACTACTAGTGAAGAGGTGATGACTTAGTATTGACTTTACAGGAGCCAGAATCTAGTACTAAAAGGGTATTGGAACTGATTCAAGAATTTGGACAGGTAGCAGGTTTTAAGTTGAATAAGATGAAAACTAAGGTTTTAGAGAAAAACTTAACTGTGAATGAGAGAGAGAAGTTTCAGGAGGAGACAGGACTAACATTGGTTAAGAAAGTGAAATATTTAGGGGTTAATATGACTGCTAAAAATGTGAATTTATTTAAGGATAACTATGGAAAAATGTTGGATTGAAGTGAAAAAGGATTTAGAAATATGGACAAATTTGAAGTTATCATTGTTAAGCCGAATTGCTGTGATAAAAATGACTGTGTTGCCAAGGATGTTGTTTTTGTTTCAAACATTGCAAATTTTGGATAAGATGGATTGTTTCAAGAAGTGGCGGAAAGATATTTCCAGATTTGTTTGGCAGGGCAAGAAGCCTCGAATAAAATTTAAGATATTAACTGATGCTAAAGAAAGAGGTGGATTTGCCCTGCCAGACCTTAAACTTTATTATGAATCAGCTGCTTTTTGCTGGCTGAGAGAATGGCTGCTTCTTGAAAACACTGACGTGTTGGATCTAGAAGGCTTCAATAATGCATTTGGCTGGCATGCATATTTGTGGTACGATAAGGTAAAAGCACATAAAGCGTTTAAAAATGTTTGGATAAGATATAAGGATTTGTTAGAAAAGAAAACCCCAAGATGGTTGTCACCAATGGAAGCGAAGGCACAGAAAAAACTCAATATGGAAGCCAAATGGCCGAAATATTGGGAAATTCTGGAACAAGATGGAGACAGAATAAAATTGCAGAGCTATGAAAAATTGAAAAACAAAGTGCAAGATTGGCTCCATTATTACCAAATAATGGAGGCATACAATTTGGACAAAAAAGTTGGTTTACAGGTGGAAAAATCAAAATTGGAAACAGAATTGTTAGATCCAAAAATCCAGAATTTGTCAAGAATGTATAATTTGCTGTTGAAATGGAACACTCAGGATGAAATGGTGAAATCAGCCATGATTAAATGGGCACAAGATGTTGGACATAACATAATGATGGCTGACTGGGAACAGTTATGGACCACGGGTATGAAATTCACGGCATGTAATGCCCTAAGAGAAAATTTAATGAAAATGATTTATAGGTGGTACATGACACCAGTCAAGCTTGCAAAAATTTACCATTTGCCCGACAATAAATGTTGGAAATGTAATGAGACTGAAGGTACATTCTTTCACCTTTGGTGGACATGCCCAAGGATTAAGACATTCTGGGAGATGATTTATAACAAAATGAAGTTTCCACCTTTGCAGAAGGCCTCAATACTCCTGTTCTGTTTGTTTGAAGGAGATTTTTTACACAGGAGAAGGAATTAACATACTCTCGCTTAGCTACCTTTTGTGCCTGTTACTTGGCTAATTTGCATTCAGGATCATATCATGAAGAATTACCTTTTGGGACAGAAGGATAAAAATGTGCTATTAAAAGATCTGAGGCTGTGTCCATATTTGTTGAGCTGTGGCTTTTAAGTGAGGGGAAGACGCCTCTCAATCTAATAGGCAAGGAGACTGTGGTGGTTGCTGCTGCTGCTGTTGAGAGAACTTTGATTGCCCCTTTACTCTAGGAATGCAATGACAAACTAAAAAAGAAGGAGGTGAAGCATGTGTCAGGACTCAAATGTAACAGTATTTTATTCATCTTTCTATGAGCATTGTTATATAGCACTGTTATCTGAGCAGCTCACAAGCCGAAAAGAGTGAAATACAATCAGAATGCAATATGTTCTCATTGGCTCTTAAAGGCTAAAAACAATAAATTCCTTACTGGAATCTAAAGTGCCCCTGCGATTTAACATTTCATAGTTTAATTTACATAACATTTCCAGCAAGCTGAGAGACAAATTGACAGCAAATGTTTAGATTTTATAAGTGAAGAACTGCCATCCTTCCCTTGTTGCTCTCTGTATGAATGTTGAAGCAACCAGCCTTCACTGTAGTAAATTAAGGTGGCTGTTCTTAAGACTTTGAGACATGTTGACATTACTCCAGACAGAAATGGAGAAATATTTGGCATTTTTGGTGAAAAATATAAATTAGTTAGCAACATGGAAATAGGGCCTGTGTCCCAAACACTGATAACTAGATCATTGTGCATTTATATGGCAGAGCTTATTTGCTCACGATTATCATTTAACTTCCTATGAACTACCCAATACCTGAATCTCCTATGGGCTGCCCTCCGGCCTTTAACTGCAGGAAAGTTCCAGCCATTGTAAGCAGGCCTTCAAATTTCATCAGTGCCTGACTCCAAGAAACTATTTAATATTTATGTAAAAGTGCAAGACATTCTTTCTGTACCTTAGAATTCCAACCTGCTGTCTTCACTGACAAAGTGGAGAGGATACCTCTCCTGTGTCTGAAATGACTGGTTGTCATGGCTCTGTGTAAGTACACTGCTAGGTAAGAGTTTCAAAAGAATGAAAATCAAAAATTTAGGTCCTTTGTTGTTAAAATAACCACACTAGGTAGCAAGTCTTTGAATATTAGAATGATGTAATTTTTTGAACAATAGTTAACTGCCAAAGAAATTAATTTTAAATGTGGATTACTACTGTCCTCACAGGACAGAGTTGAATCATAAAGGAAAGTTCATTCTCCAAATAGTCTATGCCCTACAATTCTTAGCAAGAAGACATTTCCAGTTAGTGATGGACAGGTTCAAAAATAATGGATTTGGAGTATGAACTTTCCAAGCTTGTAATGCAAATATATATTCCAAGGAAAAGTGTCACATCCCAAAATTTATCACTTCAAATTTCAATTGGGAATGTTATATGGTTATATGCTGATTTTGCACCTGTACCATCCAAATTCATCATGCTAGACGCTCAAAGCAATGAGTCATTGCTGGCGCATGTTCAGATGATGATTAGCTTTTAAGTTTTGACTAAGCTGCCTGGCCCTGGCAAAAATGACCCACAAGAAGCAGGTATGGCAGAGGACTGCAGCAGATAGGAAGAGCAGCAGGCCTATAGGTTAGAGCAGCTTTTCTCAACCTTGGGTCCCTGTATGTTGTTGGACTACATCTCCTATCACCCCTGACCACTGGTCCTGCTAGCTATGGATGGTAGCTGCAGTATAACAATATCCGAGGACCCAAGGTTGAGAGAGGCTGAGCTGGATTGTGTATCAAATTGGAGATTGAGAACCAGAAACAAGGGTAATCAAAGAGTCCTCCAGAATCCTGCACTGGTCCTAGGGAACAAGCAACTTGCCCGAACATGCGCAGAATGTTAATTGAATCTGGAGCTCCCGCACTCCTGGCAAGCCACTTTGACAGATGGGTGGGGCCTGTCAATTATCAGATGCTCCCCCTTCCTGCGCAGCATGGCTTAAGTACACACTGTGCTGCAAAGGAAGAAGATCCCTGCTGATCCAAGTGGGGCTTGGACTCTCTGCCAGTCAGTGGATAGGCACCGACCTCAAGCCCTGTTTTTGGCAGGGATCAGCTCCACTTGGGAGTTCATGAGTGGGAACCATTCCTGGCTGGCCTTGCCTTTGGCACCACATTTAAAGGCACCAAATACAAGTTCCACTTGCCAATGAACAATTAGGAGTGCGTTTTAAGTCTCCCTCTTGTTCCTTTGCAGCCACATCTCCACTTGCCCTACAACTGACACCATATATTTATTTATATGTACTTAAATAACACTTAATATTCAGAGTATCTAACTGGTGCACAGAAAATGGTGCTGCTGCTGGTGTTTTTTTGAAAGAGGTGGCTGCAGCATGGGTAAAATGGGAGTGCCGCTGTCTCTGCCAGCCTTCACTATCCCACTGTGATAGAGGCCCAAGCTCTGCTGAAGTAGCCTGCAGGAAGGTCCAAAACAGGGTGCCATGGGTGTAGGGCCCTGGAAGCTTCAGATCTGCAGGGTCCAAAGTGCTGGGGATCCTCAAAAGGCACGATTGGTGGCTGTGCTGGTTCATTCGTCCCTGGCTCCAGTTGGGATTCCTCTGTAGGTCCAGTCTCCTTTGCATTGCAAAAGCTCCCTGTTAGTCAGATGAATTATGACATATAAATTATGTAAAATTTTATCAGTAACTAGCAACAGAGAAATAGCAAGGGAGAAATAGTGGCACTGTGGTCTAAACCACTGATCCTCTTGGACTTGCTGATCAGAAGGTCGGCGGTTTGAATCCCTGTGACGGGGTGAGCTCCCGTTGCTCTGTCCGATCTCCTGCCCACCTAGCAGTTCGAAAGCCCACCAGTGCAAGCAGATAAATAGGTACCATTGCGGCAGGAAGGTAAACGATGTTTCCATGTGCTCTGGCACTCATCACAGTCTTCTGTGAACCAGTAGTCATGCTGGCCACATGAAAGCTGTCTGGACAGACTCCGACTCCCTTGACCTGAAAAGCAAGATGAACACAGCAAACCCATAGTTGATTTTGACTGGACTTAACTGTCCAGGGGGACGCGGGTGGCACTGTGGGTTAAACCACAGAGCCTAGGACTTGCCGATCAGAAGGTCGGTGGTTCGAATCCCTGCGACAGGGTGAGCTCCCGTTTCTCGGTCCCTGCTCCTGCCAACCTAGCAGTTTGAAAGCACGTCAAAGTGCAAGTAGATAAATAGGTACCACTCTGGAGAGAAGGTAAACGGCGTTTCCGTGCGCTGCTCTGGTTTGCCAGAAGCGGCTTAGTCATGCTGGCCACATGACCCGGAAGCTGTATGCCGGCTCCCTCGGCCAATAAAGCAAGACGAGCGCCGCAACCCCAGAGTCGGTCACGACTGGACCTAATGGTCAGGGGTCCCTTTACCTTTTTTAACTGTCCAGGGGTCCTTTACCTTCACCTTTACAGAGAAAGAAACAAAACTGTATTCAGTGCAGTCCCTTAAAGTTCCATTTGCATGGGTTCAGAACAAAATCAGTTGGCTTTCTTAATTCAAGAGGACAGTGATTTGTGTCGGGAAGTTGCAAATACTTCCATGCTGAAATAATCTAGTACTTTTCCCCCCCTGACAGTGGTTTTAAACCACAGCTCTTGAATTAACAGTTACAGAAGTGTAAGAGTGAAGGTGGAATGGGCGTGTTTTCCCCATGAAGCATTTTATACTAAAAAACAGAAACAAAACACATACCTAAAAGGAAACCCCATAAAGAGAAAGTTAGGATTCTTCTGCTCAAATGAATCCTAGGAATAGCTCTTCATTGTGTTGGTGCCAATCAAAATAACCCCCATGGAGAGCTTTGATTCACTTCAGAAAATAAAAGGGCCCTCTTTAAAATGGTAACGCATTGCAGCTGTTTCATTGTACTTGGAGGTTGTTTTATGCCTCATGTAAATTGCCAGGCTAGCATTCATGAAAATGTCAATGTTTTTAAAAGTTAGCTCTGTTTACAGCTCTGGAGGCAATGACAGAAGGGGAATAAATCAACTATATGAAGACTGATTCTGGATGGCTGGAATCTCTAGTAATGCTAAGATGTACCAGCTTTTTGGTTTGTGGCCGGGTGGGGAATCTCTTGAACATGATCCAGTCAGACACATACACTTTTAGGCTGCAATCCTATTCGTTATTGTTCAGATGTAAGCTCCAGTAAGTTTAGTGGGGCTTACTTCCAGATGAATGTGTATAGCATTACAGCCGATTGATTTGCATAAGTTTATTAATCACATTTAAATCTTTCCCACTGAAAATAACTTGTTAGATGAACCCTCCCCCACCTCTTCTTAAGAGCAACAGAGTATGAGATATGCTTATCCTTATTATTCTTATTCTTATTTGAATTTATATACTGACCTATACCCGGAGGTCTCAGGGCGCTTCACATAAAAAGATCACAGTATATAAAAGCAATAACCTAATAATACTCCCCCCAAAAAGAGCCACATTTTAAAAGGGTATGGGATGTTGATCAGGTCAACCAAAGACCTGGTTAAAAAGGAATGTTTTTGCCTGGTGCTTAAAGGTGTATAATGATGGTGCCAGGTGAACTTCCCTGGGGAGAGCATTCCATAGACAGGGAGCCACTGCAGAGAAGGCCCCGTTCTCGTGTTGCCACGTTCCGGACCTCTCAAGGAGGAGACACACGTAGGAGGGCTTCAGAAGATGATCTCCTACGTGTGTCTCCTCCTTGAGAGGTCCGGATCGGTTTAATATGCTCAAGACCGTCTTGCTCCGGTGAGCAACCTGGCCGCTGAATTCTGCACCAGCTGAAGTTTCCGAACTGTCTTCAGAGGCAGCCCTACGTATAACGCATTGCAGTAATCTAACCTTGAGGTTACCAGAGCATAGACAACATTAGGTTATCCCTGTCTAGATAGGGGCATAGCTGGGCCACCAGCCGAAGCTGATGGAAGGCACTCCAGGCCACAGAGGCCACCTGAGCCTTGAGTGACAGCAAAGGATCCAGGAGTACCCCCAAGCTACAAACCTGCTCCTCAAAAGCAGGCAACCTCCCACCCATCTGGTCTAGGGAACAGCCCCTCAGTCTTATCTGGATTGAGCTTCAGTCTGTTGGCTCTCATCCAGTCCATTACCGAGGCAAGACAACGGTCCAGCACTTCGACTGTCTCACTTGCAGATGTAAAGGAGAAATAGAGCTGAGTGTCATCAGCATACTGCTGACAACATACTACGAACCTCCGGATAACCCCACCCAGTGGTTTCATGTAGCTGTTAAACAATGTGGGGGGATAGGATTGAGCCCTGCGGAACCCCACATTGAAGGTTCCACAGGGCTGAAAAGCATTCCCCAAGTAACACCCTCTGGGAACGACCATCCAAGTAGGACTGGAACCACTGCAAAGCGGTGCCACCCGCCCCCCGCCCCTAGTTCGGAGAGTCGCTCCAGAAGGATACACAATTTTCAGAAATGAAAAGCTTTGGAATTTCCCTGGTTGCCTTAATTTTATTGAAGAAGAAGAAGAAGAAGAAGAAGAAGAAGAAGAAGAAGAAGAAGAAGAAGAAGGCGAATACTGCCCTTCATCTGTAGATCTCGTGGAAAAAGGAAAAAACAAATCAATGATCCCCCTCCCCTTATCCAGTAGAGGCCACCATATACCTGCTGGAGAAGGTTGTAAGGGATTTGAATGATTCATAACTGGAATGTTGAATCCTGGGTGCATTTTGGGGGAATTGCAGACATTTCTACTAACTTTCTTTTCTAAGATTTCTTTTGAAAATAGAGGCATGGCGGAAGAAACACGAATCCTGATTCAGCAGTAGTGTGTTAAATGGCTTTGGTTCTGAAGCTCTACCATGGTGTTGAAAAACATATTTAAGTTAATTGGACAATTGTAGTGGGAAACAGACTTTGGGGCACTTGAGAGCCAAAAGGCAGTATCTAAATTATTTTATATATAAATATAAATTACAATCTTCTGTTTAAATTTCATTTTAACACATTACTAGCTGATAGGGGGGGCCAATCCTCCATGTTATGTTATAATCCTCCATGTTTTACAATACTCTGTGCTTTTAAATTTTACTTATTTATTTTATTAAATTTATACCCCTCTTGATTGTTAAGAAAAACCTCAATGCAATTTACAAAAAGATAAAAACAATAATTTCAAGAGAGAAAACCACAACCCTACTTTTAAACATACAAAAGTTAAAATACTAAAACAGGTTAAAATTACCTCAGCTTTCTAAGCATCTGGGTAGACTTGTCTAAACAAGAATGTTTTAGCAGGCACCAAAAAGAGCACATTACTGCTTGATGTCAAGAGGTAGGGCGTTCCAAAGTTTAGTGTGTGCTGACATACTAAATGATCAAGTCCTTAGAAATGTGGAACCGGTATTATGTGGCACCTGTAGTCGTGTCCATTATAAATCAAAAGCAGCCTCATCAGACTATGAAACTGAGCAGGAGGAGGATGGACATGGCAAAGCTTCAGTCTGGGAGTTGCCTTGTACAATTTACGTCACAGAACAGACCACCTGTTCCCATCACGAGGGGGGAAAGTACATGAGCAAAAGAGCACTACATAGGCAAGTACGATGGGGCAGACAAAATGCAGTACAGTGGTACCTTGGTTTACGAAATTAATCCATTCTGGAAGTCCGTTCTTAAACCAAAGCGTTCTTAAACCAAAGCGTGCTTTCCCATAGCAGCAGGGGACTCCATTTACAAATGGAACACACTCAACATGTTCCAAGGCAAATTTCAAAAACCAAAACACCTACTTCTGGGTTTGCAGCATTCTTAATCCAAGTTGTTCATAAACTAAGCTGTTCTTAAACCAAGGTACCACTGTACTGAGATGCTGGGTGATAGTTGTTCAGAGATACGTTGCCTAATTGAGGTTTGGTAGAGGCATCATCCAGTAAACGAGAGAGATCCCAGGGTGTTCGTTGAGAGTTTGGCAATTCTTTCATGGAAACCGATTTAGATTGTCTGGTTATTGACAGCAGCATCTTTGTAGACAAAGAATGGAAGTGTAAAGATCTGTAAAATTCCTTTGTTGAGGAGAACTGTACCTCATTTGAACCACAGGGAAAATTGCATCTCTTCTGTATGCCAAGAATGGTGGTGATAAAAATGCTAACTTAAAGTACCTGAAGAAAAATGTTCAACTGTTTTCAAGGCTTATGGTGAATTGGGATCATGACTGTAAAGCAGTTCTTTAAATATGAGAACTGACTTTTTCTTACGGTGCTCTCCAGTTTTGGTGAAGAAGTAGCTAGTGTCACTTTTAGCAAGGAAGCACATATGATCAGAATCATCCGATCTATTGAAGTTACTGAGATACCATTGTGTACAAGGGAGCAACTCCTACTCATGCTTTGAGTCACACAAGCTATGCAGAGAGTTGCCTTTGACATTTTCCAGCTTCATATCTGCAAAAACCTCATGGAAGCATCTTGACAGGTTGATCATAATATTTCCAACCTCGGCTCCCAAAGGGGTTTCCTGCCCATGTTCTCAGATATTGGGAATGCTACTCAAAAGCTCCTGGGGTTCCAGCCCAATCCCAGAGACAGTAATGGCGGTCGCAGAAGCTGTAGGGGCCACCACAGCCCCACTGGGTTGTGTTCTGCTGCCCCACTGGAATACACAAAGCCTTGAGATGAGAGCAGAGCTCCTGAGGGAGGCAGGACCTGAAACAGTGTACTATACTATAAAGTGTATACTATACTATACTATACTATACTATACTATACTATACTATACTATACTATACTATACTATACTATACAGCAGTGGTCCTCAAACTTTTTACTCTGGGCCACATTTTCAGAAGAAAAAATTGCTTATGCCACACTGAATTTTGAAAGAAGAGGAAACCACTCCTACCAGAGCTTGATTTATAACATAGCGCACAACTATTTTATCATATCATCACAGGACACAGAGAAATTGTGAAACAATGGGGCTACATATGAGCATGAATCATTCCCATAAGGTAATAATGGTTGTAACTTGGATCCCTGACGCCTTGCGACCCGAACATTTTGGCTCCCAAATGCTCCCGAACCCAGAAGTAAGTGTTCTGGTTTGCGAACGTTCTTTGGAAACCAAATGTCGGACGCAGCTTCTGATTGGCTGCAGGAAATGCCTACAGCTAATCGGAAGCCGCGCCTTGGTTGCCGAATGTTTTCGGAAGTCGAGTAAACTTCTGGAATGGATTCCATTCAACAACCAAGGTACGACTGTATAAACAAGCCTCTTACATATGTTCGCATACTCAATGAGAGAAGCAAGCTTGCTTTGGCCAGGTAATCTTATTTATATAGGTCTAATTTGAAACAAACGAGGTCTCATCTCTTCAACACTTTCTCTTTTCTGATCTTTCACATTTGTCAGAGTTGAAAATCCCCATTCACAACAATAAGCCATGGGGAACTGTAAAAGAATAGCCAGCTGTGATGTAATTTGTGATATAATCAGCTAATGCTCCTGAAGAGAGGCGTGGATATTATACTACGCTACACTGAAATGTTTAAATGTTTCTTTGATTGCCCTTGAATCTTTCCACACCTTTTGAGAACCACTGCTGTAAAGAATTTCAACCCTCAATAGACTCCAAATTAGTATTGGAACAACATAAATCTTAACATATAAAAAGGGTTTAAGTAGAAAGCAAACTACAGAGGTACCTCTGGATGCGAACGGGATCTGTTCGCATCCTGAGCAGAACGCAACCCACGCGTGCGCGGGTCGCGATTCACCGCGCATGCACATGATGTCATTTTGAGCGTCTGCGCGAGCAGCAAAACCTGGAAGTAACCCGTTCCATTACTTCCGGGTCACTGCGAGACACAACCTGAAAAGATTTAACCTGAAGCTACCTTAACCTGAGGTATGACTATATACCATATTTTTTGCACCATAACACTCACTTTTTTCCTCCTAGAAAGTAAAGGGAAATGTCTGTGCGTGTTATGGAGGGAATGCCTACGGGTGGCATGCCTACGGATTTTCCTCCTCTAAAAACTACGTGCGTGTTATGGTTGAGTGCGTGTTATAGAGCGAAAAATACGGTACATAAGATTGAATAGTAACATGGAAACTTTCAATCCCAAAATTAGCAAATGATCGTGTTTCTATAAATTTATCAGTTTGAATTTTGCTTAATCACTCAGATTTCATAAGTCTCCATGGGTGGATCAACCTAAGCAGTCCCCTTACTCCTATGTAAGAAGTACATAGGGGAGTTGGGAACTATCACCACCAAATCAAACCTTGCCGAGAAAAGTAAGCTCACAAACTTACAGAAACATGTTCCTTTGTAAACTTTTGAAATGAAAATTTCCATGATAATATTTAACTTTATGTCCTGTGAAAATGCATAGTTTGCTTTTCATTTAAATCCCTGTATAAGTTGTAACATAAGTAATATAAATTGAAAATCAACACACTAAAAAGTTTTTTGTCTCATGCAGATTGCTGTAGTATGTAGCAGATTTCTTTTAAATCTTTGAAAACGCCTGGGTTAAATTCTTTTCAGAATTGGGGCCTGAACTGGTGCTTTCTTTTAAGAGACATCGATATGTTAGTTAAAACTTGAAAATCACGTTCACATTTGTGATAAAGAGGAGGGAAATGTGGCTTTCCACATGAGGGAAAGGAGGAGGGAAATGTGGCTTTCCACATGAAAGGCTGTGTTTTTTTTCTGTGAATAAAAATAGTTGCAATGCTTGTGGAAAATAAAGCTTTCAAAACAAAGGGCGATCACTGAGTTCAGTTCCTCAAGTTTTTAAAAGTCAGCTTACATTTAAAGGTTGCATTTAGCACTTGGCATTTATATAAATCAAGCTCAAGGTTGAATTCTGTGTTCGTTGTAAAATGAATGTAGAATGGGTTTTTTTAAATAAATAAAAAAAAACCCACAACAAAACCAAACACCCTGCAATTACTTCAGTGAATATCCATTCAGGTTAAGAATTTTCATCTTTGCTGTTGCCATAGTAATCTGTTCCCCTGTCAGTACCACATTACAATCCATTCTGTTTCCAATATTGAACATGTAGCAGACAAAAACATCTTTAAAATAGCTTTAGGTGTCTTTGCAGCAGGAAGCAGTATTTGCTTGTAGAAATGTATACATACTTTGAGAAAATGATTAGCAGTCACAACATCAGATTTTTACTACAGTTATTCATGAAAGGTAATTTTAACAATCTCATATTTTTTTTACTGTGGGGAAACACCCTCAGAGAAAGCAGATTCATATACCGGTATATATTTTCAGTAACGGGCTGATAATGAAAAAGTTTGGCAACTAACAGCCCCTTAACCCTTTGGCAGGGAACTGATTTCTTACACCATTGCTGATTATTATTTGGTGCAGTTTGAGGAGCACACTGCTTTTTCCTTGAAATGGATTAGGTTTAAGCAAAAGAGGCACACTAAAATTTATCTACTGTTGCCTTCAGCCATGACTTGAATTTCCATCTTGTAACTGTAGAGAATATATAATCAGTACTAAGTTATTCCTCTCTTTTTGCACCTGATACTAAGTTTATTCTTGAAGTAACTGGAAATTTTAGGACGAGGAGGGATTTTTTCCATTGTATTCTGATATCTGTCTTTTTTATATGTCTGGGTACATTTTTGTATTTGCTTAAATTTTAAGAACATTCATAATTTAAAAAACTTGTTGAACTGGGCAGTATTCAAGCGCTCAATTTTTTAATGTCTATGAACAAGTAAGCATGCTGTTGGAAAGAATAATAGAATCAAATGAGTTTTAGTTTACTTTCACTTTGTTACACAATATAAAACATTTCCTTTATATTCCGTACATTCAGATATTTTGAATTTTTTAAACCTGTAGTTGCTGTCATTTTAGTGTTTTTATCAACTATGGCTGTAATACTGATGTTGAATCAGCTACACTGAACTCACTGGAACTTGCTTCTAGGAAGACATGTATTGGATCACACTTTGATTTTAGTGCTTTTATGTTTTGTTAGCTGCCCTAGGAGCTGAACTTGTGTTGTGTAAATGTAATAAACAGATAAAAAACTAATTAACCTAGAGTAGCACTCTGTCATTTGTGCAGCATTTGCTTCTTTCCCCTTTCTGGTTCTTTGAGGGATTTGCACTGACTTGAAGGAGCTGGTGCTGTCTGTAGCACCAAAGTCCCTTCCTTCCAATTCCAGTACGCTGGTGACAATACCGCCCCCACCCTAGTTAAAAAGGCCTTAGATCAGTGGTGTCCAAACTTTTTTCAAAGAGGGCCAGATTTGATGAAGTGAAGGGCCGTGAGGGCCAACGAAAGTTGTTAACCTTTTCTTAGGATTTTACCCCAAAGTTGTTGAGCGTTTTTTTAGGATTGAATTTGTTGAGTTTAGGATTGAACTTGTTGAGGGTTTTTTTGGATTTTACCCCAGGAAATAAACTGCCACAGGGGCTGGGTTAAACCAACCGGTGGGCCGGATTAGGCCCCCGAAACAGACTTTGGACATGGCTGCCGGCCCCTGTGGCAGTTTATGTCCTGGGGTAAAATCCCCCCCCCCAAAAGCCCTCAACAAGTTCAATTCTAAACTCAACATGTTGATTGTTGAATTAGCCCAAGGCCTGGGAGCATGTTTTTGCCTAGTGCAAACGAAGGGACCCAGCGGGTCTCCCTGGGGAGAGCCTTCCACAAGCTCTCTAGTTACATCCCGTTTGGATTACTGTAATGCACTCCAGGTGGGGCTCCCCGAAACTTCAACAGGCTCAAAGAGCTACAGTCAGATTGCTGACCAGGGCAGCGATCCCTCTTGCTGTTCTGGCTTCTGGGATAGCTGCGCAGCCTGCATTCGCTCCATAAGACGCACACACATTTCCCCTTACTTTTTAGGAGGGAAAAAGTGAGTCTTATAGAGCAAAAAATACGGTTATTGTTTTTAAATTATCATTTCCCCTTTATTTTTATCTGGAAGCTGCCTCAAGTTCCTGTTAGGGAAAAAGTTGAGGTATAAATAAATATATGAAAACTATAATGGCAACAACAGGAGGAGGGGAAGGAAATCATGCTACCGGCACAAGATTGTGGTTAGCACAGGTCTAAAGGTGTAATGCAGGTTTTGTAAAAATAATATATTTAGGCAAGGCTCCAAGCTGTTAGTTTCAGCCCAGATATATTTATGTTTTGAAAAATCTTAAGTACTTCTTAAAACCAATGTATTAAAATATGTATGGGGAAAATATTTTATATATGCTCCTTTTTTATACTTTCAGTTTTGACATCTGCAGTTTCCAAACAGTTTCTGCTTGGGATTATTTTGATAGCGTCCTTCTACCCTCCACTACCATTCCCCCTTCTATCTTTAAAGTGCACGGCAATGTAGACATTTCAAGGGGTCAGTATTGACTGCATGTAGGCTGCAGATAGAGAAGAGATTTGAAGTTATCTTTTGATTTTTATAGTCCTTTTTTATTAAAATGCTTAGTGCCGTAAATGTAGTAATAAGAAACTCATTTATCTTGACGAAAGTGCTGCTATAAACTATTCTGCACTCATAAAATAACCTTTTAAATTATTGTTTCTGCTGGTATCAATAAATTCATACAAAGTGCTTAAAGGTCAGGCGTTGCCAGAAAAATGTCTTTTCAGCTTGTTAATTAAAGGTTCATAAGAATGTGCACAGGTTTGCTCCTTTTGACAAATGTAGAGGAGAGGGAAAATATGCCTATTTTCAGAAACGTAAAACAGAGGTGGAATGGCAGCAAGGAATGACAAAAAGCTGCAGTTGAAATGACTGACATGAGGGAAGTGCCTACATTATTCAGGTTGCCAGGTGGGGGTCAGGAAAGACAGTGGGTGATAACACTCCCCACTCCCTTCTGGGGATGGGACATGACTTGACGTTCTGTTTGATTGCATTCGGATATTGCCAAATGCTCTCTGAAGTTAAGAATGCCTGTGTAGGTGTTGTGTTCCAGACACCAGATACCTTGGGCAATGATGTCCATGGAAATGGGTCAGCAGGACCGCATCTGAGAGTCGCCTGAGATCCAGTCTGAGCAAGGGCACTCCGTAGAGCACCCTGAAGAAGAGGATCTGACACCAGATTGAGGCTGGAGGCTCAGACTTTTTAGATGATGGCGCAGGCTCACCATGTTAGGCTGCCATGATGGTGCTGTGTAGCCTTTTTCCGTATGCATCCCAGGAATTCTTGGGACCAGTGATGGTTGAGAGTATGCTTGTATGTGTGGATGAAAGTGTGTGGGTGTAGATTGATGGAGGTATGGATATGTTAGTGCAGGGATAGCCCATGGGGTGCCAGCTCCCATCATTCCTGACCATTGGCCATGCTGGCTGGGACTGAGGTCTCATCCTCTGATGGTTCCACTGCGGAAAAGGCATTTGGTTGATAAGAAGTTAGTTGCTTGATCTTTCTGATATATTTAGTGCGCAAGGTACTGTGTAGGTAATGTTCAGTGTTATTGGTGTGTTTGATTTGCTTCTTTCATGATGTTATCGGAGTTTGCTGCCCAGCTCTCTCTGTTCTTTGCTATTAATAGTTTTATTGAGGTACTATTGGTTTTAAATGTGTTAGCTGTCTTGGACATTGCTTATGGAAGGGTGGGGTACACATTTTTTAAATAATAAACAAGTAAAGAAGGGGGACTGGAGGGGTTCAGTCACACCTACCCAAAAAGGGGCGTGCACAAATGCTGGGGGCTCACCTTCTCTCACCCCAGATGGTTCTCCTTTCATGCTGATGTTTTGCTGCTTCTCTGCCCCTTCAAAGTATTATCAATCTGTTGTGTCTGTTTTGGACAAATGTAGGACTATAGCGCTTATTATGCCTGAGGTGGGGGGATCAACCATAGTGGTACAAAAAAGAAATAAAGGTGATTTGGACTGTGCAGTCATGGTTAGCACTACACACAGAAAAGGGTTTGTTGTGTTTGCTGTTCTACCAGCAAAAATGATGATGTTTTCCTGTCTCTAGAGATAGGTTACAATTAAGTCCACATTTCCAGGTGACGCCACTCAAAAAAGGACCCTGCAGGAGTTGGTGTGAAGAGCCAACTGGGTCTCATGACTTTGTAATGGTTTTCCTGAATATAATCTCTTCCTTATCCTGTGAGGGAGTGGGATTGAAAAAAGATTATATTTCAAATTTCAGCATGCAGCTTCAGTGTATATTTTCAGAGTACTGCAGTATAAAAATGGTGGCATCTTATCCCATAATTTTAGTTTTTTAGTGTTGCATTCTGGGCAACTTCAATGCAATGTGGGAGTGCATTAATTCAGATTTCTGGCCCTTTTGTCTCTACTCTTTTTCCTTTGACCCTATGTATTGAGGACTTTTGTTTCCTCAATAAAATAAAGTGAGTTAAGCTAACATGTTGCAGCAAAAACTGCTTGGAAATTCTTATGGGAGACTAACTGTATCTGCACTCCCTGTTCTTCATGTAAATAATTTATTTAGTGCTGCCAGAATGCTGACAAATGAATTATTTTGAAAGAAATATGAAAAAACTAAATCCCAGCACACAAACTAAATCTAGTTGGCCCAGAAAGCAGCAGCACAGCTTTTCTCTGGTACTAAACTTAAGGAACATCACACCGACATTAGAGCTCTGCTAGGTATCAGTTGGGTTCCGTAAAACATTTAAAATACGGGTTTAAACCCCAAAAATAAACCCTAGACAACCTTGGAAATACCTTAGGAAATGCCTCCCTGAGTTGAGAGCCGTAAATGGGCCTCTGAAGTAAGACTAGCTTGATACTAGAAATAGAGCCTTTGGGGTAGTGGATCCTTTTTATGGAAATCTCCCTTGTGGGAAGAACACCAAGTCCACTCGATAGATTTTTTTAAAAAAGAACAACAACCAGTAAATACTATTGTCTTCTGTCAGGTTTTGTTACCTACTTCAAGGTATTGTTCTAGCCACTCTGTGTTTACACTGTTTTTGTCAGGGGTGAGTCTGAACATGGTGCTGCGTAGAGCATCCCATGTCCCAGGTCTCATTGGTTCTCAACTCAAAATACTCTTAGGATTGGATCAAGCCCCTGAGTCCAGTCCAGTCCTAAATGGGGCCCACACACCCCATGATATTATCTGCATCACTACCTACCTTTTCCCAAACTTACCTCGGTGGAGAATAAAACTAGAGAGGGCTTCAGAGCGCCACTCTTCTATCAAGGTGTGAAGATTTTGTTACATAGAATCCAGATACTGTAGCCAAATTAAGGCAGTTAACATTAAAAATAAAGAGAACGTGGGATTTCCACTTTTGCAGCATTTCATTGTTTCAACGTGGGCTTGCATTGCCTTTGAAATATTTAAACCATCAAGCTTTGATATTAAGAGGCTGATAAACATTAAGCATGTATCGTTCGGTACTAAAAATTTCATAACTGAGGAATACCATAATTTGTTTTCATTCTCCTGAGAGGCAGCTACAGTACTCTGAACTTCTTCAGGGAAATAAATCGACAGTGTTTTCTGAAAGCGTAGGTGACAGGACTAATGATAGCTTCATTGGAAAACACAGCCAGCACTCCTAGTCCACAGATACTAAGAGAAATGAACTTGGCAGTACAATGAAGCTGTCTGGCTGTTCCTCTCCCCTTCAACTCCCCTTTTTTATTATTTTTGGCCGCTGTGTGTGTGTTTAACAAACAAGCAAAGCTGTTTCTGTTTTATAGAGCTAACCCATGGATGCAACTCGTGATCGAACAGTTTCTAGAGTTATGAGTTGTGCCAGATAAATGCACCATGGTATTGGGGAAAGGAGGCAACTGAAGAATAGAAAGAGGAGATTTGATACATTTTCTGCTTTTTATTAAAGCTATTAAATATTGGTAATTTCTTCTGATTAGATGTGAAACAAGGAAAGGTGGTATGTGTTTCTTAGGGTTGCAGCACACAAAATATTTCTTATGTGGATATCACTTTTGTGTTCTGTGCCATTGCATCAGGTGAATTAACACAAGTCTGTTATGTTGTACAGTGGTACCTCGCTTTACAAACTTAATCAGTTCCAGAGGTCCGTTCTTAAACTAAAACAGTTCTTAAACTGAGGCGCACTTTCCCTAATGAGGCCAGTGCCCTTCCACCATTTGGATTCTGTTCTTAGACCGAGGTAAAGTTCTAAAACCAAGACACTATTTCTGGTTTTGCAGAGTTTGTAAATGAAATTGTTCTTAAACCAACTGTTCTTAAACCGAGGTACCACTGTATTAGAATACCACAGGCACCCACAAAAAATCAGGATTTTCTCCTACAGTGAAACAGACTTATGCGATGCTGTTCTTATGTGTGCAGTAGACATATTTTCCTATGTGAAAATGATACACAAAAATTCATACTGTGTGAGGCAGACATAAAAAAGGTTAAGAATTCAAAATGCAGCATTCCAATGGAAGTAGTATTCATGTTTTTAAACTACAGTCTCTATCTGAAGGAATCCTTTAAAACATATGCAGTTCATAAAGTTTGTCTTTCATTTGTCTAACCTGAACCAGCCCTTCTTCTAGGCAACTTATGGTGGCAGGCAGGGGGTTTATTCTTTTTTTGTCATTACATCACCAAGTGAAGCCTGTGGGGCTGAGGCTTTGGATGGAGCCTTCTCAGTGATGGCCCTCCAGCTGTGGAGTAACTTTGCCCCTGACTGGCACCAACTTCAATTAGTTTTCAGTGCCAGATAAAAAACGACATCTTCCTCCAAGCCTTTGGAAATGGAGGATGATTTAAAGAAGCCACATGTTAGCCACCTGGTTTGTCTTAGGAAAGAACAGAGGGAGAGAACTTAACACCACCATGCTGGTTTTAGAATCAGAGAATTGTAGAGTTGCAAGGGACCCCAAGGGTCATATAGTCCAACCCCCGCAATGGAGAGATCCTGCCCACAGATGTCCTTGGGTGACTTGAACCAGCCATCTTCTGATTAAGTGTGTCACAGAGAGCACCAAAGGTTTCTTTTGACTTTCTGGTGTACGGTGGTACCTCGGGTTACATACACTTCAGGTTACAGCCTCCGTTAATCCAGAAATAGTACCTTGGGTTAAGAACTTTGCTTCAGGTTGAGAACAGAAACCAAGCGGCAGCAGCGGGAGGCCCCATTAGCTAAAGTGGTGCTTCAGGTTAAGAACAGTTTCAGGTTAAGAATGGACTTCCAGAACGAATTAAGTTCTTAACCCGAGGTACCACTGTATTTTTACTGTTGTGACCTTCCCTGGGATCACTTGATGATAAGGGTGGAATATAATAAAATAAATAAATATCCTTTTTATCTTCCCAACAACCCTATGAAGTAGGCTAGACCATGAGCAGCGGTAGCTGGCCCAAAGCTGCAGTGAGGCAAAAACACGTGTTCATGACAACTCTCTTTGGACTATTTCAAATCCTGAAAAATTCATTTCTTCTGGCAGGCTTTGGGAACCATTGCAGCTGTGCCGATTACAGTTCCTCAGGTGAGCTCCTTGCAGAGGTTGGCAGGACAAAGACCAGCAGTGCTACCTCAGGTAAAAATACTGTTTTCGTGAATTGTCTGCCTTTATTAATGGGCTGTGTGTTCTGATATTCAGAGAGTAAATCATTTGTTTAGGTACCAGCAAGTCAACCCACTTAATCGTCCGGGCAGCCATTCACCCAAGGAAGCAAGCTGCAAACACACATAGTCCTAGCCAATCCTGCATGTGCATAATCACAAATAGTATTAAAGCAAGAAATGTGACTGAAAGCAAAAGAGGAACTAACATCATCATCAACAGCAACAAATGTACACAACAGGCTAGTACAACAAAAATAGAAGACTGAGTATGCTTTTAAACACAGAATGAAATAAAACCCATTTGTGCCATGGGTGGGGTGAATCTTAGAGAAGAATATCATTGATAAGCAGAGGGGGGTGGCAGACTGTTCTTCCTTATCGACGTATGTCATAAAATCAATCCAAACCTCTGCCAATCTTTTACATGGTCCCTTGGAAATATGTAACTGGTTGCTCAACTTTTCTAATAAAGCAAGTTCCCAAACCCTGGAATACTAAAAAGAAATAATGCTTCCTTTCAGATCTCTACAGAAATGAGCCAATGCTAATAACATTCATCTGTCATTCTGGAGAGGGTTGGATTTAAGTGTGCGTGTGCCCCTGAAGAAAAATTGCTTGGTGTGATTGTCAAGTATCTGAGAGGCCTGAGTCCAAGCCACTTGCCGGCTGCATTTGTCCATTGTTGGACTAGGGCCAGTAAGGTCTTTTGGTAAATCACTGCATTTTCCTAAACCTCTGGCGGTTGTAGAGTTGAGAATGGTCATGCCTTCCTGACTGGAAAGCCATCACTTAAGCAGCAGTGCTGTTACTATTTAATAGAAATGGCCTTACCTTTGCATGTTCTCTGTAATATGGTTGTGTGACCATTGCATCCACCTTTTCAGTAATGCCTGTGACCACTGGAGAAACACTATGTGCTTTTAATGCTCTGTATCCTGCCAACCTAGCAGTTCAAAAGCACATCAAAGTGCAAGTAGATAAATAGGTACCGCTCCAGCAGGAAGGTAAACGGCGTTTCCATGCCAGAAGCGGCTTAGTCATGCTGGCCACATGACCCGGAAGCTGTACGCCGGCTCCCTCGGCCAATAAAGCGAGATGAGCACCGCAACCCCAGAGTTGGCCACAACTGGACCTAATGGTCAGGGGTCCCTTTACCTTTTTTTATCGCTGCAGAGGCAGCAGCCATTTGGGTTTTTGGTGCTTCTTTTTCTGACCTCCTCGCCTCTCCTGGGCACATTTCTCAGCAGTGAGGGATAGTCAGACAAGACAACAAAGAGGAGGGGGAAAGCCAAAAGTGTTTCATGAGGCTTCATCCTGAAGCATGCAGGTTCAATGGCAGTTCCTTTTGTGAGATAGGCAGCCTGCCACAGGAGGATTTTCAGACTCCTTTGCCACGCTTACCTGAAAACGATGCAGTTTGCCCTATGCAAAGTCATGGAGATTCACAGCCAAGCAACGGCCGGCTTAGGGCCTCTGCCTCATTCTGGGCTGCAGGGGAAGTTTGGGTGCATCTCTCCACGCATGGCAGGCATGTAGCTCACAACTGTCAGCACAGGCTCCTCACAATTTCAAAAATGGTGGTTAGTGGTTCAGTGATGATCAGCGCATGGCAGGCTTTAAGAGCGTCGTTTCTCAACCTGTGAGTTGTGACCTGCCATAGGGTGACTGGCTTTATAAGTAAACCCAAATATTAATTCCTTAACTGCTATGATTGTTTGCTTGTTTATAAACTCACATCCAATATTTCAGCATGCAGGACTCAGAGCAGCTCACTATAATAAAATATTGCAGAAATTTAAAACATAAATTAAAGCTACAAAATTTAGAATCTCGAGAATTTAAAAGAAGAATCAGTTGGTTCTGAAAATACCTTTGGTGGAGTTTTACTAGTATTCTACTAGCCATTTCTGCATTTATAGTTCCACTGCCACTCTTAAAACCGTGGCCACTTTTGTAGCAACTTGTGCAAATACATTGAAGGTCCAGCATAGGATCAGCTCCCTAATAGCCCCTTAGTTAGCAATGGCAAGGATTGTCAGAAGGAAATGTGGGTTGCAATTAAGGTTCAGTCTTTAGCGGAGGCTGTAAGATCTTCTGTAACAATTAGTTTGGGGTCGTAGAGCCTGTTTGTATGATAACGAGCAATTCCTTTTCATAAGATGTGAAGGGAAAATATTGTGGCTAATTAGATTCCTGTCATAACATTCAAGAGTCATACAAGAGGTACATTCTTTTAACATTCAGTTCAAAGTTTTGTGCTTGTATTCAAAAGACTTGGGTCTGGACCCTTTGAGACATCTGAGACATCTGCATCAGTGGTTATAGAAAGCCGGACTATTTCAGTTGTAGTGCCCTTCCTATGAGTTGCCTTGCTTAGAAAATTTCACATAGGCATTTCTTTGGAGTCTTTTGAGTAATTGGTAAAAATCAACCTCTTTAGAAAAGCTTTTATATCTTTGAGGACAGTGGATGGCACTGATATTGATGTTACCTGGCTTTTTGGTTCTTACCTTGTTCTGTAGGTGTGATGTTTTGCTCTAATGTGTAGATTAAGCATGCTCACCCCCATGAGAATATATAATAGGCTGATGTCAGGGCTGCCACTCAGTCCCAGCTCACATAGGACCACGTTAGCCAGCGTTCAGGTTAAAAGAGTCTTTATTGGATTACAGGTTCCATTTCCAAACTACAACGTGCAGCCCTACTTCTTCTAGGTCAGACCGGCGAAGACCCGTCTGAGTCTCCGCCTCTAGCACACCAGCTTAATATCCTAGCCTTGCTCCACCTCCTGCGCCTTTCCTTCCGTCTCTGGGTCCTTCTGCCCCCCGGGGTCTCTTCTTTCCTACTCTCTTCTGACGCGGACCCCCCTGACCCTTCCGCCTCCTTGCGGCGGGCTTTGGGACCTGGCTCACTCTCTGGGCTGCTTACTGTGCCAGCTTCCGCTACATTTGAACTTGGCGCGCGCGCCCAACTCTCCACCTTCCTCTTGATCGTTTCGTCGCTCCCCGAGGTGGGCGTGACTACTCCTGACTCATGCCCTCCCTCCTTCTGAAAGCCTCCGGAACCCGATATCTGGTCCCCTTCCTCCCCGCTGCTCCCGGCTGGGTACGTGGGTCCCGATCTCCAACTGCTGCTCTCTGATCCCTCTCTGGACCCTTCTTCCTGGGGTGTCCCCCTGTTTTCCCCCCTTGCTCTGACCGCTGGCGCTCCCTTCTGGGAATCCTCGGACTCACTGGATAAGCTCGGCGATCTCGGTTCGTCATCCCCACTCATCTTTCCTTCGTATTCCTCCCCCTCGCTCTCTGTCTCCTCCCTTCTCTGCGTCTCTGCTCCTGAACCCCTGACATCCATCCCCCCCTCGAAGCCCCCCCTTCCCCCCTCCCCACTTTCAAGGGTGGTTGCTGGGTGCTCCATCATCACAGGAGTGAATGCCGGATACAGTTCGCTCCTCGTCGCTGGCCGCCAACTGAAGACCTCCGAGTCTTCCTCCTCGCGTTCGTCAACGTTGAGCTGCTCCGCCTCCATTTCAGTGCCGCCGTGCTCGAAACCGAGATCCTCCCCGCACACGTCCATGTCAGTCTCTGCGTCGGTCGCTTGACCTGGCATCTCCAGCCACCTCCGGCGCCACTGCTCCTCTGGCCGATCGTCCCACCAATACGAGGTGTCGGACGCCGAACCCTCCGGTGACCCCTCTGGGGAACGTGTGCACTGTGCGGGCTCCCCGTCCGAGTCGAAGCCATGGAACGTGCTGGAGGAAAGTGTGGGCGTGAACAACCAGTCGTCGAAGAAGCCTGCTGGCATGGGTCTGTGTGGGAAAAGGGCATGAAACTCGTCCTTGAGCAGGGGTTCCTCCAAAGCGTAGTCTGGCACCCAGCTATTAGCACTTGCCCGGGTGCCCTCTCTGGCTAGGAGGTATTCCACTCCGTCTTCCCCCCATCTGGAGTCCAAAATCTCCGTGACTTCGTTGATGGGGTCCTGCTGTGGCAATCTTCCCGCCTCCGTCCGCTCCTGAGACGGACTCGGTGCTGTTCCTGGTTCCTGGAACCTGTGAGGTGTCCTGTAGGGAGTGAGCACCGACCTGTGGAACACCGGATGCATCCTGGAACCCTCCGGTAGCACCAGCCTGAAAGCTACTGGGTTGATCTGCGCTTCGACTTGGTATGGACCGAGTTGCTTGTGCCCCAACTTCTTTTTGGCTAACGATCTGGTCGGCACTGCGTGGGCTGCCAACCAGACCCAGTCTCCCACTCGGATCTCTTCGCCAACCCGCCTGTGTTTGTCCGCTTGCACCTTGTATGCGTGCTTCGCTATCTCCAGCTGCCGTCGGAGTTGATCGTGGACCTCCTGCAACTCAGACGCGAAAGCGTCCGCCGTCTGCGGTTCCCCTTCCCCCACTCTGTCCAGTCCCGGGAAGGTTCTGGGATTCCTCCCATTGTTGGCGAAGAACGGCGTCACCCCTGTGGACACGTGCTTCGTGTTGTTGTAGGCGAACTCGGCGAGCGGCAGGTAATCCACCCACGTCGCCGGCTGTTGATTGGCATAGCATCTCAGGTACTGCTGCATGATGGCATTGACCCTCTCCGCTTGCCCGTTGGTCTGTGGGTGTCTCGCTGATGTCAGGTTGATCTTGACGTTCAGGAAGCCCATCAGCTTCTGCCAGAAATTCGAGATGAACTGGCGACCGCGGTCGGACAGTATAGACCGCGGCAGCCCGTGCACTTTGAACACGTGATCTATGAACAGTTTGGCTGTTTGTTCTGCCGTGGCCACCTTCGCACACGGTATGAAGTGTGCCATCTTGGTGAACAAGTCCACCACCACTAGTACAGCTGTCTTGCCTCTCGAGCTGGGTAGATCCGTGACAAAGTCCAGGGCCACCCTCTCCCACGGTTCAAACGGCGTTTGCAGCGGTTCCAGCAGTCCCGCCGGTGGTTTGTGCACCGGCTTGGCCCTCTGGCAGGTGTCGCACCTCGCGACGTAGTCCGCGACTTCCCCTCTCAGTCTGGGCCACCAAAAGTCCCTTGCGACTAGTTCCACCGTTTTTTCCATGCCAAAGTGCCCGGCCGTGGGTGCGTCGTGCAACTGCTGCAGTACCTTGGCGCGAAGTTCATCTCCCGGCACGTAGATGGCCCCTTTACGTAAGAGCAAGCCGTCCCGTATCTGGAACTCGTCGCTCTTCGCCGTGCCCTTGTGCACCTCGGCCATCTTCGCCTGCGCGAATGAGTCGTCCTGCAACGCCCGCCGCACCGCATCCAGGTCTACTGTGGCTGAAGCGCACGCCCACGCTGTTGGCGCGAAGATGTGCATGGCTGCCGCTGGCGTCGCCTCCTCGAGGTATTGCGGTTTGCGGGACAGTGCATCCGCCATGATGTTGGTGTCGCCTGTGACGTACTCTATTCGGAAATCGAAGTCAGCAAAGAACTCCGCCCAACGTATCTGCCTCTGGTTCAGGAACTTCGCCGTGCGCCAGTGCTCCAGATTCTTGTGGTCCGTGCAGACCTGCACCGTGTGCTTGGCGCCGATCAGGAAGTGTCTCCACGCCTTGAAGGCTGCATGAATGGCAAGCAACTCCCTGTCCCAGATGGTGTAGTTCTGCTCCGACTTGCTGAGCTTTCTGGAGTAGAACGATCCCGGCCTCCAGACCCCCTGTGGGTCCCTCTGCAGCAGGACAGCTCCCACTGCTCTATCGGACGCGTCTGTCTCTACCCGCATCGGTCTGCTGGGGTCGATATGCAGCAGTTGCTCTTCCGACGCGAAGAGACGCTTGAGTGCCTGAAAGGACTGCTCCGCCTGCTCCGTCCAGATGAATTTCTTTTTCTTGGAGCTTAGCGTGTCCGTAATAGCCGCCGTCTGCATCGCGAACCCTTTGATAAACTTGCGATAGAAGTTGGCGAAGCCGACAAACCGCTGGACCTCCTTCCGGTTGCGCGGGCTCTTCCAATCCAACACCGCCCGAACCTTGGCGCTGTCCATGGCTAGCCCCTTGTCCGACAACTTGTAACCCAAGAAATCCACCTCCGTCGTGTCGAACTGGCACTTCTCCAGTTTGGCGTACAGTCTATGCTGCTGCAACCTCTCCAGCACCTCCCGAACGTCTTGGTCATGCGCTTGCTGCGACTCGGAGAATATCAGGATGTCATCCAGAAAGCAGACGCACTTCTTGTAGAGGAGTCCCGCCAACACATGATGCATGAAAGCTTGAAAACAGTGAGAACCGTTTTGCAATCCAAACGGCATCACTCTGTACTCGTAGGTGCCCAGAGGCGTGAACATGGCTGTCTTCCACTCATCGCCCTCCCTCATGCGGATGAGATTGTACGCCCCTCGCAGGTCCAACTTGGTAAACACGCGTCCCTTGCGCACCGTCGCCAGTAGGTCGTCAATCCTGGGCATGGGGAAATCAGAGGGCTTGGTCATCTTGTTCAAGAGGCGAAAATCCACCACCAGCCTTTTTTGGGGCGTGTCCTTCTTCTTCACAAAGAAAACAGGACTGCCCCCTACTGCTCTGGACTCCCGGATGAAACCGCGCTCCAAATTGTGATCTATGAACTGTTTGAGTTCCTGTAGTTCATCCTCAGACATGGAATACAGCTTCCCCTTCGGTAGCGTCGCCCCTGGTAGGAGGTCAATCTTGCAGTCATATTGCCTGTGCGGTGGTAACTTGTCTGCCTCCTTCTCGCAGAAGACCTCCAGAAAGTCTGCGTATTTGTGGGGGACTGCTTGCAACGTTCCCAACTGCAGTTGTGATTCCTCCTCCTCTCCCTCCTGTCCGGGCAGGATGCAGTGTTCTGCGCAGTAAGAGGAGCCGAAGATCAGCTGTCGCTGGTACCAAGCCAGTGTCGGACTGTGCCTGTCCAGCCAACTCATGCCCAACACAATGGGTGTGTCCGACAGTCGGGTGACGTTAAAACTGATGACTTCCCTGTGGTTGCCAAGGCGCATCACCATTGGCGGCGTTTGCTTCACCACCTGCCCCCCCAGCAACTCCCTGCCATCCACTGTGACGACTTGCAGGGGCAGAGTGGCCGGTAATAGCTGTATAGCGTGCTGCTCCACAAAATCCTGTGCTATAAAGTCTGCGTTGCTTCCAGAATCCACAGAAAGCGGCACTTCGATAGTGACGCCATCGGGCAGCTGGAGAGATGCTGTGAGTTGCACTACTGGTTTGGGTGGGAGGGGGTCCGTGGGTTGCAAGATCGCTGGGGACTGCTTCAGTGATGCGTCTGGCTGGGCCCCAGTGCCTCTGTCTCCAGCCAGACATCGTCGTTTCCCTGCTGGTGTTCGCTGTGTTGCGTGGCCGCTTTCACCGTTGCGGAGGCTGCAGTGTGCTTGGAGCTCCTCTGGGGACACTCTTTCGCCAAGTGTTGAGAGCTGTCGCATATATAACACTTCCTGGTCCCTCTAGGAGGTTTAGTCTTGACTGCCGCACGCATCCATCGCTTTGATAAAGGCATCTGCATTCTGAAGCGCCGGATCTTTATCCCTCCACAAATTGCGTAGCCACGCTTTAGCATCCCCATGCAAATGGGATAGTATAAACCCCACTTTCTCTTCCTCATCCCTAAAGTCTTTCGCCAGCAGTTGCAGTGCGCACATTACGTCTGCTCGAAAATTGGGGTACTGTTGTAAATTCCCATCGAAGTGAGCCACAAGCCCTCCTGCTCTCCGTGCCAACCCAACCCCCTCCGGTCTGGGTCCTGGCTGCCCATGCTTAACCAATGCTTCAAACCTGGCGTGGAGATCTCTGTAGGCGGCTGCCGCATCCTCCTCCCTTTTCTTGGATGCCTGTACCTCCGCGTTCAATTGGGTCACTGCCTGTTGCAGCGCTGAAATTTTCTCTGCTTCCGTCATCTCTGCCAACCGTTGTGAGCTCGCTCCCAAACACCAATTTCCTCCTCTCGCTGCTTCTGCCTCCGCTGCGAGGTATCAGGTGTCCGAAGCTTTAATGAGACGGGTCTTACTGTCAGGGCTGCCACTCAGTCCCAGCTCACATAGGACCACGTTAGCCAGCGTTCAGGTTAAAAGAGTCTTTATTGGATTACAGGTTCCATTTCCAAACTACAACGTGCAGCCCTACTTCTTCTAGGTCAGACCGGCGAAGACCCGTCTGAGTCTCCGCCTCTAGCACACCAGCTTAATATCCTAGCCTTGCTCCACCTCCTGCGCCTTTCCTTCCGTCTCTGGGTCCTTCTGCCCCCCGGGGTCTCTTCTTTCCTACTCTCTTCTGACGCGGACCCCCCTGACCCTTCCGCCTCCTTGCGGCGGGCTTTGGGACCTGGCTCACTCTCTGGGCTGCTTACTGTGCCAGCTTCCGCTACATTTGAACTTGGCGCGCGCGCCCAACTCTCCACCTTCCTCTTGATCGTTTCGTCGCTCCCCGAGGTGGGCGTGACTACTCCTGACTCATGCCCTCCCTCCTTCTGAAAGCCTCCGGAACCCGATATCTGGTCCCCTTCCTCCCCGCTGCTCCCGGCTGGGTACGTGGGTCCCGATCTCCAACTGCTGCTCTCTGATCCCTCTCTGGACCCTTCTTCCTGGGGTGTCCCCCTGTTTTCCCCCCTTGCTCTGACCGCTGGCGCTCCCTTCTGGGAATCCTCGGACTCACTGGATAAGCTCGGCGATCTCGGTTCGTCATCCCCACTCATCTTTCCTTCGTATTCCTCCCCCTCGCTCTCTGTCTCCTCCCTTCTCTGCGTCTCTGCTCCTGAACCCCTGACAGCTGATTTTCAAAAGATAGACATTCTAATGTAAATAGACGTTGTGATAAACCATGGCTTACCACGCATAAATGGATCTCATCCACTTTGTTCTTCCCTAATAGATCTGGGGTGAAACAAACCACAATGCCTGATTTAGTGTTAATAAATCATGGTATGTACCCAGGTTTGTACGTTCATGGTTTGATCATGGTTTGTTTGAGTAAAACAAACCACAGTCTGTGGTTTAGACAGGACCAAGAGTGCAGGATCATGGTTTCATTCCTCTGCATGCTAGAAGCCCAGATAGGTAGATTCACATAAAACCATTAACTATAGTTTACTGTGATGTGTGAATGGAGCCAATTCTCTGCAGCTATACAGCACATGCCCCTCCATAGAAACAAACAAACAGACAAAAGCTCAGTTTAGGAAAGCTCTGCTTCGAATGTGCTCTTTCCCGCTGGGCATCAAAATATAGATATTGTTGAGATTTTGATTATTTTCAGCTTCTGAGGCATCAAAACAAATTGAGCTACAACATACTATGTTTGAAATCATTATATACATAAATTCAATAGAGGTTTGACATCTGTCATATCCTAATGAAATGATACTTTGCTTTCTCCAGAAAAGCAAAACCCACACTAATTGCATTATGTCCAGCAGTTGTAAGAACACATTTCTATTTATTGCTGTCCCTTCTCTCCCAATCCTTATGATGCCCTCCTGGGGTATATTCAGTGGCGGAGCTTCATGCTCCAGAACCAGGGGTGGAGAGCAGGCGGGGACGGGGCTGGCACGCGTCCCGGGGGTGGGATGCGCCGCCCAAAGGGGCTTGGGGCGTGTCCTGGGGGCGCGCCGCGCCGCCTGCAGGGGCTGGGCGCCCAGCATGGCGGGGGGCAGCCGCGATGGAACCCCACTGGGATCATGCTGCCAGGGGTGGGGGGCTCCCCCACCCCCCTCTTCCTCCACCAGTGGGTATATAGGGCGCCACTTACCATACACCGTATTTTTCACTCCATAGGGCGCACCGGACCATAGGGCGCACCCAGTTTTTAGGGGGGGAATCAAGAAAAATAATCTTATCCCCCCCCCCAGCCCCAAAGAGCAGCAGTGGATGGATGGATCCCACTGGCTGCTTTGGCTTCCTCTTTAGCCCCACGCAACCTCTCCCTCCCGGGAGAAGCTGCGCGGGGCTAAAGAAGCCATAGCCACATGCAGCCTCTCCCTGCCGAAGCCTGGAGAGCAAGGGGGGTCGGTGCGCACAGAAACCTCTCGCTCTCCAGGCTTCAGCGAAAGCAACGCGGCCGCCATCTGCCTCACTCGAGTATAAGCCAAGGGGAGCTTTTTCAGCATAAAAAATGTGCTGGAAAAGTCAGCATATACTCGAGTATATGTGGTAATTTGTGTTACCTATGAGGCCTGTTCCAATAGGAAGGAAGAAGGATTCTAATTTTGCAGTGAAATTAGATGTTAGGAGAGAATCAGCGTGCAAACCCAAATGAACCCGCTTCATTTAATGCCCATCTGTGATTTGGCATCACATCTAAACTCAGCCTGAAAGTTGATGTTAGTAAGAAGTATTTAAAAATATGAGAGGTTACCATATAACACAATTTTATCTGGGAATAAAATTTGTTGGATTGCCAACTTTCTGTTATCAAAGTGTTTTGGATTTGTTCATGTTGCAGTAGATACAAGCTCTCTTGGTGTGTAAGGAATATTTGTCTGACCCCCTAATTGTTGCAAATAATTTGTTCCAAGAATGGCAATGGTTGGTGCTGTGTACTTAACCTGTACTTTGTATTTTATCATCATCTAGCACATTTTTGCAGGATATACTGCTTAGCATTTTTTCTGCATTTTTTTTAAATTAAAAAACTCTAATCCTTTAATTGTCTGTTTTAATGCTTAATGTTTTGCTGGAGAATGTGGAGATTAAAGCAGTGTGTGGGATAATGGTTTCTTGTTCTATGTTCTGTCAGGGGTTCATTTCTTGTGGCCTGTAGGCAACTGTTTAATTGTTTCTTTAACTTGTGCATGGGGCACAGTTAGCAAGGCAGTATTATTTTTTATTTGTAAAAATGAATTAACTTCCACATTAAGTTAGTTTGAGATTAGGTTAGGGCAGAAGCCTGTGAGGGCTACGTAATTCTGCTGAGTTATCACAAGGGGGCAGAAAAGACCCAGTGTTGCCTTAGCTTAATCCTTCATTTTGAATAAGAACACTTAATTTGGCATTGTTTAACACTGGTATGAAATCATGCTATGTACATTTAGTACACAGTGGCACATGGTGAAATGCTGTGCATTTAAACAGGCTACAACAAAAGTAACTTTAAGTCAAACCTAATTGCAACGCTCACAGTGCTTTGCTATAAATGCAGCTTAATCCAGAATTAATTGTTCTATTATCTCTAATGGAATTTTAAATTCATACTATACTGCACCGAGGCAAGGAAGTCAAAGGTTAAGGCTTCCATTCTGACTACTGAGGGCAGGATTTGACTGTTTTGCACATTCCTGATATGTCACATATAAACTGAACTCTGCCTTTGCTCTGCACTCAGCCAAGACTTTTTGCCATCAATTTTTATTATTTATATAGTGCTGCTTTAAGAGAGTTTCACAAGCAGAAAAGACAGGCTCTTATCTCCAGGGATCTTGGAATCTACATGTTGACAGTAGGGAAGACAGTCAAGCGAAGGAAGAGCAGAAAGGTGTAGAGGTTTGAGGAAGGAGTCTTATTTATTAAAAGGGCAACAGGAGAGAATAAGAAAAGTCTTTTAAGAGAGGAGCTTTGAACAGTAGAAATGTAAGAGACAAAGTTGAGAGCACTGACACAGTGGGACATAAAATAGGAAAAACTGTGGCAAGGACTTTGGTAGTAAGGATAACACAAAATTAATAAAGAATGACAGCCCGTGGATGCCACCATCTTTTTATTTTTACCATGCCAAAGCCGTTTTTGGGCGATGGGCTCCTGGAATCTTTATCAACGACTTGGATGATGGACTCAAGGGCATCCTGATCAAATTTGCAGATGACACCAAACTGGGAGGGGTGGCTAACACCCCAGAGGACAGGATCACACTTCAAAGCGACCTTGACAGATTAGAGAACTGGGCCAAAACAAACAAGATGAATTTTAACAGGGAGAAATGTAAAGTATTGCACTTGGGCAAAAAAAATGAGAGGCACAAATACAAGATGGGGGACACCTGGCTTGAGAGCAGTACATGTGAAAAGGATCTAGGAGTCTTGGTTGACCACAAACTTGACATGAGCCAACAGTGTGACGCGGCAGCTAAAAAAGCCAATGCAATTCTGGGCTGCATCAATAGGAGTATAGCATCTAGATCAAGGGAAGTAATAGTGCCACTGTATTCTGCTCTGGTCAGACCTCACCTGGAGTACTGTGTCCAGTTCTGGGCACCACAGTTCAAGAAGGACACTGACAAACTGGAACGTGTCCAGAGGAGGGCAACCAAAATGGTCAAAGGCCTGGAAACGATGCCTTATGAGGAACGGCTACGGGAGCTGGGCATGTTTAGCCTGGAGAAGAGGAGGTTAAGGGGTGATATGATAGCCATGTTCAAATATATAAAAGGATGTCACATAGAGGAGGGAGAAAAGTTGTTTTCTGCTGCTCCAGAGAAGCGGACACGGAGCAATGGATCCAAACTACAAGAAAGAAGATTCCACCTAAACATTAGGAAGAACTTCCTGACAGTAAGAGCTGTTTGACAGTGGAATTTGCTGCCAAGGAGTGTGGTGGAGTCTCCTACTTTGGAGGTCTTTAAGCAGAGGCTTGACAACCAACCAACAACATTAGGAATCACCTACCTGCTGTAGTGTTAAGCCACTGCGAAAAGGCCCTCCAGCTGCATGGTGGCCTGGAACATCATCTTTTGCTTATTTTCTTCAAGCTTCAGCAGCTGAAAGCTGCTTTTGCTTGCTGAAATTCAAAGCCTTTGGGGTAATGACACGGACAGCTGTTTTCAATACCAGATTATTGGGAAATGACAGGGCTGAGAGCTTTATTCCCAAAGACTGGGAGTGCAAGAACTGACAAGTGCAATATGGCAGCTGGAATGGAAGGAATAGAAGTTGAGCTAACTATGTAACACATTAAATTATTTATGCTTAATCTTGAGGCGATGCTTAACACATTGTTAATTTAGAGCCATGTTGACAGGATGGCATTAATTACACCAGTAGAAGGTATCATATCATCAGAATGCTGTCCTTGGAGACCTTCATTTTAATGTCTCATTTGTAGAATGCAGGCTGCTGCTGCTGCTACTTCTTGGCACATTCTCTAATTTTGGCAAAGTCCCCGCCCCCCTTTTCTGGAAAGCCATCTTGCATTAAAGACTCCTAACTCCAGCGGTCTCAGAAGTGGCTTGTAACTTGCAACAAATAAAAAGTGAAATCTAGCACCCATTTACTGCCCTTCAAACCTAAGCAATCTGCTTTTTGTCATAAACTCATCACATACATAAAGGAAAGATCTTTGCTTAGTATCCTTCAAGGCTCGAGACTTATGGCTTAAGGGGCGGGAGAAATCCTGCAGCTGATTTGTACATTCGTGAGGATCAAGTTTTAAATTCATTCCTAGACCCTACAACTTTTAAGTTGCAGGAATGGGATACAATGTCTGGATGCTTCCCCAGGTGGAAAAATCTCAATGCATTAGCAGAACTTATCAGTGAGATAAAGGCAATCTTCTCTTAGATATGTTGGTTTTCTGTGGGCAAGGAAACTCTCCTCTTCCCCGCAGTGAGGAACATTCAAATTGCTTGTAGGTCAAGGCAGGAGCAGAATTGGTGCTTTCAGGAGCAATACAAACTCAAGATCCGATGGGATGAGCAGAGTTTGGAAGAGGTGTATTTCTGGCTGAGCATGGGGTCAGGCTGGACCACGCCAGCTGAAGCCACTCATCCCGGCTCAGCCAGAGATACGCTGGCATATGTCCTCCATCCCAGCTCAGGAGGAGCTCATCCCCCTCTGCCAAGGCTGGGGTAAGTCATGGACAGTATAGTGGAGGGGGTGGGAAAGGGCAGGAGGAGACTTGCCCCTATTCTAAACTCTGTTCAGCTTAATCATATGACCAGTGAACACAGCAGAAATTGCACTGGCAGAAAGGGTGCTGTAAGTCAAACTATTTCAAAGGCTTCTTTTCCCTCTACCAGATTTGGGGGGCTCAGCCAGCGCTACCCCTGCTTCTGAACGGAACTTGGGACAAGAGTAGATTATGCCAGAATAATTTGTCCCATAGTTTGGATTGCTGTGCCCGTGAGCGATTGGAGAGGATACTGCCTGAACCATAATCTCTAAAAACCAAACTGAATGTGACAGAGAGTTCCCTGTCTTGTTTAGCTTTAGTAAGATCGCTGTGGTCAATAATAGCAGCTCCTAGGTGAGTGGGTGACTTGTTATTATTAAAATTTCTATATTGCCCTTCATCCGAAGATCACAGGGCAATTTACAATATAAAAACACAAAAATACACACTATAATAGCAAGAGCAAACATAGGCTTAAAGGCCATAGATTGCTCTTCTCCCAGGCCTTTGGCTAATAAAACAATATTTTTGTCTGGCACCTAAAGCTATGTAATGAAGGCAGCAGGGAAGAGAATTCCACAAGCAGGGTGCCAATGCAGAAAAGGTCCGTTCTCGTTGTGTTGCCACGCTCTGGACCTCTTGCAGAGGAGGCAGGTGAAGAAGGGCCTCAGATGATGATTGCAGGGGCCAGGCCAGTTCATATGGGGAAAGGCAGTCCTTGAGATATTGCGGTCTTGAGCCGTTTAAGATTTTATCTGTCAAAACCAGAGCTTTGAATTGGGCCCGGAAACTATTTGGTAGGGGAAAAAGCACAGTTGAAAGGGATTAAGCACTCCTCCCCAATTTCACTTCCTGAATCAAAGTAGCAACTCTAGGCTGCTGCTTTGAAATTAAAAACAACCACACCCTCTGCCATGGGCCCAGACCACCTGCACTACCTCTGGTTTTCTTCTCTATTCTTTTAAAACTGAATTGAACATTGTCTTTTCTTCCCTGCAGGTTAGGCCAAAGACTCTGATTCCAGACAGCCTCCCTATATCTCCATGCAGAGACCAACCTTCCAAACAACCTTCTGCGTTCCAAAAGGCAACTGTAGTCAGCATCAAAAACCCCACACCCGCCCTTCCCACTGCCAATAATACTGTTAGCCATGTACAGACACCCAACAGCCAATCACAAAGTGTCACTGAGTCTACAACAACTGTGTCAGCGCCCCTGAGCACCACAGGTGTGGCCTACGCCATCATCTCCACATCCCCCCAAAATGCAGCTCCTATCAACACCAGTGCCGCTGTTTCAGTGGTTAATGAGGGCATTAAAGTGCAACCACTCCTCATCCGGGCTGACAGCAAGGTAAGTTTCATTATTGAACTGCCGTTCTTATTGCAGGTTTACTAACTGCATGAAGGGCACAGGTCTGATATATTTAGCTGCATTTCAAAAACTCTTTCCCCACCACTCTTCTAGTGAAAGTACAGGAAGCTGTGTGAACTCTTCAGGAAACACATGGAAAATAATAACCATTTAAATTATCCATGTGCAGGATTGGATGTTTGTTTTGGGAGACAAGATGATAGAAATATCAGTTGTTGTTTAGTCATTTAGTCGTGTCCGACTCTTTGTGACCCCCTGGACCAGAGCACGCCAGGCACTCCTGTCTTCCACTGCCTCCCGCAGTTTGGTCAGACTCATGTTTGTAGCTTCGAGAACACTGTCCAACCATCTTGTCCTCTGTCGTCCCCTTCTCCTTGTGCCCTCCATCTTTCCCAACATCTGGGTCTTTTCCAGGAAGTCTTCTCTTCTCATGAGGTGGCCAAAGTATTGGAGCTTCAGCTTCAGGATCTGTCCTTCCAGTGAGCACTCAGGGCTGATTTCCTTCAGAATGGAGAGGTTTGTTCTTCTTGCAGTCCATGGGACTCTCAAGAGTCTCCTCCAGCACCAGAATTCAAAAGCATCCATTCTTCGGCGATCAGCCTTCTTTATGGTCCAGCTTTCAAATATCAGAGACCAGCTCTACAGCTATAGGCTTTGCTATTTGGTTCAAATGTATAGGGTGTTATGCTGCTTTGTGGGCATGGTTCCCCTGCTGGGTTCATGAACTCAAAATGCTGCAGGCACAATAGGCAGAATTCTTCCCGGGGTCTAGATACTAAACTTAGCCATTGCATCTCTTGTGCATCATCCTTAGTCCTTCTGTAGCTCCCTTACTTTATGTACCATATACTCCCTTATGACCTTAACTGCTATAATGTTTCTTCAGAGCTCACCATCTGAGTAACTCAGTTTTGTGTCAGTTTCCAAAACAAATGTGCCTTTCTCAAGCATTTTTCTCACCTCACCTTCCTTTTAGGTTTCTCTTTCTCAATACCCTTCCTTCAGCCCCATTCCCCATGGTTTCATTCTTGCAATCTGGTCTCAGTGTTCACCTTTCCCTTTGTGAAGTTTAATTTCAGCTAGTCTGACAGCTTTCCTTTCTGCACTTTAAGCTAGACTGCAAAGTATTTAGTTCTCTGAGCAGCAGAACATGCTGTACCTCAACATCAGCTCAGTTAATCAGTTGCACAATGTAGATTAATATATATATAACAACAGCATCTTTTTACACAAATTTGCCTTAGGTTGTTAACATAGAAAGTCAAACTTTTTAAATCAAACAATTTATTACTTCACTTCAGTATAATGGTTGATTTTCAACTTTACACTCCTGAAGGCAGCATCAAGTAAATGTTTAAACCAGTGAAATCAAGTAAAACTATACAACAGTAAAACAATAACAATTTCTATATTTCCCTCCAAGGGAATAGTGGCTGATTACCAGTGAGTGAAAATATTGTTCTGCCCTGTGGTGGGAGCCCATAATCAGGCCTCCTCAATAAACCTTAGTTCTCTGACAGGTCCACATGGGTATATCCAAGACCCATGCCATTTAAGTGGAAGCCACTGGAACTCTGAGTGCCTCACTAGACAACTATCAGACCAACTTATTCTACATTAACAGAATGCTCTGAGTTGTCTTTGAGTGCAAACCCACGATGTACACATTACAGTAGACAAGTCAAGAAGCTACCAAAGCAGCAAGTTCCTTCTTATCAGTGTGTGCAGCTGACATGCCAGCCAAAGTTGATGGCACACACTCTTGGTCATAGGCACTACATGAGCTGGCTCCTAAGCTCTGCATCTTGGGTGACTTCCAGTGATGCCCATACACTTGTTGAATGGCAATTGGCTCGGGCAATGGAACTTCCAGTCTCTCTTCTTCCCTGTCCTGCCTCCTTCCCAGTGTGCCTCCAAAAATTTATCCAGAAGGTCTCTTAATTCTCCACAGCAGATTTTGGGAGTGTTTGGGGATCTGGAGGAGGGTGAAGAGCAACAAGAAGCCCACTTGTAGCTTCACCCCTTGTTTTCCATGTGGAATGTGATTGCATGTGGCCATCGTGTAAACATAGAATGTGTTCCACCTTTGCTAGATGGACGCAGGGTTTGGGTTGCTTTTTTCACCCTCATCTAGTCCATTACTGACTGTTGCACTGGTGTCTGGTGGAAAGGAAAAACAAAGCAAAGTCCCGTCTTCCTCTTGACACCCACCTCATCACTCTAGATGACCTCTCTTAGCAGTTTTTTCATACTTGGTATAGAAAGTCCTGTTAATGCTACAGGAGTAATAATTATCTTTCTCAAACACAGAGATAAATTTGCACTCCTATGTAGCTCTGCTGAACTCAGTGAGACTTGCTTCTGAGTAAACAAGCAAAGGATAAGCTGAAATTGTGTTGTTGTGGACCATGCCATGGAATTGTGTTATTGTGGACCAGGACATAATTAATAGGCTAGAAAAAGAGGGACCGGAGAGAGATTGAGATGCTAGATTTAAAAAGGAAACTATTCTACCATTTCCTTTTGGAATATTAAAAATCAGGCTGGAGACCCCAGTTCTGGCAACTTCTGTGTTGCGGGGATCCCACGTGGACCACCATTCTGAGACGTGCCAAGCGATTGAATCAACTAGGTGTAAGTGAACAGTCTCTGAGAACGGTGCCTCTCTTGTTTATAATATTTGTAAAGATTCTGACAAGAGAGTCTCCAGATGCCTGCTATATTATTTTATTGTCTCTGCAAGAAAGTAGTTGACAAAGGAGCCCTTTATTTGAAGATTCTGTTTCTCTGTTTGAAAAATTGAATCCCTTTCAGACTGTGGAGCAATCTTCTTTTCATTCACCCATTTGTTTTGCAGGTCATCATCATTCAGCCTCAAGTTCAAACCCAAACAGAGAATAAAGTGGAGACAAAGAAAGCTCCCGAAGAGTCAGCTCAGGGACCCCCTGCTACCAAAAAGAAAAAAGAGGAAAGTCCAGAGGTTAACAAAATCTTATTTTCTTTATAAACGTGATATTTCATATACATAGAGAAGCTCACAGAACGTCTCCTCACTCCAAAGGTTAAGCTGCTGCTTTTAGAGCATACAGTCCCTTATTTACTGACGGGGGGGGGGGGAGGAGCTGCAACATGCTTGCCTTAGTTTTATTTATACCTTTTGCAAAATACAGTTTATTACAAAACCCACAAAATATGCCCAGAGCAGTTTGTCCTTACTAGCCTTAGTTAAGTGTTATAGTTCTGTGTTTTAACAAAGTAATGGAAGTGCCCATTTGATCTGTGTTTATTTACATATTTGTGTAAAACACATTTTTATAATCCAGTGTGATTAACAACAACAACAATAATAATAATAATATTCAAATAATTTGTAAAATCAACCTAAAACATGAATACAATAACATCTACAGAACCAGAATAATGTGCAAGACTGAGTATTAATAATCAGAAAAAGTTTGGGCAAGCAAGTATCTTTTTTAGCCAGTGCCTAAAATTAATTACGTTTCTGCTCCCCTCATTTTGGAGGGGCGGCTCTTTTGCAAGCCAGGTGTCTCCACAGAAAAGGTCTGCTGGTTTACTGAGGACCTCTTCTGAAGATCTTAGTGCCTGTACAGGGACTTTTAAGGTGTTTTATGAACTTGTGCAGCACCGAGGAGAATTGGCTACAAAAAAGAATAAGCAATCAGTTTCTACTTACTGTATGACAAATAGTTCATGTCACACTCTTATTGTTATAAGAAGCAATGGGAAGCAAGTGCAAGGATAAATGCGCTTCTTTTTCATTGTTCACTGAGAATTTTCTGTAATATCGATTATTTGCAAGCCATCTAGATGGATAAGACAAGGTTCAATGAATAGCTTGCAAATGCAGAGAGGAGGGTAGGACTTGATTATTAATATAATAATAATACCAAGCTTTAAGTGGTGCTTTAGGTCAGAGATGCGAAACCTGTGACTCCCCACCCCATGTCAGGTGTTAGCAAACTGCAGTTCCCCTTATTCCTGGTCATTGGCCATACTAAGTGGGGCTGATGGGAGTTGGAGTCCAACAACATTTTGATACCTGCTTCCTGTGATGCAGCCAACATGGCTGCATACATATAGACCTGCTGTTATAACTATTAATGCCACTTCAGTTTCCCTGCAAGGTGTTCCACACACCTGATTTTTAGTGTAGAGTTCACTGCAAGCTAATAAGCTTGTGGCAAAACAATTCCCCTGCTCTTAGAAAACAGACCTGTAGAACTTCTTGGAAATAATACTTTTAAAATTACAGGTAGTAAATAGTAAAATGGGACCTAATGCTGTGAGATATGCAAGAGCATTTCAGAGTACTCTAGGAGATAGTAGAATTGTACCCAATTGTCATTACTCAAGTTGAATAATATTAATAGCTGTCTTTGGAACATTGCCTAGACAGAACAGTCTTGTGCTCATTTTTTCCTCTGTCAGCAAAAAATACTTTACACATAAGACTTGTCCATAAAATTGGACGACTGCACCAACAATATTCTTATTTTTTTCATGGAACAGTACCAACAATTTATTCTTATTTTTTTCATGGAACAGTAACACCAGAAATGACTATAATACAGGATTTATTGCTTACCGTCTTGGGTAACTCTTTGTTCTTTATGTTCTTCTGATGGCAGCGGTGGCTGACCTGTGACCCTGCCAATGGCGTTGGCCTGCAGCGCTCATAATTCCTGACCATTGGCCCTGCTGGCTGATGGGAGCTGGACTAAAACAACATCTGAAGGGGCCACAGGTTAGCCACCCTGGTCTTGTGGATTGTAAACTCTGTTCTATTATTTTCATTATTAGTAAAAATTCTTAATAGATGATGCTCAGCACTGCATGAGCAGACATCATAGAATTGTAGAGTTGGATGGGACCCTGAGGGCCATCTAGTCCAATCCCCTGCAATCTAGGACTTTCAACTAAAGCATCCATGACAGATGACCATCCAACCTTTGCTTAAAAATCTCCAAGATCCAAGGGAGCTCTTAATGTGAAAGGTATTCCTGCAACATAACTTCCCTTTCCTCTCTGCCACCTCCCCAGATTTGCTGCAGAGGGTCCCCCAGCTCTCGGGGGGGGGGCTCTTTGGGGGGGGCATGTGGGGAGGCTGCAGGGTAGAGAAGGGGAAGTTGAGTTCCACCGTCAGACAATCACAGTAAAGTATTACCCAGTGTTTATCTAGAGCTTTATGGCTGTTCAAAGCACTTCATTTAGTCCTCAAAGCAACCTTCCTTCAGATGATTGCCTGCCTTTCTTACATGCACAACCTTGCTGTTTCAGCACTTCTTCCAGTTTTTACATAGCCATTCACTGTAGATTTATACCTCTTACAGGATACTGACACTGTTGCTGTTTTGAATGGCCGCATCACTGGGCCCCCTTCTTAACTGCCTCACTAAAGTAAAATATTGCATTTGGTGAAGAGTTATCAAATATAAAAGAGCACACAAAAGGACGTGCCTCACGTAAAAGAACGTGACTCGCTTAATTTAAGTCCATTAGATATGTAAGAAATCTGCTCAGCTCAGTCCACACTGGTTCAGAGCCTCAACACCTTTTTTTCTGCCCACAGCAGCTATTTTTTGCTGCCATCCAAGGCACTTTTATCCATATCTGAATACTAGCACCTCACTTTTTTAAAAGCCAAAAATGCACTGCTTATATATCATTCCCCCTTGAGTTGATGTCAAATACTACTTACTTATGTATTTCAAAATGAACTGCCCCCGATATATTCTGTTACATGGCTGCTTATCTGAACATTAAAAATCTCCAAGTCTTGAGCTTTGATTTCCTGTTATTTCTGTAAACAAAGCCACTGGGGGATGAGTTGTGTGGCTGTGGTTGTGTTAGAGAGATACAAGTTGTTCAGTGTGGGAGACCAGAGGATTTGCCTAGTAGTTATGCAATCATGGTATAAATGGAGCCTCAACAAACACAGCCAACCTACCCATCACATGTTGCCATAACAATGCTCATCTTCACCCACCTTTCTGAAAACAAGCCTTCCCCCTCATTGTAGCTTAAGTAAGTAAACCATTTCCCTCATATTTGCCTTTGTGTTTTTGATCCCTAGACCCCTTCAGTTCATTCACTCGCATCAGGTATGAGACGTGTTTTTCACTGAGATGCCATTCTTTTTTGTGTGGATCACCAGTCTGTGCTGATTTAATAGTCATTTTAAAGAATACATATTTTCTGGCCTTGCATGAAATAGCATTCCAGGGTGTGGTTGGGAGACACAATTGGAGATTAAGAAGGTATTTTAATATCAGTTTTATTTTCAAATTAGTTTTTTATTCCTTTCTGCATATTAGAGTAGAACTGATGACTTAACAGGAACAGTTCTGCTAGAAGAACCGTGTGGTTATCAGGCAGTGCAGACTTGGGGCGTAAGCATGAGGTCTGCTTCTGTCTTGCTTTCTTTGTGCACTAAAGAAAAAGTATTCATTATAAGGCTCTGGGTTAATTTATTTTGTTCTTTGAGTAAGCTTTAGTTGATTAACATGCATTTATGCAATTAGTGTAATTAGAACTAACTGTGTAATTAGTGTAAATGCATGTAACGACAACTAGAACATATAATTACAACGTGAAATGTTGTTGTCTTTTTTTTTAAAAAAAAATCCTTATTGAACTATGCAAAGAGAGAAGTACTGCAGATTCCTTAAGGCATTTACTGATATATTTAGTATGAACAGAATTCAGAAATATAGATCAAGAAAGCTTGGCATTCAAAAGCAAAAGAATAGGTAAGCAGTAACCTTGTTTGAAAACAGCAAAGCAGCTAATGTAGGAGTTTGAGTTGGATTTGGAGGAAGACGGTGGATCCAGGGACTCCCAGGGACTGTGCTATTGCAGCCAAAGTGCTAGGTGAGCCTTTAATTGGTGTAATGAATGACATTTTTCTTTAATTAGGTTGTTAAGTCTTCCTTTCCCCTTGAGTAGTGGAGGGCTAGGTCCAGACATCAGGCTGGCTCCTCTTTGGTCATCACTGAGAAAGATGTGCCAGGCATGTTGGCTGCTGCTTCCCCTCCATCAAGCAAAGAAAGTGCACAAGTGGTGCTTCCTTTTGCCCCAGACTTGCAGTATCAGGTCAGGGACAAAAGCCTCACCACAAAAGACAGAGACAGGCGGACACTCTGCCAAGGGTCAGCTTTACCCCCACTTGTTGTGCTAATGACCTTCCGTAGAAAAATCCTTCCTCATCTGTGCTTTAATCTCACTTTATTAAAGGCATCATGACTTGATGCAATCAATACAGAGAGGCAGTTCTTTGGGCAATGCATGTTTGCAGAAATAGATTTTCCATAAAGTTGGTTCAAGGCAGCAAATGTTCAGATTTTGCCATGGTTATCACACCATCCCGAGTCTTTTGATTTTTGCAAAAAAAAAAGGTCATAGCTCTTCACACATTAATCCATAGTCCAGAACCACAGGGTATGTTCTACTGAGTCACTGAGTGCAGGTTGCAATTGTTTCTCCATCTGCATTAGATGGCTGAATCAATAGGTTGGTTGCCCCTAACCGGCTGCACATTTTGCTTTATAGTTTTAATTTTAGGTGGGTTAGAGACTCATTCCTCCCCCTCCCCCAAAATGAAAGCTCAGAATCCAGGGGTCTTGCAAGTACATTAGCTCCTACCTCTCAGTGACTTCGGCCATCATCTTCTTCCCCCCTCACGGACCACTTTGTGGCCAGTCACCAGTGTTGGAACTGGTGCTTATTCTATGTACTCTGGACATAGAACCAATTTCTTTGGTATACCTTCATATGAGACGTGAGCTGTAATGTCCAAAGACAGCAGGTCAAGTTCTTGCTTTCTGAGAAGGCTCATGTTGAACTTCACGAAAAGTGCTTGTCAATTATCCAGTGATATAAATGTCTAGACTCAGATTTTCATATTCCATTCTGCAATAGAGAATATTTAAAACGAGTCTCGCTAGGGTTGCCATATGTCCTCTTTTTCATGGGTAGAGTCGTCATAGTGATCCAAAAGTAGAAGTCAGCAAATGTGTCTTCTTTTTTGCTTTTCAAAATATGGCAACCCAGCAGCTGGTGGTTGGGGTGAGGTCAGATTTTTGAATGCTCCTCTTAAATAAAAATCTCTCCACACTTAATTCAACAGGCAGCAGGTTATGCTTCAGCTTTTCTCCCTGACGTGCCAGTCTTTCGTGTTTCTTCATGGGTTTTTTTTTTTTGGGGGGGGGGTTAGAATTGTCATTCCTCACATCCAGTCTGAAGCAGTTACATTCCATTTGACTACTTCATTCTGTTACATGTATAGGCCAGACTCTGTCCACTGTAATTGGGATCAGACAGAGAGTTTATTTTCCATACTGCTCACTTTTAAACATAGAAACAGGAAACCAATGAAACAATATGCACAAATGCAGTACAGTACAAATCAAACTTTTGCAAAAACAAATCTCTGGCCCATCTGCACATGTTTGACACTGCTTTGAGGAATTCATCTGAACATAGATGTTGTGGTTTTTTATAGAGGACTGAAGGTCCTGAGTTAAAGAGTTCATGCTGTTAGTCTTCAAATGGAGGAATTTGTAAAGCCCTATGGTGCAACTGGAGGTCTTTCAGCAGTAATCAAAGTAATGTATTTTTTTATTTCTTCTCTAGAAAATTGCCTTTATGGTAGCATTAGGCCTGGTTACAACAGAATACTTGGAAGGTAAGAACGCTTTTATTACTACAGAAATGTTTTCTGTTTTGGGGAGAAAGCAACTTCTCAATGAAGGTTGGAAACTTGGACTCTTTATTATTAAAAGTCTTGGGGGGACTGGTCCTCATGAAGTAAGGTATTGTGTGTTCTTTGCCAGCTGAAGATCTTGCTCTGATGTTCAGTAGCTTACATATACTGTACCAACAAAATGTCATGACTGGAATGTGTAGAGTATACTGCAAAGAGCTACAGCCAAGATATACTATATAACAAATCCAAGATGGCATTTAATGTGACTGATGTTTCTTAAAAAATAATAGCATCCATGTGTGTCAGTCAAGATCAAGACTGTTGTAAAGGGGGCTTAATCCTTTCCCCTCATACCATGATCTCAATGATACTCACTTCTCAAAGCTTCATCGGGACCATGACACAAGAGGAATGGGGTGACCATTGTGATCTCGTCCCATGCTGGTGGTTAAACATCCACCTCTGTCACATACTCAGCATATTGTGTAACTTCTCTTTTAAAATATCACTTACATTTTCTAGAATGTGAAGAAGCTGAGGTAATAGAGCACTTCAGAATGCAGTCATATCCTTTGTGAGGATCCCCTCCTATTGGTCTTGCTGTTTGTTTGTTTGTTTGTTTGTTTGTTTGTTTGTTTGTTTGTTTTCCTCAGAAAGGCTCAGAACTTTATAGGTGCATTTTGGAAAATGATTTCATGCCTTGATGAATGGAAATCTAAAAGCAGTTTACAGAAAGTTCTAAGTCATCAGCATTCCTAATCCTTTAATGGCAAGAGATTGAAATGGAATTTACAAAGCAACAGTTTTACCAAGAGGCTTGCATAATACAAATCGTGTGGATAATAATCCCACAACTTGCCTGTCTAATCTTTTTTTATGTCAAGAAAGTAAGAGTAATAATTTAAAGCTTGAGCACCTCTGAATAATATCACTGACTATTGCTACATTGAAAATACCAGCAATCATCCAGGCAATTTTTCTCTTCTGCCAGTAGTTTATTAAGATGTTTCAGTATCAATAACAATAAATAGGAATGGGAATGGATATGGATTATAAATATAACATTAGAACAAAGATTTTTTTAAAATATGTTCTTCCTTTAGGTGATACAAAACTATCGGGAAGTGAAAAGCCTTCTAAGCTTGTTACTAGAGGGGCTGCTTTAACTGGGCAGGAGTCGGATTATCAGGTCACAGCAATTGTGGCCAAAACTCCGTATGCCTTTAAATTTGTGCAGGATGCTCCTTCATATGTTGAGATATGTATAGAGATGGAAAGGCCTGGGAAAAAACCCCTGGGAAAATTGAAAAAAACCCCAACCTAGGTCCCCCCCTTTTCTGTTCCCCACCCAAAGCCGTTTTTCCCCGGGGAAATTGAAAAAAAAAAACAACCCACAACAGTTTGATATAGTTTGAATATTCAGCACACTTTTTTCTCTCCATTTTTTCTGGGGGGAAAAAGGGCTTTGGATAATTAAAAAAACCAGGGGAAACATTGGTTTGTTTGTTTTTCCATTTTTTCCAGTTTTTTCCCAAGCCTTCCCATCTCTAGCTATGTATCACTTGTTCTCAAGATGCCACTACCCAGTCATCAATATCAGGTGGAGCATGGGATTTCCAAGCTCATGTAGCCAGTCACTTAGTAACTCTCTAAATCCAAGATACATCAAACTTATTTAGGACCCATGGAACGGAGTAACCAAACCAAGCACCATATGAGGAAATCAAATACAGAAACTAAATTCACCAGGTTCTCCCCTGAAGAGGCACAAAGCATAGAAATGCTCTAGTTCTTAAAATCTGAGAGGCTTCGGGGAAACCAGAGGGACCTGCTATTTGGGCAAGTCCTTTGAGACTTCACTTGTCCCTGGGAAGCCCTGGCATTTCTTGCAGCAAGTCCACATTCTGTGAAATCAAGGAAACAGGCGGCAGTCATTCAGCAGAGTCTTCAGGAAACCATTAGCACAAGCATTTCTGCTTGTCTGGTGGAACCATCTTTCCTCTCCTCGCCCCACATGCTGTCCTGTGGGTTCTCCCAACCCTCTAGAGCAGCTTGGGGGGAGGTGGGGGGAGAAAAGCGGAGGGGGAAGCCCACTAGTGAAATGGGTTGGTTGAATCTGGCCCCATCATGCGTTTTTCCTCACAAGGCAAGTGCTGGGGGAGACACTTGCTGGGGAGGAATTAGCAGGAAGGCGGGAGCACCTAACTTGTTGCTCACTCACTGATTCTCCCCTGCAAATGCCCCCCCCCCCAGTAATAAAATTTTCCCAGACAGATTTTGAAACTGGAAGAAACCCAGCTAAGAGGAAGTGCCTAGTGGGTACATAACATCTGCACTGAAGACTTGGCAGGTGTGGGAGGCGTTAAGCACCTCCTGCCAGTTTGCCTTACAAATGTCCCCACCATCTCTGCATTTGTATCATCATCATCATCACCATCTATTTGTTTGTTTGTTTGTTTATACATACCTACATACATACATACATACCTATCCTTTTTCCCTGACAGGGACTCAATGGGCCTTAAAGATTTTTTTAAAAATTAGGTACTTGAACAGCAGCAGCAGCAGCTGTTGACATCTGCCAGCTGCCATACATTCTGATGACAACATATTTCAAAAGACACAATCCCTTACAGGGTCTATGGGAGGCCAGTCACTGAGGCCAGGTTCAGACATTTCATCCCTTCCTCCATTTGCCATGATGTTCTCTACATCTGCCCTCTTCACAAACTCCAGCCATTTCACTTCTTACAAAATACCTCTAAAAAGGCAAAGTTGATGGCCGTTGTACAGTCTTGTATATTTTTAGTACTTCATTGCAACTGACACACATTTGTTACGGCTGATTGCAAACTGGTTATATAGGCTACCAGTCTTGCTGTTCAGGATGCCTTGCAGAAGTTAGCCCTTCTTGCAGGTGTTTTCGCTTACATGCATATGAATGCAGCTTTTGCAAGAGGGATAGCCATTGCTACCTATAGAAATCTGAACTCTTTTTGTACTTTTATAACTAGAATACACAAACACTGTGACTCCTCAAAACATGACAACTCTCCTACAGGCTGCTTCAAAGAAGAAAGCAAAGCAGCTCCTCAAAGTTAGCCTGTGTTAATATTATATTTTAATGATGTAAGTTGGGGGCATAAATCTGGGTTTCTTCACCTTTTTCTAAGCGAGGTTTTGAACCAAATACGTCTACAAATTCAGCTTTGATATTTATAGTCTTTCTTTCCCCTTCTCTATGAAGGAAACAAAGAAAACTTGCAGTGCCTTTTGCAACAGCCGAGATACAAAACTGTGATAAGGATGTGTTTGTTAATGTGCATAGAGGCTTGAGTGTTAATGAAGCTTTTCATTCTGACCTTGTTGTCCAAAGCGTTAAAAAGCTTATAACTTACTTAATAGCTCCGATCACTGAATTCTTTTGTCTGGATGCCCCTTTAATAGGATACTAGTTGGGCTCTTAGTCTGATTTGTTATTGGGGTATTGCTGGTTTTTGTTTAAAGAAACGAATCCTTGCAAGATTGCAAGCTGCTATGGCTCCAGGAATATAAGGATTGCCTTGGCAAATTAAAACAAGGATTGGAGGGCCCAGTAGGCTGTCTCCAACCGTGGCTGACCAAAGGCTTCTGGGTGCTCAAGAGCAGTGCCTGGTGGCGAGGGCCCCCCACTCCAGTTTACCCCAATGTCTGGTATTCAGAGGCATATAGCCTCTAATATAGTTGTCTAGTCAGGTCTTCGCCGTCTTGTCTTCAGGAGAAGAAAAGGCTAAAGAGTAAACCCTACATAAATCTGGAGTGTGGTCTCCAAGACAGTTGGATGGCGCCTTGTCTGCCTCCTTCCGTCAACTCCTGCAGCCAAGCTGGTGCCAAACATCTTCCTCTGCTTTCCTTTGGACCACATCAGTGGGGCTGAGATGAGGCCTTGTTGTCTGGGTAGCCCAGGACCTCCAGACACACTGCCCAGGATTGCTCCCCAGGGTGCAATATTTGGTGCTGCTAATGCAGCAGTTTGACTTCACCCCCAGAGCTGCAGTCCATTGTCTCTCGAGATAGACGGATGCCAGCAAGAACAGTTTAGGTATTGAGCTATGCCAATTGTTATTAGACATCTGTGAATCTGTCTGATAATCAAAGGATTCTCATTTAGTAGCCATTATACCAGAAGTGTGGAACCTTTTTTCATCCCAAAGGCCACAGTCCTTCGTGGGTGACCTCCTGGGGGGCACAACAGCCATGTACAGAGCCAGGGGCAAAAAGTGGGCAGAGCAAGAGGTGCAATACTTACCTTTAAGTGTAGGTGGCATTCCAGCCTTACAAAATGCCCACCCCTCCATCCATCTCAAGGACACAGTCTAGCCAGGCAAAAGCACTTGAGGGTACAGAGCAGGCTGGTGAAGGGGGTGACCTGGGAAAGCTGCAAGGGCCAGATAAAGAAGGCTTCAGGGCCATATTTGGCTTCAGGCCTGAGGTTCCAAACTGCTGCGTTAAACCATATTGTGAATTTCAGAAATAACTTCAAACACAAAATCTGACAAATTATCAGGGCCGCTGCCCAGACAAGCATTAGAAACTAAACATAAGGTCTAAGCAGACCACAAGCGAAAAGTCATCTGACTAATGAGTTGTATCTGGAAAAAATTGTTTTCAAATGATCACACACATACAGAGATAACGTTTCATCAATTGATTACAGAAATCCAAAGCAAGCGTCAGGAGAGGAAAAGAAGAAGCACAGCCAACCCAGCCTACAGTGGGCTTTTGGAAACAGAGGTACGTCTCTTGTCTTCTCGCTTTTTCATTCCCCTTCACTTCTGGTCCTTGTTCACGTGACGCTAGAGTGACCACCGTAGTTTCCCATTACAAAATAAAAGCACGTCCCTGTTATTAAACAAGACTTTAAAACAGCATAGCTGCCATGGTTTACTGTATTATGAAGCTGTTGAGAGAAACACTTACATTGTCAGTGTTTCCCTGGTTGGGAGCGTGACAGTCTGATCAGTTTCCTACTGGCGTAAATGTATAGGATAGGCATGAATTTCTAAACCCAGTAGCATCTTAACATTAGCTCTGTGCATTTACCACCCACAACTCAAGCTTATTTCATGGGGAAGGAAAGGCTAAATCTATCCCACCATCTGCTGTTTAGGAAAAGTGAGATTTAGGGGGGAAGGGAGACTTCATGGTTTTGATTCGCCAAGGAATGGTTCAAATTAGGATTGGCAATTGCAAGTGAAAGTAGAAAACACTTTAAAAAGTCCACACACACCCAAGCCCAGTAGTTTCTGATGAGTGTTGCATGTTCAGTAAAGCAACCTCAATAAATGTTTCCTGTGATGCCGGTTTTATCTAATTCAGTTACAGCTAATGAACTAGTAATGGGATCACTTATTTCTTTTGTATGTGACTGACATAAATTTAATCTTTGCAGTTTTGGAGAAGTGGAAATACAAATTATGTACATTTCTTCTTTTCATGCTTCTGGCATAACATATGGTGAAATACGTTGTGGACTTTAAAAATACAATTTTGTTAAAAATCCACTTTTGAAAAGCACACATTTATGCCAGGAACTTGGGAAGATGAAACACAAGGCACTGTTTCTTTAGGCTATTTAAAGCTGACATTTGATAATGACGTTAGCTGACATTCATTGAAATACTTATTTATAACAGCATATATTGCCTTTTCTTTTGTAAAAGGCCCTGATTCTCACATCAGCATATATATATATTTAAATATATACCTATCCAGCTAAAACAACTCTCTTGCATGGAATTCCTTGCTAAAAAGGGAATGCTCCTGAAGGAATTTGTGTTTAACCCACAGATTTAACACAGAATACCACAACTGCTCCAGGAAATCTTATGTTAATTTTATTATGAGATCCCCCCAACACTCTGATATAGAATCCCCTTTTTTAAAAGTATGTATGTGCATATTACTGACACCCATGTGTGGATAGCTCCTGATCATGCCCTCTCAGTTGGACTTGGTTGTTGTTGGAAGAAATGTCTTAGTCAATGCTATTCATGTTATCTTTTGCAGAGGAAACGTCTTGCATCAAATTATTTGAACAATCCCTTGTTTCTGTCCACAAGAGGTAAGATCTCTGAATTATTGGAATGGAAATATAGGTTAGTACTCCACACTTGAAATAATTACAGTAAAATTGGTTTTTTTAGCATCAATAAACAACAGGAAAAATAAAATTAATTTTACATTATATATCTGTATCCCCTCCAGAAGGAGTTCTGAGAGGTCAGAGGACACACCTCCTCTTTATGACAATTTACATGAGTCAAAAAAGGGAGCGGCACTTTGTAAAATTTACCCTATTGAAGTTTAGCCCTAACTACTAGATCTGTATGCCAACTTTTCAGCTAACAAGGCAGAAATTATTTTGAGCTAAAATATATGAATATTTGAGAATTGGACTCTAGCCTATGAGAACTCATGTCATAAAAGTTGTTGATCTTTAAGGTGCCCCAGAACTCCTGCTTCCTGAAAAAAAATCATTCTTGCTTCACTTTTGTAAATCCATTTCTTTGGACAAGAAATTCTATTAGGTGTCTTATTGGCCAAAGTACATATATTCTGCACCTAGTTCTAGAAAATGTAGGTTTGTTTCATATTTGAGCTTTTAATGCAAATTATACAGTAAATCATCCTGAAAAATTAGAAAGGAAGAAAACCCTGAAAACTATGAAATGCACTGTAGATTTAAATAATAATTGTATATGCTCCTTAGCTTAGATAAAGCCTGAGTTTTTAATATCTAACTTCATTCAGTCTAATGAAACTGTTACCTGTTTTGAAAATGCATATGATATTGTTGTAGTATCATAGTGGGACTGGGCTTTACAATTGGCTAGTAGAAAATTATGGCTGGCTACCAACACTGATCAAAATGTATGTGCCACTGCTTTGGTCTATCTACCCCAATTCTGTGCACTCGACTGTGTGGTCTTAGGTAGAAGTTTTCCCAAGCTCTGCTCCCTGAAACCCTTTTAGCAAACTCATGAAAATTGAACCCAATATTCTATGTATGCAAAGCATGCACTGCACCCATGGTAGTAACAACAGCAGCAGCAGCAGCGTACTGGAGTACCTAGACCAGCACAATGTTTGAGCAGTGTGCAGCACTAAATAGCAAATTACTATTTAACTCTTTCTTGCTAATTTACAGGATAAACTCAGTTTTCCTATTCAGCCGCTGAAAATATGTACACAATGCTAGTATAGTCTGCACTTCTTTCCCATTTTTGCCCCAGATTAATATTGTGGTAATGGGACACGGGTTGTGGTAATGGGACGTGGGTGGTGCTGTGGTCTAAACCACTGAGCCTTGGGCTTGCCGATCGGAAGGTCGGCGGTTCGAATCCCCGCAACGGGTTGAGCTCCCGTTTCTCAGTCCCATCTCCTGCCAACCTAGCAGTTTGAAAGCACCTCAAAGTACAAGTAGATAAATAGGTACCGCTCCGGCGGGAAGGTAAACGGCTTTTCCATGCACTACTCTGGTTTCACCAGAAGCAGCTTAGTCATGCTGGCCACATGGCCTGGAAAAACTGTCTGCGGACAAATGCCAGCTCCCTTGGCCAGTAAAGCGAGATGAACGCTGCAACCCCAGAGTCGTTCATGACTGGACTTATCTGTCACGGATCCTTTACCTTTTTAATATTTCTAGTTTCTCGGGGCACTTCCATACTAATATTTTTTGCAGATGATCTTCTCCCAAAATCAGAATATTGATCAGCTGCAGGTCATGTGTTCAGGGGAGTTATCCCCATCCTGATTGTTTCTAGCTCACACAAGGGTTGCTATGAAAGACAGAACTAACATTTAAAGCATTGGTAGCTTTACATTCCAGCAGTGGGAGGTTTCTCATTAATGAAGCACTCTTGTTGTACTTCTGGTTATCCCTGCCTTAGATGTTTCCTTAGAGCAAATGTTAGTACCTCATTAAGGTGCTGCTAACCTACTTGGGAATAGGCTGGGCAAGTGTCTGTATAGTCCTTCTCCTTCTCCTTCTCCTTCTCCTTCTCCTTCTCCTCCTCCTCCTCCTCCTCCTCTAGAGGGAATGCAAAAAGCTTAGTATAAGGATAAACTAAAAAGGGGGGAGTGCATGTAGGGTCACTTGGACAGACATAGCCTGGCTGATTATAACCTTCTGCTCATACTTAGTGTTCTTTTATCATAGCCTACCTAAAATCCCACCAAGCTGGGGATCTAAGCCCAGTGCTCCTAACCTGTGTTCTGCCCTTCTTTCATAATGCTAGCCAATGAGGATCCATCTTGGCAGGTATGTTTTACCACACCTTGTATATTGCGAGGGAACAGGGTCTTTGTTTAAGCTTTTTTTTAAAAAAAGATATTGTGTTGTTTTTTGTCACCCTGGGCCTTTTCAGTTGTCACATACCAGAGTGTACATTTGTAAGTACTATTGTCACTTCCCCACTGCTGTCCAGGGTAGTTTTGCCAAAAATGCAGGCAATGCAGTGGTCAGAGAAATGACTGGAAGAACAATACTCGGGTTCACACGTCCTCTGTCCACTGCAAAGAACATTTTGTTTTTATCTCTATGCAGAACCTCCCAGGTTCCATTACTTGTCTCTCCTGACTTATTAAATCTAGCTGAGGGGGTCTGACTGATTTGTCCCTGCTCCCTTGAAACAGCCTAAAGACCCCTTTGACAGGAACAACTATTGACCAGTCACAAATACCCCCTTTATGGGAAAGGTGGTGGAAAGGGTTGTGATGGAGCAGCTGCAAGCATTCTTGGATGACACAGATTATTTGGAGCCATTCCATTCTGGGTTTAGGCCTGGCCATGGAACTGAGTCAGCCTTGGTCTTCCTAATGGATGACAATTGCAGAGAGGTGGACAGGAGAGTGCAACCTTACTCCAGATTCTTGAATTCTTCTGATACCATTGGCCATGGTATACTCCTGAACTGGCTCTGGGGAATGGGAATTGGGGGAACTGCAGTCTGGAATAGATCTGCAGCCTGAAGATTCACCACCGCAGTCTAGTGATCACACACGGAAAACAAACAGACAGCAAATCGGAGAATTCTAACCTTAGATTTCAGTATCCCATCTATCAAGCTAAATGATGCTTCCAGGACCACACAATTATGTTTTTCACAATCACAGATTCTTCCACAGCACTGTACTTACAATCCTACATAGATTATGAGTGATGTTGACAACCTTCATAACACAGGCAAGTTAACATGCTGACAATATGTCCACCATAAACCAAGAGCCACTGAAGACATATTGTTAGCAAAATCAGTTCATCACCATAGAAACAAATCTCTTCAAAATAATTATTTCCCTTCTGTTTAGAATGATGGCCCCTGTCTCCAAGATTTTCATGCTCAGGAACAATGTGTAATAGTTGGGTTGGTGCTGTCAGGCTTTGAACATTGATATGAAGTAGGAGTACTACAAATATACTAAGGTCTCATTTTCATCTATTTAATTGGACTTGTTGGCAAAGTGGTGAGTTTATATGGCCACAGTCTGCTTGTGGAGAGCTCCTTCTGTAGATCAGCTGAACAACCTGCCTCCTTGTGCTTTTGTGTTTCCCAGAATGAGGTCAGCCATGATGAATATTGTTCAGCATGTAAGCGCGGTGCCAATTTGCAATCCTGTGGAACATGCCCCAGAGTCTATCACCTCAACTGCTTGGACCCTCCCTTGAAGACTGTCCCCAAAGGGGTCTGGGTCTGTCCTAAGTGCCAAGAAAAGGTGAGATACGCCTTTACACTGTAACTATTCAAACCAGATCTGGGAGTTGAGTTGTGTACAGATATAAATTTGATGAGCTCTGTAAAGGTTGACCACCAGTGCAGCTGAAATTAGTCTTCACCAAGTCCCACTAAAAGTAATGGAACTTAAATATCACTTACTTTTTATATTGATTTTTATATTGAGTAACTATGCTGGATTCAGTCCTTTTAGTTGGTAAAGTATCCTCCATATCTTATTCATTTTGTAAAAAATCCTAAGTCCATTAGTACTGATGTGCCTAAGGCTACACAGTAAATTCACTATTGCTCCCTGTTCTGTGAATATCCCACTGAAGTAATTTTTGCACAGCAAAGTTTAAATCATTCACTTTTGAGTATTCAGGGTAAGAGGAGAGATAATATCTAAATCTAATCACCTGAGAAATCCCAGGCTGCTCATCTCCTGGAAGAACTTCCAGAAATATGGTCTATGGTGTAGTCAGTGCAACTCAATATCAAATAACCCACCATCTTTATGGTAAGTTGATTTCAATGGGATAACTTTAAGCACATGCTTAAGTCTCTTCCAATGAAATCATTGAGTGACTTAACATTAGCTTCGTAATGATATCATATCCATAGTAGGACAAACTTAGCCCCCCATTCATAGAAAAATTCACTGTTATCAGTCTAATATACCCAAGGAAGCTATAACCAGCACCATTAGTATTAATATTGATATTAAGCATAACACCACTTGCAAGTTAAAAATAATGCCTCCACTGATAATTTTCTCTTTTATTTATACAGTATACAGTGGTACCTCTGGATGTGAACAGGATCCGTTCCTGGAGCCCCGTTCGCATCCTGAGCAGAATGCAACCCGCGTCTACACATGCGCGGGTCACAATTTGCCGCTTCTGCGCATGCGCGTGACGTCATTTTGAGCGTATGCACAAGTGGTGAAACCTGGAAGTAACCCGTTCCGTTACTTCCGGGTCGCCGCAGGACACAACCTGAAAAGATTTAACCTGAAGCGTCTTTAACCCGAGGTATGACTGTAACTGCAAAGAGAGTCATCAGCGTCAGTAATAGCCTACAGTATAAAGCAGTGCCGACAGCTCAACACTTACTCTCCTTTAAAGATAGAACAGGTTCTACTCTAGACATAAAGAACAATTAACTGCATTTGATCCCCAGCCCCTCATGAGAGGGGAAGGACCCCAAAAGCTGTGAGACTGGAAGCATCAGTTTTTTCCTGGGTTTGTGATAAGGGGACTGCAATCCCACATAGTAATTCATCATGGTTGAGGAAGACATAAACATGAAGTTTTGGAAGACTTACACGAACCTTTAATGCATTTTTTTCAGCACTGTCATGGTACACTTGGCTATCACTAGAGGGTTAAGCCATCTTCAGTGATCATGGATGCTAAAGAAACTGCATATGCAATCGTATAAATTCCCTCCATTTGCTGACCAGTTCATGCAACTTTCTGTTTGTATGATTTTGTGACTGCATATGTGAGCATGTGAAGAAATTTGGCGAGGTGAACCAGTCTGGTTGTATTACAGATGACATTTGCCAGACTTACCTTGACAGAGAGTTTTGTTCTCTCTTTGTGGAAAGGCAAAATATAATTTCTAAATATATTTCCATGCTTTTCATTTTACAATTCGGCAAACTAACTACTCTTACGGAGCTATTACATAGTCCTGATATAATCAGCTTTTGAGGAATAAATTGGAGGGTGGCAATTCTAAACGATTGTATGCATTATAACATAAGTGTGCCCTTGACTTGTTTGAATCCGTTATTTCCTGAAATTGTAGGTGTTAAAGAAAGATGAAAATGTGCCATGGGCTGGAACTCTGGCGATTGTTCAGTCCTACGTTACTCATAAAACAGGTACGAACTGTAGCAATTGATTATAAGAAATGGTTTCTCAAGTGTCAGCAACTTCCAAATGGAGTCGCCTCAGGGGGTGGATTGCAAGGGTCTCGGAAATAAAGCATCATCCGAACACATCTGTACTTGTCTGATGGAAGGGTTTCCCAATTACTGTTCTAACACATCTGAATTGAGAGTTCACAAACTCGGAGGTGGACTAGGGGTGTGTGTGTGTGTGTGTGTGTGTGTGTGTGTTTCACATAGGAGACAAATACCGTTTTTCGTTTGTGGGTCAGAGGGGGGAATTCTCACTATAACCTTTCTCCTTGAAAGAGAGAAGGTCACAGTGAATTGAGGCCGTCTGCGAGCCCATTCATGCAACGGCATTCTAATTAGGTGGGTGCTTTCTGTTCATTGATGACTTTGCTTTTTGTCCTTAGCACATGAAAACCCCTTGAGTCCTTGAGCCCAGTGTAAAATATGCACATCCACCACCACCCATTATGAATATTTTACTTGTGTCCTGTGACTTTTGTTGTTTTTACTGTACCTCCTTCAGACTGAGTTGTTAGCACTGTGTGCACTTGTTTATCAGCTTAACATATTTGACAGTATCACCAAATGCCTCTTCACTAGGTGGGTCGTAAGGGCCACTCCCAAGGCATCTCTTACACTCCTCTGTTACATTTTCCATCTTAACAGCCATTCATTGCCTGCTTTCTTGCCTTTGCTTCACAGTCAAAGAAGAGGAGAAGAGGAAGTTATTAAAGAGAAGCAGTGAACTGAGGGGAGAACACAGGAAGCTAGAGGAAAAAGAACACTTTCTCAATAATGCAATGAAGGTATCGTTTCTGGCTTATGGCTTATCCTGAAAAATTGCCCAGGCACTTGCTACTTTTGAAATCAAGAGAAAGTAGCTCAAGTGGACAAATCTGAATGTTTCTTTAAGTTTCTGGACAGCAGGTCACTGAAACCTTACCTCCTTAAACTTGACCTATGGGTGTGTGACAGATGGGTGGGGTCTCTCACCTGTTAAGTCACATGGCATCACAGTGGCATCAGGTGGTATTTATTTCGCCTGTGTGGTTTGAAATCCTACTGCACAGGCAGAAGATGTGTGTGGTGCTTTGCGAGTGCTGACCATCAGCTGATTTGTAAGGCTTGTGCTCAGTGCCCAGGGAGAACTGGGTACAAGGCTGGCAAAGCTCCATGATTGGCGCTTCCCAAACACCAACAAGCAGCGAATCCGTGGTGCCTGAAAAGCCCCCTTTTGCCCGAGCTCTGTCTTTACCTTCCCCATAGCTGGCATCAAGTGTGGGGCAGGTGGCCATGGCTTGGCTGAACCTGCCTCACGGCCCCAATGTGGGGAGCTCCGGGAGGCTTCCCTATCCTCGTTCCACAGAGAGTAAAGAGAACTTTGCAATCAATCACAGGTAGTTGGACTTAAGCCCAACTACCTTTTCGTGCATGCACATGAAAGCTTATACCAAACTTAGCTGGTCTCTAAGGTGCTACTGGACAATTTTTTAATTTATTTCGACTGCGTCAGACCAACACGGCTACCTACCTGAATCTTAAGCCCACTAATTTCTGTGGACATACATGGTAGATTGTGGCTACTTTCTTCTTGTAGAGTAAGCAGGCCCCAATTGGCTAAATCCAGCTGTGTTGGCTAGTAGGCTATTAGGAAGGTGTAGTGCAGCAGCTGTGCTAGTCCACCATCAAGGAAGTCATTATGCCACAGGATCACTGGGAGATTCTCTGATCTTGAACTTTTGCATCCTAGTGACTTTCTCTGAAACATGAGCTTTGCACTGGTTTACAGCCTAAGGCTGCAGACCTATGTGAACTTATGTGAGAGTAAGTCCTGTGGAACTCAGCGACACTTTACAGTTAAACTGCATAGGATTGTGGTGTAAATAAATCCTTGTTCTTTGGAAGGTAGACCTGAGGTCTTTTCTTCCTCCTCCCATCTTCATTGTTTGTTCTCTATTACTCCAGTGGTCACTGGAACCTTAATCCCAAATGCTATACATTCAGCAAACCATATTCTACAACACTTGTTGAATATTGCTAATGCTAGTGAAGGAATAACATGTTTAAATATTTGCCCATGAACATGAGGGAGAAGTAGTATGGGGGGCAATTGTGACTTTCGCACAGATTTTCAAAGAGCTAAGCCCAAAGCACGTTCCAAAATAAAGAAGCTAAGCAGTATTACAAAGGGGACTTCAGTGTTGCGGATTCTTGCAGATAATTAATTACGAATAACACAGATTAGGAAAATGCTAAATTTCTACAATAACAGCAAACATGCTTTAAGGTAGATCAGCCCTAATATTGGAGTTGTTGTTCTTGCTCAAATGGGAATTTGGAAGGCCCACATTTATAGCATAGGTGCACCCCCACAATTCAGAAGACCAGTGAGCAATGTATGAGGTTTGATCATCTGGTGTGTGTGTATATGTATTACATTTATTTTGAAAATTAGAAGTAGCATTTGCATCTGTAGCTAGTCACATTTTGTTCAACTGCTGCTCTCATTCAGGAGGGACACCCATCAATTTTTCATGACATTTAAAAGAAAATGGGAGGCAAAGTAATAATTTATTAGAAGGCGACTTCGTGGGGTGTGTTCCCTTTAACTGTGCAGACTTAGTAATATAACCATGTACATGCCCAAGTCCATAACGGCATGAGCTGAAGACTCAATAGATTTCTCTGTATGTGCGACTGTGTTATGTTAGGTAGAGAGTAGAATTAGAAAATGAAAAGGATGCATACTTCATTGTTCAGATAGAAGTTTTGGCTGTTGACTGCAGCAATGCAATTCCACATAAAGACCTCAACTGATGAGAGCAATCAAAAATATTATGCTACAAAATGGCTTGGTTCCTGAGGTTTTCATTAAATTAAAATGGAGCAATTGAGAGCCTAGATCCAATAAAATGGAGAATTAAATTAAAAAGCAATTGAATTAAGTGGGACACATAGAGACCGAAAGGTAATGGGCCCTGCACTTTGCAGTGTGAAATATTACATTGCAAAATTTTATATTAAAGTATAAAATAAAAGATAACTTATTCAAGGAAGCTTGTGGGAGATTGTGCCTGGATATTTGCCTTAGTGTTAATAGGGGATGCCTGTATTATATTTAAAGTGAATGCGTGCAGATAAATCCCATTTTCACTGATACTACAACTTTTGTGCTCATATAACATGTGAAAGTGATGCAAGATAAGAATTTCTGTCGATGCATCCAAGAGCATGCACACTGTAACCAGTATTAAACTAAATAAAGTTTAAACGGAGGATATTTCTGACTGGATCTAATAACAGGAGGAATATGTTTGTCAATTACATGCACGTGTTTTCGTATGAGGGTGTCATGTCCATTTCACTTGCTAAAAATACTCCTCCTCCTCCATAAGGGTCAACCAATATTCATGCCAAAGTGTGTGGACTATATTAAATAAATTCCATTTGTATGTAAACCGACATCATCTGTTCAGTCTATCCAGACTGAAGGCACAGTCTTCCACAACCTTCCTTGAATAAGTTATCTTTCATTTTATACTTCAGTATAAAATTTGGCAATGTAATATTTTCCCCTGCCCAACCCTTAGAAGAGCAAGTCTCCGTGCCATATCACTAACTGCTTCTGAAGGTCTCTTCGCTTTCAGAAGTGATTTGTCATCCGGTGTTGGGAGTAGTGGGCAAGAGAAGCGGCCTTTTGAGAAATCCCTTTGGGCATGTAGAATTAATAGTGCGGGTCTTTGGATTCCAGCCAGTGGAAATAAATAAAATCATAAATCTTTGTAGATTGTGCATTAATTCAGATTAGACCGTGGCTTTGACTAGAATCCCCCTCTTCAATCAACATAAGCATGCATTCAGGCAGGGCTGGGGAGGGGCGGATGTATCCTTAAGCTCTACCCTTCGAGCCCCCGGCTTGCGATTCCGACAGGGGGGCCAGGGTGCAACTCATTTATTTGAGCTTGCCCACACAAAAGCGTGTTTGCAGGGAGAGTGTTTTGACACCCAATGGAATGTGTTCTTACTCTTTCTTTCCGCCTTTGACAGAAGTGCTTAGAGCGAAAAAACAGCCTATTGGCCCAGCAGAAAGGGGTTCAATCATCGCTGGAACGCCTCAAAACTCTCATTAGACTGATACAGAATGAGCAGATGATTCAGGTTACCATGACAACCACCACCACCTCCTCCCTGCTAACCGTCCCCTGGATCAAACCGTCTTCTGCCTCAGCTGCTGCCGTACACAAAGCCTTGCAGCCGACACAGGGGAACAACTGACAGGGGCTGCCTGAAAACCTGGTTTTTCTTTTTTGAAAGAAAACAAAAGGTGAACTTTAGATAGATGCAAACACAATAGCTGTGGAAACACTGCAACTGCATCGAGAAGGAGACTTGAGGGGAGGCAGGGGAACAGAAAGACTTTGTTGTCAATTTTTATTACACCAGGAGGTTGGGTGAACCACCCGGTTGACTTCGTTGGTGTCATGGCAACTTTCTACAAAGCAGATCCTGCTGCAGTTTTCTATTGCTGAGATATTCTGTACTTAGGATATTCTTTCTTTCTTTTGTTGCATTGGCCTTAAAGTATTCAATGGATAAGGAAAATGAAGCGGCATATGTTGGCCAATGAGGGGAGTGCGGTGGTGGAATGGAATGGAGCATCCTTGGGGAGGGAAGGTGGACTTTAAAAAGTTCTCATTTTGAAGGGAAAATAGTTTTAAAAGCAAAGAGATAGTTAGCTAGTATGCAGGTAGTTGGTAGGGGGGGTGCAGGAATGGTTAATTGGTGACAGTGAAAAATGGAATAGCTTGGAAATCAACATGGATTCCTGATATTTTTCTTTTAAATGAACAAGGTCTGCCACATTGATTCAGGTTGAACTGGACAAGGGGCTATTTGAGAAGAATTGCATTTGTGGGACACTCACAGAGCCTTCAAAATCAAATCATTTTTTCAGTATTATAGTTGAGAATTACAGATATTTAAATAAAAATGTATGAAATTAGCATTTCTAGTGAAATATTGAAGTATTTTCATGCTGATGCTTCTTGTATATGCGTTCTGAAGTATTTAAAGAGGTATGCCTGTAAAACCCCTTAATTTTGCAGGACCTTTCAACTTATTTTGCTATTGATGTATTTTTCTCATGGAGTTTTTTGTGCAAGGTTTAGCATAAACCATAATAGTGACAAATATCTTCAGCAGGTTGGATCTTTATTATTATTTTGAGCGGGGACGGGGTCAGATTTTTTTTAAAGAAAGAAAGCAAATAATCTTTTTTGCTGCTGCTTTTTTTTCCTGTCAAGACAGTACAAATGATATGCCAAAAAACTTTACACTTTTGTACTGCATTTTTATTGTAAAATAGGGAATGTGAAAAATGATTATTCTTTATTTTGTTTTATTTCACTTGCAGAAGTATCTGCTAAATAGTACAGGAAATAAACTGCCTCAAGGGGTTGTTTCATTTATTGGATGTATCAGGAGCTGCGGGGGAGGGGTGGGCTGTCACATTCTAAGTAATCGGTTGCTTTTTGGAAAACCTTTTCTTTTTATATTGCTTGTTGATTTTTACCACATGTGACATGTTTAGCACTAGCCTGAGAAAATACTGGAGAAATGCTTTATTCCCCCTCCCCTCTAGCTAGTCTTCCGATGCAGCAAGCTCAGTCTGGCCCCATCCGACCAAGCGGCCTCTGCTGGTGCCCTGAGGCCTACCTCAGAAGTTAGTGGTGGACAAACCAGTTTCCCCTTAGCATAACTTTCCCATTCTGTAACCCTGTGAGGAGCACCATGTCGGATTCCAGGGGTTGGGGGATTCACTCTTGAATATTCAGGATGCAATCTTATACGTGTCTACTCAAACGTTGGTGCCATTGATTCCCATGGTACTTTTTCCCAGGTAAATTTACATAGCAGAAGCGATAACCTCTGGTTTGGGGGGGGCTAATCTGGCTTCCAAGACAGTTTTTCTGCACCCCAAAGATTTTGCCAATTTTTTCAGCAGTGACAAACTTTGAGAGAGGGAGTGTGTGTGTGCTGAGATGGGCAGAGCTCAACATGGAGGAGGATGCAAAAACCCCTCCCCAGGAAGGGGGCAGCAGCCTCTTTCCTCAGCTGATCTGCTTGGATTAGCTGAGGAGGGAGGCTGCAAGTGTGTAGGACTGCAAAGGGGCCACACTGATGCAGCCCCTGAAGGAGTGGCTATGAGTAAATGTGGCCCTCGGGTCATGAAGGATTAGCCAACTCTGGTGTGTAGGATTTGAAGTCCTATATTACAAAGGAGCAGTGTATTTTAACAGCATTTGTTGCATTACTTTTAGTAATTCACAATTATAGCATCTTTCTCAATACTAACACAGCTTTGTTTGTTTGTTTGTTTGTTTGTTTGTTTGTTTGTTTGTTTGTTTGTTTTAAACAAATGGATTTGTGCCTTTGGCATGCATACCTAAGACGCAGACCCATTTTAAATATATATATATGACAATAGTAAGTCAGCCTGTAGAACCAGCGATTTGGCCAGAAATATAAGTGCTCCTGAGAAATAATTTGTGTGTGGTCAAAACCTCAAGGAAGGGCGTAGGGTACTCTGCCCACTGGCCCTCTCTAAATGTTGCCCCTGTGTTTAAGGAGGTCTGAAGCAAGAATCCATTTCTGCATTCCACAGGTGAAGCATCTCACAATGGCCTATCACACGGTGCCAATAAATCAAGGGATTCGGCTTTTTATTGATTGATTGGGGGGTCACCCAGCACTAGGCAGCACACGGTCCCTTCAACCATTTTCACAACTCCGGGAGAAACTGTGCAGTACTATACAAATCTATTTTAATACACTTAACACTCTGTTGAACAAGATTTTTATATTCTTTTATTGACAAACAAAAGTGAACTAAGTAAAACACGGTTGTGATACATTGGTTATTGTATGCCAATTTATGCATTCGAACGTGGCTTGCAATGTAAATGTTTTCAGGTTTAATGGTTCTTTTTCTCCTTCTAAGACGAATTTAAAGAAAAGGGGAAAGCACAGAAAGTTGATTTAATGTGAAAACTTTCTGAAGTGTTTTTCTGGGACTGTTAAAAGTAGTTATTTTGGAAAAGGGACTGTCCCGTGGATAGTGTGCATAGAAAACAAAGTGTTTGTCTTAAATATACCAATGTAGTTTACTTCTTTATGATGAATTAAAACTTGACTGACAGATTTAATCTTGGTGTGGTCCCTGGAATGTGCATGCTGCTTCCAAACACAACCTGTGCCGCCCTGAACAAGGCCGAAGTCTGTTGCTGGGCCCCCGCATTCCTGCCTCCCCTCACCATCCATGGCAACCCCCTCCAACAGTCCTCATGGGAACTCTGCCCACATGGCATCATAGGTAATAATTTCTTGTTCAATAGAAATGTCATTGTCAAGATTTGGTTTTTCACTCACCAATTTACACACCAGAATCAAAATGGTCTCAGAAATAAACTGTATGCCTTAATTTGCCCTCACATTTAATTGCAGTGCATGAGAGAGGGGACTTCACTACTAAAGACAATAAAGAAAGGAATAAAAATGAAAACTGTCATTATTACAATACCTTTAAATAATTCTGTGCTGCAACCACACTGTACACTCTGACAACCAGAACTGTGCACAGTATTTCATCATCACATCTCAAAAAAGATAATGTAGCACTACAGATGGTAACCAAAATGATCAGGGGACATTAAAGCCACTTGTCATCTCCTGGGCAAGTAGCTCAAGCAGATGTTGACTGTTCAGCTCATGAGGAGATATGACAGCCATCTTCAAATATCTCAAGGAATGTCACATGGAAGATGGAGCAAGCTTGTTTTCTCCTGCTCTGGAGGGTAGGACTCGAACCAATGACTTCAAGTTACAAGAAAGAAGATTCCAGCTATACATCTGGAAGAACCTTCTGACAGTAAGAGCTGTTTCAGGGTGTAGCAGACTCGCCTTCCTTGGAAGCTTGTAAGCAGAGGTTGGATAGCGACCTATCATTTCATGGATGCTTAGCTGAAATTCCTGCATTGCAGGGAATTGGACTAGATGGCCCTTGTGTGCCCTTCCAACTTCCAAGTTCAATGAGACTTAACACACACGAAAGTAAGTTTCTGTTTTGCTATTGCAGTGTCCAGCAGCTTAAGGCACACATTCAACAGCTAAATGTGGATTCTTTATGGTTCCACTGAGTTCACCGGGAGAAGAATCATGAACCTGCTCTTAACTCTCACCTTTGATAAAGAATTGCTTGCTGCTATTAGCATTCCCAGAATGAAGGGCAAGACGATGCCCTTCCTTTTACATACCCCACCAGAGTGTGAGACTCTTTTGCCAGTTTTTTTTTATTTCAGAGTGTTGTAACTATTAAGCTATGATAACCCATCACCACCCATCCTCTCTGTGTATGGATTTTATCGGGGGTGGGTGGGCATCATTTATGACATCATGTCAAATTCTGCCTTGCCTTAATATTTTTTTAAAAAGCAAAGAGCCTGCTGTTGTTGAGGCCTATGAAAATCTCTTTGCCGTAGAAAGAAACAGGGAGCCCATTGCAATACTCTGCATGATGCCTTGGTAATGAATATGGACACAGGGATGTTCCGGCTTATGCTAGCCTTTCATCATTGGCAGTATGTTGCACTACGCTTCTCCTGAGGTGATTTGGGAACCCAAAAACAGCCGCTGTGGTCCAAGACATCTGTAGTCCCAAATGCATCCTTTGAAAGGCAACAAACACCAGCTCTGCCCCCCTGGAAAGATTCCGCTTCCGCCGGCCACCTTCCATCCCTGCCAGGCCTTTGCTTGCTTCTTGTCAGTCAACAGAAAATCCTGGCTGTCAGCTTTTGAATCTTTATGCGTGCTCTTCGTAAGTAAGCACTTTGGGGCAGGGACCAATCTTTTTAAAAATATATTTTATTAAGGTGATTTCAGCTAAAGGAAATAAAGTGATACAGGCAATATAAGGAGGGAAAGTGTTTATATAGCTCTGTAATGCTGACAGTGTTGTATAAATAAGGCTCCATTGGGGGAGGGCAGGAATTGCAAGAAAGAAATTGTTGATCCTTCAGAATTAATGTGATGACAAAACATTGCTAAAAAGATTTATTTATTGTAAATGGCAGTTTTTGTTCTATGTTTCTTTTCATGTCTCTGCTTACTGGTTGATTTCATCTCCCAAACAATCAGGTTGTTGAATTGCACACCTTGCAGCCCTGCCCCCAACCAGACAAGGATATGTGTGCAAAAACCCTTTTACGGCTCTGATTGTTGCCCCCCACCCCAGTCTCTGAGCAGTGCAAGATTCCAGGGGTCCAGGTGCTGACTCGGGGTTCAGGTTTCCTTTGGAAATGAGATATTCAGAGGGTGAAATAGGATAAATTCTATGGCCACATTGCTGTGCAACACCTGAGAAGCTGTTGAATGCCTTTCCTTCTCTGGTTTGTTAACACATCGGAGAGGTTTGCACATTCAAGCAATGAGATGCATGTATGAAGACTCACTAATGATGAAACACTGAAAAAAAATCCCCACATCAAGTCAAAGATGATGCAAGTTCACCATGAACAGAGACTCGTCTGTTCTGCAGCCAACCAGCCATCATGTCAAGAGCTTCATTGCTAATTCTATAGGCAGAAGGATTATTTCCTGACTTTGATAATAGTTTTTTTAAAAAAAAATTAAGTCTGCCTAACTTCCTACTTTCTTCTTCAGAGAGTGTGTTTACAAAAAGGGACATTATTCTGAAATGAAGCAGAAACAGCTACATCAGATGGAATAGCATTTGCTTTAATCAATTTTTACCCCTATGAAATGAAGCCCCAGCTCCAGGAGAGATGGATTGGTGTAAACAGAAGCCACTAGACTGCCTCTCAAGCGACTTTTAACTTAACCAGGGTGAATCCCATTAAAGCCTGAGAATGAGTTGCTTACATTAAAATTGTCATGATGAGAAACTACTTGCAAGACTTTGAAGGAACTCCCAGCAATAAATAAATAAATAAATAAATTTTAAAATTGCTTGTGTTGGGTGTTTTTGGAGTACAGAAATACACCAGGTCTTTGATCATTGGTATTCATCAGAAAGATTTTACAGCTTGTGTATTCCTTCGCTTTACCATTTCATCTATGTAATTTAGACAAAACTTTCATCTCCTTTTCAGGCTTTGACACAGAGAGTCTTTGAAAGAGTTTACGAGTGTTGATATTAGACAAAGTAGCCACATGCTGTTCTGTATTCTAAACGCTGCTGTGCCAGCAATTTTATACTCCTAATGCCATCCCAAATAATGTCCAAATGATCACTTAAGGATACATAGCAGTTTCTTTGATTATGCTTTAAAAAAAAAACCACCTTGAAGGATATATAGATAAAATAAAGTTATTCTTAAAAGCTCACACAACTAGAGGCCTGAAACATGCTGTGTTCTATACCCAGTAAAAAAACCCAGTAGACTTACAGTGAAGTAAGGTGGATGAGAGCCAAAGAATAGCATGATTTCAATGTAGAACTAATAAGTACCCTTACAGTGGCACCAGGGGCGTAGCGTGGGGGGGTGCAGGGGGGCTGGCCGCACCGGGCGCAACATCTGGGGGTTAGGGTTAGGGGGCGCAAATCCACGGGTTAAGGGGCGCAAATTACTTGCCTTGCCCCGGGTGCTGACAACCCACGCTACGCCACTGAGTGGTACCTAGGGTTACATACGCTTCAGGTTACAGACTCCGCTTACCTAGAAGTAGTACCTCGGGTTAAGAACTTTGCTTCAGGATGAGAACAGAAATTGTGCAGCGGGAGGCCCCATTAGCTAAAGTGGTGTCTCAGGTTAAGAACGGACCTCCAGAATGAATAAAGTTTTTAACCCGAGGTACCACTGTATTTGGTTGAAATTCCAGGGTGTAAACTCCATAAGAAGCCTAAGCACTGTGAAATTGCATTTGACGTCAAACTAAAGCCCCTTCTGGTCCAAGAAAATAGAACCAGTTGACTGGTTACCCATGAGGGTCATCTAGTCCACCCCCCGCAATGCTGGGATCTCAGCTAAAGCACCCATAGGAGATGCCCATCCAGAAACCTCCAAGGAAGGAGAGGCCCCCCAGCTTCCAAGGGAGTCCGTTCCACTGTCAAACAAATAAGGGTACTTATTAGTATCACACTCGAACAGAGCATGCCTTTTCAGTTCTCTGCTATTTCAGGCAGTATTTCCCCCTGCCAACGGCCGGCTTACAAAATAGCTGCCCAATCCCCTCTAATGCCATTAGGGGGAATGCTAAGTTAAACTGTTATTGTCAGGACAGCTGGCCATTTTGCAGATTCACCAGGCTTCATGAAGAATGTGCACTTCATCTATGAAGTGGGAGTTGTGCACATTCCTGTAGATTGTACGCAATTTCCAACAAGCCTTGGAGAATGTGCATATCTGAACTACATTTTGGGCATTTTCCAGCCAATTAGCTTGGTCCCCTTTGTACATTCTCTAGGTAACAGTCACATTCTCTGGCCAGTGTGCATTGTCTATGAGAAAATGCATTTCCCCCTGTTTCTAGTTCAGGCATGTGCAGTCTCCCCACCTCAATTGCTTCTGACTCCCTGCTTAATCTTACATGGCCCACAACCTATTATCCCAATGATAAAATTTTCAGTCTCCTTTTCACCATTCATAATTGTATCCTACAGTCATCTCCGTAGCACAAGGAGGTTCCTTGCCCTCCTACAATCCAGATGGAAATAGGACCTGGCCCCACCGAGGACACCTTGCTGCTATCAAGCTGAGAAGCGCGGGGGGGGGGGGGAGAGAGAGAGAGAGAGAGAGAGAGAGAGAGAGAGAGAGAGAGAGAGAGAGAGAGCATGAAGCCCCTCTGGTGCCACTCAGAACCATTTCTGTCCTTGTCCACTGCTGGCAGCTTACCTCCAAGAAAACAGCACTTGACAGAAAAGAATGGCTGTTAACTTCTCTTATTACTGAGGTATTTTCAAGGCTCAAAGATTGGATGTTGGTATGTTAGAAACACTGGCTACGTATGCATAGTCCACGCTGAATACAAAGCATGCCTTGTTTTAAAAAATCATAGGTAAGCTGCATATGCAATGCTCTCTAAGCAGCAAACAAAAAGATGCAGAAATTAACAGATGCAGAAAGTGGCTTATTGCCATACTGTTCTCCAAACAAGTTTTAAACAGGCCTGTGCTTCCTCCAGAATAACCACAAAACAGCAATCTCAACAACAATATGCTAAATCCATTAGCACAGAAACAGTCATACATACTCGTAACGTAATACACGCCACTCAGGATGGACTGATTTAAATCAAAACAATTTAAGACCAGTTATTTAATTCAGTCCACTCTGAGTGAAATTACATAAGCAGGCAGTATGTGTTACAGTTTCTATGCAAATGGGCTTGTCATATTGTTGAATTTGCAGTTTCGTAGCTCCCCAGAGGAAGGATTGCTGTGCTGTGTCAGGAGCTAGTTAATTTACATTATTATGATCAGCATAGACAAAATATCAGTTCACATCATTGGTTTTAATTACTTTTCGCACTGTCTAATTCACACATTTCCTAAAGAGAAATTAATACCGAAATCTTTGGATGTACAGTCCACATGCCTTTTGTTTTTGCTGAGAGACAAAAAAGGGCAATTGTGAAATTAACAGCTCATTATTTGACTCCCAAGTCCATCATACGCACTCAATGTACTCAGGCAACTCCGGGCCCCACACACCCGGACATTTCTCCCAGCATCCCGTTTCCCACAGCAGCTATTGAACAGACAGACTGATCTCACTGAATGTGTCCCATCGCCTCTTTAAAGTCTTCCAAGTTGATTACCATCACCAAACTTTGTAGCAGCAAATAGTTTGGCTTGGCCGTGTACTGCATGAAAGGCTCCACAGGTAGGATCCACAAGGGTGAATCAGAATAAACTAAGCCCCAAATTCAGAAGTAAGGCACTTGCTTATAAAATTTATTTGAAATTAGTTCTAGTTTCACAACTCTTGGCCCCAGCTCTGACCAATACTCTGTGCTGCTGTTTGATTAACTGGATGCTTTCATATATGACATCAAGGACCAAACTGGACAGGATGTCAAGAGATGTCCTCTCACAGCTTAGGAACATAGGAAGCCGCCTTATGTTGAATTGGCCCATCTTGTCCAGTGTTTTCTACACTGACCGGTAACAGCTCTCCAGAGTTTCAGGTGATTCTCTCCCAGCTTTACATCCATAGCATGGTTTCTGCCTGTGCTTCTAGAGGGAAGTGAGGTGTAGGTGGGGCTCATCCACCTGGGAAGTTAGCCCATCTAGGAGAAGAAAGACTCTGCCCCTAAACCTCCACTTGCAGGACATCTTTGGGAGAAGAAAAGACTAAGGAGTAAACCCTACACAAATCTGGAGTTGAGTCCTCAAGATGGTTGGATGGCGCCTTGTATGCCTCCTTGTGGCAACTCCTTCAGCCAAGCTGGTGCCAAATGTATTGCTCTCCTTTCCTTTGGACCACATCAGGGTGGTCTTGTCATCTGGACAGCCCAGGACCTCATAGAATCATAGAGTTGGAAGAGACCACAAGGGCCATCGAGTCCAACCCCCTGCCAAACAGGAAACACCATCAGAGCACTCCTGACATATGGTTGTCAAGCCTCTGCTTAAAGACCTCCAAAGAAGGAGACTCCACCACACTCCTTGGCAGCAAATTCCACTGTCGAACAGCTCTTACTGTCAGGAAGTTCTTCCTAATGTTTAGGTGGAATCTTCTTTCTTGTAGTTTGGATCCATTGCTCCGTGTCCGCTTCTCTGGAGCAGCAGAAAACAACCTTTCTCCCTCCTCTATGTGACATCCTTTTATATATTTGAACATGGCTATCATATCACCCCTTAACCTCCTCTTAAGGTGACCTCCTTACACACTGCCCAGGTTTGCACCCTGGGGAGGTCACTTTGGTGCTGCAAACACAGCATAAACAATGTGGGAGGCAGCAATTACAAGCGACTGGTCTCTGCAGCCACAGCTGGTGTTGAGATTCTCCAGTAGTTTGACTTCACCCCTAGAGGTGCACTCCATTGTCTCTCAAGACAGACGGATGCCAAGGATGATGACAACGATGACAATAACAGTCTCGAGATGCTGGGGATTGAACCTTTGGCATGCAAAGCAGATGCTCCGTCACTGAGGTATGGCTCTTCCCATAGCATTGTTGTATGTGTCTGGGGGAGGGTATCAAATGAGTAGCATCACAAGGTGAGATTCAGAGCCTTTCCTTCAGTCTGTCAGTCCTCTAGAAGGGTAGCTACTCAGCTACCTTCTGCTGGGTTGTGAGACACTCAGAAGCCAAGAGGAAGCTTCTTGCTGCTTCTGAATGTGTCCCAACTGGACATGAGATGAAAGGAGGACTGTGGTCCTGGTCTGAGGGACAGGCTCAACATCTCACCTGGTACTGACCTGGGAGGCACTATGTATTCTATAACCCCAGCTTCTCAGTTTTCATTTCAAACCATGTGCTGGAGGTGACTCCACTTCCTCTCCTCCCGCCACTCATCCGTTCCCCGCAGCTGCTGCTCCCCTTGGGGTCCCTTTCCAGCTCTAAGATTCTATGATTCCCTCATCCCCATGCCTGATCTCCACTTTCAGACAATGTTATTTATCAGAATATTATTATTATTAGTAGTAGTAGTAGTATTAGAATTTATATACCCAGAGGTCTCAGGGCGGTCACAGAACAAAATCAAAATACAAAATCACAAAATACACACAACACCCCAATAACACCCCCTCCCCATAATGTGATGTTTAGCTGATGATATATCACAATGTTGAAAACCATATATCACTCAGCCTTAGTCTGTTTTTTTTTTTTAGTACACCTAAAATCATTTGCTTATTAGGGGCTACCCCACATTTTGTTAAAAAAAATGCATTGCAGAGGTAACTATCTTAGAGTTATCAAAATTTTCAAAAGTAGGGGGTCCGTGGCTTGGCTTTTGAAAATTAGGGGGTCCTCAGTAGTTAGCTAATAGGGAACCACTGTGCGAGAGGACTGGGGGAAGGTGGAAGTGACCACAAATAATGAGTTGGCTCCTAAAGCTCGCCCAGATGGTGGAGCCCATGCTGATCTCAGCACTTTCATAGCTGACATATAATGCTATTTAGTACCGAAAGTTGACAGTTTAGGAGATTTAATAGGTGATTAATTCCCATTCCCTGCAAAGAATGAAGATATCAACAAGTCTGAATGACTTTGAGTCTGAAGTTTGAAATATAGCATCACATCCAATGTGCTATTTCAGATTTTGAGTGCGGACTCATTTAAAATTTGAGACACAAGATTGGAAGCAAAGTAAATTATAAATATTGGTGGATAGTTCACAATTCAGTCCTAATTAGAAACAGCACTGATACTATAAGCACACTCAAGTAGAAAAAAGTGTGTGATTTTTAATGCTATTGGCACATAGGGATGCTTATATCCCAATTAACAGTGTCATCGAAATCTCACATCAGTCAAGTCAACTGTTTCAGCTTCTGCAGTTCAGAGGTTGACTCCCAGATGTGCCGCAGTGCGGATCATTATTGGAAATATATGCCAAAGTTCACCAGGTTAACACCTCCCTGCCCAAGGTAACGGCAGCCCTCTGGACCTTGTGGATCTATAATGACTTTCAAACGCTGTTTCAGCTCTTTGTGGAGCAAACCTGAGCAACCTATTTTTAAAATAAGAATAATGATAATTCTGCTGTGAAAATAAGCAGATATGGTTCTGGAGGTAGCACTAGGATGGACAAGAACGAGGAAGCTGAAACTTAATTCACACAAGATGGGGAAACCAGAATCTCTGAATGGGGGTTTACAAGTCGCCTTGAAGGTCTCACGTTCCCTGAAAGACCAAGCTCAGAGTTTGGGAGGTTCAGGTGGTGGCAGTGGTCAGTCACTGGCCCTTTCTTAACCCCTTCAGCTGGTACACCAGCAGCGGTCCTGTCACTTGGCCGGAACAGCCTCACCCTTGTCATCCATGCCCTGGTCATATCACTAGACTCCATTCTTTGGAGACTGCCATAAAAATGACAGGTGGTATTGTGGCAGTGTGAATACACTCAGAATACCCACAGTATTGCTTTATGGCTCTTGTTATCACTGACTTTTAGGAGAGATGGCTTGTATTGCGCCCCAGCACCCCAAGTCTAAAGAAGCTCCTCAGCTCAATACCCTGTAGAAATGGTGTGTGTGTGTGTGTGTGTGTGTGTGTGTGTGTGTGTGTGTGTGTGTGTATTTTAATGGAAGTGCAGATTGTAAATAATAATAAGAGCCAGCAGAGGTTCCAACTTGAATAAAATATTGGGGTGGGGGCGTATAAGCCCTGCTCTTCATAACCGCTCACATGATGAGGTGCACCCATACCATTTGAATGGAAATGCCGATCAGCTTGGGGGGCAGCCCCCTAAATTTTTTGTGGGGGATGAAGGGAGTTGGCTTCTATGGTAGCCAGATGGTGCAGTTTTTTGTTCTTGATAAAAGATGGTGTTTGTAATCTTGCAACATAATAATAATAGCAACAACAACAACAACAACAACTTATTTATACCCCGCCCATCTGGGGCTGGGCTTGCCACTCTGGGCAGCTTCCAAAAAAATATTAAAATACTGTAATACATCAAACCCGATCTCCACCCAGCCAAGTACCCATGTTGATCTCTGGGTGCTCATCCATATCCAGAGGGAGCGGGGATAATGAGTTTGCTCATCCAGCGCACGAGAAGCAGTGGATGTACAAAGTATGGCAGTAAGGGACAGCAGAACAGAAAGTCTGTAAAAGTATCAATTTACATCACAAATGTTTTAAGAGAACTGTTGCAATGGGGAGATAAAACTGTTGTTTTGCTTTCTGACTACTGGTGGTCTTCTGTCCAAACTGGGGCAGGTTTTTGTTCTGTTGGCAAGGCCCCTTCTCTGAATTAAACCTGATAGCTGAACTGAAGTGTTGCTTACTGTAAGCTGTTTAGAGAAAAATGAAGGAAAAAAATCTTAAGAGTGAAAAAGATTTTGCTAGGCTTCAGAGCACCAGCAGGATTCTAATCTAAATACTGTTTTATTGCATGTTGGAATAAAAATGATAATTCTAATGCAGCTTTCTTGTCATCATGGAAAATGTTTTAATACAACATTATACTTCCTGCATCAGCTGTGGCTGAAATACACATTAAGAATCAGTGTGGTGTATTTTCCAAGACATTGAGCCCTTTGAAGTGAGAGAGAGAGAGAGAGAGAGAGAGAGAGAGAGAGAGAGAAGCAGCGCTCCACTTTTCACACTCATCATAACAGTACTGAGATACTATTACAATAAAAAGTGTAACCTATTTCTCAGAATCACAACCTAACTATTTATTTCAGGGATGGTGGAAATGTGTTCTGGGGCAATTTCATACTCACTCAAACACTGTGGTAGGAAATTTCCTGACAAATTCAAAGCTCTTGAGGTTTTGGGTTCAATTTATTAAAAAATGTGCAATGCTAGGAAGGCGTGCGGGGGGGGGGGGAGAGCCAGAGTGATGCCCTTCTCCCTCTCTCCATGGAAATTGCAGCAAATTAAATGAGTGACAACATAAGGAAAGGGAAAGAAAGTGGAATTAGCAGGACTACTGTTAAATAAATAAATGTTTTGCCTATAAGGAGGATTCATGAAAATTCAAGAAATACTTTGGAGTGCAAAGATTCATGGAACATACATGGTATTGCACACACAGAATGCATGATGGGGGAGTGTAATTGCGCACCTGTGCCCTTTAGCCTTACCTGCCCCCCCCACAGGCCTTATCCACACCTTTCTTCCACTTTTTCCAAGCACAGGCCACAATTTATAGCTCCGTGTCCAAGCATCCTTTTTTGACTCCGGAAAACTTGATTCCGGAAAATTTATTTTGTTGCTCTTATTGGTATTGTTATGATTTTGTGGGGTGCCTGGACTCGCCTTCCAATTTCTGGGTGCCAGATGCAGGATTTAGTGTGTTAAAATACAAGCCAGGAGCCCGCCTGGTAATGGTCTGCTAAATATGAGTTTGTTAGGCAGTGGTTTTCAACTTTTTTGAGTCCATCGCTCCCTTGACCAACCACATCCTTTCAGTGGCTTCTCTATGGGATACGGGGAATCCACACGTGTGTTCCGTACGAGGCCCATTTTGCCCCCTCCTTCTGCCCTTGCCCATTTTGGGCATGCATGTAAGCGGAGCGCACAAATGGGGATTACCCTTTCAGTTCTTTTTACTAGCACTTGCCAAACTAAAGCATCTTTCCACATTGCTTCATTTTAAATTTAAGTGTGGGAGACGGGTGCAAGAAATTCAGGAAGAAGAAGGAATAAAATAGCAGGAAACATTAGGCCAAGAGAGACCCTGGGAGACTGCCTGGAACTCCCTGGAATCTCACACCGCTCAGAGATTGGGAGGGGCGTGTAACAATATTAACGTGGAAATAGTTCGATTTGGCTGTGTTTTATTTATTGTTTACAACTACTTTGTTATGTTTGTTATGTACTGAAGTTCTCACCCTGGGCCAGCAGGGGGATACTGTAGATAGCTATGCAAATGAAGGATCGAAAGTGACGTTCAGTGATTGGATAGTTTGTATGCAAATGAAGGATCGAAAGTGACGTTCAGTGATTGGATAGTTTTAGAAAGTTGCTACAGTAACATTGTACTGGAGCTCTATATAAGCAGGCTGACTGAGCCCTTCAGTTCAGTTCTGTTCTGGCCTCTGAATAAACAAGAGCTGTTTGAAGAATCACTGTGTCGTCTGATATGTTCACCCACAACTTAACAATGTTTGTAGTTTTGCAAATCCTTTCTTGTTGTAAGGTGCCTTGAGCATGGTTTTATCAATGGGAAGGCAGCATACCTGCCTTTGCCATGGTAATGGAAATGAGCTGCAGCCCCACTCAGCCATGAAGCTCATGTGGCCCAATGCAGCCTGAATCACACACACCAGCACAGCGCATGCCTTCTGTTAATGGAATGACTTTATTCGTTACATGCATAAATACTTTTAGTTCACCACTAAGGGCAAAAGTCCTCTCATGGTGGCTTATATCTGTAAGTCAGTGTTTAAATCAACACCAATGCAATTAAATGAAAAAGACCAGCCCAGTTGCTGCTAGAGCAAAACAAACAGCTCAAATACAGTCTCAAAATAATCCACCATACCATGAAACATTGGAAGATATATCCTCAGCTGACATCCCTATTAATGATTTGGAAGAGCAAGAAGCAGCGGAGAACGGAGCAAATATTTAAGTGCAGTACATTTTGCAAATAACACGAGTTGTGCAGCATGGTGGCAGCCATAGAAAAAGCTTAATCTGGATCTGAAAGAGGCAACAGACATTTGGATACAGTATGGTGACTCCTCTAAGCCCAAACATCTCTCCACCTTGAACTGCAACAGCACAGCAGGATTCTAAAAGCACCTTTTCAAAACATTTTCACTTTATTAACTAATGCTGCCACTGGATTTTCAGTTCTGTTTTATCAATATTATTGTGTTTTCACTCTCCCTTTGTCTTATCATTTTAATTCGTATGCTGCTTTGAGACGTATTGTAACAGGCAGCAAATAAACGTATATCTCATTTTGGGGAAGGCAATTCAAGAGATGAGGGTTGGTTGCAGAGGCTGGCAGGCAAAGTGTTAAGCACCCCTTCCTGCTCAAAATTTCAGCTTCCTTGCGCAGCTTTTCATTAAAAAGAAATGCTTCATTACACACATTTGCATGTAATGGTTAGTTTGCCCCAGAGTTCAGGAATTACAGTGTTTGAAGTGAGGATCCCCATCAGCCGTTCTATATGGATGTACGCTTTGTCACAGGACACCGCTGAGCAGGTGTGCAGGTGTGGACTTGTCACATATGATGAGCAAGCTTCTCTCTCTCTCACTGCCCATGCCAGGAGGCCCTGTGTGGCAGCAGCAGCAGCATCCCTCAGTGGGTACACATGAAACCAAACGTGTTTTTATTCACATGCACGGAGAAAGAGTGATAGCGCTTCAGTGGGGGCTGGGGGATTTTGTTAGAAGTAGGTCCGTGGACCTACAACCTCATCCCACCCCAAAGCTGCCTGTTAACTTCCTGATTCGAAGCCTGTGCGGGGGGGGGGGGGAAGGTGGGGGCTGGCAGGAGAAGTAAGAGCTGCTTTGGGCCTTTTGAAAGCTTCATATTGGGGGTGCCAGATGGCGAGGCAATGATTTCACCCAGTCCAATCATGGTAGGAATGTTTAAGATCAGGCATTAAAGATGATGCAATGTGGTAGATTTTACTGCTTCTTTTTATTACCCCATTAATTAACAGGATAATGTTTGCAGGAGGGGAATATGAGGCAATAAACTGCTTTTGTGGGTGATTAAACATTTGAATGAAACTAAGACATTTGATGGTGCAAAAGCAGTTTATTGAAAAGCACATTCCCACTACGTATTAAACAAAGACCAGATTGCAAAGGCGAGGTGGGACGAAGAGGACCAAATTCTGAACTACAGGCAGTTTCAGCATTTTCTGGACAAGCAATAAGGGAACAGATTATTTTATATATGAATTTTCAATCACATGGTATATGCAAGTAAAGGGAGACGGGAAGGATCACATAAGCACTCCATAAACAAATCAGAGTGAATGCTTAATAAAGCCCGGACACGGTCAAACTGCTGTGTAGGCTTTGTGCCAGCAAATCAGGATGAATGTTCAATAAACAGATCCAGGGGAGCCCAAAGATAAGAAGAAACCACCGTTTAGGTAATTTAAACTTGCAGAACGAAACTGAAAGCTGCCATTGACTTTAGCTCAATAGGGTCGCCCCCCCCCCCATTACATACAGTACATTGAAATTTACATTTTAGAGTTGCAACCAGAATTTAATGTCTAAATTTGAAAGTCACCCTGCAAATCCAGGAGGTGTGTTGGGGCAGCTGTGGCTCCGCAATGGTGAAGCTGAGGCAATTCTGCATCTGGTCGTGGCATTTTCTTCTTCATTTTAACACCACACATTCCAGAGTAGATTAGCGGCACCGAAACTACGTTCTCACTGGCCATTAGACGTGCTTTAAAGTGCGGGCAAAAAACAAGCAATGAGTATTCAGGATAAGTTTTCAGTGCTTTGTATAGCTCTGCACTACATATGACTTCATAGATGCCAGGAAAGTTCTAATGGAAATAAATGCATCAAATCTTGGAGAAAAAAGAGCCTTGGTCCATATACAAGTACATATAAATAACAATAAATTTCAGATATATCTTTAAAAAATCTGTAATTATTTCAGGAATTAAATACTGCTGTTTCAAGTCTTCTATTTTTACTACCTATTTTAATTACAATTCTTTATCCAGATATATTAAACTTTACGATTGCAATACTAAGTTTATTTATGCCAACATTTTCTACAGTGCTAATACTGTAGTATTGATATGGCATCCATAATTAATCTATATCCTACTATCTTAACATTTTTTTTGGGGGGGGGGTAATACCTCAATTCAATTTTTTCTTTTGGCAATCTCACCAAATATATCTAAATTTGGTGTGCTCTTGCCCATTTTGGTGCATGGCTGAACAAGAGAGGTGAGCAGATCCTTTCTGTGGTAGGGTAAAAGATTTCCTCCTCCTTCAAATATTCTGATTATTTTTACTTTTAGTTAAGCATTTTTATTTATTTACTTGATTACGGGGGCGGACAGCTGCCCCCTCCCCCGGCCACGCCCAGGAGCCCAACCTTACACTTAGTTACACAGATGAAAGTCCAGCTGTGGTCAGCAGGCTACAAGCTCTGACAGTGTAAAGACTAACGTATTTATCGTGACAAGCTTTTATGAACTCTGTCCAGAACTCTTGATGAACCTATGACTATTTCTTGCATTCGCTTGGCCTTTAGGCCCTACTGTGTAAAAAATTGTTTCTTACCCCCCCCCATCTGCCCCCTCAGTCTGCCCCCATCTTTCTAGATCATGCCATGCTTTTTACCAATGGTTGGTGGGTGTAGGCACACTGTTCCCTTTCATTTCTACTGCAACATACTACTCAGGATACTCTTTAGGAATCAACATTTCTGTCTACCCTATTTGAACTCACAACACAAAAAACCCACTACCGTTTTGGTTCTAGTCTTTTCTAACTGCAGACACAGGTTTTGAAAAGACTGCCTTTTGTTTTCCTTCAGAGAATAGTAAAAGTGTGTGATGTTTTTCCTTGCTGGAAGCATTTGAGGAACAGACAACTCTTGTGAACAATTTAAAAGCTGCAACAGTTCAACTGAACTGCAATATTTAACCCATTTTATTCTCTGCCTATCACCAACATTAAAGGCAAAGCTTTGATTCCACATTTTATGATTCCATTTGTTATTGTCTTAAGCCTGATTGCAGCCTGTGTGTTTCCAGCAGATTATCTCTGGTAATCACTTTCTTTTCTGCAATGGAAATGATCTGAAAATTGCTCTTTGATAACCAGGGATGGGTTCATTGAGGCCACGATGCAAAAAGCAAGAACTGTGCAATAATCATTTGTAAAGAGAAACCGTTATCAAAGGAACTGTGGGGGACATCTCCAGGACTTCTCGGGCGAGAAATTTGAAACATATATTTCTCACACAGGAATTTCGCTGTAAACTCTGAATAATGCATGAGACTTGATTTAACGTCACAGTTAATCCTGGCATTTGCCGCTGGAAAATAGTACTCTTAGGGTACATCAGATTGGGGGTAGGGGAGAGGAGACGGGAGCAGCGCAGAACTAAAATCTGTTAAGATAGTTGTGGCGGAATTCCAAGCAGCTTGATAGGAAGATGCTTTTTGTTGGTAAGAGCCTTCCTTTAATGATGCCCACCACCAGCTGCTCCCATAGCAGGAGGAAAGGGCAGTGCCCACTCAAGTCTGGCTTTGCCGCTGACTGCACCAACTCAAGAAGGTTCTGCTGTCTCCCTGACTAGAGACTGTGTATAGAAAACACAACTGTCACATCCACATATTTTTAAGAGTGACTATTGATGCTTTGGATCCACGGAGTACTTTTCAGAGTTCAAAGCATGTGTACCTTCACAACAGACTAGCAACTGTTTATTGTGCCGCAACACATCCATTGGTGCAGCACTTCTGGCCACAATACAGTTTAGCCTGGAGAAGAGGAGGTTAAGGGGTGATATGATAGCTGTTATGTACTGAGTTGAATAGGATTCAGAATGCAGCAGTCTGATTGGTCCTAGAACAATAGGATTCAGAATGCAGCAGTCTGATTGGTCCTAGAACAATAGGATCCAAATTGCAGCAGTCTGATTGGTCCTAGAACAATAGGATTCAGAATGCAGCAGTCTGATTGGTCCTAGAACAATAGGATTCAGAATGCAGCAGTCTGATTGGTCCTAGAACAATAGGATTCAGAATGTCCTAGAACAATGCAGCAGTATGATTGGTTGGCAGGAACCGCCCAATCATGCTCCAGATATAAGTGAATCCACAACCTGATTGGCTTACAGTAGAATTCCAGAATTAGCCAATCATGTGCAGCCCATTGTGTAAATAATGTATATAAAGCAGATACTTTGAGGGGACATTCATTCATTCCTCCTCACCACTATGAGCTGAATAAAGAGCATGAAATCACTTTGCAACTCTGAGTATATTTCAATAGCCATGTTCAAATATATAAAAGGATGTCACATAGAGGAGGGAGAGAGGTTGTTTTCTGCTGCTCCAGAGAAGCGGACACGGAGCAATGGATCCAAACTACAAGAAAGAAGATTCCACCTAAACATTAGGAAGAACTTCCTGACAGTAAGAGCTGTTTGACAGTGGAATTTGCTGCCAAGGAGTGTGGTGGAGTCTCCTACTTTGGAGGTCTTTAAGCAGAGGCTTGACAACCATATGTCAGGAGTGCTCTGATGGTGTTTCCTGCTTGGCAGGGGGTTGGACTCGATGGCCCTTGTGGTCTCTTCCAACTCTTTGATTCTATGATTCTACAGTATGTATTATTTTTTTCATGATGCAGGTTGGGAGCTCAGGGTAGCAGACATGGCCTTGCCTGAGCTCTGCAAAGGCGTGTGTGGTTGAAATGAGACTGCCTATCCACAAGCAGGACAGACTTCAGCTCTTGCAAAGAGACTTCCCCTGGTGTATCCTCACTTCCTTGTTAGTCTCCCCCCAACATGCTCTAGTGGGTTGGGGGACCCTCTGGAGCAGATTGGGGGGCATGTTGGAGTGCAAGGGGAAGCAGACATTCCAACATCTGAGCAGAAATTGGCTCAGGTGTTCTTGGATATCACACATGGAGCTTAAATGCACTAGGGACGATCTGCTACCCCAGAGTAATGCTGCTGCTTTGATTATGTTGAATTTAATTTATTCACATTTTGATCCTGATCTATTCCTTTGCTGTCTGCTACGTATTAATTCATGAAAGCTTTGTTAGTTAAGCAAACATGAATATTTTTTCATTATAGTCATTCTTAATTTATGAAAGGAATTGCTTTTTTATCTATTCAGAAGAAGTTTAACTGGAATGTTTGCTAGCTAGTTAACGTGGATATACATTTACGGAATGTATCTAATCAGCTGAGTATATTTATGTGTTGTTTTGCTGCATCTACATGTTGATTTGTTTTACTCTTTCCATGAGCCGCTTTGAGTATATTTATGGGAAAGCAGCAAATAAAGACACAAATATAATTAATAGCAAACAGGCACCTGATTCCTGCACTGCTCTGCTGAAATCAGAAGCTCTTGGCCACGCGGAAGACCCTGCAGCAGATGTCTCCTATGCCAGCATTACTCAGGTCTTGAGCAATAAGTGCAAGCCATAGCATGGGCTTTTCACATTACCCAATAGCATGGGAAAGAATCACATTGCAAATTGCTTTTTCCACCTTACAAACATGAGCAATGGGCCTTAAATTACACCTAAAGATGTAACCTGTGAAGTGGCCCTGTATTTACAGCTGATGCAGTAAAAGGATGAAGTTCATCTTAATCAGAAGTTCTACTTATTCCTGCTCCCACCTCCTACATGGGATCAAATTGGAGCAATTCTCAAAGAACAAATCTGATGTCTTCTTGTAAAAGACTTAGAAATGGTAGGAAAATCCAATACATCACTGTAACTTTGCAAACACAAAACGCAAACCCTCACAAAAGATTAATGTGTGGTCAAAGTATATCAATCAATTTTTTATTGCAGTCCAAAGACTCACCAATAGATTCCAGTACATAAAAAGACATAAAACATACTTACTACTTGGACATCAGATAAAACTAAGCTTTTTTCAGACCTTTAACTAATACAAAGTGCTCTCTGATCCTGTCCACCTTAGAATGAAACTTGGCAACTGCCAAAGATACACTGGGAAACCTATCCTCTAATAGGTACCTAACATAAAATTGTGTAGGTCTTCCTGGAAGGTTTGCAATTAAAGGGAATTACTTTTTGTTGTCAGACCTGCTTGTATAGTCTGCAGGACAGTAGAATATGCTGCACAGATTCTACTTCCTGAATTGTACAGGGGCATAATCTAGCAGAGTAAGGAAATACCTGCAAATCTGCCTTGGAGCATTTTAGAAGGAAACACATTCAGTCTGGCCTTGGTAAAAAGTCTGCGGTAGTTGACCACTGTCAAGTTCTTTAGATATTCAGCTATGTGAAATGTCCCGACATACTGTAAACTCACAGCTCTTGGTGAGCAGGATGAGTATGAACAGGTCTGCAGATCACCATAGGCAACGGCCCACAATCTTTGTTTTAGTGATTTAAAGGCTATGTTGAAGCCCAAGTGTTCAAGAAGAGATGGGGACGGCCCAATTAAGGAAGCTTTTTGGGTGTTGCACTTGGACCAGAAACTAACATACTCATTCTGCGCTAGATGTTGTAGTAGTCCTGTCCCCAATATGAAAACACCGACTTTAAGCCAGTATCTGAAGGCTGCCCACCAGGCCCAGGTCAGTAGCGGGCATTCCCAAGTTTCCAAGAAAATGACTGAGGTAGGCACATCTGGGGATCTGGAGGACAGCCCTTAAGAATTTAGCCTGGAGATCATCCAACTCAGATGTTAATCCTCCACTCCAGATATTAGAGGTATATAGTAATTCGGCAGCTGTCCTGAATATTTTGATGGCAGGTGGAATATACTGGCCCCTTTTAGTAAAGTGGCCAATTGACTAACTTGTGCTTTCTGGAGGGCTGCAGATCTATGGGAGATCCATGTCATTATGTGATGGAATGTCAGCCCCAGGTATTGGAAGCTTCTAATCTGATTGAGGGCGTGCTCATCTAGTGACCATTGGCATTGGGAAAGATTCTTTTCAAAAACCCAAATTTTAGATTTCCCAAAGGTAATTTTTAGGCCATTCTGTACACAATAAGGCATGAACCTCTTTAGTTGATAATTGAGACCTGGTCTGGAACATGAGAGAATGGCTGTGTTGTCAGCATACAATAATAATGGAGTCCTCCTGACCCCAGGTGGCCAAGTGGCTCCTCTAGCACATCCTCTCGGTCATTTATAAATTTGGTAAACAATGAGGGGGCCAGGATACATTTATAATTATCTAGTGGCAGCTAAAATAGCAGTATGTACTTGTTGCTAGGCGCCAGTCAGTAGGCTGTCAGCCATCAGTTTCTGAGCCAGATGATGAGAGATCAACTGAATTTAGATTTAGACCAAATCCATCTTTTTAGAGGAGGACTCATGTGACTCCCCTCTATCAACCCATGCCCATGAACCCTTGGAGGAGGGATTTCACATACAATAAACACTTACTCTACAAAAATCCATATATACACAGTTTATACAGCATTGCATTCATAAATGTATAAAGTGTTCCTGAGAAAACATAGCAAAAAATATTTCTTATTAAATTTATATAATGTCCTTCATCCAAAGATCACAGGTGGGCTACAGTATAAGTAATTTAAGACTGTATGCAACTTAAATGCTTTAAAAGGCAGACATTACTAAAGGAATGAAATCTAAATCAACTGTTACACCTTGCGCCCTCAAAATTACTTTCTAAGATTTTTTTGTACTGATAGCTTTGTAGATGTTACACAGTCATGTGCTTTGAAAAATTTAAGAGAAATTTGACTGGGAGCACAGCTCAGTGGAAAAGTGCCCTGTCTTGTATGTTAGTGGTCCCAGATCCAATCTCTGGCATCAACCAAGGGAACAGAGGTAGCAGATTTGGAAGACACACACACCTGGCACCTGGAGTTGCCAGTAGGAATAAGCCTATTTTGTACAAGGCTTCTTCATGTGAAGCAATTCATTTCTGTATGCACTGAAAATAGATTCAGTGGAGTCTAGCGCAGAATAATGAGTGTCCTTCCTAGGGGTGCATCCCAGTACTGTATGTGTTTTCAAGGTAACTGCTCACCAGGTACACTTCGAGAACTGAAGATTGAGGGGTAGAAATCTATCAGTAACCCAATGAAAATATTTATCGGTACCAGAGTACTGAAAGAAGGAGTGCCTTTGGGTGACCAGATTAAATTCAGGCCGAAGACGCAAGCCAGGTTGGAACCAGTCATTTTGTTGAAAATGCTTTCCTGTGACACCTGGAAAGAGGCAACACATGCAGATCATTAAGCACAAAACACACAGAGGACCAAACTGCTAACTATTCAGAACTGGAGGCACAGCTGCCTCCACTTTAAAGATTTCATTCTGCACTCTGCTTCCCTGCCAAGAAGTCTGCCCAGCCTCTTATTATTTTACAATAAAATAAGATAAACAATTGACGCAGCATTTGTTTACTAGCAGGTATAGTGGAATTGGTATACATAACTCTGACAGTCATCTGATTCCAACTCTGAACAGCAAAGTAGAGATGGAGTTAGGGGAGTTTGACCGGTTTGCCTGCCCATGAGGGCACTGCAGGGAGCACCACAACAATGACAAACAATGGAAGGCGGGGGGGGCACTGAATTTTGGTGTTGCCCGGGATGCTGCTGAAATTTGGAAACCCAAAGCACCACAGCCAGGATACGAACTCCGCAGGTTAAGCCAAACCCATTTTCAGCCCTGCCCACCTGCCCAAGGCCAGTCCCGAGGAGAAGGTTGGCTCATGGAGCCCAAAAGGTTCCTTAGCCCTAGACTACGGGGATAGAGAGCAGGGTCGGCCTACGTGAGCCAGGTCCATGGGTGCGTACAGCAAGCAGAATCCACATTCACAAGGGGGTAAGTTGCTGAAATGCCAAGGAGTTCTTTGGGTTCTCAAGAGATGAAGAGACATGTGGTGCTATGTAGGACACCAGGGGAAGGCTCCTTCAGAAGCATCAAGCTGCCTCATTCCTTCTCCTCCTTGGGGGCCAGGGATGGAGGCCAGAGCCAGGCCCTCAGCTTTCTCCTACCCCGGGGTTCTCAAAGTGGGGGTCCATGGACCACGAGTGGCCTGCTAGCTTTATTCCGGTAGTCTGCAGTGGCGATTCCCAGGGATGGGAGTCCCTGGGATAACTCAGTCAGTAGAGCTTAAGATTCTTAATCTCAGGGTCAGGGGCTGAGCAAGAAGATTCCTGCACTGCAGATGGCTGGACTAGATGACCTTGGTGATAGCTTCCAACTCTACCATTCTATGCTTCTATGCTGGTTATACTTTTATGTTGCTGTTAAAAATTTAGTAAATTGTGGTGGTAGTGGATGTTTACTTTTCAGTGTGCCTGCCAATAAAATATATTCATTACAAGCCAGATGTGCTTGTACTGATCTCATTTGTAGCCATGCTCACAGAGGTAAGAATGAGATTTATTAGTAGGCTCTAGGACTTGTGGGATGGGAGTTGTCTTTGGAGCAAGAGACACTCCTAAGTAGGCGAAATCCTTTTCTGAACTGAGACAGTGTCCAATGTTTCCATCATATATATCAGGAACATTCTGCGCTCATCACCTGAGTCCACTGCGGAGGACTTGCAGCTTTTCATTTCAAACAGCTGTGCAAGGGAGGCTCCCTCTCTCTCAAGCCTTCCCACATGAGCACCTTCACAGCGTCCCTTTTGCCTGCCTCAGACTTCCCCAAGAGCCCTGCTTAAATCAATAATGCCCCCGGTGCTGGGGTGATGGCGTCCATACCCATCCTTTGGCTTGAAATGTCTAACTTTATTGACCACCAATGTTGCTGGCCACAAGCTGAACTGCACAAAGCCGCCTGGTGTTTATGTCAACTGGAAATCTTCAGCTGCCCTCCCAGGATGTTCACACTACCTTGACCTTTCCAAATGTAAAGTGTTCCCTCAGACAGTGAAGATGAAAAAACAAGGATCAGCAAAAACTGCAGATCTGAGCACCAAAATCAACTCAAGTCTGCACTTTACATAATAAGGGACACTCAAAAATAATTCTATGTTCTGTTATCCAATTACCAGAGACATCACAGAGTACTTTTGCACACCTCATTAACACCTTGAGCGTTGAGAAGTGTGTTGAAACGGCATGTCTATTACTGGAACAAAAAGTCACTTAGATCCATAATGCTGAGGAGAGATATTTGTAGCTAAAATAATAGCAAATGAGGTGAGGATTTTCATAATAGCTTCTGGAGATTATATTAAGCAATGACAGATGAAGGTATCTGATGCATTCTGTAGTACTGTGTAAGCAGAAATGGCTCTATTATAAGGGAAACTGAGGCAGAATGAAAGAATCACCTTGCTGCGTCACAGGGGCCACTTAGTCTAGTTTTATATATGTTTTATATATGTTGTGAGCCACCCAGAGTGGCTGGGGAAACCCAGCCAGATGGCCAAGGTATAAATAATAAAATTATTATTAGTAGTAACCCGTCTGCAACATGGTCCACGCACTTCTGCTTCTTAAAAAGGTGCAGCCTCTCTGGGCTCAACAAAAGCAGAGGCGTTCAATGTGATGAAGGAAGTGTGAATGCCAGCAAGACAACTGCCTTAGGAGGCAGGTTTATTAGCCTCCCCCCATTTACAACAGAGAGACAAACCCCTCAAAGCAATGTTAATATTATATCACATGCAGCTGAATAAATGTGTATAGAAATGGTGTGCATGCTCTGGGCAACTGTGACGAACTGGAGCTTCACAGCCATGTGTATTTGCAGCAAAACTGTCCCTTGCTATGATCAACATGTGGATGTCATTCTTTTTTGAATGTGAAAAGACTTCCCACACTGGAAAAAGTGGTCAGAGTGCAGCAGATTTAAAAGATAAGCACACATACTTCAATAGGTGCCACTGGAAATTGGATGGTTGCAGGTCTCCAGACTGCTGTTATTTTGTTATTTGGCTAGATATGGCTTTGAAGCTGGATTAAATACATGTTATAGTGGTCACAAGGAGGCTGCTGAAAATGAGAGCCACACAGTGAGTTAGTTCTCCACCCACCACTAGCAGGTGACTTGCTGTGCAGTTGGCCACTGTCCCATGGGAAGACAGCACACCCCTTTTGCAACCTGAAGCTTAGGTTTTAGGAGGAAATATCTTGCCACAGAGACACTTTTCCTTGTGGCACCCTTGCAGCAACTTTAACATGCATTCCAGATCTCAGTCCAGATCTTCTGAACATACTTAACAGTAGAGAGTAAGTTAAGGCAAGGCAAGGTACACCTGACAATTCTTTGCATTGTATCATTTAGGCTGCAGCATCCTTTGACAGACTTTATAGTTTTGTTTTCACAGTGGAAAAAGTAATATTTATGTTCACACGTTTAAGGATCTAGCCTACAAATCAAGGGAAAGCTTTAAGAAGTAAACAAGAGAGGCTTGTAAATGCTTCTTTTAAGCGGTTCAGTGGATTATTTGATTTTATTTGGATTTACATGGCACTATGGGTTATTTATGAAAGGGGTTTATACTAAAGTTATCATTGGGGTCATTAGTCTGCTCTGACTTTTATTATTACTGGAGACAGCAGCAGTTTGTAACTGCTGTTTTGGCAATTAATGTTTCACAGCCTCCTTGCAATTTTTAGAATTAAAACCAGTTGTTGCACAACAGTTTCAGAATTAAACAGCAGCAATCATGAGGATTTAATTCCTACTCACCATATGGAGAAAGCATATAAGAAACTTCAGAACAGCATAATTTTGCTCAGGAAGTCCATGTACAATTTCTCTGCAGTTCATCACCCGTAAGCTACTTTCTACACCTGCAAGAACACAGAATTTATTATAACTAATGTTGATAAAGAGTCAAAGAGGTGGCATTGCCAGAGAGGAACAGTATGTCTTTGTTTGATCCCAAATGATCTAATCTGTCAAGGCTTTTGTCTGGTACAGGCTAATAAAGGAGGACAAAATGCACTTGCAGTTCCAGTTTACACCCTCTATTGAAACTGCCTGGGAACCCTTTGTCCAAACCCAAATCTCTTCCATATCCAAAGTCAATCTAAACAAGACTGCACCACTTATCCATTAGCTAGTGGGAACCTGAGTTCTAATGTGATCTTACCAAAACACACGCAAACACAAGCTGCAACCCAACACACCCCTCACCCTACTTCTCCACACAATGCAGAAGAGTCACAGGTTCACTTCATGCCAAGCAAGAGTGACAAATGACATTCTTTCCTCTAATCATTTGGCAGATGCAGAGCACTTGGCACCAAGGAGGGACCAGCTTCTAATTTCGTACCACCCTTTGCAGACGCTTCGAAACAGCAGGGATAGAGTTTGGCAATCTTTTGTAATATGGCGCCCTTTGTGAGGCCAAACTTTGGTGTCCCCAAATGTCTCTTCTCCCTCTTGGCTTGGCGCCCTGTGCGGGGAAAGCATTTACACTGCTCTAAATCCAGCACTGGAAACAGCAAAATATTCTTGCTTCTTTCTCGGTGTCTGCACAGTCCCGTGTGAAATGGTTGACTCCTTGCCTGTATCAAGTTCCACGACACTTGAGGGAGGATCAGGGCTGACTATAAAGCCCAACCAAAATATGTGAACCCCTGCAATGGGAACTTTGATTTCACTTGTAGGCCTGCAAAGTCTTTCAAAGAAAAGCATGTGTCTAACTCTCATGGTTCATGTAGACAGATTTGAATACTGCATCGCATGTCAACTCTTCCACAGAAATCCATGGGACTTGCAAGTGCTCAGTTCTGGCAGTGTTTTTTGGACGGCAGAAATCACAGATAAATCAGAACCACATTATTTATTATTATTATTACAGTGGTACCTCGGGTTACATATGCTTCAGGTTACAGACTCCGCTAACCCAGAAATAGTGCTTCAGGTTAAGAACTTTGCTTCAGGATGAGAACAGAAATTGTGCTCTGGCGGCGCGGCAGCAGCAGGAGGCCCCATTAGCTAAAGTGGTGCTTCAGGTTAAGAACAGTTTCAGGTTAAGTACGGACCTCCGGAACAAATTAAGTACTTAACCCGAGGTACCACTGTAGTAGTAGTATTATTATTATTATTATTATTATTATTATTATTATTATTATTATTATTATTATTTACTCACTGGTAATTCCAATGATTTGATCATAGGGTTCAAAGGTCAGTAAAGGCTCTGGGAGTTCCCTGAGTAAAGTCTTAAGTATGACAGCAGGAATATGGATATCTCCATAATCATCGAAATTAACAGATTTTCCTACGTTAAAAAAAAGCCAAATTAGCAATATAGTTTTACAACCTATTTACGGTCTGTAGGCAGACCAACATTGCATTATGAAGATGTCTGCAAACATAACATGAACCCTGACCGGTGGGAATTTCTTGCAGAGGATCACAGCACCTGAAGACAGTCAGGTCGTATATCCACATCAGTGACCAGAGGAAGAATGATCGCTGGGAGGAATGCAGAGAGAAGCAACCAGCTGCAATAAAACATGTCTCTCCTGTATTGGTCTCTACAGCCACAATAGGCGCTGTAACTCTCCAACCAATTGATTTCACCCCTTTCATGACATCAGGTAATTATTCAGTATTCTAAACATTTCAAATGCCTACTGTTATTTCACAGGTTGTTGCTGCCTATCTTAATGTTAGGATGACATATTGCCCTTACTTCAACCAGTAGATTTGTCAGCTATAGCCTGGACCCACAGAACAGCTCGTCCCAATTCCCAAAGAGTCTTTTGATTTGTGTTTATGCAAAAGCAGCCCTCATGCACTTAAGAAACATAGAGGACCTTCAAATGGGTTTGTGATATGGAATGTAACTTTGCCATTCAAAGGCGGAGTGAGTCAAGACATAGAACTGCCTTATAGTCAGACAACTGATTCATCCAAAACAGTACTGTCTACTCCAGGGCTAGCCAGCATCTTGTTGGGCTACAACTGCCATCTCCCCTGACCATTGGCCATGCTCACTGTTGCAGTCAAACATTTCAAATTAACTAGTCTGTGAAGTAAGGGATCCTCTTAAGTGACAATTCTAGGGACCGAGCCTGGGACTTCATGGATGCAAATCTTGTGCCCTAGCAAGAGGCTGCCTAAATCCAACTGAGTACACCCATTGTAATTCTTTTGAGCTTGGCTAAAAGTTTCAGTTGATTAACTAGCATGGACCAATTTCAATGGATAAGGCTAAAAATTAAGATCCTGCTAGTTTATCTATTAATTGTTTATTATTATGGTTCTGGTAGGTTAGTGTAATACTGAATGGGAAAAATAATTAAGGGTAGCCTTTACTCTTGACAATGAGCTATAATTTATCATTAATTTATCATTTAGTATACAAACACAATCTCAAATTTCTTTCAATTTCCCCAAAGGAATCCATATCTGGTAATATGCACATCTATTTAAATGTCATCAATTAAAAGGCAGATGATTAATCAACTACTCACTGAAGACAGCCTTACACAACATGACATTTCATGTTACAAATCAGCTTATCATTAACCAATAGAGTAATAAGGAATCTATGCTCACCAAAATAAACAATATTTTAAAAATCATTATTATCTTTTGATTATAGCAGATGAAAACTTACCCTGATTATAAAGTTTCTGAATTTCCTTAATACTTTGTATGCTAGCTGACCGTCTAAACAGTCCTTCTGCTTTGAGTCCTGTAAGGAGGTGGGGGTGGGGAAGCATTAATAGGATTCCTCATAAAATTGCTGTTCACAAACATCTTTCTGCTGGTTCAGATCCCTAAGACTCCAGTGCAAGAGAAAGGGATGTCTGACTAAGTATGCTCACAATCACAGGAGCTGCACCCTGGTGGTGGTTCACGTGAGTACAGGAGTGTATTTTTCAGTTGCTCTGCTTATGTACACACTGCTGTCAGGAAGGGTCAGGCTTATTTATTATGACCTGGTTTTCTGGATATGTACCCTCACAAGAAAGTTTGCAACATAATCACATAGCAACGATACCCTAAAATTCTGAATTCTAACAGTTAAAATGATGTTAAAAGATGGCAGCAAGAGATAAAACATTTGTTAAAACACAGCATCGTAAAATTACTCAACTGGATGAAAGAACTCTTTAAAGCTTTCCTAAAGGCCAAATATACAGGATCAAACCTATTTCCAGTGTGGTGGCGGCTGTGTTCTGCAAATGTGGGGTTGTCACGGAAAAGGCATCGTCCCTGGTACTCACTAATATAACAGCTCTCAATGGTGGACTACAAAGCAAGGTCTCAGATGCTAATATTAAGGCAGGGCCATAAGGGTGAAGATGGTCTTTCAGAGAGGCTGCCCCAAACTTTAGGGTATTCATAGGATAATACCAGTAGCTTAAAATGAACCTGCAAGTGGGTCAGATTTAGCCGGGGAATTGTTGAATCGGCATGCCATGCACTGCCCACCAAAGCCTTGCTTACCCGGGTTGTGCAACTGCACCTTCCAGGTTCCAGTGAGGCCAGGCCTCCTCAATATTCCTCAGCTACGTGGGCTGCAGTGGGCCCTGCCCTGGCTGCACCAGGCTCCCTCTACTGTGAGGAGGGCAGCCGTAGCAGGCCCCTCTGGGCCTTTGGGAGGGCGCGCCAGGGCTCCTCCCAGTGTGTGACATCATGTGCAGCATGCGTGACTTTGTGTGCACCAGGCACCCACAATATTGGGTGGAACCCGGCACTCCTGGCAAGATCGCACAAGAGCCCCATGAGATCACATGGAGGCTTCAGTTTGACTGGGTGGGGCCGAAGTCTCGCCACAACCAAGAAGCTGTCATAGCTGTTTCTCCTCACTTCTGTGGTAGTGGCAGCAGTGGGCATGCCTGTGGAGGCACCCCTTCAATGTTGCAGTCTGATACAGCTGCCTCAGTCTGCTTCATGGATGGGATGGCCCTGACTGGGAGTTGTCTCCATGTAGTTGGCTCATTGGGCTACTCTAAACAGGCATCTGAGTTGACCCATAAATACAAGAGCGTTTCCATCGGTCCTTAAAAGATTGTGAACTGATTCTGATGAGCATGAGAATATTCAGCTGCATGAAGAAGCCACTCACACAATCCATCTATTCATGTGAGCTGTGCAGCACTGGAACCATGAGCTTAGCAACATTGCGGCTCCACCATGCATCTTTTAAAAAGTAGAAATGGGAAGTGACTTTGTCACCAATACACAGCTTGTGTTGTTGTTGTTGTTGTTGTTGTTGTTGTTGTTGTTGTTGTTGTTGTTGTTGTTGTTGTTGTTGTTCAAATGAGTTCTCTTTCAGATTTCCTTGCTTGGGTCCAAGCTTTCTTCTTTCCCAACTATCTGGAAAATGTGGCCTTATTCTTTTTCCTGTCCCAAATGACAACTTTCATTCTCATTCTCCCAATTTTGTTGTGGGCAGAATAGTTTGCCCTTATCTTCTACAGCCTAGACAAGTTTCACTTGGGATAGATTTTCGAGCAGTCAGTCCTTTGGTTCACGAGAGTTTATATAACAGTTAATGCTCTTGTCTGTTGAAGATCTCCTTGTGTAAAGTGCTGCATAATAAATGTTTCCTTTTAGCAGGCTGGGTTTTTGTTTATTTTTTCCCGGTATGCTTTAGTTTAAAGTGACTTGCAGCAAGCCTTAATTGAAGACATTAATCTGAATTACAGACAGCAGCTGTGCTTGTCTGGAACGGTTGTTTGAGACTCACATCTTTCTTACTTTAGCAGTGCCATAGCATCAAACCTTTGCCGGGTAGCCTTCCTGCCAGTCTTGAGGTCAGAGCAACATTTAACTACAGCATAGAAATATGAAATAATGGTCTGACCTATTATTCATATCAGAGATCGCATTAATCAGGCAGCCTGAGATGTGAGTGGATATCCCTTGGTCTTTTTGGAAGATAAATATACAAAATGGTTGATTGGTTATCTGAACACGAGCTTTTCTGGGTGTGGATTTTAGAGGTCTGTGTTCAAATTCCTGGCTAGACATACAGAATAGCCTTGGGCAGTTCAGTCTTCTGCCTTAGCATTATACGTATTCCAACAAACCCAAGGTAGCTGAAACTATCAACAGAACTGTATGGAACAACCTTACATTTACAGAGCAAAATATCCTCTTGAATTATATCCCCAGCACCTGGAACCTTACAAAAGGACAATGCGAGTGGACTCTCCTTACCACAGCAAAAAGACTGATACTGATGAATTGGAAAAATTTAAATGCTGCTCCCTTCTACGATTGGATTGGGGACTTATACAAACTCACAACATTTGAACAACTTGCATATAAACACAGACTTGCCATGGACAAATTCAATGATATTTTGAACCCATTCTTACAAATACTGTAATAGCTTAAGATCTGGTGAGGCACAATAACAACTTTGTAAAGTATACAGTTTTGGGTCCCCCCTTTATTTTCCCTTCTTTTTCTTCTTCTTCTACTTAAGAATCATAGAATCATAGAATCATAGAGTTGGAAGAGACCACAAGGGCCATCGAGTCCAACCCCCTGCCAAGCAGGAAACACCATCAGAGCACTCCTGACATATGGTTGTCAAGCCTCTGCTTAAAGACCTCCAAAGTAGGAGACTCCACCACACTCCTTGGCAGCAAATTCCACTGTCGAACAGCTCTTACTGTCAGGAAGTTCTTCCTAATGTTTAGGTGGAATCTTCTTTCTTGTAGTTTGGATCCATTGCTCCGTGTCCGCTTCTCTGGAGCAGCAGAAAACAACCTTTCTCCCTCCTCTATGTGACATCCTTTTATATATTTGAACATGGCTATCATATCACCCCTTAACCTCCTCTTCTCCAGGCTAAACATGCCCAGCTCCCTTAGCCGTTCCTCATAAGGCATCGTTTCCAGGCCTTTGACCATTTTGGTTGCCCTCCTCTGGACACGTTCCAGTTTCTCAGTGTCCTTCTTGAATTGTGGTGCCCAGAACTGGACACAGTACTCCAGGTGTGGTCTGACCAGAGCAGAATACAGTGGCACTATTACTTCCCTTGATCTAGATGCTATACTCCTATTGATGCAGCCCAGGATTGCATTGGCTCTTTTAGCTGCCGCGTCACACTGTTGGCTCATGTCAAGTTTGTGGTCAACCAAGACTCCTAGATCCTTTTCACATGTACTGCTCTCAAGCCAGGTGTCACCCATCTTGTATTTGTGCCTCTCATTTTTTTTGCCCAAGTGCAATACTTTACATTTCTCCCTGTTAAAATTCATTTTGTTTGTTTTTGCCCAGTTCTCTAATCTGTCAAGGTCGTTTTGAAGTGTGATCCTGTCCTCTGGGGTGTTAGCCACCCCTCCCAGTTTGGTGTCATCTGCAAATTTGATCAGGATGCCCTTGAGTCCATCATCCAAGTCGTTGATAAAGATGTTAAATAAGACCGGGCCCAAGACAGAACCCTGTGGCACCCCACTAGTCACTCTTCTCCAGGATGAAGAGGAACCATTGATGAGCACCCTTTGGGTTCGGTCAGTCAGCCAGTTACAAATCCACTGAGTGGTAGCAGAGTCAAGACCGCATTTTACCAGCTTCTTTACAAGAATATCATGGGGCACCTTGTCAAATGCCTTGCTGAAATCAAGATAGGCTATATCCACTGAGTTCCCTTCATCTACCAGGCTTGTAATTCTGTCAAAAAATGAGATCAGGTTAGTCTGACATGACTTATTTTTCAGAAATCCATGCTGACTATTGGTGATCACAGCATTCCTTTCTAGGTGCGCACAGACTGTTTGCTTAATGATCTGCTCCAGAATCTTCCCTGCTATTGATGTCAGACTGACTGGGCGGTAATTATTTGGGTCCTCTCTTTTCCCCTTTTTGAAAATAGGGACAACATTTGCCCTCCTCCAGTCTGCCGGGACTTCGCCTGTTCTCCAGGATTTCTCGAAGATGACTGCCAGTGGTTCTGAGATCACATCTGCCAGTTCTTTTAATACTCTTGGATGCAGTTCATCTGGCCCTGGAGACTTGAATACATCTAAACTAGCCAAATATTCTTGTACTATCTCCTTAGTTATTCTGGGCTGTGTTTCCTTTGCTGAATCATTTGCTCCAAATTCTTCAGGTTGGGCATTGTTTTCTTTATCGGAGAAGACTGAGGCAAAGAAGGCATTGAGGAGTTCAGCCCTTTCTGTGTCCCCTGTTTGCATTTCACCATCTTCTCCTCTGAGTGACCCCACTGTTTCTTTGTTCTTCCTTTTGCTATGAACATACCCATAAAAGCCTTTTTTGTTGCTTTTAACCTCTCTAGCAAGCCTGAGTTCATTCTGTGCTTTAGCTTTTCTGACTTTGTGTCTACACGTTCTGGCTATTTGTTTGAATTCCTCTTTGGTGGTTTCCCCCCTTTTCCATTTTTTGTACACATCCTTTTTTAATCTTAATTCAGTTAAAAGTTCTTTAGATAGCCACCCTGGCTTCTTTAGGCACCTTCCATGTTTCCGTCTCATTGGTATTGCCTGACGTTGTGCTTTTACTATCTCCCTCTTAACAAACTCCCAGCCATCATGAACTCCCTTTCCTTTTAGTATTGCTGTCCATGGGATCTCACCCAGCACTTCCCTAAGTTTTATGAAGTCGGCTTTCTTAAAGTCAAGAAATTGAGTCCTAGTATGCTTGGCTGCTCCTTTCCGCTGTATAGTAAACTTCAGAAGAGCATGATCACTCGCGCCTAATGATCCTTCCACTTCTACCCCACTAACCAGGTCATCAACATTGGTTAGGACCAGATCTAAAATGGCTGTTCCTCTTGTTGCTTCTCCCACTTTCTGGACAATGAAGTTGTCTGCAAGGCCAGTGAGGAATCTGTTTGACCTTATGCTCTTGGCTGAGTTTGACGTCCAACAAATATCCGGGTAATTGAAGTCCCCCATTACTACTATCTCCCTTCCTTTTGCATGCTTGGCCATCTGTTCCAGGAAGGCATCATCTATGTCCTCCGTTTGGCTTGGGGATCTATAGTAAACTCCCACAATGAGGTCTCTGTTATTCTTCTCTCCCTTAATTTTGACCCAAATGCTCTCACATTGGCTTTGAGGTTCTAAATCTTGGATCTCTTCACAGGTATACACATCCCTGACATATAACGCCACTCCTCCTCCTTTCTTGTCTGGTCTGTTTCTCTGAAATAGATTGTATCCCCCCATTATTACATTCCAATCGTGGGACTTATCCCACCAGGTTTCAGTGATGCCTATTATGTCATATTTAGTTTGCTGTACCAAGAGCTCAAGCTCATCTTGTTTATTTCCCATGCTTTGCGCATTAGTGTACAGACATTGAAGTCCATTAATCATTCCCCCGTGTCTCTTATTTAAGGATTTTATCCTCCCACCACTAGGTCCGCGTGCTGTTTGCTCCATTTGGTCTATGACATTTGGATGATCATCTTCATTAATTGATAGACTTCTACCTTCAGGAGCACTGTCTCCCTCCCCCACATTAGTCAGTTTAAAGCCCTCCTGATGAGGTTTCTGAGATTTTTGGCAAAAACATTCCTCCCAACCGTTGTGAGGTGCAGCCCATCACTTGCCAGAAGTCCATCTTCAAGAAACTGCAGTCCGTGATCTAAGAATCCAAACCGTTCCTGTTTACACCATTTGCGAAGCCAGCTGTTCACTTCCACTATTTTCCCCTCTCTCCCTGGGCCACGTCGTTCAACTGGGAGGACAGACGAGATGACAATTTGTGCATTTAGTTGCTTCAATTTCCTGCCGAGAGCCTCGTAGTCTCTTTTGATCTTCTGGAGGCTATTGCTTGCAGTGTCATTGGTTCCCACATGAACCAAGAGGAAGGGGTATTTGTCAGTGGGTTTTATGATTCCTTGCAGTCGTTCAGTTACATCTTGGATCTTAGCCCCGGGGAGACAGCACACTTCCCGAGACATCTTGTCAGGCCCACAGATCACTGCTTCTGTTCCCCTCAGTAGGGAATCCCCTATCACCACTACACGCCTCCTCTTGGGTTTGGTCGGGGTTCTTCCGTGAGCTGTCCGTTCCAAGGTCGCCTGCACATTCCCTGAGGACTGACTTTGCTGCTCGTCTTCATATACCTGATCGACTGTAATGAGGGAGAGATCCTCAAATGGAGTCTGCTCTTCGTCTTCCATGCTAGGGGAGAGGACCTCAAAGCGATTGTGTATTTCTAAACAATCAGAGTGAACCCTGGGCCTCCTACTTCTTTGAGTCACGTTTCTCCATATATCTGGCTCCTGTGTTGATGAACTAGCCTCCTTCTCAGGGGAGTCCCCTGTCTCCTCCTTGGTGGGGACGGTGTGCTCTGTTGCTTCCAAGAATAGCTCCAGCTCTCTAATTCTTTGGAGCGTAGCTACACGTTCCTCCAGTTGCTGGACTTTGTCTTTTAAAAGGGCAATCAACATGCAATTGCTGCAGGTGAAGCTGCCTGCAACCTTTGGCAAGATGGCAAACATTGCGCAGGAATCGCAGGCGACTGCAGCTGTTCCCTCCCCTTCCATCTTGAGATCGTGTTGTTGGGGGTGGCTACAGAGGTCCTCCATCATAAAAAGCTTGAAGACAGGACAAATAACTTCGCCCACAAAAAAAAAAAACCTAGGTCTCCCCCAACAAACGTTTGAGACTAGCTCCCCTAAATCTAAAAGATGGATATAACTGCGCGCGCCGCTAGGCGCGCACCGCTGCCCTACAAACTCTGATAAGCTCCTCCCACAGCTAATCCCCTGCCTCAACAGAAACCCTGCCCCCTCTGACCTTTACACAGGGAAAAGAGCTAATCAGCCACAAGAAACACACACACACCAGAAAACCCTTTTTGCTCCTTCTTCAACTGCTGCCCTACAAACTCTGATGTTGTTTACTTGTTGTTGTTTAGTCATGTCCGACTCTTCGTGACCCCATGGACCAGAGCACGCCCGGCACTCCTGTCTTCCACTGCCTCCCGCAGTTTGGTCAGACTCAAGTTGGTAGCTACGAGAACACTTGTCCACACGGGTGCTATTTCTTTTTGTCTCATCATGTTTCGTGCACATATAATTATGTACTTTTTGAACTTTCAATAAAGAAGTCTGGGGGGAAACAAAACAAAAAACCCCTACAAACACACCCAAACATTGAAATCCTGTTGAGCTCAGTGCGATTTACTCTCAACTGCATGTTCTAGTTCCAGCTCTGGATATGGACAGAATACTGGCATAAGTTCTCACACATTCAAAGATAATAAGGAATTTTTAAAATGTACATTTAAGAATGTAATTTCAAATGCTTACACCCCCCCCCAATCCTTGACACAGGATAGGGAAAATAAATATTTACGTAAATGCAATCCAAATCCAGCCTGCCCTAAGACTGGACTTGGATGAGAGTGAATGAGGCTTGAATGTCCCCTCTGGCCAAAAGCTCACTGGGTGACCTCTCTGGTTAGCTTCTCTCTCTCTCTCTCTCTGCCTAGCCTACTTAAAAGGAGTGATGTGAGAATAAAATAAGCCCATGTTTACCACTATGATTAAGTATCTGAAATATAATGGGAGAGCCCAACAGGACAATGACAATAATCCACCAACAGCATACAAATCAATATGGCTAACCTGATCCAAAACACCCACACACCTCACCCACACACGAAAACAAAGATCACCACAGCCAATCACAAGCAAACAATCACACCCTAGGCCAACCCCAACCTCTCTTACCACCAAAGGAACACAAGTGAACAACACAAGCACGCTGACACCAAACTCTACATACATTAAACATAATAGAAACACCGCCACCCAACCCCACCCCATCCATCTTCCCTCTCTCCACTCCCCCCTTTCTTTTTTCTTTCTTTTTCTTCTTCTTCTCCCCCTAATGCCTCAACAAATGAAACAGATTTGTAAAAATGTTACATGGGGGGAAAAAACACACACGAGGCACTACACTTCTGTAAAACAAGAAAATCCTTAATAAAATATTGAAATATAATGGGAGCAATCTAATACCTGCTTCACATTTGCTGCTTTTCTGTATGTCAGTTTAACCCACATTCAAAGGTGAAATACAAATACAGTACACAGTATACACCGCATATACACAGCGGTTCTGAGTTGTATCTATAACAGGACTTTGCTGGCTGAGCAGCTAACAAATGCACCAAATAAAGAAATAAATCACCACTGTGGATGTCTGAAAACAAGCAAATGACATTTGCATGTTGACAACCCCAGATGAAATTTGTGACGGTCCAAATACTTAAAGGATGCACCAGTGAACACTGACAGTCACATAAGCTTTTGAGGGCTGTCCCAACAAATGAAGACAAACACCAGGGAATGCCAACGTTCACAAAATTTGCCTGAGATTGCCAATTTTCAGGTATGAATGTTGATATTTGCCACATTTTGAATACTCAAAGCATTGAGTGGTAAAGCAGCTTCCAGTACACCATTGGCAGGGGAGGGTAATTGCTGAGCTGAGTGATGCCCTGAAATTTCACCTTGATAGCAAAGGGATGGAAGGATTCCGTGAGATAGCAGAAGGTTGACAGAAACTGCTGAAATGCTGGAGGCAGGGTTTTCAGAAGTATGAAAGGGTAGCAGAGAAAGAATGACAGTGTTGGCTCTGAGAAGGAAGGCTCAAGGAGGATACAAGCACCTTTCTAAATAACCAGCGGTGGTCAGTGGGTGTAGTAGTCCCTGCTCCTTTCTAAGACAAATTTTGTGGCTTGGATGCAAGGGCCAAGAGAAGAATGAAAGCAAGGGTGTGCTGCTTAATAGCACATGAACAGAAACTAACGACTTGGGAATGGCTCCTGTGTTTAATCAGCAATATGCACATGAAAAACACATATACAGTAGTACCTCGGGTTACAGACGCTTCAGGTTACAGACTCTGCTAACCCAGAAATAGTACCTCGGGTTAAGAACTTTGCTTCAGGATGAGAACAGAAATCGCACGGTGGCGGCACAGCGGCAGTGGGAGGCCCCATTAGGTAAAGTGGTGCTTCAGGTTAAGAACAGTTTCAGGTTTAGAACAGACCTCCAGAACGAATTAAGTTCTTAACCACAGGTACCATTGTACATATTTTACAACATTGCATTAACAGAGTAGCCAGGAACCACAGTCCTAAGTCCAACTGACAGGTATGTGTATGTAACTCTTTTATTTAAAAGCATATGCAAAGGGAAGGGAGAGTTGGCTACAGACATTTCTATTTTGGAAGCAGAGTTCCTCATTGATTCTTACGGGAAGTTCTACTTAATAATCAATGGAACAATTTAGCCCAGGATGTGAAGAGAGCTTCACTTGCCATTTCCTGACCTTATAAGCAAAAAGTCACTAGTGCATGGTGTGTGGGTAAATGTGTTGTATAAATATTCAGACCACTGTAAATACAGGGCCTTTATTCAAGGAAGCAGTGAAGCTAGATGCTTAGAACAGAATGCATTTTGGGTTCTTTCATTTCACCCACGTGGCTCTGTGGTCTGATCCACTCCATCCCTACAGCTGCTTTTCACCGTGGAAACTTAATGCTGGAATTCCCTCCCCATCCCAGATATTTATCACAATTTTTTTTGTCTAAAACCAAAGTAAATCCTTACCTTTCCTTTTTAGATAAGACACAGTGTGCTTCATTACTGGTGGGATTAATTCACCTTTGTTTTTAGCTTTGAGACTGTTGGAGGAAAGAAAAACAAATCTGAACAAGTTTTCTCACAGGGTTTCCATACCATTTTCTTACAGGGACAGCTCATATTTGAATCAACTGATTACTGCAGCATTGTGTCCTGTGTGAATAAGCCATCTCAAATAAATTACAAATGAATGAAAATTCAAAGCATTTCCAAGCACCATGCTGCTCAATGGAGTCTGTTCACACGCTCAGCTGTGACTCAGCAAGCGATGAGTAATCAAACTATAACCCAGCTCATCACTGAAACGCTCCTGATCTGTTCTGTAGTATCCAGATACCAGGAACATTTCTGTAGCTAATCTTGTATTCCACAGGGGCCCATAATGGTCTTTCCAAGAAAGCAAATCTTTATTACCACCTTGCGGTAAAAAAGAATGAATAGGAAGGAAAGGGGTTTTTATCCAGTGTGGCATATGAATTGTGGCAGTCCTAGATGAAGGCAGAGGTAAGCCCTCTCATCAGTGATGGATTTCTGTGGCTGATCCAAACCTGCAAAACAGCATCTGTTTTCTGGTTCTTTAAAATAAAAAGAAATTTGGTTCTGTATAAGGAATGTAGGGGTAGCTCTACCTTGAAACTAATGAAGCTTAAGCTTCAGCGCCCCTAATCCCGGATGGGCCCCAGAAGTGACTTTATTCCAAGTTGTTTACATATTTTGGGTCTAGTAGACCCAGTTAGTTGCATGACTCAATTTGATAGGTTCCTCAGCAGATAGGTCCATGTGGAAAGGATGCTTTCAGGATCTGGCAATGTGGCATCAAAGCCAGGAACCCAATGCAAGCACAGTCTGAAATCCAGTTGGCCCAGACCAGTTCCAAAGTCAGCTGGGGGTTGGTCCACACATAATTAACAAAATATACTAGTGTAAAAATGGTTTTGCCTCACATACAAATGCCTGGGATTTCTCATTCCTATAGATTGTATTCTACAGATTACTGAATGATTTCATTCAGTATGTAGTCATTTCACAATAATTAAGAACAGGCTTCCTTACCCTTCCTTTCTTTAACGTCTCAAAAATAAATCTGTTTCTGAGAAACCGTAGACCATGAATGTTCTGAGTTCTCTGTTGTAATGTAGGCACTCATAACTGAAGGAGTTTTAAGCATTGTGAGGAAGAGAGACTGAGAAAGAGAACAAAGAAACACATGGCGACTCATCCAGATTGAGTAAAAAGAAAACTCCTTTTTTCCAATAACATGTGACAGAAATTTGTGTGGCTTACTATTGGAGGCTGACACCAAACTGCTGGGTTGGAAGAGGGGGTCTTGGTGGAGGGATCTTCACTGCAGTAAGTGGCTTTTTCTTTTGTTTAGTCCGAAGATTTTCATCATGTCTAGTGGAGAAAAGTACACATAATATTCAAGAATGATGTTTGAATCATTCATGTTTCTCAAGAAAAACTTACAAAGACGTATAACAAGTTCTAGAAGTTCAATCACATTGAAATCTTAATTTCAGACTGTAATCTCTTCACAAAATATTAAAACATAAAATATCAACAAAATGTACCACTTGCTATTCTCAATTCCCCACTTGCTGGAGTACACTTCATCTTATCCGATAGCTGACATCACTTGGTATTCTATTGTATTGCACCAATAAGGAATACCGTAACATTACTGTTTATCTTCAGGTTAGAGTTTGATTTTTTGTTTAAAGAACATATTTTAAGGAATATTTGTGAGACACACCTTAGATTAGGGCTGCCATATTTCAAAAGTGAAAATCTGGGCACCAAAGTTGTTGAGCTTTTTTGATTTTAATCTCAACAAAAAAACAAAAAAATGAAACTTCTGACATGGGTTGCCATACGTCCAGATTTTCCTGGACATTGAAGTGATTCCTGCCCAGACTCTTGTTTCTGATGGCCGAATCCCAGTTATGTCTGGGAAATTCTGTACATATGGTAACCCTACCTTAGATGAGATTAACCACCTAAAGCATGCAAAAGTGCAGCCATATTGTGTCTACATGGATTCAAGGCCTAGGTGAATTCTGCTAGAACACTTTTCTCATGGGTACATCAGGTCTAAATAATGTTTTTGTTTTACAGTGGTACCTCGGGTTACATACGCTTCAGGTTACAGACTCCGCTAACCCAGAAATAGTACCTTGGGTTAAGAACTTTGCTTCAGGATGAGAACAGAAATCGTGCTCCGGTGGCGCGGCAGCAGCAGGAGGCCCCATTAGCTAAAGTGGTGCTTCAGGTTAAGAACAGCTTCAGGTTAAGAACGGACCTCCAGAACGAATTAAGTACTTAACCCGAGGTACCACTGTAGTTTGAAAGCTGCAACACTAATGCTGGAATCTTGGTTCTCGCAATGACCTTGAGGAGGGAGAGTGTTGTATTTTGCCTGTTTATTTTGACATCCATTGCCCTGAGCTCTTTTAAAGGGGGGAAGATCTATAAATATTCTGAGTCAATAAAAATAGAAACAAAAAAGTAAATAAATGCCTTTAGCCCTTTAAGATCACGAGAAAGAGAGAACCAGGAATGCAACAGCACAACAGTGTCCTGCGTGTGTCCTGCCCTCCCTCTTTTCTGTCATTAAAGCTCCACAAGAGTAAGATGAGAAATAATTTAAGAAGAGCCCGGCTAGATCAGACAAAAGCCGCATCTCCTCCATCATCCTGTACGCAGGGTGACCCACCAGCTGCTCACAAGCCGCATATGAGCACAACAGCCCTCTCCCCGCTGGTGCTCTTCAGGAACTGATACTCAGAAGCATATTGCCATTGATCCTGGAGGTAAGGATTAGAGGCCACTGATAGCCCCCATCCTTTAAAAGCCATCCTGGTTGTCCACCATAACCACATCTTGCAGGAGCAAATTCTTTTGTTTAATTAGGCTTAACTAGTCAGCTTGTGCATCTTGGTTCAGAGGCTTCCAGTGCTGGATTAAACCCTGTGGAGGCCCCAAGGCAGACAAAATCTCGGGGCGGGGGGCTGCCAAATTATCTCCAGATATATTTTTGTAATTTTCTGTCAAGATCAAATCAATATTCTTTGGCTCTTTTGTCACAGGGCCCCTAAAATGCTGGTGCCTATTCTGGCAACCCGGCACTGGGGGCTTCTAACAACAATACGTTCTAACTCTCCTCCAAATGCAGTACCATGGCAGCTGCAACTGCAATTCTTAGCACTCTTTGACTCTATTCCTCTGACTTTATGCCCTTCATACACCTCACACTTTTGAACATCAAGAAGAGTGGACCTCTAGATTGCTCTCTCATTTCCTCAGTTGTGGGAGGTCAGCTTCTGGGCAGAAAACCTGGGAAGGTGACCACTGTGCAAGGCTGGACCAAAGGGCCATATCATACACCGCCATTGTTTAAGTGGACAGCTAAGATACTGTACACATATATTTGAATATTTAAAGTCGTAACAACAAGCATGCATGGGCATACTTGTATTTACAAATACACTTAGCATACATAGACACAACGCTTGCTAGGGAACCAGATTGGCAGCTTCTGTTTGCAAAACAGCTGAGTTAAAATCGTAATTCTGTCACTTTTACAAGATGGAAGTATAACTCCTCCTGTACATTAACTGCATGGTTATTTATTAAGCAGGGAGGCATATATGAACGTTTAATTGTTATATATTTACCTACTGGTGTTCAAAAACCCATTTATATAACAGTGATGCAGCACCAGTACATTTTGTTTTATTTTATTGCTATGGCTAGTGGCTGATGCAAATAATGATTCTTCTGATCCGATCTGCAACACCAGCTTCTGTCAGTCAACCAAAGCATGTAAAATACTCTCACGAAGCATTTTATAGATACTTCCCTCATCTGGAGAGTCAAAGTACTTTAAGGAAAATAACAGTGGCTGCAACTGGGAGTTCTGGTGACATGAGAATTGCTGGAACACTCCACTGGTAATCTATTGAGGCTTCTGGCCTTTATGGCTGGATAGGCTTGAAAGTGTGAGTAATCCCTGCTGAAAAACCAGAAGTCAGAGAAGAAGCTGGTTGCCCGTGGTTTAATGCAGGGGCTTAGTGTGCTCTGCAACTCCCCTACAAGGAAAAGTTGCTGCATTTTGGACTTTTTAGTTTAGAGAGAAGACAAGTCAGAGGTGACAGGATAGAAGTTTATAAAACTATACATGGCATAGTGAGAGTGGTTAGAGAAAAGTCATTAGCATTAGAACTTGTGAAGCCGATGGCCGGGAGATTCAGGACAGATAAAATAAAGTATTTCTTCACACAGTGCAGTGTTGAACTAATGGAAGATAAGGCTGCCCACAGCTACTAGCCACGATGGCAATGTTCTGCCTCCAGGGTCAGAACCATTATACGTCTGAGCACCAGTTGCTAGCGATTGCTCATGCCCTGCTTGTGCGCACCCCACAGGCATCCATCTGGTCAGCCATTGCAAGAATAGGATACTGGACTAAATGGGCTGGATCCAGCAGGCTCGTCTTACATTCATATCTTATCACAATGAAGTAAAATAAGTAAAGTAGGAACACATTTTGTCAGTTCACATAATTTGAAGAAGTTGCAAAAACCAGCTTTTCTCGGTCCACGGTTTGGATTACTGGAGGCAGAATTTCCTTTTCCTTTTCAACGCAGAATAAATACAGCCCAAATGATATTCTGGTCCACGTGTAACCCCTGCAGATACCTATTTACTTTCTCTGTGGTGAATCATTCAACATTTCTTAGATGTAATTACTGGTGACAATGCACTTTGTACGATAACATGTAGCCAAGAATAGATCGGGTATATCAAACATTTAATCAGACAGAAATTTAGTGAAGTTGTCTGAAAAAGGAAAACAATATAATATAAGACCTCCCCCCCCCCCTTTTTAAAGAAGAACCTTAAGGACTGTTTTGAACGTGTTACATACCGAATAACTTCTTGAGGGATCTTAAGTTGGTCGTATTTAAGATGGTCTCTCAGGTCACTCAGGTAATTCAGATAGATTACCTTTTTTCCAAACTTGTGACTAAAAATATAAGAAAATGTATACAAACACAGGAATTAGGAATATTTCCTGAAAGTGTTACTTTAATATTATGAAACCTGAATGTCAACGTGAGTGCCAAAAGTGGACTATGATTAAAGCAGCCAAGGCGCAAGATGCATTCATTTTCATTTGATCAAACATAAACATACCATGCTTGAGTCCAATTTGAATAAAAATGACTGTCTTCCATCCTAATGTAACTGCTATTTGCATAGATATAGAAACCATTGTTTTGAGAGGGAAACAAAAACCTTTATTTTAATGCAGCATTAAAAATGTATGGAAAGAGTATGTTCTGTTAAGCTTTCTATGTCAATAGTTAAGTGGAAAAAATAGACCTTATTGCTGGCAAAGCAATTTGTGCCTTGCTTTATATGGAAAGATTAAATTGCATGGCAGCAGCTTCCATAGGTCCAATTCTTCACTGCCTTGACAGAATGGAAACCGCCTTCCCGCTCCTGCTAATATCTGGATGTAGGTGTCAGTGCTGGTTGTGTAGTTTCCATTCTGCTGCAGCTCGGATTCCAATGAAAACCAATTAATGTTGCTATTATTAGGATATTCCACACTATTCTTTTCAATGCAAAGGAAACCCAATGCAAATTAGGGGGGAGGGGAATTACCAATTATATATCATTTGTGGAATGAAAACAGCAATGAATACCAACTGTATTCACTGGATTGATTTGTGTGCCAGATGCATGATGAATAAGTAAACACTGGGAACTTCCACTCCCATTTCCATTGGAATTCTCTGACAATCCCACATGTGTTGCAGGAATAATTTGATGTTGTTGTTTTTCTGACGAGAACTTTGATCCCTAGAAAGGGCTACACTTCCCAAGCAGAAATGATCTTATCTGCCCCTTCCACATGGTTCCTGCAGTCAGAGGGGAATGGGATAGAAGCTTGGAAGCTTTTCCCGTACAGTGGTACCTCAGGTTACATACGCTTCAGGTTACATACTCTTCTAACCCAGAAATAGTACCTCGGGTTAAGAACTTTGCTTCAGGATGAGAACAGAAATTGTGCTCCGGCGGCGCGGCAGCACGGCAGGCCCCATTAGCTAAAGTGGTGCTTCAGGTTAAGAACAGTTTCACGTTAAGTTTGGACCTCTGGAATGAATTAAGTACTTAACCTGAGGTACCACTGTATTGCTGCGATAACATACGCTACAGACGAACTTGATGCAGCACAACACAGTCTTCTCTCTTTTTTAAAGATCGTGTCAGAAGCAGTTCATCCAGTATTCAACGGGACTGAGCTGAAATTGTTCCAAGAAAGATGATTAAGGGTCTGGAAACCAAGCCTTATGAGGAACAGTTGAGAGAGTTGGGTGTGTTTAGTTTGGGAAAGAGGAGACTGACAGGAGATATGGCAGCCATCTTCAAATATCTCAAGGGCTGTCACGTGGAAGATGGAGCAAGCTTGTTTTCTCCTGCTCCAGAGGCTAGGACCTGAACTAATGGCTTCAAATTTCAAGAAAGGAGATTCCGACTCAACAGCAGGAAGAACTTTCTGACAGTAAGAACTATTCTACAGTGGAACAGAGTCCCTTGGAAGGTGGTGGACTCTCCTTCCTTGGAGGTTTTCAAGCAGAGGTTGGATGGCCATCTGTCATGAATGCTTTAGCAGAGATTGCTGTATTGCAGGGGTTTGGACAAGATGACTCTTGTGGTGCCTTCCAACTCTACGATTCTATGATACTGGGATGATTCACATCAAAATTTGAGAAAATGTTTGCCTATTGGTTTCCATTACATCCACTCAGGATAATAATAGCCTCAGCACTCCACTCCTGTATGGTGTGTGCTCACTAACCAGACATTTACTCACTGATATTTGGGGGTCTGTAAATCAGCAGAATTGGCTCCCACTGCTTTTGGGATCAATATCCCAAATTATCATGATGCTTTGTCCCTCCCACAGTTGTCCCTATGCGCACGGGACTCTGCGGCTGGCAGTCTGTGCAAGAGCATTTCACACAGGGAAGCACAAATCTCTTTGTCTCTTGAACTACACGTCCTAGATTAACAGCACACTCTCCCTTTTGTAGAGAAGGATTTGGGCCAGAAACTCACTGTTCAAAATACTGATCATTCTGTTCAAACTCAGCTTCTGATTGGCTCCAGCATACCTTACAAGATCCAAACACTATGAACATAGGATAGGATATCCATAAACATAATCAAGCATGATCTAGAACTTAATGGTAATGGAGGTAAAGTCTCAGATCTCTGGGCCCCAGAGAGAGTACCCTTTCATGTATCCCTTACTTAGACCCTGAAAATAAGACACAAATTGGACTAACATACTGTTAATATTATTCCCATTTCTGTAAATTATTCTGCAGAATAACATTGAAAGTCCAGCTCTCCATGCACCAGCACCCTCTAGTGGAAGACAGCAGAAATTTTAATTAGCAGAAATTAATTAACTCAAAGAGTTGGCTTCTGCTGTCAAGGAAGTACTTTTACAGAATTAACACACTTGATCCTCAATGTGTACAAACCTACTTAGGCCTTCCAGGATGCTCTTCCATGATAAAATGAAGCATTTATGCCAGCCTATTAGCGAATTCCAAAAGAAAAACACACACGAACAACCAAAAACAGATTGCGTTACCCATGGAAGCAGTGCCTTAAATAATTTGCTCTTCACCTCAGGAGGGCTTCCTGTTCTGCAGAATCTGCTACCTTGACATTAACGTTTTATGGTTTTGCTGCTTTCTAATGGCATGAAACCCAGCCCTTTCACTCTCTCCCTGACTGGAAAAAGCCAACTTCAAGGATGGGGTGGAGATAAACATGAGTGTTTCCAATCACTACTTCTGGAAAAGGCACCCGACTCCTACTCCCATGAACCTCTAAACTATTCTTCCTCTCAGCTTGAAACAGAAGAAAGCAAGCACTTCTTTTCAGGCGCCTTGTAAGTTCTTGGATTTGGAAACTTCTTGAACATTAAACACACACACACACAAATCTTCTCTGAATCTCAGCCCACCAGCTGCAATCTAAGGGAGGGGACTTTTAGCAAAAGGAGCTCTGAAGATGAAAAGAACTCCACTAGATCCCATATGTACCTAAGCACCACACTAATGGAGAGGATCTGGACCAGAGTGGTCCATGTTTTCATACCAAGTGGGCTGCAAGAGTACTTTGACATGGGACCTGCGGGCCACACACTGCCTTGTTGTGTGGGAGGAGAAGTCATTACCTGATGCCCCAGGGCTTTGGGAAGGAGGTGCAAGGCTCTGGCAGGGTCCTAGAGCCCTCTCACCTCCCCCCCAGCTAGGAAAGTGCTAACTAGGCTTTGGGAAGGAGGCAGGAGTACTCTAGGACAGTGTTTCCCAACCTTTTTTGGGCAACGGCACACCTGTTTAATGGAAAAAATCTCGCGGCACACTACCATTACAGCCCCGTGACGTCAGCGCGCAGCGTCACGCCGGGAGGGACGCACGAAAGTGAAAGTTTTTAATTTTTTCCCCTCCCCCTTGCCGGGGAACCTCCAAGCTTTGGGGGTGGGGGGGAGGAGGCAGCAGAGCGAGGGACTGAGGGACGGCGGCAGCTGAGGCGGCGGCGGCTGTTGTGGTGGTGGCGGCGATAGCGGGCGGAGGAGGGGGCGGCGGCGGGAGTTGCTGCTGCTGTTGTTGCTGCTGCTGCCCGGACATGCCGGCCTCCTCCTCCTCCGCTGTCTCGCGCTCCTCCCTTTTGCAAGCGCTGCCCCGCTGCTCGGCACCACCACCGCGGAGCCGCCCCCGGCTCGATGCGGATCCTCGCCGCCACCGCCTCTCACCGCCCGACTCGCCCGCCTCCCTCCCACGGCACACCAGCCGACGTCTCACGGCACACTAGTGTGCCGCGGAACACCGGTTGGGAAACACTGCTCTAGGATGCTGGGAAGTTAAGTCTTATGAACTTATTGAGATTTGGTTCCATCAACACATGTTTAGGATCAGACAGCAAGTAACAGAGGAGAAAGTATCTGACATCAACACAGTGAGCACAATGGAACAGAGTGGGAAGAGTGAGAACTCTGAACACAGTAGACAGCAAAGTTAAGAGGAAACATAAAATAAAATAATTTCACGTACTCATGCCAAGTCCTCATCACCCATAATATATTTCATTGGCAGGCTCCCCAAGTATTTTTACCTTGTGATTTCTATAACACAGATGTTTCTAGAAATCGCAAACTACCCTTCAGCTAAGCACAAAATTGTCTTCAGCAAACCAATATGTACCTGATTAGAGGTTTAAAAATGTTCCAAATAATTTTTATGAAATTGGTTGGATGTACAATGTAGAGCGCTTTCAGATTTTTCTTATACCTGCAGAAAAGAAAATTAAATTGTTAGGAGACTTCTGAACGTTACACGCTGTAGTGGAGTGGAGCTGCAATTGAATGTGGGGGGAGTTTTTATTACTGGAACATTATACAGTATTCATTTCAAGTACATCTAATTCAGAGGAATTGAATGTAAAATGAAAAGAAGAAATGGTCAGTCCTGATGGAACTGAAGTAGGTGAAGATTATACAGCGATTACATTACAAACCAGTATCTGAATTGTTTTGTGGGTATAATAATGGTGGGAAAAATCTCTCTAAATGGAAAAAAAGTGTGTGGGAAATGGAGAAAGAAAAAAGGTAGCAAGAAGGGAGAAGATCTTTAGAAATTCAAGAGATGGAAACCATTATTTGATTCCAATTTCTGTTATTCATTCATTAAAAAAGAAAGTTTCACACTGAAATGAATTTCCAACTTAATCATTTTCCTTTAAGTATTTTACTTCGCATTCTTAAAGATACCCGGAATATGGCATTGACCATAATGATATATGATCAGCACAGCCCCTGGTGGAAGCAGTTAAGTCTCTCAAGACCTTTCTTTATAGTAACATGTTGGAGCTCATTAGTAACAGAGGAGCTCATTAGGATGCGCACACATCCATATGAGGAGCACCAAGGCAAAAGCAAGTTTAACAAGTGCCCTTCCTTGCCCTGCCCAGTGCTGCTACTATTTCCCAAAGTATTTTTAAACCAAGTTCATAGTAGACACAGGGGTTGCTGGGTGGGCTAGGTGCACCCCCACCCTGAATATCCTTTGTTTTACACCTCTTCTGTGTAGACCTGTCACTCCTGAGCTATGTAAGATGTGGGTGGTTGGAGGCAGGAAAAATTAGGTTAAATCTGTTATTGATGTGGTGCTATGCCAGTGCGAAAGATTTCCAGGACTTTGTAGCACTGCAAGGCAAATCCAAAGGAGTGAATACTCCTTTGTGCATTCTAAGTTCATGGTGGTCGGGATTCTAATAACAGGTGCAGGTTGCCTTAGAGTTTGACCGATTTGCCAGGCATATGGAGCTTCCTGCCTGTTCGCTACGGACAGGGACAAACAGGTGAATTTCTTGCAGAAGTGAAAACATCACTATGGGATCCAGCAGCTTGCACTCCATCAACCCAGGGAGACTAAAGAAAGCAATTCTCCCTCTCCTCACAATGCTATTTCTACCCCGTGCAACAACTGTAAAGTCAGAATGCTTCTGATATGCCAAAAGCCTGGTAAATATTGTTAATCCGTTCTAAATCATGCCACCCTAATCATATAGGACAAAGTTCATCTAGATCTCCTCCCTTCTGTGAAGGAGTGCCACAGGCCTTTCTGCAAAGGCAGCTTAAGCTCTAGGTTATTGTGATGACAAAAATAGGAAGACCAAATATGTGCTATGACATGCCCTAGGAAGGGGCGGGCAGGATGGAAATGCAATCAATTTTTAATTAAAAGTGGGGAAAACCTGGCCAAACTATGCCTTTATAATGGTGATTTTTTAATTTTTATTTTAAAAAAGCATAATTTAGAAAACATACTTCCTGTCAAATTCTTTGTAGGCGCTTTGTAACCAACTCAGGGATGGCTTGTTCTTACTGTTCAGTCCATAGTGAAAGTAGACCACTGTGTAATCATTTTCCACATACTGGTCCAGTGCATACTTTAAATATCTGGAATAAAAGCAGGATAGAACACACCAATAAATACACTGTATTTTCACTGTGGTTCTTTAGCTCTAAAGAAGAGAAGGAATACAGGTGCCCAATGGCCTGATCCATACTATTTTCATGGGATGCTCAAGCCCAAACATTGAACACCCCCCATAGGACTTGCTAGTATTAAAAGCTTGTTCAGAGATCATTCAAATACAAAGAAAGAGCATAATTCAATGATGAAGTGAATGATGCTTGATTTTACGGCTGACGATTGGAAGGCTATAATGGATGTAGCCCCCACCCTGCCCTGCCTGTTGACACATGAGTGAAAATAAGAAAAGACTTACTCTAATAACCGTCTGTGATTAAGTTGATAGGAAGGAGGCAAACGGCAGCAACTGAAAGCAATCACTTTTCTCCCCAAATTATCATCACCTGGTAAACCAACAAGAGTTTAGTTATCAGGGTGATAATTTCACTCTAAATGCACATGTTTTAAATGCAAAGCTTTACATACTGGAGGACAAAAGTTTAATAGGAGGATGTAAGATAAATTGAGAGTGGATCAGCAATTATTAAAAACAAGCTGTTGTGGGGAGCTACTTCTCCCCAAATATCATGCAGATAACCATGTTCACAAGTGGGGCTTCTGGGCTGCACCGACACAAAACCACTTGTTGCTAGAGCTTCTGAATCTATTGATGGGCCCTGCACTCCCAGCCTGGTTTGCTCCTCCTTTGGGGTGGGATGAGGAGAGGGAGAGGAAGAGGGGAGAAAAAAGGAAATGAAAGAAGTGAGAGGTGGTTTCTCCCAATGCCTGCCCTATAGGAGCAGGGGCGGGCATTTGGAGAGGATCCCTTACTTGGGGGAGAGAGAGAGGCTAGCAAGACAAACTGTGTTCAATAATCAATACAGGACACAGCATTTTACACTGAAATATAGGAAGATACCGTATAATACAGGATGAGTGGCAACCCTACATCTGAATATCTGACCAAGGGTTGATGAGCCAGTAAGATTGCTGACTTACACACGCGTAAGCTGAGAAACCTCCAATAGGATCTTTAGCCCACTCCTCTGTGTGTGAACAACTTGAGATGCTCTCCTCTGTTTTCACACTTGCATAAGCCAAAATATATACATACATAAACACATGAGTGAACAGCTGAACCTCAAAATAAGGGACTGGTCCTGCCAAAGCTTCTCTCAGTACTCACACTGTGGGCAGGGACGGAGGGGGTGTGGCAAAATACTATGGGGCCTGCAGTGCACCCGTCACGCATGTCTCCTGGGAGAGATGTGGTGACTTGGGCACAAGCAGGCTCCCTGCTGCCCAAACAGTCTGCCTGCTGCCTCCCCCCCCCCCAAGTGTAGGACGGCTGAGTGGGAGGAGGCAGGCAGAGTCCAGAGGCCCCACGGTGTGCCCCACTCCTATGGGCAGCTCGCCCTGCCCCTGGGTGCGCCGCCCCAGGCACCTGAGCGGCTTCCTCCACCGCTGACTGTGGGAAAGGTGAGCCCTTTGTCTGTCCCTTATCATCACACGAAAAAAAGCTACACAAAGTGAGAAGATCCTTGGGTATTGTTGCTGTTGTTGATTTGTATCCCACCTTTTCTCCAAAGTGTTCAGGGTTTGTTTTTCTCACATTTCTCCCCTTCTCCATTTTATCATGCCAACACCCCTGTGTGGTAGTTAGGCAAACAGACAGTGACCAGCCCAAGGCCACTCAGTGCGCTTCATGGCTGAGGGATTTGAACCCTGGTCTCCCAAGTCCCAGCCTGACACTTGGACTGGAAGCAAGATGCCAGAGATCAGTCCGAGTGAGGGGCTGATCTGGTCACCCATTTGCGTTTCCTTCTATTTGCAGGCTTCTATTTTTGCCCTAATCCTCCAAAGACTGTATTTCTTTATTATGGGTTAAATAACTTAAAGCAGAAAAATGAAATGATTTGCAAATACAAAGAAGATGCCAAAGAGGTTTTCAGCAAACATACCTACAAGGTGAAGTATATTATGTCTGGCCACATCATAATATGGGTGTGTTGGGCTTATTTCAGCATCACCATTTGACACAGCGGCAAATGATACCTGGCTCCCTTCAAGATCTGCATTTTCTGCCTCATCTTTCCTTAATTCTGAAGCAAAAAACATATTTAGGTACATTTACAAAAAACAACAACAACCCAGTAACTCAGGACCAAAGAATTAAAAAAAAGAATACTGTTCTTTATTAATATATTCCAGTTATTCAGATGCCAAGTACTTCTTGTCCAGATTCCTGTTTGCTGGCAAGCAAATCCATCTGGGCAGCTCACAACTGGGGCTTGAAGGCTGCCACTCTCCCTTGCTGGGGTTTCCAGTATTGACAGGTCTGTGACCACTGCTAGATGGTGAAATTGCCCACTCCCCTTTTAAAGCCATATAAGCCAATGACAATCACTGCATTTTTATGGCAGTGAATTTCCAGTTTTGGGTTTTAAATTTTGTCTATTTTACTTTTTTTAATTTATAAAATTTCTATACTGCCCTCATTCGAAGATCAAAGGGCAGTTTACAATACAAAACACAAAAATACATACAAGAATAACAAACAAAACCAGTAACCCTCCCAGACACAGTTATTTGTTTTTATTGAATCCGTGTTCTTACAACCGTTATCCAAAATGCCTACGTATTTGTTATAAAACACTACTGTTTGATGTTGCGATAGATCAGTCTGTAGTGCATGAGACTGGTGCATGACTGCATGGTTTGAGTCCATGTTGGACAGACGATTTCTGCATTGCAGGGAGGTTGATTAGATGACCCTTGTGGTCTCTTCCCACCCTGCAATTCTAAATCTATGCTGCATTGCATTGAATATGGCACTAATGAACCCGTGCTGATATGAACAGCTGAAGGGGGTGGAGCTGTAAGATGTATCAGGAGTGGGGCAGGGGACAACTTCACGCTAGTAATGGGAACACATCCTTATTGAGATTTTCAAAATGTGTTCCTGGAGTTCCCTAGAAACTCATTAAGGATTTCTTCTCAATGAGAAGACTAGCTGCTCTGAAAAACAACAGTCTGCAACTGCCTATCTCTGTACCGTGTGGCCACAGGAGAGAAATGGTGAACCCCAGAGTTCAGTCCATGGCCCTACAAACTGGCTACACCTGGTGTAGGAATCAACAATGTGAGTAGAATGGACTGGATATATTTTCTTAAGACGACAGCTTCCAATATATTTTCCCACAATGAGGGAAAGCCTTCCTGGAGAGAGAAACCACTGAAAACTGCTCCTTTAACATAGCATTATAATAGGAATGTGTACAAATTAATGGAAAACATTGATATTACAGTTGTTACTGTGGAGATTTTCTGCATATCTGGTGAACAGGCCCTCTAAATTTTTTTCGAAGGAGATGGTTAAGCACTAACAGCACTAATGCTATTGGCACATCACATTTATTAGAAAGTTTAAAGAGCAGTGTAACGATCCTGAATAACAAATTAATCATTAACTTTTAATTAATAATTCATAGAATTATTAATACAGCAATAGTTAACTATAACAATGCCAATTTTCACATTGCATAAAGCATAAGCCATAGCACTTATGTTAAAAGTGACATATTTTAATAGCAAGGAAGAAACAGTTTTATACAGACACTATTTTGTAAAGTTAAAATGTAAAAATGATCAGGCATTAACTCTAATGGAAATCTACTCATATTAAATATTAGCTTATGTCATCATTTATCAAAGTGAATAGGCAATGCTTACTTAATGGACCGCTAAACACTGTTAGTATGTTTAAAAAGTAAGAATTATATTATTTCCGCGTCACATTAAGCATCCCTCTAGTCCAGCAGCCCACCAGATGCTTCTGGAAGTTCCTGAGCAGGGCAAGGGGGTGATGGCAACCTGCTGCTACTACTTGTTCCAGGCATCCAAGCACTCAAAGGTATACTGCTTCCAACTACAGAGGATTGTTCTTACACGCTATGATTTGTGTGCAATTTCCTCCCTTTTATGTATAAGTGGTGAGGTGCAATTTATGTTTTCTGAATAAACAGGGTTTTCAAAAGTCAAATTTCTATATTATTATATGTTAGAATTGATTCCCCCCCCAAAAAAAATGATGGGCCCCCTAATGAGTTGGCCATATGGTTATGTTCACTGGAACATCTTCAAAAGATAACACACAATCAGGAGGTCTCTAGCCTCATTCAATACTTGTCTGTTTAGAGTAATGACTCCCATTTGTGCCACAATATGTGATGATAGCATTATTCCAATAGCCTAGAATTTCACTGGGAACACATGCCAATAATTCATTTAAACTGTGTGTATTAAACTAACCTTCAACCTTAATAGCTTTTGATAATAAGGTACATGCCAGTGCAGCGGTTGTAACTCAAAAATATTACACTATCCTGGCAAAAGTTTTTCACTTAGGGAAGAATGTCTTCTAAATCATCTGGAAATATATAGAAGATACCACTTGATGGGCAGTAATAGATCTATCTATAATTTACCTATTTCAGCTAACTTTTCAAAATCGATTTCTGACATGCCTTCCATATACAAAGCTATCCAATGCAGACAATGCTGTCTTCTAGTTCTTCAGTCCTTGAGCAACCCTAAAAAACAAATTATTATTAGAATCAGAGAAGGAGAAAAGCTTCACCAGAGCATATTTTTAGGGCTCAGTTCCAGAGACATCTTGTTGCAGCTGTGCTAGGCACTCAGCATTGCATGACCTTTCTGCAAGTTTCTCTTGTAATAAAAAGAAGGCACCTATCTGCTTATTTCTTATTAAATTCATCAAACACCTTTCCAAGAGTGGGCAGATCAGTATGGATCTTCAGGAAACTGTCTGAGTGATCTGCAGTGGATAAGCAACTGTTTCCAGCTCACAATGCTTTTAGCAGTGGTGATGAGAAAAAGCATTATTTTTTCTCTCTCTCTCTGCTAAATTGGGCTGCTGGAAACTGGTGCAGGAGAAGAGAAGAGAAGAGAAGAGAAGAGAAGAGAAGAGAAGAGAAGAGAAGAGAAGAGAAGAGAAGAGAAGAGAAGAGAAGAGTTCTGGTGTTGAAGGAAACTCCTGGGCTGACAATGGGCTCTGAAGCAACTTGTTCTTCCATTCTATGTCTCCCTTCCTGATCCACTTTGTGTAACTCAGAATTCTAGTGGGAAAACAAAATAGATTCTGCAATCCTAAGGTCTGCCCAGTCCTGATGTACATAAAAATACCATTAAAACCCTAACCTGCAGCAAGAAGAGAGCAGGTATGGGAACAGCAGAAAAATCAAATATCTGGATCACAGCCCAAAGTGGACTTAAAACAGAAATGTTCTTGCTTGCCTCCTTGTAGCGGGATGACCAAAGCTAGGCAAATGGGAGGTTAGTTTTGCCTACCCACATGGGAATGGACTCTGGAAGACTCCGGAAGTGGGTCTTTTCCTCAGCACCAAATTGACCCTGTGTGAGTTATAAACTGCCCCCACCCACTCTGCCCCACCAAAGGTCTAGGTAAGCAAATCCTTCAGCCTAAGTTTATTTCCCAGATTTTCTAAACAGTGCCAGAATGCCCCTGCAAAAAAATCAGAAACAAGTTAAAACACGAAGGGAGATGGAATCATGAAAAGAGAACATCTGCCCAGTTTTCAGCATATTGTTCCTGAGGGGCTCCAATTAGAAAGTTTCCATTTACAAGAAAAAATTACTGTAGCACCCTAGGAAATTAATTTACCCCTGACCATAGCATTCTCTGTTCCTAAGAGATAACATAATCTCCTTAATAGCATTTGACGCCAAGTATTACTGTTTATAGTGAACTGCCAGAATTAACTCTTCCTCAATGCCTAATGAAGGGAAATGTTCCACAATAAAAATTTGGAAACCTTCTACAATAAAGCCCAATTTGTATCATTCATGAGTGCTACCTTTTGACAGCCTAGAAAGATTGTTGCCATGTAGGCATTAAAAAAAATAATGAAACTGCAAACACAACAGTTAAAAAAAATAAAAGAACCTGCATCAATGGATAGATGAAACAAAGCCAAAGGATTCCTTGCAATGTTTGTTAACTCTTTGATGCTTTCCCTTTGTTCCTCTGGCTGTCAGCTACACCTCTTATTTAAATGTAAAGCAGAAAGCTATTGATCTGGATCTTTAAAAGGGAGGGAGATGCCCATCTCCACATGCATCTGCCCTCCACCAATAACTCTTTGTTTCTTCTGAGATGCAACATGAAATATCAGGCTACTTTAATATGCAAAGTACATTTTGCATTCTTTAACATCTTGAGAGAAGCTAAAGTTTCAGAGAACTTTTTTTTAAAGATAAAAATATCAATATTAAATGAAACCTGCATGCTTACTATAAGGTACCAAGAAGAGTAAAATGGGAGAGAGCAAAAGAGCTTGCATGTCATTTTTATGAATTCTCTAATTAATGTCTAGGTTTCCTGTGCTGTGATCCTCTGGCCCCCGTGGCAGTTTATTTCCTGAGGAAAAATCCAAAAAATATCTCAACATCATCAATCCTAAAAAAGTTCAACAACTTCAATCCTAAAAAAAGGTTAACAACTTGGGTCAGCCCCTTTCACTCTTTGAAAAAAGTTTGGACACCAGTGCTCTAGATCTCCCACTCAAAGGTTAGGCAGAGAAGAGAGAAAGACAGCTCCGGGAGGTCTCTCTCTGCCCCATGGAAACCTCTGTGACGCTTGCCTCGCTGGCACTGGAGCTCTGGCATCAGTCGTCCCTGTAACCTCACTCCTCACACTGAGGGAACACCCAGAAGGCTCTCAGAGCTGGACCTCAGAGTCTAGGATCAATAACATGCTCCTTTAGGTATGCAGGGCCAAAGCCGTTTGGGGTGTTAAAGGTCAGCACCAGCATTTTGAATTGTGCTCGGAAATGTACTGGGAGCCAGTGAAGATCCTTTGTTATATGGTCCCAGCGGTGCTCAGTCACCAATTCCGGCTTAGGTGTAGTTTCCGGGTCACCTTCAAAGGTAGCCCCACGTAGAGCGCATTGCAGTAATCCAAGCGGGAGATAACCAGAGCATGCACCACTCTGGCGAGACAGTCCGCAGGCAGATAGGGTCTCAGCCTGCGTACCAGATGGAGCTGATAAACAGCTGCCCTGGACACAGAACTGACCTGCGCCTCCATGGACTGCTGTGAGTCCAAAATGACTCCCAGGCTGAGCACCTGTTCCTTCAGGGGCACAGTTACCCCATTCAGGACCAGGGAGTCCTCCACACCTGCCCACCCGCTGTTCCCTCAGGTTTCTGAGGTGTGCAACCAGGTGGCCCCATGACAGGCTTCCTCATCGAGGCTGGAGCTGCGGGGAACCAAGCCAGGCCTGGGCCTTCGAGGCTAGCACTGTGCTTCTTTCTCCTTGTGGTCAGCAAAGGGGCCTGGGCCAGTTGAGAGGGAGGGAGGGAGAGCTCAAGCGACCGCCATTTTACGCAGACTCCTGCCATATTCTCAGGACACGCTGAGGGAGCAGAGAAGGGGCAGCTCTGCAACTCTGCACCATCCTTCATCATCCCTCCCCTGGCGCCACCAGCCAGTCACCCCCTGCACAGGTCAGCAGGCACCGGGGTTCTCCAGGCTGTGTGGGGGCAAAGAAGGGACCCTAAGAGAAGCTTCTCCTGAGGAGAAGGGAGCGGGCAGGGAGAAATAGGGGGAGAGTGGGAGGCCGCCTGGTGCCCAGCTAGTTCTTGCGGGGTGGGAGCTTGGATCAACAAAGGAGGCAGATGGCAGCGAGGAGCTGGCGGCGTGCTTCTCCTGGCCATTAACCACTCTGCACGGCAGGTGCTCCTAGTCCCATGGAGTAGAGGGAAGCAAGGAGGGACCCCATAACTCGTGCAGCCCTGCTTGCTGCCCGCCCTCTCCTACTAGGGGCTCAAGCTGCCTCATTGTCCATGTGGCAGTGCCATTCATTGGCCACGAGACGCCACCAAGGGGGGGTGGGACAAGTTGAGGAGGAAGAGAGGAAGGAGCAGGGCAGCCGCCAATGCCAATGTGGCTGCCCAGTGTGTGCCCCTCCCCCAGCTGCCTAGTCCACCGGGGGGTGCAACACTTGCCCCACCCTGGCAGCCAGCAACCCACACTATGCCCTGATGTATAGGCATAGTCAAGGGAGGGCAGGGGGCAACTCTCCTCCCCCAGATCAAGTAAAATAGAAATAACTAACTGACCAATCATGTTGGTTCTGCCCCCCAACAAAAGTCCTGCCCCCCATGCCCATGCCCTGGTGCCAGGTGTGGGTTGGGCATGGATCCCAGGGGACAGAACAAGGTGTAGCCTCCTCAGTCCTCTGATACACCCTCCCCTTGGAGGGTGGTTATTTTCCCTCTAGGTGGGGCTGATGGCAGCTATAGTTCAACATCTGGTTTTGAAGGCATATGTACCAATTGCTTCAAGGTCCTATTGATTTAAATGAAGAGTTAACTATATGCTTACATTTCTTCTGTTGAAATCAGTGGGATTTAAGTGCTTACCTTTGACTTTTGAGGACCTTTTATTATTATTTTAAAAGCAGAAATTTCACATCAGACCAGAGAAAGATAGCAGGTCTCTTTCCTTTTTTTTTTTAAATGTTCTTTAAAAGCATCATGTTAGATATTTTGTGGATTCTAAGCTTTGGCTTTTGGTGATAAGATACAGGACAGAGAGGGGCACACAGAAAGGTTAATTTCTGAGATGGACTCAGATGCAGCCTTGGGAAAGTCAGGATGAAAGCAAGACAGACGAGCTTTTGTGTGCTATCATTCCAGGTTACACACTGATCAGACAGAGCAGATATTTTGGAAACCAATTTTCTCCCAGTCTCATTCATTCAACATTTGAGTTGAGAGAGAGAGAGAGAGAGAATGTTGTTTTATTTTCAAGAAATATATACTATCCAGAGCCAAGGAAGAAATCTAGCTTGGGCATTGATATTTCAGAGTTTAAACTCAAGCAGTTACAGACACCATCCTGAAATACCTTCTGAATTATTCTACACTGAAACAAGGGCTTCTTAAAGTTACATTAATATCCCTGCAGGATGGTGTACACCTAGAGACACATTTTCCTTAATGCTTGAGGTAGAGGACACATACTGAAAGAGTGTGAAGCTAATGTACCACAGTGTCCCAATGCAAGCACACTCTAACGCATGGGTAGGCAAACTAAGGCCCAGGGGCCGGATCCAGCCCAATCAGCTTCTCAATCCGGCCCACGGATGGTCTGGGAATCAGCGTGTTTTTACCTGAGTAGAATGTGTGCTTTTATTTAAAATGCATCTCTGGGTTCTTTGTGGGGCATGCCTGGTGTTTTGACATGAGTAGAATGTGTGCTTGTATTGAAAATGCACCTCCGGGTTCTTTGTGGTGCATAGGAATTCGTTCATTAATTTTTTTCAAAATATAGTCCGCCCCCCCCACAAGGTCTGAGGGACAGTGGACCGGCCCCCTGCAGAAAAAGTTTGCTGAGCCCTACTAAAGTCATATCATATTATTGTTCCAGTTACAGATAGGTAGCCGTGTTGGTCTGCCATAGTCAAAATATGAAAATTCCTTCCAGTAGCACCTTAAAGACCAACTAAGTTAGTTCTTGGTATGAGCTTTCGTGTGCATGCACACGAAAGCTCATACCAAGAACTAACTTAGTTGGTCTTTAAGGTGCTACTGGAAGGAATTTTCATATTATTGTTGTTGTTATTACTATTATTCTAAAGTTTAAAATGGAAAGATTGAGGGACGGCATCATGGTATCACAACAAATGACCAATAGGAACAGCCAATTAAAAAACAACAACAATTTTAGTCACTGTTCACAGGCTATATACTTTTTTATTATTCATTCTTATTCCTCATTTCTGCTGACATAAATTATTTTATGCTACAAACTGTGATTTTATAATATTAGTTTATGTGGACCACCCAGAAAACAATAGTACTGAGCAGTCTTATATAAACATAGTAAATAAATAATAATATAAACAATGTATTGTATTAAAAATGGAATATGTGAAGTGGTCTTCATAGAGAAAAACAACAGTTCAAAGATGAACTGTAGGTGATGGCATTAACTCTCCCAAGGGCTCCTCAAAGCATCCTAATAATGGGGGGGGGGGTGAGGGAGAGAAAGGAGGTGGGGAAAGTCTTAGGCAACTCATTCTATCAACTGTTTACTCTCTGGTTCAGACTGGGAGACTCCTCATACTTTACCCTCTGATGCACTTTGAAAAGTAAGAGAGCTGCAGGCTACTATTTCAGTTGTTCTGTCATGTTGTCATGTGTCTCCTAATGGTGAAGCAATAAAACTGCTAGCACCTTTGCAAAGCTAAGCAGGGTCCAGAATCGTTTCAAATTGGATGGGATTCCTGCACTGCAGAGGATTAGATTAGATGTCCCTTGAGGTCCTTTCCAACTCTATGAATCTAGTTCAGCTCACAAAAGTTAGCAGTGTACTGGTCATTTTTGGCACACAGACACTCCAGCAACTTTCAAAACCATCTCTGCCTTGTCATCTAGAAGCAATTTTATTTGCCACAGGCAACCAGGATAGTAGTTACTGGTACTACCTGGCCTGCTCTATTCTAGTTTGAGTCTGCAGAGTTGTGGATAAAAGCAGTTGCCTCTTCACACTTCTGAAAGGTGATCCCTCCTGGTCACAAGACCAAGTATCAGTGCCACTTTTATTTTTATTTCACTAAGTTTTTGGGTCATGTGAACGGGCTCTTAAATAAGTCCAAATGGTGGCTGGATTACAGCCAGAGCTTGGCATAAAACAGACAGCAAAATCTTATATTTGCTTGAAGCAGTGCATGTGTTTATTGGGTAAGGATGATTAGCTGTTAATCACAATAAACATTAATGATCAACCGTTTTATGAAATCTGCTTTCTATTAAATTAACTAACTGTAAAAGGAAGCAACAACAAAGAATTATGTTAGGCTAAATCCACACTCAAGCAGAGATTATATCCCAAGAGTATAATGCTTTGGATCTTAGACTGAAATATATTTTAAGATGGCAGCTTTAATTGAATTAAGCTGGCAAGCTAGTGGACAACAGTCTGGAGTGTAGTAACTACATATTTTTAACTGCAAGAATGATCCACAGGGAATCATTCAGCTCAAATAAATTAGCTCTTCATAAAGAATATTAATATATTAAATAACACAGGCTTGAGTTTCTTAAGCATAGCACACAATAGCAGCAAAGAAACACAGAGCAAATGAGACAACAATGGCAATCAGCACATTGAAACAATGCAGATTCCCACATCAACAAGGGCATGGAAAGGTTCACCAAGTTCCCAGTGCACCCTATGAGATGAATTACATGTGGGTGGGAACAGGCACCTTGGTCCAGGGCTACAAATTACCCACAACATAGTGTGACTAGAGCTAGATCAAGACCCTTACCTTTATTTCAATCAAGTGCTGTTTAAAATGGTAAAATGGTTCTAAAATTGTGAAAAGACCTTCATGCAGCTTGCCTGCTCAGGAAAGGAACCAAAGAAAGCCAGTGTGCAAAGTCACAGTGTTTCCTCTGGGTTTCCTATGACCTTCACCAAGCTATGCAGATACAAAATTTAAGTACCAAAATGGAAGAAGTGAACTGAAGCAGAAACACACAACTCAACCCAACCAAGAAGAAACTAGTACTGATCTTAACAGGACTTCAAGTATGTGTAGGAATCTAGTTTTAATGAGATAACAAACACAATAAAACTTCAACCAGCTGTTCAGTCAAAAAGCAGGAAATGTTTGTCAGCACCACACAAGCACCATGTAAAGCTGTTGTGTTGTAGAGAACAGGGAAGAAAACGCAAACACCGTGGAGTCATTCTTTTAGTAAACTGAAGTAAAGGGTACAAAATAAGGGTTTCCCACTTGCTCGTAAGCATGAGGAGAGAGCAGGAGGGTACTTGCCCTCCAAATCTCCTCTGGGGTGTCAGCTACCCAAGGACATTTTTAATCTGCTTTCTTTCCAAGTCCTTAGAGGAAATCCTGCTGGACAGGTAGAGAGGGGTGTGTGTGTATATATATGTGTGTGTGTGTGGAAAGCATACATGGTTAGAGGTTAAGCACATTCCTTGCACACACCCCTTGCACTTCCTATGCAAATACCCACCCCACCCTTGCAGTTGTCTGATGTGCACACACCTCCCACTGTCACTCCTTCCCTCTCCTTCATCTTACACAGTACAGGAGATGAAGGTTTGAGAATACCTTATTTGCTCCATTAATTATGAAAAATCTAAAATTTTAGTTTTCGAAAGAAGCTTCTCCCGGTCTAAATGGGTGCTGGATGGCCATAACCTTGAACAGATCAAATACTTCAGTTATCTAGGGCTCACACTCCATCATACAGGATCTTGGAAGCACCACTGGCAAACCCCCCTTCAAAAGACGGAGATCACAAAGCTAGCCATACTCAGATTCTTTTTCACAAAGGGCAGCAAATATGTTCCAGCAGCCTTAAGGGTTTTCAACGCAAAACCCGTTTCCTAACTCCTGTACGCTGCAAATGTCTGGCATAATGGGGACCTGCCAAAGCTAGATGGCTTTCAGGCAAAATTTCTACGATCTCTGCTGCAGGTACCTAACTGCGTCCCCAACTCCATACTTCTGTTAGAAGCTGGTGAATGCCCAATTTCAACTAAAGCGTGGTGGGCTGCCCTAAAACACCGGCTCAGGATTTCAGTGTTTGATCTAGGGAAGGGTTTGTACCAACTCCTGACTAGCGAATGGCAGAAAACCATGGCTAAAAAAGCCACCTCTATTGGTCCGTCACCCCCCCCCAACTGTATTAGCTGGGTTATGAAGGCGCCCAAAAGACGTTAAAGCAAAGATTATGGGATAATGCACACAGTGACTTGCGATCTCAATCACACGCAGTCTGTAGTCCACTGGCAGTAGCAGTACAATATGGGTATGTCTTTAAGTTAACATCTTTAAAACCTGACAGTACCAAACTATCGAAGGCTTTCCACCAAAGCCAGACTAAACGTCTTTCCTTCTGCAGTGTTGGATGGCAGGTTGAGAGGAGTTCCCTACCAGGACAGACTTTGCTTGTGTGCTCAAGACATCGATTCCATAAAACATATTTTGTTGCACTGTGCAAAATATGAGCAAGCCAGGGCTGAACTGATACTACCCTTGCTGGTACCTTTCCCGGGAAAATCAGAGGCTCACTATGTCAGATTCCTATTGGAAGACCAGACAAATGCTAGAACATTAGCAGCGGCAAAGTTTTTATTGGTGGTTGCAAGAACCAATGATCTCTATCTTTTGAACAAAATGCTTGTTTAACCTGGAGGTAGGCTGTATGAATTGTGTATTGCTTTGTAACGATGTGTTGGGTCTCTGGACCGTAATAAAGATTGTTGTTGTTGTTGTATTTGCTCAGGTAACATATAATTATTTTCTCAGTGCCAAGCTAAATGATAAATATGTGTATGCACTCAGATGTCTTGTTTTTACTTTGAAAACAATAGCTCGGGGATAACCCAGACTGGGACCATGGCAGGCAAGAAGGAAGGGTTTAACCTTCTTTACCTATAGCACAGTAAAAGCACCCCCCTGAGCTGCTGCTTTTCCTGGGAGAGAAGCAGGTACAACACTCCTATGCTATATTCAGCTATATCTCACCTAACGCTAAACTGAGTAGGCTGTTCAGTGTTTATAGGCCTTGAGGTTGTTGCAGGAGGACAAAGTCTTACCTTTCAAAGGGTCCTTCTTCCTCTTATTCTCAACCCCTTTTTGCCTGCCTAGAACCCTCCTTGACAGGCTCTCCAGTTAGTATCACCACCTACATGGTTCTCCCTAGCAACTGCATGTGATTGCTCATGTGTTTTGTTTACCATATCACACAAGCAGCACCTGGCCTCTTGGGATGTATGTTTCTTGTGTGGTAAGGAAATTGTGACATCAGAGGAACCAGAAGCCTTTCAATGTACTGAACTGGTACACAGCAAACACTGAGGTAGTAACAGTGGTGGACTTGGGGCTTTAAAATTTCAGCAGTGTCCTGTGCAATGCCAAAATTGGGTGCGTGCCCTACCTCTTGCCTTCAATTACTCACCACTGTTGCAGTGTTACCTGCGGCACCCTCTCAGCTTGGCGCCCAGTGTGGGCAATCGGGTCTCACTCCCCTAAATCCGCCTCTGGTGATAATAAATCAGAGTGGTTTGGGCAAGAATGATGGGTCTTTTGCACAGATAAGAATTTCAGCAATCATGCATCATCATGGAGGTCTGACAAACACCACCTCTGTTGAATTTTTCTCATTCACACCACCAGTAAGTGTATAGGAAGCCCTGTCCTCCTTTCCATCCAGGCCCTCTAAAATGGACACGAATCTGATTATCAAAGGATCCAACTTCCAAGTAAGTATGTATAGGTTTACAACCTTACAGCACAAACTGAACATATTTAGACATCTTGCAGGTCAAGGGGACTTATTTGCAAGTAAATTTGGAAGTAAGTCATGTTGAACTCAGTGGGACTTGCTTCTAAGTAAACTTGCATTACAGACAAATTCAGACACTGAGGGAAACACCACTTTGCAGTTTACCACAACCAAAGAATAAGTTTGCAGTCTTATAGCCCTTAACCTGGAAGTTAAGTGCCATTAACTTTGATGCAACTTGCTTCTGAGTACCTTGAGGGCCGCTTACTCTGAAATAACTCCCAAGTAAGTTCAACAGGGCTTATTCTGAAGCAGAGGCCTACAGGATGACAGCCTCATGGGCTAGTCATATAAATGTTAACTAAGCAGTAAGACCCGTTGACTTTAGTGTGACTTTCTCCCACTTGAGGCTCACGTTATCCGGAAGGAGATTCCAGAGGGTCAGCTGTGTTTGCCAGAAGGAATGAAGGGAGAGCAGTCTGTAGCAGCCCTGGGCTGGACCCAGACTTGAGAAGAGACACACGGACATCAACTGGGTTTGTGTTAGTCATAACTCTTATTTTATTTCAATGGATCTACTCTAAGCAGTCAGCCTCCTTGGAGGTGCAATGGCCATCTGTCATGGATGATCTAGCTGAGATTCCTGCCTTGAAGTGGGCTGGACTAGTAGTGGGTTCCAATTCCACGATTCTGTGGTTCTGTAGGAAAGTCCCTAAGGAAGAGCGGAGCTGATTCCCCTCGCTCGGGTGCGCAGCGATTCCCAGGGCGCAACTCCCGCGTTCAGGAAAAGCCTTCCCAAGAATATTGGCTCCACCCAAAGGCACAGATTCCTTCGACATTGTAGCGCTGCTGCTCCCAAGACGCGGGTGGCAAAGGCGGCGACCCACATTAAAGCCAGCCTGCGCCCCCCCCCCCCGCGAACAACCACCACCGCCTCTCGGCGAGGAAGCCCAGCTCAGGTCCCGAGGCCGACGGAGGCCTACAGAGGAGTAAGCCCCGTGCTCTCAGTGGGCCTTCCTCCCCGGGGACCTGGGGCGGGAAGGTCCTCCGTCCGGGCAGGGCGGCGGCGGGGGAGGCTGCGCTCGCCCACCTGAGGAGGAGGAGGAAGAGGAGAGCGGGGCGCGCGGCCGCCGCCCCTCGCTCCTCTCCCCGCTTTGGGGCGCGCGGCGGAGGCTCACCTGGCGGAGGCTCACCTGGCGTCTCCGGCTCCCCTGCCTCGGCGAGGCGCGCCTTCCTCTGGCGCCGCTCCTTCCGCCTCTGGGCCGGGCCGGCCTCCCGGGCTGCAGGAACCGGCTGGGACGGGCCTCGTCCCTCGGGCTGCAGGAGGAAGCAGCCTCGCCGCCCCCGGCCGGGAAAGGCCCTTCTGGGGAGGAGGGGGCGCCTCTTCGCACCTCAGGGAGGACCCGGCTCCTCACGGGGAGCCTCTGAGGGGCCACAGCCTCATCTTCGCAGGAGACTTGCTGGAAGCTGCTAGGGGCTCTTCCCCCCTCGATGCCCTTCATGTCCTGTGTGCTCCTTGGCCGTGGCCAGGATCCTTTGGGGACAACAGAATTGACAAGTTGCTATAATTATGATTCTCCATAATTTTTTTTTTGAGACTACAATTCCCATCATCCCTGACCGCTGGTCCTGTTAGCTAGGGATGATGGGAGTTGTAGTGCCAAAAACATCTGGAGGGCCCAGTTTGCCCGCGCCTGGAATATTATGTAAGAAATGCTGCCTTGTTTTTAGGCGGGACAGTTTTGGTTCCAGGTTGTTAGGTACTCAGCCACGGCAGTTCACTGTGATGCCTTTTCTAAAAGGGTCAGTTTCTTTTTCCGGTATCAACAGTTGTGTTTGGGGGGGGGGGTGGAGCTGTTACAGGATACTTTGGAGATGGGTCTGATGAACTAGGATTAAGGGGGCACTACTAAGGACACGGGTGGCGCTGTGGGTTAAACCAGAGAGCCTAGGGCTTGCTGATCAGAAGGTTGGCGGTTCGAATCCCCACAACGGGGTGAGCTCCTGTTGCTCGGTCCCTGCTCCTGCCAACCTAGCAGTTCGAAAGCACGTCAAAGTGCAAGTAGATAAATAGGTACCGCTCCAGCGGGAAGGTAAGCGGCGTTTCCGTGCACTGCTCTGGTTCGCCAGAAGCGGCTTAGTCATGCTGGCCACATGACCCGGAAGCTGTACGCCGGCTCCCTCAGCCAATGAAGCAAGATGAGCGCCGCAATCCCAAAGTCGGTCACGACTGGACCCTTTACCTTTGCCTTATGTATGATTAGCATGTTCTTAATATCAGAATGAAGTTTATCACAGGTGCACCAGCTGACCCCCTAACATGTTTGGCTGAAAGAAAAATGGCCTCTGCACAGCTACATGCATACCAGCTTCCCAACCTATTCGTTCACAGCATCAAAGAACCAGGCTTTGAGCAAAGTTTCAGCCTTGGGGCCTGTAAGAATTGTAGAGTGTAATTTACTTTGTTAGGGGTGGCAAAGAGGGAAAGTACGACTCTCCAGAGAGGGAGTTTTACCCCCAGAGGTGTCTTGAAACAGAATAAATCAAATAAGCTGTGACATTTTTTAGAACTTATTCTGCTGTGTGTGGGTTTTTTTCAGCTGAGAAAAGTCTAGCAAAAGGGTGTATGAAATGCACAGGGGTAAGAATTTGCCTTATATAATCCACCATTTTGAAAAATCCCCTAGCTGCGTGCATGATAACAAAACACTTAAACATATGGTATTCTTATGCTTTGTCACAGCCAGCTCTCCAGGCAGGCAAAGGCCCATGAAGGAGAATTCAAGCATATCGTCTTCACCCATGCCCACTAGCACCATCAAGTGATAAAGTGCTTGTTGGACTCTGCCCATGAGTGTACGTTGGATAGCAAGGCGCAGCGAAGCCACGTGTTTGTCACATTCATGCTTTAGTTTATTTATTTAATAGCATTTTATATCTTCATAATATCACAGTGAAGTTTAACGCAACAAATACATTAAGGCAGAAACAAGTGCAGGTTCACGAAGCACTAAAAACTCAGCCATATGTGACCTTCGATGAGTTGACACCTCTCAGCTGAATGTGCCTCACTGGGATGGATGTCGTGAGGATAAAATGGAGAGGCCACTTAGAGCTCCTTAGAAGGTGCAATATAAAATATATAAATAAATACATAAATAAAAATGTACTTGTGAAAAGGCTTCTTTTCATTTCTATTGAGTGCTGCCTTTTTGCTTCATAAACAGAAATGTTTATGAAGTTACATTTTACTAGATTTACTCAAGAAGAAAATTCTGCAGTAGCTAAACTTTAAAAAGGAAAAACAGCCCAATTATGCCCAGAGTGTGATGTCTCTTTCTTTTGTCACAAGCTTATTCCCCACCCCCGAGACCCTCTTACCTATTACCGTATTTTTCGCCCTATAGGACGCACTTTTCCCCCTCCAAAAATGAAGGGGAAATCTGGGTGCGTCCTATGGGGCGAATGCAGGCTTTCGCTGAAGCTTGGAGAGCGAGAGGGGTCTGTGCGCACCGACCCCTCTCGCTCTCCAGGCTTCAGGAAGACATCCGCAGCCTAGGCAGCCCTGCGGGAGTTCCTGCAGGGCTGTCTAGGCTGTGGATAGCAGCCTGCTTCCCGGTGTGAGGGGCGCCCTGAAGCAGAGCGCCCTGAAGCAGAGCGCCCCTCGCGCCGGGCAGACATCCGCAGCGTGTTGGAGCCCTGCAGGAGTTCCCCGCAGGGCTCCCCACACTGCGGATAGCAGCCTGCCGCCCGGCGCGAGGGGCGCAGAGTGCCCCGCGCGCTGGGCAGACATCGGCCAGCCCCACAAGCTTGGGGGACAGCAGGGAGGCGCAGCACCGCCATCCCACTGTTCCTCAACCTGTTTCGGTTTCCCCGACCTGGTTTTGGGGGGGAAATAAAGGGAATTTCCCCCCCCCTTTATTTCCCCCCCAAAAAACTAGGTGCATCCTATGGGACGGAGCGTCCTATGGGACGAAAAATACGGTACATACCCTGAGGAGAATTCTGAGTTCCTCTAAAACTTTGCAGCTTCATTTGCTTTAATTCCCTCAGATGAGCACACATGAGAAGATAAATCTATGTTGTGTTCTCAAAATAGGTTTTATGGGAAAGAATAGGGTAAGCAATAACAAGACAGTAAGCCATCAGCAATCTGTGCTGATCAATGTAGCCCAAAGCCAACCCCTGCCCATTGCAAAAAAATAAAATAAAAAATCATTGTGCTGACTAAGGCAGGACCTTCAACTTATCTCATGATGTGGCCAGGCCAGCAAGTGACAACAGTTCATTGCTCTTTGGGTCACTGCTGGGCTCATTTCATGGGACTTGTGCATGAAAATACCAATGATGTTTAATTAACTTTGCCTCATATCTCATTCTTTGCACACAGTTAAGCTACAGAGAGAAACTGGTCTTTCTCCTCTCTGTGATCATATAAAATCTTAAGCACGTCATGTAAATGAGCAAAGGTTCCTGTCCAGCTGGTTGGGGAAATGGCGAGGATCCAGGAAGGCCTGCAAGGAGTGATAAAAGAAACTGATTGCAGCCGTCAAATGCAATGCTGTTCATCTTTCCTGCTGGCCCATCAAACAGTAAGTATCCTTTCTGAAAGAAAAGATAAACACAGAATGCTCATATTTTTCCTTTCCCTAAATAGACTTCTGCATGGGCTCACAGGCAGGCGTACACACACACACACACCAGCATCCTGGCACGTGTTGTTGTTTGAAGATCCCCAAATGCAGGGGCTTTTTTTCCTCCTTGAGCAAAGGCAGCTGGTGAACTATAGGAAAAATATTAAAACTTTTCACAGAAAGGGCTTAATCCACAATCTGAAATTCACAGAAGCATTAAGTCATTATTCAAATGAAAAGCTGCATTTGCCCATTAACATATTTTCATCAACCAAAAAGCAAGATGCTGATACGAGGGATGATCTATGCATTCCTATTTATATGGTAATTGACTGGTTAGGGAGTTTTCTCTGTTATTTTCCTAGGATGTGCTACGTGTCAATTAAAACAATGTTTTTAGCTACCGTTCTAATGAAACCAGACATCGTTAAGAAACCATTTCTTATGTGTAACCACTGATGGAGAAGTGGGGGACATCTAAAGTCAAGCATTTTGTGCAACCTTCATAACTATCAGCTTTTGACTTAACTATGAAGGAAAATGGCTAATTATTATTTTTGCCCGGTCAATGTTTTCTGCCTGTCAAATTTGCTGTAAATAAGCATAAGAACATTGCCTCCCCTCCTGTGCATTTACATACTGAGAACATTGATTTCATTGAGGAACCCCCCCCCCACCAACTCTCCCCTCCCACAAAAGCAAACAAGCCTCCCTCATATCCAAGATGTAATAGTTCAGTGGCTTGAGTTCTTTTGCTGTTGTCAATCAGGCTTCATTTCAAGAGGGGAAACATCTTTTGAGAACAGATTTGCAAGTGAAATTCCATCATGTTCAAAGCTTTGCCTCAACTCATCATCATGCAAGAGATGAAACATAGCATCCAACATTAATTAAAATGGGCACATTTCATCATTGCCATACTACTGAGGAATGTGGCTCAAGCATGACCAGGAGGGATGCGTGGCACAGGGCAAGGAGGAGCCCTGGGTGCTGCCTCTGAGTGCCCAACCACCAGGAGTTATTCAGAAAAGAAAGGGGTGGGGCACATAACTGGCACAGATCATCTTCCAGAACTTTTCTGCTGTTGGAAGCCACAGTCTTTTCCTCCTCTTTGCTTCATATGTGGGTACACGTTTCTCTCCTGTTACAGATAGGTAGCCGTGTTGGTCTGCCATAGTCAAAATAAAAAAATTCCTTCCAGTAGCACCTTAAAGACCAACTAAGTTAGTTCATACCAAGAACTAACTTAGTTGGTCTTTAAGGTGCTACTGGAAGGAATTTTTTTATGTTTCTCTCCTGTTATGCATGTGTTTTTTTCTAAATAAATAGATGCTACAATAAAACACTACATGCTAGAACACTCTTCACCTATGGAAATTAGAATTAAGTTCTTTTAACTTCACTTAAATAAACAAGACAGAATTATATTATAACTTCTTGTAATGTGGATGAGGTTTCCTATAGTTCATGCTGAAATATATGCTTAATATGTGAGCCCCAAAGCAGACTAGAAACCCCACTCAATTCTATGTCTGTCACCTTGCAACAATAAATGAAGCACTCCATTTCTAGGTGGAAAGGTACTGGTACATGTTTTTAATAAAAACCATCACCATTTAAACTTAAAGTACTGATCAATTACATTTCTTGCTGCATTGCCACATACCCAAAACATTATGGCCTGATTTCCATATGCATGCATGTCACTTGATATGGGCAAGATGAGGCCATACAAAAGTTCCGTCTGTGATGTAATATCTATGACAGCCCATTCATATGTGCAGATCATCATGAATGCTGCAATCATCCAAATGTGACCAGCTGTGAGCTATATAGGCCTTGCTATAATGCTACAGCAACCAGTCATTTTAAGAGTCACAGCATTTATCTTGCCATGCAATGTAAACAAGTCTAGTCACTTCCCTCACAGACGGTGTTTTGATAGACACAGAAATTTAACCCCAAGAGTTAGGTTAAGGTTTATACTGTCTTGATATGCATTCTGTCAAATTCCAAGGTGTAGTTGGAAGCCAAAATTACTTTAAGTGCTGCTTATTGAGTTTAAACACTGTTCTGTAGACTGTTTTTTTTACTATTCTCATTGCAGCGATGAATGCTGAACAGAAAAACTGACAAACAAATGAAAAGACTAACAGAGCCTAGAAGTCAGTGAAAGCAAGCTGGTAATTGATGGGCTGATTGATATACACTTGAGCAGTCCAGGCTGTTAATAGGAACTGCAATCACAACAAATTGGCTTTGTGACCAGCCAAAAATAATCTGCTGGTCTCAGCAAAGCAAGCTCATTGAATTTCCCTCCACATGCCTAGGAACTGGTGCCAAACACAAGTATACATACCAAGAATTGTGGGTGGTTGTTAAAGAAAGTGCAGAGCTGCAAATTTTGCACACTTATGAGGAAATTATGCCTTTTGCTAAGGTTGTCACCTTTTGTTTCTGGCAGGTTTTGTGCCCTAAAGTGCTGCACATCTGACAGAAATTCAGTAGCTGCAGATTTCCCTGCAGGGATCTGCAGGGATGGGGAAGGCTTTATTTGTTGAATTTCTGCCTGTTGGAACTGCATACTCCACCCTGCCAGAGAGAGAGGCGGTAGTCCCATTCCATTGCACTAAACAGACAACTACTCATTGTGTAACAAGAGCTACTCGGCTAGAAAAAACAACCACCCCTGTGGGAATAGAATGGACAGCGGTTGACAAAAGGTCTGGATGTATGCTGGAAATCTTCAAGAGGGATATAGGTAGCATTCCATGGTAGACAGGAAATGGACTTGTTTTAGTCTGTGGAAGGTGCCATAAACCAGTCTTCTCCAACCTGATGCTCCCAGATGTTTTGGATGACAGCTCCCACCAGCCCCATCTAGCATAGCCACTGATCAGGAATGATGCAAGTTGCAGTTGAAAACATCTGGAAGGCACCAGGTTGCTGTAGATAGGGCAGTGGGAAATGCTTAGCTACACTTTGATGTGCTCAGCAGCTGGATGGCATCCAAAACTTGTGGTTTGCCTAAACCACAAGTACCAATTATCAAATATCCAACTGGGAATGGCTGTTTGATGGCAAACATACCGTTTTTCGAGACTTCCCCAGTGGAAGGAGAAACAAGCATGAATGAAAATGAACAGTAGGTTATGACTGTAGCATTATCTTTGCTGCCAACTCTGCTTTGTGATGCCATTCAGTCGGCTTGTTGATTTAGAGCAGTTTCTTCATTTATCACCAGCAAAGTGCTGTTCACCCTGTTGAGAAGTAACTTGTGCTATTTATGCAAGAATGCAAATGTGGACAGGAACTATTTATCAAGCCAAAATATTAGCTTTGTTTGGGACCATGGGAGTTAGATATTAGCCACACAACTGTAATTGCAAAAACCCACTGAAGAGCCTGTCTTTTTGAAATGATTGATGTTCATCATAAACCATAAACCAGCAGCTTGAGAGAGCTGGACCAAACCAGACACAGTCAGGTAGCAGCAAGAGAGGAGCATTGAGGGAGCGGTAACTGCGGCAACAGGGTTTGCCATCCACTCGGGGCATAGGTGGGGCTGTGACTCCCCATTCTCCATTCCTTCCTGAAAATGGCTCTCACCTAAATCTAGCTGCTGCTGAATACCATAAACCAGGAGCTACAGTTCAACCATATCTGGAGGGACACAGATTAGCCCCCCGCGTCTTGAACTGAAAGTGTGCATTGGAGTAGTGAAGGTGTACTAAGCACTGTTCAAGGCAAGTGGAAGGCTGCTCTGGGTTCACATCCAGGGCCAGGCTGAGATTTGTGGGCCTGCAAAGGGATAGATCTTCACTAGGACCTCTCATTGAGCCGGCAGTTTGAAATACAGTGTCATAAAGAACAACTATGGGCCACCTAGAACCAAGGTTCTTGAAAAAATGTTGGACTAAGTAGACCTTGGTCGGATCGATGAAGGCACTCCTTGTGTTCTTGAACACATACTCAGGATCTCTTAGCACTTTGTAATTGTGTCTTTAGCTCTGAGAAATCCTGATTATTCACTCTTTTTTGCAAATTCAAAACATACAAGTAGACCACAGAAGAATTCTAGTAAAACCAAAAGCCAAACAAGTAGGCCACCACTAACTTAACACACCAACTGAAATATCTTTTGATGGTACTTTCATTGCACAAACTATTGTGTTCACTGGCAGCTCTTTCAGCTACAGGAGAGAATGAGCTGGCTTTGAATACGAACTTCCCAGGCTGAACCACAGCATAGGAGGGACACTGGCAGTTCAGCTGCAATTACCTTGCCTGTACTATCTTTGTGCTGTAGATAAAATAGCTCAGTCTCCAGGGAGTCTTCAATTTTTATACTTCTTCAGCATTACATTCGCTCTAAGAAAGAAAGCAAAGCACGATATACCCTTCTTTCCCATGAGATCACCTTCTGCCAGCACACTCCTGGATGCTATTTTGCTAATAAAATGCTTAGACAACCGTTCTCTCCCAGACCATTCTTGAGCCAGGCTATTCCTCAGTCATGTTTTGATATACACTCATTTCATCCAAAAGGAAGCTGTACACCAGGGATCCAGCCTGTACAATGAGACCATCACACATAGTTTGCTGACAAAGACAGAAGAGGACACAAAAATCATGTGCAGCTTTACACATCTCATCTCACTTTTTGCATTGCTTCTTCCTGACAGCATTGCTATGCGCAACCAACTTCAAATGGTTCCACGGTTGCAACTTTCACTTGGGTTTGGTTTCCTTTGGAAAGGGGTCACTGGAGGCTTATGGCATTTTGTAAAAATATGACTTTATTGACAAATAGGCAAGTTGAGCATAAACTTAAACAAACCAAAAGACAGCCTAATCTACTGTTCCACTTCAGATTACAGGTATCCCCAGCCATCTTCTCTCTCCAAAACTGTACTTTTTGTCAGGAGCACAGCCTACCCTCAAGTAGGACCCTGGCAGAGACACATGCCTGACTGGCATGTTCTCTCCCTCCTGGTCTTTCGTCCGGGAGCTTCAAAAACTTTCTTCTGCCTGAACATCACAGCGACCGATGCCAACAGACACCAGCACACTTAGGGATCCGCAGAGTCTTCACGGCTTGTGTGACAGACCTCAGGAACTCAGCATTTTGGCTAATCTACTTTATTTAAATATAAACACACACGGAGCACTGCAACATGGCTCCCTCTCTCTAGCATCAGACAGCAAAGAGAAAGAACAAAGGACAATAGTCCCACTTCACAGAACACAGTAACACAAACATCCTGTCTCCGTCACTTCCCACTTTTTTGGAGTCAAAACATAGACCGTGATAGACAAAAAGCCCATGACTGCAGTCACGGAGCAGGAATTCTAACACTTTTGTTCCTGTCGCACACCCTTAAGATTGCAGCATACAGTGGTACCTCTGGATGTGAACGGGATCCGTTCCAGAACCCCGTTCACATCCAGAATCGAATGCAAGCTGCATCTGCGCATGCGCGGGTTGCTGCTTCTGCGTATGTGCGTGACATCATTTTAACCGTCTGCGCATGCGCAAGCAGCAAAACCCGGAAGTAACGCATTCCGTTACTTCTGGGTCGCCGTGGAGCGCAACCTGAAAGTGCTCAACCTGAAGCAACTTCAACCCGAGGTATGACTGTATTTAACTAGGGAACAGGAAAGGTCTGGTTTTGCCATATTCAGAAGATACAGTGAAGATCCGGCTATGAAAGCAATCATCTAATGATTAGCTTCCATGGAAACACATCATGTAAATATCCCAGGCTGTTATTTGTTAAGTGCCAGAATCTGGCCAGGTTTTGGCTTAAAGCAACCCACACTGATAGCTCTATTCACATAAATGTGATAGTAAAACCCATTACAATATAATATCACCTACTGAAGCACCCCTTAGTAGAAATGACTGAGGGATTGCTTCAACGTGCCTCATTTAGAATACCTGCTACACTAAATAGGCTGGACCACTCTCCTTTGGTACTCTGGAATAATTTATACAACCAGTAGAATCCAATCTTTTTTGGACAGTACTGCTTCAGGAGAGGCTATTAAATGTACCCCCACATCAAAGCCTTGTTGGTAGAAAACTTGCTTGCTGGGGAGAAAGTTGAGCTTAATTTCACTCAGTGAGATGCACACACAGCGGCAGCAATGGATGTGGCACACTCCTTGGAGGCCGAATCTGCTGCTTCCTCGGCAGCCAATGCCGTCTCTACAGCAGGCTCTCTGCAGATCGGAGGCCCTGCTGGTCTCCTCCCAACCCAGGGAGGAAAAGGCAGGGAATGCCCTCTGCGGTCTCCTGGGCTCTGCACCCACGCAGGAGGATTCAGATCCGGCCCACGATGACCTTTGATTCCTCACCATGTTCTCAATGTGGAGCTTTATTTCCCCCTTGTTTCCCATCTTCACTCACCCTTTCTTCCATGGCAGGGGCAGGGAGCATTCTACGGTTCACCTCAGGTGCTAACATGTATTGAGCCGTCCCTGATGGGAGAGCTGAGTGTGGTGCAGTCCAGAAAAGAAGCCTGCCTTCTTGATCTGCTGATTCTATAAACTAGTTCTCTGAGTTGCCTTTAGGCAAGACAATTCTACATGACTGAGGGCTTGTCCACACACCCACTTCTCCCATGCTTTCTTGGCCTGCATCTGAGTGGTTTTGCCTTTGCCTTGCCCCTTTCCCCCAGAAAATTTGCTTTTTGCACTAAACTGGAATGAACGGCAATCAGTAGGAAACCCAGCTGCCGTTTGTGTCAATTCAGTGCTAAACCACGGGTTTTCCTTGGAGAAAGTGGTGGGGAAAACAGAAGTGTGCATGAGTCCTGAGTCATAGGTTGTGTACACACCATTTACTCTGGCTCCAGTGCGCTCCCACCATGGGCACTTGATCCTTTATAGACATGGTGTGAGCCACAATTCATATCTATTCTGCAGTTTCTTGATAAATAATGCTGTTTGATGTGCTTTTCCTCAAACCAGCTTCCATCCAGTTAGAAAATGCAAGTCGCAGGTAAGCTCCATTTGAGACAGCTGTTGCCTATGTGCATGCACAGATGACATCTTCATGACAGTTTGGAGGAGGGGTTGCAAGCGTGGAGGAACTGAGCAGGTGATGTGCCCCTTTTTCTTTTTTATGATGTGCCCCTTTCTGGTGTGTACAGCAACATGCAAATGTGACTTCAAACGCAGCACAGAAAAGCGACCTTGCTGTATTTAAAGCAGCTAATGCATACATAGCCTCAGTCATTTCTGTTGCTGCCTGCTGCTTTTGTTTGGAGCTATGGTGCATTCCAGTGGCCAATATGGTTAGCAGCAATGTGCTGCCTCTTGGAGAGGCTTAAAACAGTTGTAGTCTCAGTATTTCTGATGAAGGTCTATGGACAAGTCTAAGGAAGGCAGGGTTCCAAGATAAGCTGAATGAAGGAGAAATGCAGAAGATCATTAGACATTGATAGAACAGGCAGAGACTAAGGGCAGCCGGTAATTGGAATCAATACATATTAGCATTTTAAAAGCCATAATTTCATAGCACTTCAATTAGCTGAAACTGAAGCAGGAAAGAAAACAGATTAGTTCAATCCACGGAAACATAGTGGCTTGAAGGTTGATGGGTAGAAACAGGCAGGTTGTGATGGTGTTGATTCATCTGTCAAAGTAAGCAAAGAGGAATCACATATTCAAAAGAGAACATTTGCCATGGTTCCTTTAGGACAGTTTGTCTGTGGTGGGAAGATAAGTTGGATAGACCCAGAATGGCAGTTTTCAGGCCAAAGAAACTGATTAGCAGGAAGATGCAGGACAGACCAAAAACAAAAAACAAAAAAGAGTACATGTTCATGAAATGCATATTTAACTTTCGAAATTTGCATCCACAGCTTGTGTTGTTGACAATAACCTAGATTACTTGAAAAAGAATTAGTCAGATTAATGGAGTGATAGAACCTCTATGTTTAAGTGCAGTGTACCTCTGAGTATCAGGTGATGGAGACAAACAGCATGCCTATTACAGTCACTTCTGGGAAGCCCACAAGCAAAGAAGGTGGGGTTCCCAGAAGCAAGTGTGCCTCTGAGTGTGCAAAGTATTTTTTAAAAGGCCAAAACACTCACCTTTGAACCTCCCCCCCCCTTTTTATGATTTTTATTTTAAAATATATGTTATCCTTTTCTAGTACAAAATATAACTGATTAATACATTAACATGATTAGCATCAGGATGGAAGAGGCAAAGTCAATTTTTCTTGTGATGATGCTATGATTTAAGTGATCCCTGTAAGACCATGAAGTCTACCAAGTTGCTCCACTGAGGGAGGGACCATCTTGGTTTTCACATTCATTTAGGGCAGGGTGTGAAAAACCTTCAGCCCTCCAAGTAGAATGGTAGAATTGGAAGGGACCCTGAGGGTCCCCCAGCAATGCTGAATCCCATCATCCTTAGACACTGACTGTGCTCGTATTTGTAGTTCAGCAACTTCTGAAGGACCAAAGATCCCCCACATCTGGTTTAGGGAAAAGCTTTCTCTCATCTGGGTCTCCCTCCCTGTCTCCTTCTCTGATGTGTGTCTCAATTCTGATGCTCTTCTGCTCCACATCCTAATTAAACCGTACTTCACACACTTAGACAGTTTCTATTATTTGATGCCTCCCATTTGTGCATTTAAATCAACCCCCCCCAACCTTGTGCCCCCCAGATGTTGTTGGACTACAACTCCCATAAGCCCAGACAGCATGTCTAATTGGCAGGAATGATGGGAATTGTTGGAGGGGTTTGTGCTGCTTTGGATTATTTGCTTCAGTTTCAAGGCACGATTTCCGCTACCTGCTTACCTGCTTCCTCAACATTCTTGGACCCCAGCCTTGAGAGAGCAACTCATATTTGTTAGGAAGGCACTCTGCTTTGCTGTCATCCTGAGCATGTGTCTTGTGCCTAACTCTGCACACTGCTAGGCAGTCACACAGCATGTATGGTGGTACCTCTGGTTTCGTACTTAATTCGTTCCGGAGGTCCATTCTTAACCTGAAACTGTTCTTAACCTGAAGCACCACTTTAGCTAATGGGGCCTCCCGCTGCTGCTGCGGGAGTTCTTAACCCGAGGTACTATTTCTGGGTTAGTGGAGTCTGAAACCTGAAACGTATGTAACCTGAAGCGTATGTAACCCAAGGTACCACTGTATTGGAAATTTGCTTATCCTCATTACCCAAGGACTCTGGATGTACTGTATCAAATGCCTTATTCTGCACTTGACTCTTTGCCATATGTAGACCCCACAGGGGCTGGCCTATTGTTTAGTTGTTCAGTAGCCCTGAGAACAAAAAGCAGCCTCGGCTGGTAATTTAGTCAATCATTTACATTAGTAAAGGATCCCCACACCCAGGTCTGCACACTGAACCCCTTTTGCATGAGATGTACCAGAACCTAGTCTTCCTATTCTCCTTTGTATATGGTGCCTTCCCCTTTCCACTCATCACCAGTGCCTGAAATTGTGTGTCCTCAGTGAGCTTCCTGAATGCACCTACCTTTTCTCCTCCTTTTTAAAAGAGCATGCAACTTCCATGATAGGTCACCCCTCTCCTCATGAAACAGAGTCTCTTCTCCAGGAGACTATGCCGCTCAATTCAGTCTTGCAGTCCTCTCCTAGGACAGACTGCTCCACCCTCAGCTTGTTCCCACCTCCTCTGCCCCTTGCCTCCTCCCCATGTTTATTGTTTTATTTTGCTTTAGGTAGGACCCAAAGGCAGATATCGCTCTTATGTGATTGTAATTGTGGGGCACCGGAATCGTTGCATCACATAATCTTTGATTGTGCTTCTCACTCATCGGCCAGGAGCAAGTTTCTTGATCCATATCTAAAGGGAATCTCCGATGATTCCAATGAAGCCAAACTGAGATATCTACTAAATGGTGAAGACCCCCTAAGATCACTCACGGTTGCCAGATTCTTGATCAGCGTCCTATTGCTAAAGAAGAAAAACGGACTCCTGTGTGGCTCAGATAACCCTTTTAAACCATGATATATGTTTTAGGATGTAACTAGGTGTTATCACCACTGATGTCTTTTATTAATTTATGAGCAGAGGGCGATGTTTAAGTTGCAAATTTCTTGTAATGTATGTTGTTGGTCTTTTGCTTATTTTGCTTTGGTTCTTGTCGGTTTTTGTAAGTTTTTAGCTGTTTTAAATTTGGAGGTTTAAGTATATATATGTTGGTGGGAAACTGTTGTGTGACGGGCCAGTGGCCGTAATAAATATCAATCAATAGGACCCAAAGGCAACACAAAACCTTGTGCTCTCCCTTGAAGACATTTTCCTGTGTTTGCACCAAATTGTTTGCCCAAAGGCTTGCTTACCTTCCCAGAGCACTCTGGGCTCCTCGTTTTTTGTTGTGTATAACATGTGACTGGGGATAAATTTAACACATTCCACCCCAATATACTGATAATTAGATCCAGTACCTTTGGGCATTAGTATTTATTCCTGGCTGCTGCAGCTGAAAAGCTCTGGCAGAAAAGTTGCCCTCCCCCAACTCCAACTCCCATTTCAAATTCTAAACCTGAGGCAAGAAGGAGCCTCACAAAACACTCATTTGTGATGACACCCGCTTCACCTGCCTTCTGAGAGCATCTTTGAATATATGGACGGACAAAGGGAGCCAAGGAAGGTGGCTGGTTTGTTCCTGGTCTTTCCCAATACAAATGTTGGCAGCTTCTGTATTCCCAGGACTATTCTGTTCTCCAGGTAAGAGTGGACATGTAATCAGGTTCTGTAATTAAGTTGGTGCCTTCTAGCAGCAAATGTTTCCCTCTTACGAAGCACGTGTGCTGAGATGCAGCTTGAACATGGCCTACGAAATCCTAGAGAGACAAGAACGTTAAGTAAACATTGTCTCTTGTTTCTTTGACCCAGACAACACTGCATCTTTTCCTTACAAATGAAAATTGCAGGAAGCTTTATATTTCACTCTGATGAAAATTAGATAGGGCTGCAGATAGACAAACCAAATAGTTGTTTAATGAGAGGGGGTGTGCAGATCTGACCTCTGAGACTTCGCAGGGTCCATCCTCACGCTTTCTCTCGTATAAACCTGGTCTACTTTATTACTCTAGCAGTCAGTGGCTTTCCATGGTGTTGGACAGAGGCTTCTCGCAGCCTTGCTAGTTGAGATCCTATCTAGTTGAGATGTTGGGGCTTTAACCTGGAACAGTCTGCACACAAAGGATACAATCTAATATCAAGCTATGGCTCTTTTCACTGCATCCCCCTGCTCCTAAGGCCCAGTTTCCTAAGCTATGCACTCCTCTTCAAAATGCTAAGATAGATTCCTATCACACCTCTTTAAAAATCTTGGTGAACTTCTTCCCTATTCACGTTTTTAGGCTGGCCAAGACTCTTCTTCTGCCAGAAACATGAATGTTGTACGAACTGTGTGTTTGCCGTAAGTATTCAGTTCACTTTAAAATTATTCTACAAAGGTCTGTAAAGTTATGCTACATTAATTTGTGTATAGGATTTCCTCTGTGTATCATTTTAAGACATATCTGGAGTTCAGTTCCTAATGTGGAGGGGGGTTGGGTGAAAGGTGGAAAGTCTGGTGAAGAGAATAAAGTCTGGGTAGTACTTGAAGGTTTATCCCACAGAACTGTGAGGGTGTATTATGTTTTCAGTGTAATTTAAATGGCATTCTTGTTATTGGTTAAATGAAGCCGAGTTAGGTCCTCAGCCATCAGTGTGGAACCTGTGGCCCTTCAGATGATACTGGACTCCAGTTTCCATCAGCATGGCTAATGGTCAGGAATGATGAGAGTTGTGGTTCAGCATCTAGAGGGCTACAGTTCCCAGCCGCTTACCTAGATAGTAAGTTGTAACTTGGTGCATTCAGTACACACAAATTATGTAAGCACAGGAGTTCTCAATCACTTTGCAAAACACTTCTTTCTAAGGATGTGTGTACACTGGATCAATTATTAAAGGGAGGAAGAGTGCAGGCTGAATGGGATTTACATATATCCAGCATCCAAATTGTGGAATAGCGGAGCAGAAAATGGGGGGGGGGAGGAAAAAAGGAATCTCTCTCCCTCTCCTTTCTACTTATGAGCGTGATGAGAGGAAGAAATGGGAAGAATAGCTTCAGGAGATGAGCTCTATCATGCCTCTCGCTTTGTTCCCGCCTTGCTAGTGTGGAAGGGCCAAAGATCCTCAAGATACTTGTTTGGACTTCTTGAGGAACACTGTGAGAAAAGGAAGCACACCCAGCAGAGCTCATGACAACGTCATACAATTGCAGGTATGGATACCCATCACTCCCACTAATGGGGGACCAAAGAGAGTTTTCCTGAAGCCCAATTTCCCAACACACAGTACATACAAATCAGGAATGGGATGGGTTTCTATATATAGATTGGTCGTGAGGACTTAACTTAGCTTCCGTTAGCACAAGTGAAATGCAGTTTCTGGCAGTGCTTCATGAGACGCATCTGGCTATTTCAAGAATTACGCTTAAAAAAATTATTGGTTTTGTAAGAAAAAACACACAGGAAGCGGTCTCTCAACAGTGCTATTCATACAGCACGCTATTTATTTAAATTTTGTTTAGAACTTTCACTCACTGATTGGTAAAGGGAGTGCTGATGTAGTGAGAAAAACAACCAAAATGGTCATGATAAATCATAAGATTTTACTATTACCTGGCACAATCTTTTTAAAATTAAAACAGACTTTGCTGACTTCTGAATCCTAAATAAATGTTATTCTTCAAAGAACCTAGCTTTTGTTTTTATGGAAGTGTTTGTAAGTAACCCCAAAAGGACGTGTGGCAGGCGGTGGTGGTGGCTGTTGCCATCCAAAAGGATTTAATAGCAGGTGTGGGAAATGTGTACTTAACAAGAGTGTTTGATGAAGGAGACAAAGACAGCAAGAAGTCTAAGGGCAGAGTCACACGGTGCATTCTCAGGCTTGTGTTGCAGGCCGGTTCACACATGCATGCTCAGGATGACCGCAACATTAGATGATGACTTCAGAACTATGAATGGGCCTTCACAGATCAAGGACCACAGATACCTCCTCACTTTACTTCAGATTTAATGGCCCCAATCCAATTAAAACGAACGAGGCTTAAGTTAATTGTCACTAATTTGGCACAGGTTTCCAAAGGGTTGTCAGCTAGGCACTATGAGGTGTGAGTAATCCAGCAATAAGCCAAGTGGTGCACATGAGCCCACAAACCGGCCCCTGGTTTGCTTTTCCAGGGCATCAGATTCACGGTGTTTGGTCCACACTGCTTTGCTGCTTGTTTGCGCCACAGACGGGGCAGCCACTGAGGATGCGTCTTCTCCCCTTTGCAATGCTGGCATGGAATTCTCCCACACCTCAAATACCCTGTTTCTTCTGAAACTTCTTCCTACAGCTTTATGTGAAAGCATCAAATTGGGAAACGTGGAGATTCTCATGCACTCAAATCCTCCAGCCCAATTCATCCGCTTCCCGTTTGTTGCAAGGACCACTTCCATCTACTTAGACCCCAAACCACATTGATAACCTCCATCAATAGGAATCACATAGGCTAGAGGAATGACATAATTACTTTCCAAACCAGTAATCGCCCCTGCGATTTTTTACTTTTTACTGATGCTATCGCTGCACTGTGGAACACAACCATGCAGAAGGAGCTTTGATGGCAGGGAGGCAATGTACACACGCCAGGCCTCAGTGGTGGAAGAATGGGAAGGGGGCAGGATTCCTCTAAGGAAAGTGTGCCACAAGTCCAGTCCAGAGAATGAGAGAGTACTAGTTTTGTGTGCACTATAGCACATGGACACAGCTACCCAGCCCACTATTCCACCAGGTCCTTCACTGTGGGTTTTCCTCTGGTCTCTTGATCCAGGGCAGCAGCAGTATAACAGGGCAGAGGCAGACTGGAGACCCCAGGTTCGTGCTCCCTTGCCTGCCCCCCATGTAGCACCTTTGCCCCAAGCTGCCCTCTGATGGAATGGTGCCGCTTTCAGGGGTTTGACCGGCAGCTGGTGCCACCTGCCCAAGCTCCACTGAAGTCTGTGGAATAGACAGAGACACTTTCCCACAACTGAGGTTCAGTGGTATTACCATTATCTAAACCACGATGATCCATCCCCCCCCCCCGTGTCCCTCCTATGTCATTCTGGTCTGAGGGGCATTCTCTTTATCTGAATTTCTAGCTGCTCAAGAATTTCATATGACCCCCTCGCACCCTTCAGTTATCCTGTGTTCCTAAGCACAAACTAGGATTCTTATCAAGAGTGCTTCAGACAAGGCTCTGCCTGCTCACATCCACATTGTACCCTGATGAACTTGAGCAGCTCTGGCTGAAATCAATGAAAATCCCATCAGAATCTGACTCAATAGACTCCAAAATTTGGTCCACTATATTTTCAGGGCTGGCTGTAGGGGCTATGGCAATCAAGTCTGAGTCCCTGGCCAGCTCAAATGCTCTCTTTTGGTCATCTCTTGCGTAAAAGAATCCCTTCTGTTGCTCAGGCGCATTGAGGTTGCTGGGGCACTGCGCTGAGCTGGCAGAAAGCCTCTCTGACTCTCCTGACTGCGAATTCTTCATGGTGATCATGGAGGTCTTGGAACCATTGTCTGTGATGGTTGTGAGGTTGGAGTAGCCCTGCGTCTCTGTGCAGGAAGTCATTTCGGAAACAGAGTGCCTTCGGATGCCAGTGCCATTGGGGGCCACGCCCTCCGTTTCGTACTCAGCTACTGGAGTCAGCAAAGGATTGTTGTAACTTTTGGATCTCACCACAGGGTTCTTGGTCAGGATGTCCCCCGATTTGGATCGCCGGAAGAAACGTTTTTCTGTTAACAAACATGAAGACCAGTTAAAACCTGTACACAACCCTACACTTTTCTTGTGAGCATCGTTACCATCACTGCTACTACCACCATGAGAGGCCTGTGGTTAAGTATTTGGACAGTTGCTTCAAATCAATATGTAAACATCTGGCTTAGCCTCACCTCTGTCATGTGACCTCTTCTCGCCCCCCCCCCACCCCATTTCCCCCTACATATTTGGACTCTTCCCCTTTTCCTCCTCACTCTTCAAACCCATTCTTTCCTAAACTTGCCTGACCAGGTTCAGACACTTGGCTGTATGTGCTTGATGAGTTGCCATTTCAGGTCTCTGCCTCCTTCCCTTCTTGGCCTCAGCATCTTCTGCTTCCCTCTCTAGGGCATGTGCAGCAGCAGCAACAACAACAAAAACCTTTCTGCCACCCCCCTCCTGCCATTATGGCAGATCAGCCTGGAGACTCTCAGCCTGGAGACGGCCACAGCATCTCACAGTGCCTTACAGTATAGATTATTTGGACACAGAGACCCCAAATTGGATTGGGGGGGGGAAGAGACTGCATGTTGAGATTCCTGCATTGAGTGGCTTGGATTATTTGACCCCAGGGGTTCCTTCCAACTCTACAATTCCATGACTCTAGGCCTTCTCAGACTAAGGTCAAGTGATCTCTCAATCAGTTTCAGAGAAGTTTCTAACTTCTATTATCAATTTCCTCTTTGGGGGGAAATAAGTATATTCAGTCCTGTTCTTCCTTGAAGAGCTTAGGTGAGTGAGATGACAGTGGTCACAACTTTCAGGCAGCTGAGGCTGTTCAGCTGAGTGCTGTTTCATCAAAATAGCCACAAGGAGGCAGCAGCTTAAAGCTGTCACATGCAAAGGAGCAAATGCCAGCTCCTTCTCTTGCAGGTGAAATTATTTTCAAAAAGGGTATAGCGTGACCAGCATCTTTTCCATAACCAGAATCTGCCTTTAAAGAGAAGAGCTGACACAGGAGCCCTTTTCTTTTTAAGCGTCTTTTACTTCTTTCTACATCCTGTCTAGCTAGGATGTTTGTAGGATTATTTCTGTAAATTACTTTGGAATCTGTCTTAACAAATGATGGCAAATAAGAAAAAAAGTTGATGATGTTGTAGATTCACCTTTCTGACTCTTTTTCTATGTATCCCTAATATTTACCTGACAATCAGTGGCAGAAAAGGGGAAAAGGAAATGCAGCAGCGCTACTGGTTTGCCATGTCAGAGGTCACAGCCCCCAACTGGGGGGGTAAAATTATTATGGAAACTTTGTCCAACAGACAGCTTCCCAAACTCGCCCCCGTCTGAGAGCAGGGGAAGTGTTTTGTGGAAAAGAAGGTTCATTTCCTCTCAGGCTTCTCCCTGGTAGTCAACTGCATAGACAGAACAGTCCATTCCTCTTCCTAGGCTGGAAACACTCTGCAGGTCTGAACCACGGAGGCACCGCAGTGCCATTCTCACATCCTTGTACCAGTATCAGAAAATATCTGAGGCTCTTTTCCAGCACCCACTGAATGTTAGCCCTAGTTTGGCATGAAGTTCTCTAGCCTAACCTACTCTACCAACGTGAAGTTGGGAAACCTCTGGCTTGGTCCTGGGCCACGTTCATGGAGTGAGATTTTATGATGCATATTTTGCTTACCTCAGACAACCTCTGCCGTCTTCCAGCAAAGAAGTTGCATTGGCACAAAGGCCCTGCCCCTAGTTTATCATCCAAGCAAAATCTCCTAAGTAAGCTGGTTATGGAGGACATTTTAGACAGATGCCTAACTTTGGTATAGTTGTGCAGTCCTAGCCAGAAAATGATACCATGTTTTGTGGACAAAAAAGCACTTCAGCAGACATATTGTATATTAGAAGACAGTGTGAACATTACCTAAAATGCAGGATGAGTGTGGGATAGGCCCATCGCTGGAATACAAGCCATAGGTGCCCAAGTAAGGAGAAACAACCTTCTGCAACAGGTTTTCCAGTTTCAAATAGTCTTCGGTCACCCCTTTTGATTCATGAACACCCTGAGAAACACATGGGGGAGGGGGGGAGGAAACACAAACGTCAACATTTCAGACTTAAGCTATCAATCATTGCAAAGCGAGGCTGGTGTACTTAATTGCTGTCAGGGACATGCATTGTTTAATTACAACTTGTGTGTCACATTCTGCAGGATTTGAATGAGAAACCTTGTGGATTCTGTTCTGGATCCTTGTGATCCTCAGATGAAGGGCGGGATAGAAATTGAATGAATCATAGAATCATAGAGTTGGAAGAGACCACAAGGGCCATCGAGTCCAACCCCCTACCAAGCAGGAAACACCATCAGAGCACTCCTGACATATGGTTGTCAAGCCTCTGCTTAAAGACCTCCAAAGTAGGAGACTCCACCACACTCCTTGGCAGCAAATTCCACTGTCGAACAGCTCTTACTGTCAGGAAGTTCTTCCTAATGTTTAGGTGGAATCTTCTTTCTTGTAGTTTGGGTCCATTGCTCCGTGTCCGCTTCTCTGGAGCAGCAGAAAACAACCTTTCTCCCTCCTCTATGTGACATCCTTTTATATATTTGAACATGGCTATCATATCACCCCTTAACCTCCTCTTCTCCAGGCTAAACATGCCCAGCTCCCTTAGCCGTTCCTCATAAGGCATCGTTTCCAGGCCTTTGACCATTTTGGTTGCCCTCCTCTGGACACGTTCCAGTTTGTCAGTGTCCTTCTTGAACTGTGGTGCCCAGAACTGGACACAGTACTCCAGGTGAGGTCTGACCAGAGCAGAATACAGTGGCACTATTACTTCCCTTGATCTAGATGCTATACTCCTATTGATGCAGCCCAGAATTGCATTGGCTTTTTTAGCTGCCACGTCACACTGTTGGCTCATGTCAAGTTTGTGGTCAACCAAGACTCCTAGATCCTTTTCACATGTACTGCTCTCAAGCCAGGTGTCACCCATCTTGTATTTGTGCCTCTCATTTTTTTTGTCCAAGTGCAATACTTTACATTTCTCCCTGTTAAAATTCATCTTGTTTGTTTTGGCCCAGTTCTCCAATCTGTCAAGGTCGTTTTGAAGTGTGATCCTGTCCTCTGGGGTGTTAGCCACCCCTCCCAGTTTGGTGTCATCTGCAAATTTGATCAGGATGCCCTTGAGTCCATCATCCAAGTCGTTGATAAAGATGTTGAATAAGACCGGGCCCAAGACAGAACCCTGTGGCACCCCACTAGTCACTCTTCTAAATGAATGAATGAATGAATGCTGGTGCGGGAAATGGAGGGAGGAATTGCAAACAGTTCCAGCCTGGTCTGTGGATTGCAGTGAGCCAATCCCTTGTTTCTGCTTGATCTAAATCTGCTCTCCCTAGTCTTGACACGATAGCTCACTCAGTAGAGCACGAGACTCTTAATCTCAGCAATGAGGGTTTGAGCCTTATGTTGGGCAAAAAGATTCCTGCACTGCAGGGGGTTGGACTAGATGACCCTCGTGGTCCCTTCCTACTCTACAACCCTGTGATCCCATGACATTCATAGCCAAGATAGTGCAGTGGCACTGGAGTCCTGGACAAGGACCCAGGTCTGAATCCCTACTAAGCCACGATTCTCGTGGGGTGATTTTGGAGCAGTCCTTTCTCTCAGCCTACTTTACCTCCTACGGCTGTGCAAGGGTGAAAGGGGGAGGGGGAGTACCATGTCTGCCACCCAGAGCTCCTTGGAGGGAACACATGTTCACAAACTCACTCACACAAGAGGCCCCCATCTTGTAGATAAGCCCATGTTCCAGTCCAGTAGTATCATTGTGACAACCCTATATTCCAGACACTTTCCACATTCTGTACAGAATGCAATGCCCCATCATAGTTCTCAAGATGTTGCACTATTGCCATGGACCACTAGGTGTCAGTGCAATGCAAGGGTTTGGGTTTGTGCTAATTCGGATAAAGTTATAACCGTAGAAATCCCCCCTCCCGGTTATTAGCTAGAGCAAAGTTTTTTTACTTGTGGCAACCATATTAAGGATGACAATTTTACATTTTCAGGGATGCCCTGAAACACTTCCAGTAAACTAAAGAATTATTTTGTCTTACTCCTTTTTGTGAAGATCAGTAGTAAAGTGAGATAATCATAGTATTGGAGAGTTGGAAGGGGACCAGAGGACCACCGAATCCAATCCCCTGCATTGCAGGAATATGCAGCTGTCTCATACGAGGATCGAACCTGCAACCTTGGGGTTATCAGCAGCACACGCTAACCAGCTGAGCTATCCTGTGCCTTTAACAGCAGCCTGACACGCGGAAATGAAGCTGGCAAACCTTTTCCCAGCCCAGAGACAAAAGGAGGGGAAAAGCTTTCAAAAAGAGTCACAGCCTTTCTTGTCTCATTGCAATCTACTGCCACAACCACCTGCACAATTCCTTTCTGGCCAACTATTGCCGTAGATCTTCCAGAAATTCCTGGGAATGGATTGGTCCTCTAAGATTTTAAATGTGGAAAATTTGTAGCCGTTTGTATATACATACATAAGCACCCCTTGCAAGTTGTTTAACAATGCCAGTGCATGTTTTCCCATGATGACTATTTCAGGTCCAACTGTTGCACGGGAGTACGCAGACTCTAAATGAATAATGTGGACTTTTAAATCCAGAAACTGAGGGATTACCTCAGGTCTGTAAATAGCCACTTGCCAGGTTGTTTGTACCAAGGAAGAATCACTGAAGTTGCCTGCAGAGATTGCTTTCAAAGTGAGAGTCGGTTCCACTTTACTTAGGGAAATCTAAGCAAACGTTATCCCTCTTTAATGTTTTATTGATTCTTTCACACAATGTGGCAACAGACTTGCAGGTGATAAGGAGCTGTAACAAGTGTTTTAAATGTGCAATGAAAACACTCACAAACTGTTTACAGCTATTCAGAATGATAGCTCTGTTAAAAACAAAGCACACATGCACCATTGCTGTGGCATACAGGAATGATAAAAAATACCTGTAATCTGCTATATATAGTCTTACTCCTCCCCCCTGCCCCAAACTGATGTTTCGTCAGAATTAGAACTTGTGGGTCTCATAGTTTAACTGGAAGCCCCTAGACTTTAGCTGCAGGTCAGGGGGCCCAGCAGGAAGGAGTTAAATTACTCTACCCAAATGCAAAGTGCTGCCTCCCCAAGTCCCTTGCTAGACACAGTTCTATGATCTCAGGTAGGCTGCTTGGAGGTTTTGCAGAAGGCAAGGCTCACCTGCTCTTATTCTCTCCCATTTGCTTTATTTAGTAGGGGAAGTCAACAGCTTTCTGGTGCGGAAAATCTCAAAGACATACTAATACCAGACATACCAAATCAGTCCAAGACAGCTTTTTCTAACCAGCATTAGCTCTTTATTTATTCAAGATCATTTTTATTCTTCCTTAACATGTGCATGTACACAGAAGGCATTGTATCTAAAAATATAAAAGCATAAGAGACTATGCCAGATTTAAAAACCACGGAGTCAAAAACTTATAGCGGCTAATGGAAAGCTCACCTAAAGCAAAATGGCACAGGCTGAGGTTTTGGCCCGTCTTGTGATACGAGACCTTAAACTGGGATGCCAGGGGCTGAGACCTTCTGCATTCAAACCACGTGCTCTGCCCCTGGTGTTTTCCCTAAAACTTGCCTTATACTGCGTCAGACCACTGGGCCAGCAAGCTCAGGATGATGCACTTTACACCTTGTTAATTTAGAGATGGCAGTGACCCTGAGGGTCATCTGGCCTGACCCCCTGCAATGCTGGAGTCTCCGAGCTATAGCATCCATGGCAGATAGGGCACAATGTCACAGGAAGTTCTCCTCTGCAAGTTCCACTGAAATGTAGCTGCACAAAAGAAACAGCTCCAAAAGCTTAAAATCACTATTTGGGGGGGGGGGGAGATTTCCCCAGAAAAGCTCTACAATTTGGCAACCCTTAGAATTAACAAAGCTATGCTAGAAGCTTTAGAAAGCACGTTTAAAGAAAAAAGCACCAACGTACATATTTCTGCACACCTAGGGAGTCCACCAAGTATGGGCACGCCCTTATTTTTGGGTGGCCCTATTTCACTTCCAAACAGAGATGTGCTTAGCTACCTGAGTTTAATGTGTGTATATCTCCAAGCAGGAAGTGGAGGGATTGGCAAGAATCTACTTTAAACGGCTAAGTTTGGCTTCCTTAAGTTTCTTTGAAGAGATATCCTATGCAGTGCTTTGAAGAAGTATGAATGCTGGCTTGACTGCTGTCGAGCGCTTATTGAGGATAACACCCTCCCACCCTTTCACACCTATGTTCCAGGACTAAAACATTCATGAGTTTTTCATTTTGATGGATTTCAGCTTTCAAAGGCATTTCCACAGCCTTATCCTCTGTGAATAACTAAATCAGTTTGACTGTTTTTTTCCTTGCTTTTGAAGTATGACTAAAGAAGCAGATAGGAAATCTCTGTAAGGTTGTAAAGAGCAACTTTTTCTGGTATCTTAATAATTAGGCTACTGCCTTTTAAGCTAACACCATCAATTATTTTTATTAAGAATACAGTGATGTTTGCTAAGGGCAAATTCTTGTCTGTCACATAGAAGCCTGGGTGCTTTTTAAATACATTTAAAGGCACAATTTCCTTGCAGCTGATTCTCCACGGTGCGTTCAACCCATGCGACTTCCACAATCACTTAGGAAGTGCATGTTTAAAATTACATTAATGTCCCTTTAAACACTCAGGGCCAAACCACGCAAGGCACCACACATGAAAATAAATGCTTAACATTGAGGCACCAATAGCAGATTTTTAAAAAAAAGATGCATAGGGTACCGTGGGACCACAGTGCACCCAGGAGTCCTAACCTTTCCTCCTGATGTCATGATCCTGACGAAAACTGCCACCTACACCCTACTGTTGGTGTCAGTGTGAGTTAGTCCTGCCCAAGGCTAACAGCAGCAAGGAAAGGCTGGGATCACTGGGATCAGAACTTGTAAGAGTTAAACTTCCCCTGCCTGTGCACTGGTGGTTCCAGGGAAAACCGCTCGTCCCTCATGACTATTATTCGTTGCTTTTTCAAACATCCTTGATGAACTTACAAGTGACATATTTAGGATCATGTCTTGTTTGATCCTCAGAAGATAAATCAAAATCTTTAATACGGTCAATGACCAACAAGCAATTTATAAAATAAAATAAAATTGGCAATATGAGTACTATTGTACTAAAGATAACAGTGGAGATATGGCCAAATCACAAAATTGGTACTCAGAATTGTCACTAGTTGTCTCTTCTGAGGATCACAAAATTGATCCTCAGAAGAGACAACTAGGAAAGTCTTTGGCCCTTCTAAATATTTCATAACAGCAGGCAAATGTACAAAAACAATTGATCTGAGTCCTACCCATGCACCTTTGACTGAAAGTAGGCCCTACTTACATTTGTCTGGGGGAAAAGGCAGATAGATGTATTAGGTGCAACAGAGGGAACTCTATGCCTGCCTTTCCACATCCGCACACACTGAAATTGCCTTCTAAGGAGCAAGCGCCACTGAATGCCAGTCCCTGGCAAAGGCTTCCAAGTAAATATGCATAGGTTTGGGCTAGTAAATTTATATGACAAAAGGTTATTATAGGATGACCTCTCCATTAAGAAGTTTCTTGCAAAAAAGCACACCTTGACGTGTGCTTTATATATTGTAATTTTATGTTGTGAACTGCCCTAAGATCCAAGGATGAAGGGTGGTGTTCAAATTTAATAGATAAATAAATACATTTCCAGTTTATGGCTTCATGAGATAGCCTCTGAAGGGGGAAACAATGCCTGGAGGCGTCATTAGCTTGGTATGAGAGACTACAAACTCAGCCCTTCCTCCTAGGAATGAGCTCAGGATCGGGGGGAGATTTCCTTACTGTACAACTAGCACTTTCCATCCTCTTGAACTTTCAGTGCTGTCGGGGGACTTCTGTGGCTGGCTATGGAGCTGGAAATTGCCCTTGGAAGTGGAATCCGTTCCAGCTTGACCTCGTCCTCTCCTGAGCTGTTCCTGGCCCACTTCCAGGCATTCACAACGCAGGATTCTTGCGTTCTTTTACACTGTGAACAGAGCTTCCAGTGTTCTCCTAGCATGTTATCTGTAATCAGGGTTTACTCTGATGCCACCGGTGACAGGCATCTTCACTGGCCTAATGGGAAAGAACTCTAGCTTCGTGCTCTGCCTTCATTCATGCCCAGCTGCACAAACAGCCCTTGCTATTTAATGCAAGGCTCAGTTAGCAGAGGAGAGCATTCAAAATGAGGAACTCCCATGTGCAGACTGAACTAGTACAGAACATCCTACCACTTCAGGAGTGAATCCCACCTCCTCCTGTTGCAGGTGGCCTCGCCCAAAAAGGATGTTGTTGGTATAGTATGGAACAGGAAACTTTGACTGCAATTGAACCGTGAAACTAAAAAATGTAACTTTTATTGACTCCTCCATTAGGATTTACAGAAGAGTCACCACCATTGTTTTCTCCATACACAACACTGAACACAATGGTGGTAGCTGCTGACATGACATTTCTCCCTGATAATCTTATAAAGCAGAGGCGAATACATACAAAGGGCCCCAAAACGCTTTTGATATGGTCTCCTCTCTATTACAGGCCACACACAGCTGTTTTAAAAGTACAAGCCTACAACAATGACAGAGCCCAGTGTGAAGTTCTCCTCCTGCCACCAGGCAAGATAAGAGCAGATCAGGAGCAGCTCGCTTGCCCTGCCTGCCTGCCTGTGTGGTATGCCACCATATAGTAAATGGCCTCCTTTGTCCACATTTTGTTGTTCACGTAAAGGCAGGTAAAGCAGAGGAACAAAAGAGCATGGCCTTCCTGTAGCCATTTGGTTTCCTTTAACCAGTTTCTGTTTTCTCCACAAAGTGGTTTATAAGACAAGTGTATTTTGTGTGATAAACCAACTTTATCGCTAACCCACTTTTTCTGTTTGCAAACCATCCCTTCTCTGGTTACTTCATAGTAATTCTTGCATCATGGGCCACCAGATACATGGGTTCTGGCTGTGCTGTGTGGTGCAGGTGGCAATAATGACATCTTGCCCCAAGAATCAACATACACGATGCCCTTCTCAATGAATGGCTTCTTGCTACACGGAGAGTCACCAAACGGAGTAAACAAAAGCATCTTCTAAGAGGGGTCAACACCAGTAAGTCCTTTTGAACAGTGCGTTACGCTAAAGTCATGCACAAACACAGATTTATGTATCTGAGAAAAATCCGTACCTGTAGGATAAGTAACATCTGAATAATGGAAGGAGGAACCCTCGCTCGGGAACGGGACAAGGCATCTTCCAATTTAATATTGAGAGTTATAATATTCCTGAAGTGCAGCAGAGACAGTTGTCGGACAGAGGGCTCCTTTCCCTAAAGAGACAATTGAATGAAAGTTGTTTTCAACACTTGTCGTTTGCTTGCTTTCAGATTTATTTGTGGAAGCCAGTTAAGCCTGCTTAAGTCCTTTTGATTTAATGGAAGATTCCCTAATTTAGTCTCAGCAGTAAGGAACACAAACTTTATGTACAATCAGGACAAAATGGAGATTCATAAGCTTAAGAACAATGAACAGATTCTGCCTTTATAATATTCCAAATAATTATGGGGAAATTACCATAGGAACCTTTGTGATGGTATTTACTTTCATTTTTAAAATTTATATAACCCATCAAAATGGCTGATTTCTGCCATATATGTTTCATAATGTAAAAATTAATGCAAATATGATTAAAATATCAAGACTGGTTATATCAATTCCATTTCTAGTTTTCAATTTTTGGGAGGGCATATGAATTATGGAGCAATCCCCCCCCCCAACTATAATTTCAGCCACAAGAAATACATTGGCTCCCAGTACGTTTCTGAGCACAATTCAAAGTGTTGGTGCTGACCTTTAAAGCCCTAAACGGCCTTGGTCCAGTATACCTGAAGGAGCGTCTCCACCCCCATCGTTCTGCCCGGACACTGAGGTCCAGCTCCGAGGGTCTTCTGGTGGTTCCCTCTCTGACAGAAGTGAAGTTACGGGGAACCAGGCAGAGGTGCCCTCCCTGCGGAATGTCCTCCCTTCACATGTCAAGGAGACCAAGAACTACATAACTTTTAGAAGACACCTGAAGGCAGCCTTGTATAGGGAAGTTTTTAATGTTTGACATTTAACTATGTTTTTATATGTGCTGTAAGCTGCCCAGAGTGGCTGGGGAAACCCAGCCGGATGGGTGACGTATAAATAATAAAATTGCTATTGCTGCTGCTGCTACTACTACTACTACTACTTTGGGTAAGAGTTTGGTTAAGGAGATGGATATATATAATAATAAATATTTGTTTTTGTATGGAATGTGATGACATTGGAAATGCAACAGAAGTATTTTGGGCCCTCCAAAAGTTATTGTCCTGATCTATTAATCCTTAATACTTGACTTTCTGTAGTTCTATAGAAATCCTATAACTGACTAATTCTATGAAAATTTCTGCCATTATAATCTGGATCATTTTATGTGGGGATAGAGGTTTATCGAAATAATATTAATCACAGTGGTGAATTTAACTCAGGATATTGCATTTAGGAATATTTTCTTTTCAAACCTCTCTAAAGTTACAAACTTCTTTGACACTCCTCTTAGTTTCGAAAGTGGCTTGCGATAGTCACAGGATTGATGAGTGGTGGTGTAGAAAGCTAATCCCCAAACCTCATAACTCCAAATAGCCCATGGAAATGCAAAACAAATCAACTGATTCTCTGGATCCTAGCCAGTTATTTTGGAGGTACTGGACACCTCTAGGCTGAGAAAGTGGTGGGACTTTTTGAAAGTTCAAGCTATAATTTTCTAGTGACACTGCGAACATCATGCTATGAAGAGAGACACGCCTACACAGGCACTTCTCCGTAATGAAAACACTCCCCCTCCATGCGTTTGGCAGAAGTATTTCCTCATCTGTTATCCTGCTGTGATGTCTAGCTCTTGGCTGATCAACCTGCAGAGTAGCTTCTTCTGGTTTTTCCTGATTCAAAAGTAACAGAGCAATATTTTACCTGCACAGGATAGAATATAGCCTGAAGCATGGGCAGGACATCACTGAAAAAGAAATCCCACGTTTCAGCCAAGGTATCCAGAAGTTTCTGTCCTACAAATTAGGAGGGGGGGGGGAGTTAGTCCAAGGGCTCATACTGAAGAGTTCTTTTTAAAAGGGCATTTTGTACAAAGGTGGAAAAGCAAACTACCAAATATATGCATTATGTGCCACATCAGAACTGTGCATACGTTGAGCTTCTTGTTTCTTTAAAATACATGCGAAGGAGGGAGCTCTTTTCCATTTTCCCTTTGCATACATTTGAAAGACAAACAGCTAAACACACAGATGAGCTTTGTGCGGCACAACCATTTAGTTCATGGGTACCGTGGATGCACGAGATGGATATGGCATACTCACTGTAGAGTCTTGTGTTCATACCACTGGGAATCTCCTTCAAACATGAAAGTTCATGCAGAGATACGGGAGATTTATTTGCTGTGCAAACTGTGAATCAGGCCTCTTGAGTCAGGTAGATTTTGTTCAAGCTCCATTTGGTGAGGCTCGAATAATTTTGTACCAGTTCAACGAAGTGTGCATGAATTAACGACTGTTTGTGTGTACCCTCCTTTTTAAAAAGCAATAAAACCAAGCCCCTGAAAGGCAGCTGATTAACATCCTCTCCTAAATTAATAAGATTCAAACTTACTTTTTTCGCAGGTGTGTGAGGGGAGGGGAGATTTATGTGCAGCCCCAGATATGTGCAACCCCTGAGACATGCCCCCACCCCGCTTTAAAGTCCCAGAGAATGGCCTTAAGTCACAGAATGGAGTTCCAGTGCAGAAGCTAAGCAAACCTGGATGGGAGACACATGGAAATGGCTATGAGCTCTTTGACAGAAGAGTGGAGTCTAAGGGAAGGAACATTCTCAGTGAATTGGCTTCTGCAGTTTTTCACTGATGTTCACAGGACTATTTAATCATAAAGAGGTTTATAATTTGAGGCAAAAGGTAAACAGCCACACGGGAGGCTGCCGTTTCCTCAGCTGATGTGCCAGACCAACTTCATTTCCTTGTTCAGCAGGCAGGAACATTAAAGGACTGCTGGGGCAGAAGCAGGCTGTTGTTCTGGTCTGAAGCCAGTTGAAGAAAGAGGTTTGATTTGGATGCGCTTTTGGATCAAGCTCCCCAGGCACAACTGATGCCTCAATTACCTTCATAAAACCGGATCTTGTCCCTCAGGATCACCATGCCTTTTGTAAGCAGCTGGTTCTGCAAATACAACATAAAACAACTTTCCATTTATGTTATGCTTCTACCCTTGAATCTTTGATAGATTATTACTTCCATATTTTAACCACAAGGTATTTTGGTTTTTTTTAAATGGCAGTTCATTAGAAGAGGATTGCTCACAGCTTCTACTGGGATACGTGAATAGTAATTGCAATGTATGGGATGCCCCATCTTAATATTTATGGTGCTGTGAAAGCAGGAAAATTAAACCTGGAAACAGACAATATGCAAAGAAACTAGAATTACATAGTGTGGATTTTACTGGACTGCATAGCCTGGGTCATATCCTGCTTTCCTTTCAACCCCTCACATTACTCACTGGGGAACCTTTAGTGTAGGATTGTTTTAAAAACCTTGTGCTAACTCACATGACTGGGCTGGCTTAGAAATCACACGCTTGTATGATTTTTTTTGCCACTTTCTAATTTTTGAGCTTGCAGAAAAACAACCACATATTCTTGCAGTTCTGAGGTGCAATAGCAGAAGATGCCACCAGCCACTGTCGCAGCTCCCTTGGCAGAGTCTGCTGAAGCCAGCAGTTGCAGAGCTGTAGAAACAGTTGCCAAGGCAAAAGGGAGGCAACTCGCAAGCATGCAAGCTCCGGATGTCTTATGAGGAAGTTGCAGGGGGATGAGATCCGTGAAGCTTGCTGCTAGGTATTTAATAGCCAGCAAGCTAGGGAGGACTCCTCTGCAACTGTCTCAGCTACAATCCACACAGAGCTCAGGGAAAGTGAGGAGGAGGAATTAGCCAAGGATAAATCCTGTTTTCTTTGAGCATCAAACCACAATTTATGGGAGGAATTCACCACAGCACCAAGGAGATTGCTCCATCAGTGCAAGCCCTATTGAGCTCGTGGAAGTCCTTGCACAAGCTTCTACTATTGGGATTAGCTAGTTGAACCCAGCCCTATGGCTAGCAGCCATGTCAGGGTCCAAAACATTCCTTAACCTTAGGTGTGGGGCTCCCCTAGTTTTCATTGCAGCCACAGTGTGTAGGGAGAGGAGGTTAAACTCCTCTGGCCTGAGCCAGGATCACTACAAAAGTGCCCCCCGTTAGTCTTTCAATGTTATGTTGGCCATCTTTATATCATAATTTTGAAAACGTCCTTCAAATATTACCCCCCTAAATGTTAGATACATGACTTGAATAAATAAAATGGAACTAATTTATAGCAGCATCTTCTGCATGTCTGTTCAGGCCCCTCAGCTGTGCCAGACTGGAGCTGGTGCACCAGAGTGACAAAGCTCCTACCTGCACCTTCAGCCCTGACCAACAGGACCTCTGCTATGGTGGTGGATCTGCTGCTCTGCTCCGCCCTGCTACTCCCTGACCTCCATTGGAATTGTTCCGTAAGTCCTATTAAGTTCAATGGAACTGACTCCCTGCTAAGTGTATACGAGATTGCAACCTTGGTTGCTTTTGCAGTTACTCTGGGCTGGCACTAGTGTGCTTTGTGTAGGTCTCCTTCCCCTTAATGGAAAGGGCACTCAGCCTTGTAAGCTGCCAGCTGCTGCCTCAGTTGACACAGGTTCACCACCCCTGTGAGAATTAGGCCTCGGACCCTACCGTCTATATAAGCAAACCGAGGTCCCTCAGTATTCTTTTTGAAAACACTTGCTTTAGAAGTGAAATGTCTTCAGGTCAGGTCCAGTGTGAACAGGCAAACAAACTTTCATGCAAAGTTTTCATATTGAAACCTCTTAGGGTGGAAGCGTCTGCTGTCAATAGTTTTGTTCAGCAGACTGCTTCAGTGAACAGCGTGAGGGAAAAGTAAAAGACTAAAAAGCAAACTGTACCAACCTGTAAATATTCAGTAAAAAATGATCCCAACTCAGTTTTCAGTAGTTGCCTGTTCCAAAGAGAATAATAATAATAATAATAATAATAATAATAATAATAATAATACTAAAAAATCATGTGACCATCACATTGTGCTGTACATGCACCGTACTTTATGGCCAGTGAATGTTCATGCAAGAGTAAATGTGTTCGTCTATCAAAAATGACACAATACCTTGTTAGATCATAGTTGAACCACATAACACTTACTGAAATAGTGGCACTGGACAAAATGAGCAATTCCACATGGGAATGCTTATTCTGAAGTAAAAACAAACAACAAAAACCTGCAGATTGCATCCCATCTAGTTTGCCCCTCAGTGTTGTTGTTGTTGTTTAGTCGTTTAGTCGTGTCCGACTCTTCGTGACCCCCTGGACCAGAGCACGCCAGGCCCTCCTGTCTTCCACTGTCTCCCGCAGTTTGGTAAAACTCATGCTGGTAGCTTCGAGAATACTATCCAACCATCTCGCCCTCTATCGTCCCCTTCTCCTTGTGCCCTCCATCTTTCCCAACATCAGGGTCTTTTCCAGGGAGCCTTCTCTTCTCATGAGGTGGCCAAAGTATTGGAGCCTCAGCTTCAGGATCTGTCCTTCCAGTGAGCACTCAGGGCTGATTTCCTTAAGAATGGATAGGTTTGATCTTTTTGCAGTCCATGGGACTCTCAAGAGTTTCCTCCAGCACCATAATTCAAAAGCATCAATTCTTCGGCAATCAGCCTTCTCTATGGTCCAGCTCTCACTTCCATACATCACTACTGGGAAAACCATAGCTTTAACTATACGGACCTTTGTTGGCAAGGTGATGTGAGGCATTAAAAGTAAGCCGAGCCTAACTTTCCTGGTGCCTTCAATTTTAATTCAGAAAAACAAAAGTAGCTTAGGTATTCAAAACTGCCATATACAAAAACCCTGATGAAAGAGGCAGGAGCTGCCTTTGTATTGGGCAACAGCCACAGCAGAGGTTAGCAAAGCAATTCTGCAATGTGCTTTGTCTGTTACCAGCATCTGGAAGCAGCTAAAAATACCTCAAAGCTTGAGTCACTGATATCCTGCTTTATCACAATTTCCTCTCTCTTCTTGTCTTCCTCAATTTTTCAGCAGGCTGCTCACTCCCACTTGACTTACTCTTCCAGCTCCATTCCTCACCCCCTACAGTCTAGCTTCCACCCTTTGCACTCCACCAAAATGTCCTTGCTAAGTTCACGGACAATCTTCTTGTTGGCAAGCCCAAAGGTCTCTTCTCTCTCTTGCTCTGCTTCCTTTGTTGCCTTTGACACAACTGATCCCTCTCTCAAGTGTGACCCTCTATGCCTTAGACTTCCACCACTCTGACAGCTCTTTTCCCTATGCATCAGCTCATTCATTCAACAATGTTAAAAGCGTATTTGTTATCAAATTCTGTTCTTCTTATACAGTAAATATCTGAAATTCTTACCAACGTAATCAGTGCAGGGGGGAAGATATGTCTGCTCCAAAAAATATAGCACAGGAAAGAACAACAATTCCAACTAGCCCTTAGGAAATGCAGCAAAGACCTTCAAAGGACAGGCTTGTTTCAGCTTTACCAGCCATGGAAAGCTTTTCATGGTCTTATCTTCCTATCCTTTTACCCCACCCATACAAAGTCAACCCTAGACTACAAAAAATAAAAAATAAAATATACCAGATTTGTTTAACTCCTAAAAGTGGCCCAGTAGAGGATGAATAGAGTGTTCTTCAGTTCTTTGCCAGCCTCGCTTATAAGTAGAAAACAGAGTAGGAAAAATATAGAGCAAATATAGAAACCTGGTGAAGGAGACATGGAGCGACAGACACCTTTCCTGCCAGCTCTTGGCTTTTATGCTGCCAGTGTAGAAATGCAGCGGGCTGGCAGGGGAAGGGCAGGGGCATGCGGCGCTCCAGGCGTTTGCTGCAAGCCTGCTTGATTTGATGCTGGGCAGGGCGAAGGCACAGCATCTTTGTCCACAGCCAGCAGATAAACAAAGAAGGCTGCTGGAGGAGGGGCAGAGAATTCTAGCCTCAGTGGGCATCAAGAAAAGGATAAAAGGCATTATCGCTTATAGCAACCACATAATGGATTTTACTGTAAATATGTCTCCTTTACCTACAGCTAGGGCCGGCCAGCCCACCCATGAGGCAGCCTGAGGCAGCTGCTTTGGGTGGTGAATACCTTGGGGCAGCACCCTTGCCCTGCCTGCCCCTGCTGCCCCAGACAGGAGAAAGAGCGAGATCTTGCAACCCCAGTAAGTGAGGCTTCAGCCAAGGGGCACCAGCTCCTTGTCATTTCGCCTCAGGCAGCGAAACAGGACTGGCTGCTGCTGTCTAAAGGAGGGTTGATGATTAGCCCTGCTGTTTTCTGGCACCTCTGAAAAGTTGCAGGGCTAGTATGAAAAGGGAGAAGCACAGTGAGGTGAAGGAGGAAGCTAAAAAGAGCACTGCATCATCCTCTCTTCAACTGTATGAACTTTTCAGGGGCAAAAATATGGTAACTACCCTCTTGCACCCCAGGGAGGTCACTTTGGTGCTGCTAAAACAGCCGTTTGGCTTCACCCCTGGAGGCACACTCCATTGTCTCTCAAGAAAGATGGAAGCCAACAACAACTGCAGAACCTACGTTAATTCCTTGAGGATGGCTTGCCTTTGTGCACATCTCTGCACACTGTCATTAACACCAGTGCCACTATCTCAATAGTTGGAATAAAGTAAAATGGTACAGATCACTTATGAAACAATGACCCTCCGTGGTGATGACTGTGTCTTGGGACAGGTGTATAATTTGATGATCTGACTCACCTGACTCCTTCATTCAGATTGTAGAGCTCGTGTTCTGCAAGACCTTTTCGCTGGAACACAGCTATGACTCCATTATGGATACTGCAAGAAAAGGGCACATTTGTGACAAGCTGCACAGCATTTAACTTAAGATTTCACAGCCTTTAGTTTTTAGGCATTCCTAACAATTACTTCCAAAGCACAGAAAGTGTGGGGTAACCCACAAACCTGCTGCAAGTAGCATGGTGAAGAAGACAGAACAGATGGAAATCAGGCTGGAGGAAAAGATGGAGAAGTTCTAACTTCTAGTTCTTTTTCATAAAGCATGTAATGGATGGAATACTGGACTAGATCAGGGAAAACTTGGGTTCAAATCCCTGCCCAACAATGACAAAACTGAGTGACGATTTGAAAATCCCTCTGTACAGACATAACCATCAACTATGGCTGGGTACACATTACGAGCTTAAAGCTCTGCTAGATTATAGAATAACTGTAGAGTTGGAAGGGACCCTGAGGAACTTCTAGTCTAGGCATAGGCAAACTCAGCCCTCCAGATGTTTTGAGGCTATAATTCCCATCATCCCCGACCACTGGTCCTGTTAGTTAGGGATGGTGGGAGTTGTAGTCCCAAAACATCTCAGTGCTGAGTTTGCCTGTGCCTGTTCTAGTCCAACCCACCTTGGATCAAACCTGCAACCTTGGGCGTTATCAGCACCACGTTCTAACCAGTTGAGCTATTGTTCTTCTTCTCCATTCAGACTGAAGCTGCTTTAAGGAAAAAATGCTGCAATTCATAATACAGGATAGATATAGATTGAGGTTGCTTGAAGAAGGGCAGGATACACGTGATATTTTATTAATGGTAATACTGCAATATTTGATGAAATATATAAAAGATGCAGTCATGAGCAGAAAGCAGTCTTTGGCAGAGCTTTCCCCTTGTTTGCCTCAGACAGACCCAGGGAGACAGCAGGTGAGATGATGATAATGTGAGGGCCCTATTCAAGCCTCTTTGGCAGAGGTGCCAAAGAAGTCTTTCCCTGGCACAGGAGAAAGGATCTGAGATTCACTGGAGGGAATACGGGATCAAGGGCAAGACAGGAAGCTGGGCTGAACCCCTGGATGGATTGCCAACCACCTCTCCTATTCTATGCTTTAAGGGGAAAGAGACTGCAGAGCGTTTAGTCTGTTATGCTACTGTATTGCCATTCGTATTTTGCACAGTAGAGAAAGTCAGCACTTCAATCATGCCGCACACCTTAAAGGACAAAAAAGAGTTCCTGTGTGTAGAGGAAAGTGGTGGGATTCTTTGCTTCAATAATTGCTGTGTTTGCATGACCTTTTGCCGCGGTCGCAGCAGCTCATCACCAAAACATGCTTCCAGTTTCATGTTGAGCCTCATTGTTGAGCAGCAAGTCCGGCCTCATCATCCCATTTACAGGAAACCGTAGCTGGCAGGCCAGGGCAATGAGGCCACTACCTAACCATGCAGAAATGCATGAACAGATAAAAATAGAAGCTATTGCTTGGTTTTTCTCTTCTCTCCCCATTCTTCTTTCAGCTGATAAGCGTTTCAAAGCTGGTTCAGTAGCTCTTTGTCTGAACTCCTCTCTCAGAGACACACAGAATGGAAACACTGGTCAGCAGGTTTGGGACAGCATGTAGATACACTCAATGGACAATTTGAAAGATTTGAGGCTAGATGTCTCTGCAGACAGCAGTACAACTCAGGCGCAATTCAGTTCAGAGAGAAAATGAAATACATTCAGAATATGAAATATACTTTCTGCCACCATCTTGCAAGCATTTGTTAATTTTAATGGAGGTGCTCAGATTTGTTTGAAGACAAAAGGGTTTGTTTCCACCAACAAATTCTAGTAGGACATCTGGGGTACGCAATTAGGCCAACTAATTATAAGTTACTCCACTGCATTCCATCCTTTGTGCAAAGAAGCCATTTTAGTCTAGGTTGAGAGAGTTCATCAGCTTCATGAGTAAGACAGGATCTGAAACTGGGTCTTCAAGTCCAAAGCACTCGCTCAATTCTTTTGCTTTGGATGAATCAACAGGACTACAGTTCTCTTTGTTGTTGTTGCTCATCCTGTCTGTCAGATTTAAATAACAACCTAGGTAACAGAATTCTGCTTCTGAAGCTTATAGGATTATAATTTTCTGATCTGTGATGCTTTGCATTGCATATTCCTGCTCTGTGAAACACTTTCGATTCACTGGCTTTGGGAGAACAAAGTTCTCCTTCCAAGGAGGGATATAATCTGCTCTGGATATGTAATAGTCACAGCATCCTAGAATTGTGAAGTTGGAGGGGACCCCTGAGGGTCATCTAGTCCAACCCCCTGCAATGCAGAAATCTCGTTTAAATCATAGTCCAGTCAAAAGCTGATCTAACTATTTAGCAGGTAACGTTAGACTGTGCGTAGAGGTTAGCATTTTTTAAAGTCCTTCACATCCCAAGCGAAAAATTTGTTGCACACATAAAACTAGTACAAAATGTGGGAGAACATTAAAGTAAAATCGACTTTCTTCTCCAACTTAAAAGGAACTCTTCTGTGTGTTTCTTGCTGAACATAACCCAGCTCAAAATAACAATGCTGGGAGGTTGTGTTGCTTAAATGCCAGGTCAGGTCACAATCCAAAGGTCTTCACAGCCAATTCCACGAGAGGAGTGCAGCTTTGAAGTCCCCGTTCAAGAAGCAGCCCCTAAAATTCAGGGATCTTCAGAAGTGATCCCCATGCAGTCTGAAAAGCTCTTCTGGAAGAGAAAAGATCGAGACAGCCCCACTACTCAGGCACGAATTCTTTGGACCAAGGACATGGGATTAGGATCTCTGTCACCATTGAACAATTTCAATATCCTTTTCTTATTTCTTCCACCAGCAAAATGTTCCTCATCATAATGTGTGGGTTATGTATTATATTATTATGTGCATATAATACATCTTTATCCATTACAAAGATGGTATAATTACTGTAAAGCATCAGATGAAACACTACTCAGGCCCTCCTAACTATTATGACTTAATAAATTAATGGGAGGGGTGTCATTTGTCCCTCACTTGTTCTAAATTAATCGGGACCTTAAATGGCTCACAGATCTGGGGAAGTAGTGAGATGCTTCAAGGCAGAAGTTCGTTCTCTCTCTCTCTCTAATGAAAACTCTGATTTCAAGGAACACATTTCAAGGAACCATGGGCCATGCAGGCAGACTCTTCTCAAACTGGCCCAGACACCAAAATCCCTGTCCTACCACCACACTTCATGAAAACCCAGCCATCTACCATACAGTACAGGTGTGGTTTGTTTGTGAGCAGTACCTGAGCTGGGGTACCATCCCAAGGCAGCATGGTGAGCAATGTGTGTCACTTAAGTAAACTTTCCTTCTTGAATTACCAGCTTGGCTTTAGTTTTCAGAGCAGAAGGGAATGGAAAATCCCTGCCCCACTCCTCCTAAAGCAGGTCTGCGTCTATCTACAGAACCTACAGGTTTTTCTGCCAAATGGGGATTATACAACTCTGCCTCAAACTGCTGGACATATTTTTAAGCTGATTTTGTGCCCACCCCCTCGCCTGCGCCCCTGGTGGGGGCCCACCGCACCACCCCCTAGCTACGGCCCTGGCTGGATCCTGAGCTAGTCCTGCTACCATTGTGTGATGGAAACAGTCCAAATCCAAGCATGTCCACTGTGCAAGCTTGTGAGCTGGTGTAGCAAATCAGCATTCCCTGCCCTCTCAAGCAGGGTTCAGGGTCTTTGAAAGACGGCATTTCCTCATACAAACCTATCTGAGTTCTGGGATCTTTGGGAGAGACCCTTCTCTCAGTCCCACAACCCTCAGAGGCAGGGCCGGCTCTGTGATGAGGCAGAGTGAGGCAGTTAATATAATGAGGATGATGCTGATGCTGAAGCCCTGTTGCTGCTGGCTCCCAGTTTCAACTGCTTTGTCCCCACCCTTATTTCTGCTCCCAGGGAGACCACTCTCCCCGCATGCGCTGGCTCCCCCCTTCCCTCCCTGCAGACAATGTTGGGCAAGTGGAACCAGCTGACTGTGGAAACTCTCATTAGCCACACAGAGCTATCAAAAAGTGAGGGTGACAAATTTGCAAAAAGAGTAAGGGAACAAGAACTCCCAAAAGTAATAGCATTCTTCAGCTTTAATAACTGCCACTTATTCATAATTGATCAGAACTGCGTAAGAGTAAGATACTGCGCAACACTTGACATCTTCTCAAGAAACTATACACTAATTATGGTAATGTGAAGATGCTGAAGTCAGCAAATTAGCCCCCCAGCTCATTTATATGCACAAGACTTGTGATTAACATACTTTGCAAATCTTTCCTGCCGTGGGCCCCAGTAAATGACTTGCAACCCAAGATCTAAGCTAGGGGTGCTCTGACGCCCGCACAAACTTAAAATGGCTGCAGCTACGACATGAGGTGTTGACAAGGATTCCTTGCAGTCTCTGCTTACGGTTTTTCATCAAGTAGGACTCAGTCTGCTACTATCTGCATAGTCCCCATTCTTACGGACACTAAAGTATGAAGGAATGGAGGGAACTGCCTTTCTATGCAATATATGCACACACAAAAGATGAACATCTCACATAAAAGTAATGTTGCATAGATTTCTTGTGCTTTGAGGGAAAGAACTGACAGAAAAACTATTTTGATTTCACTTCTGCTGATCCAGGCCTGGTTTCTTTTGAATGGGTCGTGTCCTTTGCTGCTATGGTTTGTTTCTTTGTTTAGGGAAGCTTTTAATGTTTAACAGACCACTGCATTTTAATACAGTGGTACCTCAGGTTACATACGCTTCAGGTTACAGACTCCGCTAACCCAGAAATAGTACCTCGGATTAAGAACTTTGCTTCTGGATGAGAACAGAAATTGTGAATTCCGGGATGAAATTTACGGCATGTAATGCCTTAAGAGAAAATGTTATGAAAATGATTTACAGGTGGTACATGAACCCAGTCAAGCTTGCAAAAATCTATCATTTGCCGGACAATAAGTGTTGGAAATGTAAAGAAAATGAAGGCACTTTCTTTCACCTTTGGTGGACATGCCCAAAGATTAAGGCTTTCTGGGAAATGATATATAATGAACTGAAAAAGGTATTTAAATATACCTTCCCGAAGAAACCAGAGGCCTTTCTCTTGGGTATTGTCGACCAGGGGGTGTTAAATAAGGATAAAACTTTTTTTATGTATGCTACAACAGCAGCAAGAATACTCATCGCAAAGTACTGGAAGACCAAGATCTACCCACCTTGGAAGAATGGCAGATGAAGGTGATTGACTACATGGGTTTGGCAGAAATGACAAGCAGAATCCGAAACCAGGGAAGAGAAACAGCGGAAGAAGATTGGAAAAAATTTAAGGACTATTTAAAGAAGTATTGCAAAATTAATGAGTGTTAAAATGATGTTGGATTAGAAAATAAGCAGTTACTAGCGGTAATGGATAAGCTAAGGAGAATAAGTAAGATTAAATCCAAGTTAAAATAAGGGAAGGATTTGCTGAATAATTGATTAGAAATTGGAATACAGAAAGGGGAAGTATGAGGAAGTCGGGGAAGTAAATTATAAGAAAATAAGATTTTGAAATTGTACTTGTTTTTTGTTCGTTGTGTTTATTGTATTGTATTGTTTTGGTTGTTATAAAAATTATGGAAACTCTAATAAAAAATTTATATAAAAAAAGAGAACAGAAATTGTGCAGCGGCAGTGCAGGAGGCCCCATTAGTGGTCTTCATGTTAAGAACAGTTTCAGGTTAAGAATGGACCTCCAGAACTAATTAAGTTCTTTACCCGAGGTACCACTGTACTTTGTTGGAAGCCACCCAGAGTGGCTGGGGTATAAATAATAAATAATAAATTATTATTATTATTATTATTATTATTATTATTATTATTATTATTATTATTATTATTCTCATTTGTTTTAACCTTGTACAGTGGATTATTCTGTTTCCCTGAACTGTAAAGAAATAACCAAACTAAGGATGTCTTTCTCTATAAGGACCTGGAGTTTGGATCCCATGAATACATAAGATAGCGGAGCTTTTTAAACCGAGGTACCCAGTTAAGGAATATCCATTTAAAACTGGCTTTGCAGACCTTTTAAGCAAAGGTCTGATTTTACAAGATTATTTCATATACTTCTTTAGAATCCATGAAATGCAGGATATCATACATAAACAAATGCTCTAAGTAACATGGCCGTACTTGGTACGTTGCTGTCTATTGTTTTGCGGAAAGGGAGGAAACTGGTTTTCCGGGACTTCTTTGGAGGTCTTTAAGCAGAGGCTTGACAACCATATGTCAGGAGTGCTCTGATGGTGTTTCCTGCTTGGCAGGGGGTTGGACTCGATGGCCCTTGTGGTCTCTTCCAACTCTACGATTCTATGATTCTGTGACTGGGGGAAGAGGTTAGAGGTTCCAGCCATAATCCTGCTCTCCTAACGTCCAACAACAAGCCCTTGTCCCAGTCAACTCACAACAGAAGCAGGGAAAGAGCAATGTGTTGTTTGTGACAGGGAAATCCAGGACTCTGTCATAGAGAACTTGGGGAAGTGGGTGAAGGTTTGAGGCATCACTGAAGAGTCTCAGTGGCAAGGAGGCTAAGTGGTTAGACCAGGTACCTGTGGCAGCTCCTTCCCTCAGATCCTGTTCTTCACATGCAGTTCAGCAGCGAGGGCGGATTTTGGCCTACATGATGTGTAAAATGTCTACTTACTTGCACTGCTGATCAATTTCACCATTTTAAGACACTTGTCTTTATTCAGGTTTATATTCTCCTTCTTTCTACATCATTGTCTCTTCCTTCCACCCAACCTCCAACACTACCAGTTAATCCTACAAGCAGCCACTGTTTTCAAGGGGCACAAAAAAGGAAAACAAACAAATATCCTATCCTTTTGGTCTTAGAAATTAGGCCAACGATCAGAAAGCCTGGAATTCATTTTTGCTATTATTATCTGTTCTGTTTTCAGCACTCTAGAGCTTATTCCATTCCTGCCCCACTTCAACGAGCAGCTAAAGACTTCACAAAGAAAGTAAAGAATCGAAGTTATTTTAATCCTATGCAAATTTTGAGTGATTAAATGAAACTGGTAGGTAATGTAATTTATGCTTATGTTTGCTGTTAGGTTGGTTTGCTTGTGTAGGCTGTGAAGCAGGCAATGTAAGCTGTTTTGAGGATTCATGGGAAAGCTGAAGAGGCCATGAAATTATAAGGTATAAATTTGCACAGCAGAAACTAGACAGAAGGCTTGCTTTGATCTGACAGTTTCACATTAGCTTTGGAATCAAAGGGAAATCCCTGCAGAGAATGAAAGCATGCTAGGAATTCCAAAAGCTGAGCCCAATTGTGAATCTTAGGCAGGCCTGGGGAAGGGACAGGTGCCAAAGCAGCTGCCAATCACCTGATGTCAATCTTGTCACAACTAGAAGTGGTGTGAAGTCAAGCCACAGCTTCGGAGAACTCAAGAGTGTGAAGGAAGATGTCAGGTGAGGCTCTGAGTTGGAAACTGCCTGGTGAGCCTGATCAGTGCCTGGGTGGAAGGCTCTTCATCACTGCATTTAATGCATTTATTTTATCAAATTTATATGCCACTTCACTGTAAAAAACCAAACAAACCTCCAAGTGGTCTTTGCATCAAAATCCCCCAATTTCTGAACCAGGTCTGCCAAAAATTCTCATTCTGGTCCTTGATCTGCCAAAGCTTGTCCTTGGCTCTGCATACGGACCAGGAATTTTCAGTCACAAGCTCACATCCTTAATTGCAGCCAAGAGTGCAACTTTTTTTTAAGATTACTGAAAAGAAGTGGAGAGATGAAGCACTTGCAGAACACCATTGACGGTCAACAGGATTTTTTAAAAATTCTAAATGATTTGGGGAACTTTTCAATTTTGGGTCATTTGCAGTTCTGAAAATCGATATATTTTAAGTGGATCGTCTTGTTGATGTATAGCAATTTATAATGAAATAGCCATTGGCCACAAATGATAAAAGTCTGACTGACTGAAGCAGTTGCAGCTCCTCTCTATTTTATCCTTATGTTCTTTTCTCCCCATAGGGTGGCTGGATTCAAAAGAAGACGGAAGTTGATCAAAAGACACCAAAAGCCGTTGAAATTTGCTCTTCCATTTAACAATACAGGTGCAGGAGCCCTGTGTGATTTTACAACTGACCACCCAATGGCTACAGGGTGATAGGACAAGTAAAAGAAAAAAGTAGATTCCATAGACTATAATGCACTGTAACTTTCTGAGAAGACTGCCCGAAAGACAGACATATTGATGTCTTCTTGCTGAAAAGCTTTTAGTGTGCTTGTATTTTCTGTCAAGTAACTTTTAAAATCAAAAGTTAGTATCTGAAGTTGGTATCTGAAGAAGTATGCATGTACACAAAAGCTTATACCCAGAACAAATGTACTTGGTCTCTAAGGTGCTACTGGACAATTGTTTAATTTATTTTAAAATCAAAGTTTGCTTTCAATTGGAAACTCGGTTTGTCCAGAGAGACTATCTTATGGCTTCTAGGAATACTACCGAATAGAGATGGTAAAATGAATAGTTGACAAACTGGGACATTTCCTAGGAAACCACTCTACTGCTTGTTAGGAAAGGTATCTCTCTCAAGTTTTGAACTGGATTTTATGTACAGATAATCTAGTCAGTATAATAAATATATTTATTAGGTCTGCAATATTGAGTTAAACATTTTAAAAAGTCCCCTGGATTAATCAGGCGACAATCTGGTTTTTTGTTGTTGTTTTTTTGTTTTTACAAAATGACTTTTTATAGCAGATGTACACAAATTTTGAGAGGCACTTTAAGGAGTGGCATTGCCTCTTCTCTGCTGTACAAGACAGAATGTCTCTTCTAAGACGGTGCTTGCTGTGGCCTGGGTGTGAATTGGGTAAAAACAAAGTATGTTTCTCCCCTTCCTCAAAACTTGTATGCACACACATTTACTTAATTTAAGCCATTTTTTCTGTAACAAACAGCATGCTATTTTTTGCTGCAACAACAGGCTATCATATATGCCCAATATTCGCCTGGATGCAAATTAAGTGAGCAAAGGTCTTGCATCTCACAGGTCAGTGTCACTTCAGGTGGCTAATCGAAACAGCTAAGTAGTGCCATATGCCAGGGGGCATTAGAGCAGCTTACCTACAAGGCAAGAGAAAAAATAGACCCCAAGTCCAAGTAAGGAAAGGCTGGCCGCTGAGGTCACAAGGCTTTACCGTGGTGTTTGTGTGTGATTAAGGAGTTTGTCAAGGTGGATTCACAGACTAGGGAACAGCAAGCAGTAGCTCCAGGGCCAAATCAAGTCCGCTATCAGTAATGCTATTTTCTTGCCCCCTTTAGTTGCCTATGCCTACCCCTGACCTGTTATGCTCCATCTCATCCTTAAAGTGGCCCTCCAATGAGAGGCTCAGAGTAAAGGAAAGCAGAGCGAGTATATTGATTTGAGCCAGTGGTTCTTGCTAAGCTCTGCAGGGCTGAAGGACCAGACAGCTCTGCAAGGGTGTCTAGTTGATTTGGTTGGTGCACAAACCAATGCCCTGGTTGACCTCCAGAAACCAGAGATGACCCAGACAACCAACACAATCACTTCTTATTCTCAGATCTGCTAAGACAATGAAATGGTTGGGTTGAGTAGGACTTAGGTGGTGGCAAACTCTTACAAAAGTATTAACAGTGGCTAGAAACAGGTGGGCAGATTCTTCTAAAGAAGACCTTCCTGCACCCTGGTGATTTCACCAGCTATCACTGAGTTGCAAATCTCCTTTTCTTGGTTCAAAGTGTGTAGATGTGAGGCTCCAGGTATCCTGAATGACACTCATTTTCTGGAGCCATTTTTATCTGCCTTCTTCTAGGCAGATTGGGAACTGAAGTGGCTTTGGTCAGCCACTGGTCAAACTGTAATAGGAGAGTGACAGAAGGCATGTGTCCATTCCCTGACACCTCACATCAGCATACAATCAGCCACAATATTTTTCAGAAATGCCTGTCTGGTTTGGGTACACTGCTTTACACTTATTCCTACCTGATGATCATTTGCAGAATGTTGGGCTGGGTGGCACCGGGGCAGCTATGCTACAGTGCTCCACAGACTTCTGCACTGCCCCCCAGGCTACCTATCAATTATATGAAACCACTGAAAGAAGTAATCAGAGGAGCTGGAGGTAGATTTCATTATGGAGATAACACCCCCCCCCTCTCTCTCTCTCTTACATGTGGTCCAGATGTAATCATGGATACTCTGTGCAGATGCCTACAGTTAGTAACAGGCTAGATGAGAGCTAAGAAACTGAAGTTCAATCCCAAAACAGATTTGCTGCTAATATTATCAATCTAGGAAAGTAGTATTCAGCCTATTCCTTATGGGGACCACCCCCTCTTAAAGACTAGGCGTATTAACAACCTCTGCCCTGTCACAAATCCCCCCCCCCCTTTTGGGCAAGGTACTTGAAAAGGTCGTGGTGACACAGCTGCAGGCTTAAAGGGGAGTGAAGGGATAGTGTAGATGTGACCCTGTGACTCTTAATAAATCTGTCATTGGCTTTTGATACAATCGATTATGATATCCTTCTAGGTTGTCTATGGAAGATGGGATTTGGGTGGCACTGTTATACAGAGCTTCCTGTCTTATCTCCAGGGATGGTTACAGCACTGGCTGAGTGCTTCTCAGTCCCCTGGGTCTTGAGCTATGGGATACTACAAGGTGCTATGCCGTCTCCAGTGCTACTGAACACTACATGAAGCTGCTAGGAGTGGTCACTAAGAGATCTGGCACAAGGTGGCATCAGTACACCAATGATATCCAACACTGTTTCTCTGTAACATCTGAATTGGGGATAGCTGAGATGACTGGATGCCGCAGTGGGCATGAAAAAAAAACAACACGAGTGTGAATCCTGGCAAGATGGAGGCTTTGCGCATGTTTCCTGGCTCTGAAAATTTGGTAAATTGCTTGCCTTGGATGGGGTCACACTCTCCCTGAAGGAGCAGGTGTGTAATCTGAGGGCACTCCTGGATCCACCCATCCCTGGATGCACAGGTGTCTGTGATGGATAGGAGTGCCTTTTACCAACTGTTCCTGGATTGGGACAGCTTGGCCACCGTTGTCCATGCACTGGTAGTGCCAAGTTGGACCACTGCCATGTGCTCTATGTGGGGCTGCCCTTCAGGTTGGTGAAGAGGCTGTAGCTGGTGCAGAATGCGGTGGCCAGGTTGCTTGTGGGAACCTGCATGTAACATCTTGCTTCTGGGAGTTCCACTGGTTGGCAATTTAAGAATAAGAGCATGTGGCCTGTCTAGCCAAGCAGGACCTGCGCGCAACAGCCCTCTCCCCGCCTAAGGTTTCCAGCTGCTGGTATTCAGAAGCGTACAGTGGTGCCCCGCAAGACGAATGCCTCGCAAGACGGAAAACTTGCTAGACGAAAGAGTTTTCCGTTTTGGAGGTGCTTCGCAAAACGAATCTCCTATGGGCTTGCTTCGCAAGACGACAATGTCTTGTGAGTTCCTGTGGGGGTTTTTTCCTCCCCCCCCTTTTCTAAGCCGCTAAGCCGCTAATCAGCTGATCCGATCAGCAGATAAGCTGCTAAAAGCCGCTAATAGCGCTAATCCACTAATGGGCTTGCTTCGCAAGACGAAAAAACCGCTAGACGAAGAGAATCACAGAACGGATTCTTTTCGTCTTGCGAGGCACCACTGTATAGTTTCTGACCATGGAAGCCGAGTAGAGCCATCGGAGTGAGCAGCCACTAACTGTCTTCTCTGCTACAGACTAAGATAAAGGTGCTGGTACTAACATATAAGGCCCAATACAGCTCAGGATCAGGCTAATTTAGAGACTGTGTTATCCAGCAGGTCACTGCGGTCTGCAGAAGAGCTGCTCCTGCAAGTTCCATAAGATCAGAAGCCCACTCCCTGGCAACTCAAAGCAGGGCTTTCGGCATGGCTACCTGTTCTGTGGAACAGCATTCCTGTCGAGATTTCACAAGGGACCACTACTTGCACTTTCTAGAAACGGTTTAATACATTTTTTTTCATGGTGTGGTTTGCCACCTGGATGAATGGGTCTCTGCCATCGCTGTCTATTTTTTTCAAAAAAAAAATCTGCTGATTTCTATCGCACATGGCCTTGAGAGACTTGTGTAAAGAGGATGAGTAAATTCATGCTCCTCCTCCTCCTCTTCCAGGCTCAATTAAAGGTGCTGTTTTTGGCTTTCAAAATCCTAAACATCCTGGGGTTTGGGTTCCCAAGGGACTGCATTATTCCACACAAGCCTGCCCAACCAACCAACCATTGGAGGCCCTTCGCCCCTGCATTCAGCGCCCAGGAGAGTGGCTAAAAATGAGAAGGCCTTTTCGAGGGGGGTGACAATTTAGAGTTCCCTCTTCCTTTCCCAGACCACCACTCCTCTGCTTTCAACTGAATGCCACCCCCACCACAGTGTTTCTAGCCAAAAATATTTTTAAAAGTCTTTTGAGGTTTCATTTCACACACGTGCATATAACATTTAGTAAGGCCCGGATTGAGATTATAGTCGTAAATTGGTCTGCTTCTCTCTTATTTCTTCTTCAAATGCCAACATCAATAATGGTTAAACCTTAGTGATAACATAGGGAACTCTGGCATTTTTTATTTGTATTTTTTTAAAAAATGGCAGAGATTCCTTCAGTAAATCTCTCTCCCCGTGATTTATTTCTAGCTACAAATATACTTAACAACCCACTTCAAGTGTTTCTCTCCCCCGCCCCCCAAATCATCAAGACACATGCAGTTTTTCCTGTTCCATAAACAAACCACCCTCCCCTGGGAAAGGAGAAACTACACCCACTTTCTCAACAAGCAAAGCAACCAGGAGACATAATAAGCCAGCAGAAGAAGAAGATCTAGGGTTCCCTAGATCTTAACAGTCATTGCCAGTGAGAATGAAATGAGTATGAGAGAAAACTGTGTATGTCAGCACTAACAGAAGGGCTAGAAGCATGAAAAACCTGGAAGTTTCCTCTCATATGAAAATCAGACTTCAAACTGTGTTGTGCCTTGTAAAATCTGAGCCAGAAGTGATTCTTTGCAGTGTTAGCTGCGTTGGCTGTTGTGGAAGAAATTCCTGGTGCCTGCCTGCCTGTGTGCGTGGGGGGGATGTGCAAGCCCGTACCTGTTCCAGGTGGCGTTGGAGCAGGCCCGTCGCTGCTGGGTCCCCCGCTCATCCAAGGATGCCGGCTCTCTCTTGCCCAGGTCACTGAGGCTGGGCGAACTCATGAACTTCAACCTGCGAAGAGTCCTCATGGTCAAATGTCTTGTTTTGTGCGTGGCAGCTAGAGAAAGACCATCCTTTTTACAACACACACACACGCAGCTGGAGCAGCAGCTTCTCCGTTTGCTGTTCAAAAATGAAACTTAAAAAAACAAAACAAAAAACAAAGAAGAGAGAACCAGTCTCTACAAAACACACCTCGGCCAGCAAGAAAACAAACCTTTAATCAGATCAACTCTGACGTCATAAATTGTGGTTAATAATTTCTCCAGCCTTTTTTTTTTTTTTTTTAAAGCTGAACTCCTCATTGCTGTCCTTCACATATTAAGGGGCCCTTTAAACCGGAAGGTTGTGCAAAACTTTTTCTCATCCCCATTGTAAAAAAAACCCTGAGAATCTCATTCCGCATGCATGTTCCACCTGCCATAGTAGAAGCTTCACTGAATTCTCAAGAGTCCCCCCCCCTCTCTTGTAACCGGAGCCAATAAGGGAGGGGGAATCAACCCACTAAGGGTGACGTATGGAGGGGGTTGCATAGGGAAGTTTCGTAACCACCGATTCTTTGCCACATTACAACACACAAACTCTCTCTCTCTGTGTGTGTGTGTGTCTTTCACCAGGGCAAATAACAAATCTGCTTGTCTAAGAGGTTGCTTAAGCTGAAAGCACAAGATAAGCCTCGTGGGCAAAACAGGAGGTCTGTTTAAGGAGATGTGGGTGCTTTTGGAAAAGCATTTCAAAGATGTCCTGCAGCGCTGGTTGCTGGGGGCGCTTCCACTACATAACAGCTTCAAAGGCGAAGTTTTACAACGGGGCGGGGGGCATATTTGGTCTCTAAAACACCACAACCTGGAGAAACAGACAGAGATGACTCAGCTTGAAATTTTAAAAAGTGGGAGGAGCTCAGCAGCATATATGACAGAGCAAAGCCGTTTGCAGTTGAAATAGCCTAACAAGAGCTTCTGCTCTTTTTCTAAGACAGGGGTCAGCAACCTTTTGCAGTCGTGGGCCGGTCCACTGTCCCTCAGACCATGTGGGGGGCCAGACTATTTTTTTTGGGGGGGATGAACGAATTCCTATGCCCCACAAATAACCCAGAGATGCATTTTCAATAAAAGGACACATTCTACTCCTGTAAAAACACGCTGATTCCCGGACCGTCCGCAGGCCGGATTGAGAAGACGGTTGGGCCGCATCCGGCCCCCGGGCCTTAGGTTGCCTAGCCCTGCTCTAAGGCAGGCCGTGTATCCACCCAAAGTGGGAATTTAAGTATCCTGGCATCCTGAGATTTTCCATTCTCTTGTAAAAATATTCTACAACACTCTAGGTACACTGAAGAGAGCCTATAGGCAGTTATCTGGTCACAACACTTCCCTAACCCCAAATCACAAAAAAAATGCACAGCGTTAGGGGCCCCTCTGCCCCCAAACCACTCACGTTGAACAGATCTCTTGCAAGAACAGTTTATTTTGGTAGGTAAGTGCCAAAAACATCTGCACCTGCCTCTCAGCCCTGATTTGCATGTTACAGTTTAACAAACACATCATATGTCAACCTTGTGCTTTTGCGGTAAACTCCAGTTGTCTAATCTACTCAATTTACTATACAGTGTCTAATGCTTATAATAATGATATTAATCACTATGAACAAACACCCCATAACATGTAAAGAAGCTACTGGGATTTACTTCAAACAAAAACAAAACCATCATTTATAATCTAGAAACAAATGCAAACAACTGAACGAACGAGGCCCCAAAGGAGAGCCCATAATAAGTGGGGTTGTTAGGGGAGGCTAACCTGTGCCTTTGGAAGATAATGTACAGGGATTCTAAGTTTCATGTTCAAACCTCTCCACCCCAAGGCGGACTTCACTAAACATGATTTTGAGTGGGCACATTGAGCACTACCTGCCAGGCCAAAGAATGTGCTCCCCAAGCCCTGCTCCATTATGTATTTTGTGAGAGTCACAAAAATGGATTGAGATTCCTGCACTGCAGGGGGTGGACTCGATGACCCTTGGGGGTCCCTTCTAACTACATAATTCTATGAAATTCTAGGATTCCATAAAAGGAGATCTGGCAGTGGCCTCGCTCATTAAGGAACGTTACATATAACATACAAAATCCCAGAAACTCTTGAGAAAGTGCAATATGTTTAGAAGGAAAGGATCTACTATAGATGGGGCTTCCCGTTTTAGCTATGCTTGGCAAATAGACAAAGGATGTATTTTTTGCTGTTTGGATTGATTTTATTAAATGCACTAATCAAAGTCACAACACCAGATCATATCTGTCTGTGATCATATATGGCGGAGAGAGAACAAATGACATGCAAATGTGACCAATGGGCTCAAAGACAGCATAAATACCCCTGGAGACTAACAATAAAATGCTTCAGTAAAAAACAAACAAAAACAAAGAACAATTTTGCAAACTGCAGTACAATAAAGAACAGTAACAAAGCAAGCAGTGACTGGTCTCTCATGCGTCATTATTCCAGTATTTGACTGGAAAGAAGTGGTATCCATTGAAATCAGGTTAGCGATAGTACAGCCCCTCCATAACCCAGCGTGGGTAGTTGAGAGGTGATGAACTCTCAAGAAGTATTTATGAAAGTTAGAAACGGAAACCACACCATGTCAAATATAGCCTGGCTCCTTGCTTTCCACATATCATGTGCTAATATTTCCATGAGAGCAAGATACAAAACATGCTTAAACCAACTTGCAACTGAAAAAAAACAGAGGACATTTCCCAGCCTCTAGCTTTTGCTAATCTGCCTACAACCCCTAGTGGTGCAGCAAGAAAACTGCTGGCACATTTGCAAAGCTAAGTTTCAGATTAGATGAGGGACCGTGTGTCGAGATCTCAGAGTCCTGCAAGTTCCCAGGAGTTCCAGGCACTTACCCCGAGTTTGGTTTCCTTGGATTGAGTTTGCTGTATGATATACAGTGGTACCTCTGGTTAAGTATTTAATTTGTTCCGGAGGTCCGTTCTTAACCTGAAACTGTTCTTAACCTGAAGCACCACTTTAGCTAATGGGGCCTCCTGCTGTTGCTGTGCCTGTTCTTATTTCTGTTCTTATCCTGAAGCAAAGTTCTTAACCCAAGGTACTATTTCTGAGTTAGCGGAGTCTGTAACCTGAGGTACCACTGTATGGGTTATGTGAGTTAATGATATATGGTTTATTATCTAGCTTATTTACTCATCTAGACCACCTGAGTCTACAATTGAGGGGCTCACATAATACCCCAAGAGGGTCTTGCTGCTCCCACAGCCACAGCCTTGGATCCCAGCAAGAATCAGGCATGACTCTGTTTCCCAGCTGCCCAGCCTACAGCTTGCAGTTCTGCCCAGCCTGCTTCTAGCTTCACACACAACCCTGCTTTTGTTTTTCTAACTAGCAGACAGTTATTCTCTGGTACAGAGCCACTTCCTTTGTTACCTTAATGACCCACACTTTGAAGGCCATTATGGTCCTTGACTGGCTAATGCAGCAATTGAATACCTGCTGGGTCCACAAATTCACAACACCAAGTTTTTTATGGACAAGGTTGGGGCAAGTGAAAATATAGAAAGGAGAGCTAAAGGGGCTGCTTTTGGGACCACCTGGTTAGTTAATTTAGAAAAATTATCTCAGAATTGTGCCAGATGCTATTGAATATGACTGTTGGTGATTTCCAAGGTCTGCAGAGTGAGAGACAGATCTGTTTTCTGATTCAACCTGAGAAAGGAACTCTTTGGCACTGTGTACCATACAACACAATCTCAGCACCACTGAAGCCTCTCTGAAACTAATTTGCTGTTGGTGCTTCACTCTGGCAGAATTAAGTCATGCTAACCCATCCCTATCACCTTCATGCCTAGAGGAAGATGAATAAAATGAATCTGGATCTTGGGAAGACAACGGGTGCTGTGGGTAGATGGTTCCTATGCCTGTTTTGGACAGAGCTATACTCCCTCTAAAGGAGCAGTGACATATCTTGGGGGTAGTCGTGGATTCATCCTTGTCTGCCACTGCATTCAGGCATGGCTCCAGGCCACTTCCAATGCAGATGTTATGGAGAAACGGCTGCAGGTCATCAGCGTAACTGGGTCCTTCTGGACAGAAAGAAGAACAAGAGACATTCCAGTTCAATTTGAGGTTTGCTTGAGGAGGACACACTTCCTGGGCTCTAAAGACATGGAGGTGGGGGTGGGGGTGGCAGTGCTCACGTGACCCCCAGTGCCCTTCCATGACATCAATAAGCAGTGAGGGGCTTAAGGAGGCGAATCCACACCTTTCCCCTCATTTTCTGTTTTTCTTCTCCAACTGACGCAACACCCCAAGGCTCCTGGAGGCAGCTGAGCATGCTCAGTTATTCCTGGGGTCTTTGGGGGGGGGGTGCCCCACTTTGGTTTGGTGTTTCTGCATACCTCAGGCCCTAAGCGGTCACCCTCCTGCATCTTTCTCCTGCCCACTGGGCGCCTTCAAAATTCCACCTCACGGGGAGGGAAGTGTGCATGCTTGGCTCTCATTGAGCTTTCAGTTTTTTTCTTTATCGTTTTCTGCCAAGTATGCAGAAATCCCTGCCTAGTCTGGTCGCGTTTCACTGCCTTGATGACAGGTACAGGACCACCAAGTTTGCTATTAGAAGGGATGGTGATAAAGAAGAAGATGATTTAACACTTCACAAACTCTGTCCAATGTGCAGATACTTTTAAACTGATGTATAAGATCAGGGAAAGTTCATCTAATAACAACTGATAATGAAACAGTTGAAACTCCCTGCTCACCTCTGTGCTGTGTAAATTGTTCCTTAGCTTGCCTACCTTGCAGAATGTTAATTGGCTCTCTGAACAGGGCGACCTTGAAGTATCAGCCGGAGAACCACAGAACTGTCTCCTATGCTTATATATGGTGCGGGGCCTGCTATTGCCTGGGAAATCAGAGCTGTGGGTTGTTCAGAACTTTACTTTCCCACAGCCCTATTTTACAACTCAAGATTATTCTTCTTAAAGGTCTTGATTTTAAAAACCACACACACAAGTACCCACACGGCAAGATAAAGATAGGCTACGAAAACGGCCTGCCAGAAGGGGATGGAGCCAGCACTTTGGGAGGGAGAATAAAAGGAGCCGTTTCAGAGAGAGGATTCTGATGGGGAGATGGTTTAAGAGAGAGCAGGAGGGAGAGAAAGAGAGTTGGTCCTGGTCTCTGTGTGTAGCAACTACCCTGGGGCAAATATCTACAGCTAGAGAAAGGAGTCTCTGAGCTTAGATAGGAAGACAGTGTTGCGTGTCTTGGGAGAGCATTCAGACAGGAGTTAACCGGAGGGCTGAGTTGGAGCCAGGAGAAGGAGAAGCTGTGAGGAGACGGTCTCCTTGGGTCTCCTTCCAGTCAGGAGGGGAGAGATCTTCCAGAAAGAGAAGACTCCCAAACCAGGAAAAAAGGGGTGCGTGGGGATCCCCTGGGTCTGCTAGACTGCCAGAGGTATCTCAGGAGTATGGGAAAGGAGTATCTCAAAGGCTGGGAAACGGACAGAAAGAACCAACGTATTAAGCTGTAACACCTACACAACAACTAAGTTAAGGAACTGTAGTGAAAGAAGTGGAAATAAACTGAGCATTTACCATCTAGTCTAGAAACCTGTAACATCTAACTGAGGAGTAATAACTGAATTAAAGCAGCTGACATTTAAAAGAAGCTGTGCATTTATTACCTTGTTTAGAAGCCGGTATCATCCACTAGATTAGATTAGTATAATTATTAATAAGTTAACTGTTTCCTGAAAGAACATTATCTCCTGACACATCCTTTGTTTTATCAACTTCGTTCTGTAAACTAAATCTTTCTTTATTGGTCCAGCTCCCGCCTGAGTCTTCAAGGATCTAAGTTTAACCCCATAGAAAAACCAAGATATACCTTGTGGTGGTTATACAGGGTCTACAGAGAGGGGATCTGCCTCCTTACCTCCCTTTGGGAGAGAGGAGGAAAGGGGAATCGGCGAGAGCTGCCTCTTCCCTCTCCACGCTTTTCTGCTGGTTGGAGGGTCAGGGCATGGTTCCAATTGTGGCAGCAAACAGGACATCAACATTTACATTTAACATTTGCAAGCCTGTTTGCAGAATATGGGATGGTGGTAAAAAGCAGCCACGCCTGAAGTCTCCTTTTTATCCTTTGAGCTTCCCGTTATCTCGCTTTCAGCAACCTCCTATGCAAGACCTCAGGTGCTATGTGGTCTTCAGCGCATGAAGGAAATGCAACCCTAACACGCCATTCTTGGCACATCCTGTCCTTTTGCTTCCAGGAAAAATGTCTCCTTATTTTGTTTTCAAGCATGAGCAATCTGGAGTGCATGTACACTTATGGCTTTAAAGGAAGACGAGAGCAGTTCTTAGCGGAGAGGGCTATGGCTGGCTACCAGCTGTCATGGCTCTGCTCTGCCGGTTTGAGGCAGCCATGTTTCTGAATCCCCGTGGCTGGAAACCACAGGAGGGGAAGAGTGCTGCTCTTGTGATCAGATCCTGCCTGCTGGTCTGGTCAGCCACCGTGAGCACAGGATGCTGGACTAGATGGGCCTTGGGCCTGATCCTGCAGGGTCTTGTGTTCTTATGCTCATGATCTCCAGATATCAGGTTTAGGGTTTTCTTGTGGAAATGCCTCCCTCTACTGGAAGGATGGCTTTGAAGCAACTGAGACCCACACCTTTCAACATGAGAAATGATATACACTTGAATTGTTCTAGGCTCTCAGCACCGAGAAAATGAAGAGTACATTTTAAAGTATCTTGAGAGTATACTGAGTGTGTGAGTCTTCTGGGCCAGATTCAACTAATGTGATGTGTCAGCAGAGGGCAGTGGAAGGACTCCCGCTAGGGCAGAATGAGACCCTGTCATCATAGAACACCTCTACTCAAGAGATCTAAACTGGATGCCCATTTGATAACAGGCCAAGTCGAAGGCGTATATAAAGCAACCAGTTTACCTGAGGGATTGCCTTACTTCAGACATGCCCACTTGACCACTTTAACAGAAACATGGAATCACAGAGTTGGGCTCCACTGGTCATCTAGCCCAAGCCCCGACAATGCAAAATCTGGCACACTTACAGGTGCCACATAATATTCATTCCATGCTTGTAGGAAGTCAATATTTTAATGTAGCAGCATCTGCACTTCAGAACTCACAGCTTATTGACATCAGGCAGGAACCTCCACTCCCTGCTTAAAACAATTTTGTTTAGGCAAGCCTACGCAGTCATATGGAGTTTACATGTTTTATTTCTTGCTAGCTACTGTTGATTTTAATCACCTTTTGAATATTTTAAATATCTGCTTTTATCAATATTTTTTTTTCATATTAAGCAGTATGAATTTTGGACACCCACCCACTTTATATGTAAATTTATAGGCCTCTTAACCTGGCATATGACCCTCAAAGAAGCTTAAAATAAAAGCAACCATAAACAGAATTTTGATGCAGCAGTATAACAGAAAAAAAGCTACGGTTTAGGGGGAAAAAACCACTACTGAGAATGCAGAAAGGCCTGTTGGAACATCTCTTGAGGAAATTCCATAACGGGTGCATCACCACTGAATAAGTCCTGTTTCTTGGGGCAGAAGATCTTCATCTTAGATGGCTGGTGGCATCCAATACAGATGACCTCAACTCACAATTTTCCAAGACCTGGCTGAATTAGAAGGTATTTCCTGCTGCTGGGATGATAGCAAAGAAGGAGAGAATTCTATAATATGGGCGCAGCCACACACAAAAAAGCCCGCCTCTCATGCCACCACCAACTGTGCTGCTGATGTTGATGCGGCCGAGAAAAGGTGACCACCCCAAGGATCTCCACACTGGGCCAGGTACGTATAGGGAGATACGATATTTCAGGTAGTCTGGGCCATATAGGGCTTTATAGGTTACTTTGACTTGTGCCCAGAAATAGACCAGTAGCCAGTGACGTTGTTTTAACTGGGAAGTACGGCAATATGCTCTCTGTAACTAAGCCCCTGTCAGCTGAAGCTTCTGAACACTCTTCAAAGGCCACCTCGCATAGAATGCGTGGCAGTGGTCCGGTCAGGATGTACCGTATTTTTCGCTCTATAACACGCACCCAACCATAACACGCACATAGTTTTTAGAGGAGGAAAATCCGCAGGCATGCCACCCGTAGGCATTCCCTCCATAACACGCACAGACATTTCCCCTTACTTTCTAGGAGGAAAAAATTGAGTGTTATGGTGCAAAAAATACGGTAACTAAGCCATACAACATTGTGGCCAGATCCAGCATCTTGCAGTTGGTGCATGAGCCATCATTGGGCAAATGCCAACCTGGCCACTGTCAGAATCCAGGAATATACCCAAACAGTGAGTCCGAGTATTCAAGGAGACCCCATCCAACAGTTGTTGAATTCCTGTTCCCTAATCCATCTTCTGCCTCAGTCACGTCTGGATTGAGGCTCAACTTGATCAGCTGACACAGCTTCCTTAGATTGTTTGTTTGTTTAATTCATTTACTGCCCATCATCATAATATCTTAGGGTGGTTCATAGAATAACACACAGGATAAAAACACAAGTAAATAATTAAAACAAAAAAGCAAAACAACAACGCTCTCTTCCCACAGACACATTTAAAAGGTGGGAGAATGTTAATCAGCCAAAGACCTGGCTGAAGAGAAATGTTTTCGTCTGGCACCTATAATATATAATGAAGGCGCCAAGTGAACCTCCCTGGGGAGAGCATTCCACAGACAGGGAGCCACTACAGAGAAGGCCCATTCTCGTGTTGCCACCCTCCGAGCCTCATGTGGAGAGGTGAGAGGCAGGGGGCGCCGAATTCTGGCCTCGCACAGGTGCCACTGAAATCTGAAAGGCCAAAATCCATGCCTGGCTAACCTCCTTTTTCACTACCCTATCTGCCAAACTATGTTTTAGTTTTAAGAAAGTTGAACCAAACTTATGCAGTGTCTCTGTCCCATCCCCATATAGCAAAGCGAGGGAGGGAGGGAGGGAGGGAGGGGCATTCTGTTACTGGCCATTGTCCCCTTTGCTGCCTGTGTTTCTCACTCCTTCAGAATCAAGGGGATGGGGGTGGTGATAATAGCCCTCCCCCCTGCAGGCCACTCAACCCTCCTCTTCCTCTGAGTACATATCTCACTCTCATGCGCCTTCTCTTCCCTAGAAGGAGTGTTGGCAATACGGGATGAGTTTTTTGGGGTGAGGGCACGGGCAAGTCAAGGGGTACTTGCCTCCCACTTCCCCATCACTGGTCTCTGATTCTCTCCCTTCCAACAGTGGGACCTACAAGTCACCCCAGGATCATCTTCTCCCCATAGGGCACACCCCCAAGGCTCTGCCAGCAGTTGACACAGAGCTGCAAAGCAACTCTCACCCTATTTTCTAACACTGAGCCATGTACAACCTACCTAGACCTGACCACCCACCTGCTGTTGTCATTACTGCAACCCAGAGTTCCATATCCAACTGAGCCTGGCCTAAACCAGCGTGCAATACTCCAAAGACCCTTCAGGGCAGCAGGTGGGTCTCAAACCCTTAGTGAGTTAGGGACTTCTCCTGCATGCAAAGTCAGGCTCTCGCGAATTGAGCGGATGAGACAAAAGTGGGTTGAACGGTAAAGAGGGCACTTTCTGCATGTGCTCCAGAGGGAAGTGAGGGGCAGATGGGGCTCATCTACCTGGGGAGGTGGCCCGTCTAGGAGAAGGAAAACTCATCCTAAACCTCTGCTACCTTGTGGCCATACTCATTCATGAGAGAAAGGCTTCGGGAGTAAACCCCGAGAGGAAATCCGTACCCACTGCCTTGTGGGACATCTTTGGGAGAAGAAAAGGCTAAGGAGTAAACCCGACACAAATCCCAGCAACTCCTGCCACCAAGATGGTGCCAAAGGCCTTGCTCTGCTTTCCTTTGAACCACATCAGCAAGGCCAAGTGTGTGTGTGTGGGGGGGTCTTGTCATCTGGGCAGCCCAGGACCTCCAGACACCCTGCCCAGGCTTGTGCCCCAGGGAGGTCACTTTGGTGCTGCAAACACAGTGATTCTGGAGGCACACTCCATTGTGTCTGAGATGGACAGATGCTAACAACAACGTCAGGACAGGACACCCACCTTAAGTCTCTGGTCTTCCACCTTATGCCTCTTCTCCCCTCCCTCATGGCTCCCTGCCCCCATCCCAGTGCACAGGCTTCTCCCACAACACCCTCACTTTCTCCCCCTCCCCGGGCTGCCAAATGTCCCAGAGTCACACTCCAAAGGTCTCCCATTTCTCCTGCTCCTGAGCCTAGTGAAACATTAACAAATGTAATGCTTCCTGTTGTGGAAGCCAGTAAGGGGGGGTGGTATCTGATAGGGTGGCAAGCAATCCCAGTAACTCCCCACCCCCTCTGCAGATGGCAAAAAGGAAGCCCCACAGCCTGCAGAGCAGTGCAGGAAGAGAGAGAGAAGTCTCACATCGCCTAGGTAACCAGGCAACTCTCTGTCTTTCTGCGCTGTGTTGCAGCAAAGTATGGGGTGGAGGGGGAGAAACAAAACAGCATTGACGTGCATATGCCACATCAGTTGTGGAAAGCATGCATGTGTAAATTGGTGCCCTTCTTTTTAAAACACACAAAAGAGACCGAGAACTGGGGTTCTCGCTTGTGTGTATCTAGCAAACTGTATGCATGTATTTTTTAGAGGACAACCATTTCAGTATTATCCAGAGCACAGGGTCAAACACGCTGCCCCTTGTGTCCCTTGAAAGCCCCGTCTCCCATTGTCCATACCCTGCAAGGGGAGGGGAGCCTTCTCTGAGCACCGAGCCCCTCGGGATTTAGGCTGCACCCACACCAAACATCCAGAACACTATCAAGCACCTCACAGAGCTACAATCAATCTCTCTTCCTATGGAACTCGGGGAATTGAGGGCTCCCGTAACGACTTTCAGCAGCCACAACCAACTACAGTTCCCAGAGTTGTTTGAGGGAAGCCAAGGCTGTTAAAGTGGCATAATAATGCGTGTATTGTGTCAATGCAGCCATGGAACTCTTAGTAAGTCAAGGCCATTAATCTCTTACTGTGAAAATGCCATTTTAGCTTAGAAGTTTTCCAGCTAGGCTTTAATAAATATCTTTTTTTTTTTTAAAAAAAAAAAGAAGTTTTCCAGCTAGGGTCCAGGCAATTGTTGGAAACTTACAGGGATTTCTTAATTAAAAATATCAGTAATGGCAAGTGAAACTCTCTTATAATTATATAGTTTTTATTTATACCCCGCCAATCTGGCTGGGTTTCCCCAGCCTTGAAGAGTTTCACCTGGCAAGCTAAAACGCATGCACTGATGGAACAATTGTAATAGTGTGACAATGAATTCCGCCCTTTGAGAATAGGTTGTAGATTGCCACAGTTTAGAACTGGAACAGAAAATAGAGTCTAGGGTCACTACACATAATTCTGTGTCACACTCTGCTCAAGGCAAAGACATGCACACATACACATGTTTTGGGAAGTTACATCATGAAGCAGACGTACACTAAGAAACCTTTGAAAACAACAACTAAGCCCTGTTAGGTTTGCACTGCTCATGAAAACTATGAGAAATATGGAGCTGGTTTCAGGAACCAAAGTCGCTCGGGCAACAAAAAGAATCTTTTCTTAAAGTGTAAAGTACTGCATTTGTTATCCAAAGCAGCCTCTATTCTGCTTTAAAAAAATAAAATAAAAAATTAGCTGTGCTCCACTGGCCAAGGCATTCATGCTAGATGTGAGAGAAAATTGTCTCCCCAAATTATCTATCCTACTATTTCGGTAGTGAAATTGAGGGTGTTACTTTGATTAATATTCTCAGGGAATTTGTGGGCGAGAGGGGTGGAGAATAACTTTTCCAACAGTTTTTGGGGGGAGTGAGACTGTTTAGCAGCAGAAGCAGAAACCACTGTGTCAGCATCCGGCCAAGCTGTATGACCCACGACACCCCAAATCACGTTGGGCTGGTGGTGTGGGGTAGCCAGCAAAAAGAAAGGAAGAAAAAACCACCCAGTGCAGAATTTTTAGAGAATCTGTAGGATGGGGCAGGGCAAAAAAGAAAATTATCTGACATTTTCTTCTTCTTCTTCTTTTTTTTTTTTGCATACCTCCATTCACAACAGTAGTAAATGTTTACATCAGTGATGTTGTAATTTGCATACTGCCCTATACCTACAGGCGCAGAGGTCAGGTCTGAGGGAGAGATTGAGGGGCAGCAAACCACACAAAAGTGTTCATTCTGCCATTCCCTAATGCAGGTCCACCCAACTCGTGACCCATCAAGACGGATACAGCCCCCCAGTGACATATACCGTGCCCTGCCAACACACACATATGCAGCCCCAGGAAAAGAGCCAAAACAGATTTACTAGCAGGCATCGTGCATTCGCTGTATCTGCTCAGCATGGTGAGTCACGAGTTGTGCAGGTGTGTCCTGCTAGCTCAAAGGCAGGAGCTGAGGCATTTTTGAAAGTCCAGCTACATCCTGGACCTTCCTTTCAACCACGCAGGCTGGCTCTTGATGTTCTGCTGCTGGAGGCAACAACGCGTTTTGCCATTCTATTTTCTCCTGGCTGCAGCTCCTTTTCCAATTCTGAAGGGAAGAGACTGTCACTCTGCCGCTGGCTTTATGCTGCCCTTAAGATTTTAGGACTATTGCTTTTATTTTATGGGGAATGAATTTGTCATTTCCTGTAAGCCACCCGGATGACATGTTGTTATTGGGTAGAATACAAAGGCAGAAAGAAAAAAATAGATCAATTCATTCCATTTACAGTGGTACCTCGGGTTACATACGCTTCAGGTTACATACGCTTCAGGTTACAGACTCCACTAACCCAGAAATAGTACCTCGGGTTAAGAACTTTGCTTCAGGATGAGAACAGAAATTGTGCGGCGGTGGCGCGGCGGCAGCAGGAGGCCCCATTAGCTAAAGTGGTGCTTCAGGTTAAGAACAGTTCCAGGTTAAGAATGGACCTCCGGAACGAATTAAGTACTTAACCCGAGGTACCTCTGTACGTGCTTGCAAGAAGGGCTGCAATCAGGGCAGCTGCTTGCACACTACAGGCCCTCATGTCCAAAGGTTTGGGGGCAGGTGGAAAATGGTGCCCCCGAGAGGATTATCATTTTCCTGGAACCCCCAAGACAAAATTCTGCTGCTTACAGAGTTGGGCTGTCCCTGCACAAATACAAAGCTCCTCTCAGGAGCATCACATCTGAATAAACTGCACCAGAACTTTAAGAAACAACTTACCTGCTGAAGAGTTCAGAGCAAGGGACTGAATTGAAGTGATCAAAAAATGTAGTAGTTCACTATATCCATGTCACAACTGGAGATTTCGGGGAGTCTAAAGAAGTTGCATGAAGCCATGTAGCTCTGCAAGAGAAGATTTAACATGTTACACTGCAGAAAATTCACTTGCTAATGACATACCTTTGAGCCTTTGCCCAACTACTTTGTTTCTGAACCCTGATCTGTAACTCAGCCCATACCTGCAACCAAAACAACTGTATATGGCTTGCCTGTTTACCCTGCCTCTTACTAAGCTCCCTTCCACTATCGTTTCTCTTGTAATGAATTTTAGATTGCAAGCTCCTTGGGACAGTGATCTGTCCTCTTTCACTCTGTAAGATACTATTATTATTACTTACCGTATTTTTCGCTCTATAATTTTTTTTTCTTGTTCTCCCCCTCTAAAACAAGGTGCATTATGTGCGTTCAAGGTGCGTTCACCCGAAGCCTCCGGAGTCCAGCGCGAGTTCCCTCTGGGCTCCGAAGGCTTTGGGTTCCTTTCGACCTGCTCTTTGGGGCTGGCGGGGGGAAGCGCTACTTTCCCCCACCGCCAGCCTCCAAACCAGGTCGGGGAGCAGCGCGAAGGAGTCGCGCGCCTTCCCGCTGCCCCCAGAGCTTGTGGGACTGGCATTGCAGCCTTCCCCCCACCTTTGTACAGCCTTCATATCCTCCATCTCGCTGTTCTGGCTGCGGGGACAGCCTTCGTAGCCTCCGCAGGGCAGCGGGGTGAAGCGGAGGCTTTGCGCAGCTAACCCCAAGCTAGAACAGCGAGACAGAGTGCTGCGCAGCGCTCCGTCTCCCTGTTCTGGCTTTGCGCTTAGCTGCGCAGCCTGCATTCGCTCTATAGGACGCACACACATTTCCCCTTAATTTTTGGAGGGGAAAAAGTGTGTCCTATAGAGCGAAAAATACGGTATATGTTGCCAAATACAAAGCATTTCTAGGCAACTTACAAGCACAACTGAAAAGCAACCATAAAGTTAAATGGTAAACAATGCCCCCCTCCTTCCAAAGACACACATCCAGATCCACCACCACCCACTCCAGGTGTTATCACAATCAGTCAAAATGCTGGGAGAAAAGGTATGTCTTGACCTAGTGCCAAAAGCATGTAAAAGCTGGTACCAGGTAGTCTTTCCTGGGTAAAGCATTCCACCAGCAGCAGCATTTGTGTTATTTTTGAGCGTTCAAAGCACTTCCTGTACATTATCCCAGGGATCATATAGCCACCATGTAAGGTAGGTTTGAGTTGTTATCCAAATGTTGCAGCAGTAAGGCTGAGGGTGAGAGAATGTGCCCAAGGCCACAGGAAAGACACAACAAACATTTCCAAATGTACCTGAAAACTAGGTCTACCAGCTTCAACTCACAGTTGAGGAATCTCTGGTCTGTGGCTTAAATTAGACCAGCCAGCAGTTCCAGTTTCCCCCCAAGGACCATCTATATGACATCAGGTGTGAGGCAGGTACAGTACAGTAACAGTTGCAAAGGAACAACTGGGAGCGTTAAAGCGCATTCTTGATTCTTCCTTTGCCAGAATGGCTTACATCTGTGACGGTTAAATTTGGCACAAAATACAAGCCCTACTAGGTTCAGCTACATTCAATTTCGATCCAACAAAGTGAAATTCAAAAGTAAACCCACAAATATCCATCAACAGACTCCCTGTCCCCAGGGCAGAAATCAGTGGTTGCATCTGCTGCTAGTCCTGCTCAAAGCAGACCTACTGAAAACAATGGGCATAAGTAACTTAGGTCCATTAACTACATAGGCTCAATCCTGAGCCCACTCTAGAAATCCCAAGGGTTTTACTCTGGCATTAATGTGGGACAGAAACTTCCTGGTCAGCTGCAAAGGACACCCTTCTCCTTTTCAGGGACTGCAGAGAGGAGGAAATAGCCTTGAAGAAGATGCTTTTCTCACATCCACTCTCCTCCCACTATAGGCAAGGGGTCTTGAATTCAATCTAGTAGAGCGCCTCCACAAGACTGTCATTAGCTGAACAGCTGCACACTTAGTCTATGGAGCAGATGGCGCAAAATTTCTATGATCCCTCCCCACCCTCCATGTTACTTGGACTTAGGCATGCACAAAAGAGCTAAAGAAATCCTTTCCTGGGGTCTTGTGCATTAGAAGCAGCAGAAGCAACAACAACAGGTCTCTAGGATGACAGATTTACCATCAAACAGCTGTTTGGAGATGTCAAGCCTGCCAGATTTGTGACAAGAACCATGGATGTTCAACTAAAACACCAGTGAAACACAGTTGTTGAAGGAACAACTGAATATCATCAGCTGACACTCAAGCCGTAACTGAGTTGACAGTAAGAAAACTGATAATATCAGACCCACTGCTGACAAAACTTTATATATTTTTAAAGGCCACTTCCCAGCAACCCATCACGCTTCAGGAGGATAGAGTCCTGCACATACAGGCAAGGTTATGAAGACAGCTCTCCCAATGCTAAGGGAAAAGGTTGGTCTCCACCTCAGTTGTGTCCCTGAATGCAATTCACTCATAGAGCAAAAAGATGTATTTGAGGAGAGCTTTGTTGTGAGGAACTTCCAACCTAGTGCCAGGGAACCTGGCCTTCACTGGCAGATCTGCCAGTGCAGGCATAGGCAAACACGGCCCTCCAGCTGTTTTGGGACTACAACTCCCATCATCCCTAGCTAACAGGACCAGTGGTCAGGGATGATGGGAACTGTAGTCTCAAAACATCTGGAGGGCCAAGTTTGCCTATGCCTGTGCCAGTGTATTGGTAGACATGGACTGTCACATCTGCTTGAAGGTTGGTTACAAGCTGTAACTTCCGTGCAGGAGAATCCCTGGGCTGTTGTAATGATCTCAGGCAGGCAAGTGAGTCTCTGGCAGTTTTATGTACGTTTATTTACAATTTACATCCGGAGAGCGGCGCCAGGCCTGCCGGCATTAGCTACAAGTTGGTCACTCTGAGTCTTCGCCCCTATCACAACATGTAGGGCACCAAAGTCCAGTCCATCCTCTTTTGTACTTCCGTTGCATCTTAACCCTTTCGGCTCTTCTGGTTCAAGGAGAAGATGGGTGAACACCCCACCCCCCCGTTATCAAATGACAATTCCTCCTTGTTGCATCTCTGTCTCCCTCCTTGTTGCATAGCAACCCCCTCAATGTCTTCTGTCTCCTCCCCTTCCTCTGCCTGTGAGCTCTCCAAGTCTGGGAACACTTGATAAAGGTGGGCCGAACTACCCCACTCCTGCTCTGACTGTGGCTGCGATCTCTCACTTCCAGAGTCAGACTTTGTCTCCCTTTGTACAGGCATTCCTTCATCTCGAGACTGTCTCTTCCCAGGTGTTCAATTCAGCCACGTCCCTGACAGCTGTTAAGGATATGCAAAAGGGAGTCTGAACTGAAGGCAGGAAAGGGGGCTAGTGCTGGTGACTTGTGGAAGTCAGCTGGTAGTTCACCACCCCTCATATCAGCAGAGTCCTCAGAGATTTCCTGCTCCCAGCAGACAGCTTCTTCCAGAGTTCCTGGTTAAGGGGAAACTCCTCTCCCACACAGTTCAAAGTAGCAAAGTCTTTAATGTCTCCAGACACAAGATAAAACTAAGCACTGCTATCTCCTAGATGCGGTTCTTCTGGCCTTTGAAGTAAAGATACATATGTACAGTGGTGCCTCGCAAGACGAAAATAATCCGTTCTGTGATTCTCTTCGTCTAGCGGTTTTTTCGTCTTGCGAAGCAAGCCCATTGACGGATTAGTGGATTAGCGCTATTAGCGCTATTAGTGGCTTTTAGCGGCTTATCTGCTGATCGGATCAGCTGATAAGCAGCTTAGCGGCTTAGAAAAAGGGGGGGAGGGAAAAAAACCCGCAGGAACTCGCAAGACATTGTCGTCTTGCGAAGCAAGCCCATAGGAAATTCGTTTTGCGAAGCACCTCCAAAACGGAAAACTCTTTCGTCTAGCGAGTTTTCCGTCTTGCGAGGCATTCGTCTTGCGGGGCACCACTGTACAAAGAGAGCCACTAACACTATCAACATGCTAGCTAATGCTGTGTAAATCGTGCAGCCTCTTCCCTTGACTCTCCAAGATCCAGAGTCAGATCCTGACAGCAAACAGGATAGCAAAACGGCCTGAAGCAAGACAGGGACAACAGGACAGGAAACAGGAAGCACATAAGGAAAGCAATGCCCTGGAGACTATTATACCTGTCTCTACACGTAGGCATATTTCCTGAACCAATGGGAGGGTGAATGACTCAGCAAGTCATACACTCAACCTCACTGGTGTTGCTATGGTAACCCAGTGCACCTGGCACCCTTATCTCAGAATACCCATATGTGGATGATGTGCTCCTCAAGACATGAGACTGAGGACTGTGTAGGTCAACCCATTGTCCTCATGACACCAACAGATGGCTACACAGAAGACACAACAGATTGGCTGGAACAGCTGCCAATAAACTAAAGAGGCATCAATGTCATGGACTGGCTGGATGCAGAGGAGTGGGGGGGGGCAGCTGGGGAATCCCCAAGGGAACCCCCAGGGGAAGAAGGCTCAGAGCCAAGAGGTGACAGTTAGTGGTCAGAAGGAGAAGAGGGGGCAGACTGGGAGAAGGAGGTGTCAGAAGAGGTAAACAGGGCTTAGTGAGCAGGAAGAGGCTGGGGAATGGAGAAGTCCTGACTCTGAGGCAGATGAGGACGGGGGCCAGGATACAGAGAAGCAGCTGAAGAAATCAGGGAATCTCCCCCTCCGGCTGCAAACAGCTCGGCTCTGCCCTGGTCTCCCAGAACATTCAAAGAAACAAGGGCAGAGCAAAAAGGGCAGAGCAAAAAGATGAAGGACCCTGAGATTGCTTGGGAAGGACGGGGGGGGGGGGAGTCTTAGGAAGCGTTGGGAAGCCTCCTTGCAACTGCTTCACTGGGGCAAGACCTACTGGAAAGAGGTGCTGGGATCTCCAGGCCTGCACTGTTTTGGTTGCTTTGAATAAAGAGTCAAGTTCCCAGACACTGGTGTTTTTACTGCTGACTTGCTCCTGACTCCGGCTGCTGACAATCAAGGACTTTCACAGTAATATCATAGTGGCAGACCAAAGATCACGACCCTGGCCGTGTTTGTTTGCATGTAGAAGCTTCTAGGAGAAGGGGGGGCTGAGCAAGGAAAGCAGGCTTCTTGACCCAGCAGTGGGGAACCACTGACCCACAGGCCTAACAAGACTGTTTTGGCCAAGCCGCATCCACCAGCCTCATTCCAGTTGAAATATTCCATGCTGTGCCTTTGGCTGCGTGGTTTGATTTCAGAGGAAATTGGACAGAGGAAGACTGTCCACCTGCCAACATTGGCCTGCAAAGGTAGGAGATGCAGGGACCCGGATACAGAAAATTTGAAGGCAGTGTGGGGAAAATGAGCTTGCAACTATATGGACCATTGCAATACTCCCATGTAAGCTAGTAGAGAACAATCAGCTGAGAGGGCTCTCATTGGCTTTCATATACAGTAGTCCCATGGAAAATACCCATGTTAAACCATTTCACCAATACACATTTAGGCATTCTCATTTCGGGGTCAATTAAACCATTATACTTAACATTTCTGTGTCTGCATGTTCTTTTTGTTATTATTTCTTTTTCCTTCTCTATTCCTGCCCGCCCGCCCCCCCCCGCCCCCGCCACGCCTTTCTGGGTTTTTTGGTATAAAAGTCTTGGTTTGGTTATTTTTCTCTATAAACCTTAATAAAATCTTTTTTAAAAAAAACAAAAGAGGGTGTTTAGTATGAAGATAAGAGAAAATGTGAAGCGTTATTTTCTTCTGTGTATAAGCTTGAGTAAGCCATCATTTTTATTTTGTTAGTTCACCTCCCGTTATTAATATACAGTGGGTTCATTTAATAATGTAAGGCTTCTTAAATAATTCTTCAATAGGTAAGCATTACCATTTAATGTGCCTCACATTCCAAGTCTTGAAATATGAAACACGGAAGCTCAGCTGCTAACGGCTCTCTGGTTCTTTCCTCCCTGCGCAAGCCATTTGCCTGGATAGTCCTTTGGACCTTTTTACACTAGTTATGGTCTATATTTTGCATTCCTGCAGGCACCGCTGCCCCAAGCAGAGAGCAGAATTGACAAAGGCATTTTAAAGGTTTCCATTAATTGAAGACAGTTCTGTTTCTACGCCATGCTCCCTGTGGGCTGCGCATGCCAAGTGGCTTGACCACCGCAAGCTCCGTGCGAGCCGTGCGCCCCAAGTGCCACATGCACAACACTGGGAAGAACCTCTTTCCCCAGCAGCCACACGTAGGCCCAGCGAGGTCCGCCATAGGCAGCGGAATATTGAGGTTGCCTGGCCCCCTCCAAAGAAAGATGGGGGGGCCTTTCACACACACCCCAATGTTGCCCCTGCCCCCTGTGCTTGAATTTAGGTCCACTTCTCCCAAGGAACAAGCCTTTAAGTGTGGCAGACCCTCCCTTGTAGAACTCCTTGCCAACAGAGGTCCAGCAGAAATCACCCTTGCCATTTCTGAGACACCTTTTGAAAACTATTATTTAGACGGGAGTTTGAAAGATGAAATTGTTTTTGTCAACCAGTAGTTACCGATGATCTAATTTATCTTATTGTAACGTTTTGTTTTTATGTTGCGTACCGCTTTGCTATATTTTTATGGAAGGGCAATATACTGTATTTTTCGCTCTATAGGATGCACTTTTCCCCCTGCAAAAATGAAGGGGAATGTGTGTGCGTCCTCTGCAAGCCTTCGGAGCGCGGCGGGAGTGCCCGCTTGCGGATAGCAGCCTGCAGCCCGAAGCCTGGTTTCAGGCAGCTATCCACAAACCTTCGGAGCGCTCCCCCAGCCCGCAAGCTCCGGGAGCGGCAGCAAGGCTGCTCAACCTTGCCTCCACTCCCGGACCTGTTCTGGGGGCTGGGGTCAGGGGAAGCTCGGGCTTCCCCTGCCCAAGCCCCAGCCCCAGGGCTAAAAACGAAGCTGCTCACAGCCTCTCCCGGCTGGAGAGGTTGTGCGTGGCTAAAGAGGAAGCCAAGACAGCCAGCGGGATGGATGTTGGCTTTCTTGGCTTCTTTGCTCTTTGGGGCTGGGGAGGGGAAAAATAATTCCCCCCCTTTATTCCCCCCCCCCTAAAAACTAGGTGCGCCCTATGGTCCGGTGCACCCTATGGAGCGAAAAATACGGTAATTATTTCTTTTAATTTTACATTATCAATTATTTTAATTATGTTATTTTTTAAACAATCCTTCTTGCATACTGTTCTTTACACATATAATTCTGAAAAAGGAGATTTCCCATGATTTTTCACAATAAAGAGGCAATAAGAGCAAGCCCCTAAACTAACATGCATCTAGCTACCTTAACTAACAAGTATAAATGCTCACATGTGAAAAACCCAGCTATGGGCATGGAAAAGATGAGCAAATGCACTTATCTTTGCAGAGGATCTATTCACCTTCACCCATGTTATCTTTCCATCTCTGCTGACTTTCACGGAGGTGCAAACACTATGAACACTTTCGTAACACATGAAAAAACCCTGGAAAGTTGCCAAGTTAGTTACCACAAAGGCCTGTTTAAAAATAGTCACACATGCTGGAGACTTTACTGAGAAAGCAGCAACCTGCAATGTTTGCAGAGGTAAAACTGAAGCTGCAATTATTGAAAACCCGACGAGAGAATAAAATATGCAATGACTATAGACCCTGGAAGATTTAAACCCTGTAGGAATGTGGCCCTGGATTTATACCCCTTTGTTGAATTTTTTGCCATATAACTTTTGCCCTGTAACCTCCTAATTTCAATCTTAACCAAAGCCACACATTGCTAGCTTTGTTTGCTGAGACGTTTGCAGGATGCTCAAAGTTCCTGTCGAGCACACAAGGTATCTTAGAATAAATTAGACAAAACAGGTTATTGTATCGCTTCTACCCCCACCCCACCCCTGCTTCCCAAAAACCCTTGTCTTGGCTACAGGTGGCAAAACCACTGGTTGAGAAACTGGGTGCCCTGTTAGGAAACATGCTTCTCTCAACTTTCGAACTGTGGTTTATTGTCAAGGTGACTGGTCAACATGGGAGACATGCGTTTCTACTGGCTGCACACTCCAGGAGCATACAGTGGTACCTTGGTTTAAGAACAGCCTAGTTTATGAACAACTTGGATTAAAAATGGTGCAAACCCAGAAGTAGGTGTTTTGGTTTGTGAACTTTGCTGTGGAATAAGAACATGTTCCACTTCCTGTTGAGTGTGTTCCATTTGTAAATTGAGTCCCCCACTGCTATGGGAAAGCACGCCTTGGTTTAAGAACGCTTTGGTTTAAGAACGGACTTCCGGAACGGATTACGGTAATTCATAAACCAAGGTACCACTGTATTGGGTTACTGGAGAAATCACAAGGGAGCAGTGCTCACAGAGAAGTGTGAGTCACAAGGGAGGCTGCCATTACAGATTAACCAGCCCATTAGCTCTCATACATAGTAAGAACAGCATTCGCTAAGTGTAAAACACAAAGAATCTGGCCCGGGGAATCTGAAGATAGTCACGTCCAGTCAGGACTGGGAGCGGCGGTTCAGGTTTCTAGTCTCCTACGCTGTGGGGTAAATATGAAACCAAAGAAACTTTAAAGCAACAGATTACAATATTGGCATGGGGGGAATTTGCTCTTCAAGGTCACCTGAGCACACCCAAGGGTCGGCGTGTGCATAAAATCTTGGCCAATGGGACTGGGGCTATAAAACAAACCACCCACAAATGGCCTTTTGATTTGGAAGAGAAACCCGTAGAAAACCCGATCAATCGGCAGCTCACCTAGCTATTTAAATGGGTACAAAAGTCCCATTCACGGGCTCAGCACATACAGCAGTCACACCAGTTCCTACTAATATTGTCTTGCAGGTCAAAGCATTACCTGGCAGTGAATTTATTCTGCTACAGGGATGATGCCAGGGCAGAATTCCCAGGGATAGGCTCATTTTGCAAATGTCTACAAAATGATGCATTTAGTTTATGGTCAGACCCCAGAGCCCTCTGTGCACAGAGAGTAGAGAACAGATGTTAGTTCCTACCAGCATTAGTTCCTACCAACTGCACACAGTGTAAAGCCACTGGATTGGCCAGACCAGGTATAAATACTGGGTGCCTATTTTTCTGCCCTTGCCTACTCAGCAGATCCATATCCTCCCTCACTTTGCACTTCAGACTCTAGCTTCCAGCCAAAGCCACTGAACTCCAGCTAGAGAAATATATCCACCTTCCAGATTCAGGTATGGCCACCCATGGCATATTTGCAAAGAGAGAGAAACACCAGTTTTAAAACTGGGTATTTATGGCTTCCTCGAATAATGATACTTGCATTTCTGTACTGAATTTTCCAAAGTCAATGAAATAAGAATATTGAGGGGTCCCTTCATGGGGTTGTTCAGCTTCTTAAGGAAGACTGGACCTTCAGAGACAGCGGACCTTTTAAGGCTCTAACCTGTCGAGAAATGAACAGAGACCAGACCAGGATATACGAAAGCAAAGCTGCTATAAGCCTGATCTTTATTAAAGCTGCTGCAACAGGGTACTCCCCCCACACACACACAGGAGAGAGGAGGAGGACCCAGAGCAAAGGTGTGCAAGCCCTTATATAGACTTTGAAATTTCCCACCCCTGTAGCTCAGTACCATCCCCCAGATACATCATACCTACAGCACAGAAGGGGTGTAGCCCAAGGCAAGACATCAGAGAAGGGGCGGACTACAACAGAAATCTGAGTGCATTTTTTCTTCTTCTCCTGTCTGCTAGGTTACCTGATTGGATTACCTGGGCATCCTGGCCACTGTTTTGTTATGATAACTACTCAACTCCTGAATCCAGGTTACAGGTCACAGGCTCACCCTATTCATATCTTAAATGCATAGCCGTCAACTTTTCCCTTTTCTTGCAAGGAATCCTATTCGGAATAAGGGAATTTCCCTTTAAAAAAGGGAAACATTTTGACAGCTATGCTTAAATGTGCCCTTGAGACAGGGTTTGTGAGCAAAGAGACAATGCAGAGAAATATTTGACCTTGCAGAGAAATATTTGAGGTGAATTTGGAAGAGAGAAAATGGTTTCAGGACTTTTTTGTGGGTTTCAGACATGTGGTTTACATATTTGTATATGTTTGCTTGGTACATTTATGAACATCTATTTTATATACCGTACCTTTGCGCATTCCTCAAAGTAAGTGATAGCACTGTGCCCTCAACAGGATGGTGGAAATAGCATTTGTGGTTTTGGACTATCAGCTCTAAAAGGATTAACCAGTGTGCCACAAATTAGACACCCAAAACAGTGTTGTAGCAAACAGCATTGATTAATGTGCATGTCTGAACCTCAGACGTAATGGAATGGGAGGCTTCAGGGCTGGTAAGACCTGAGTTCAAATCCTCCCTCACACATGGAGATCCTTGGGGTGACATTCACCAATTCACTTCCTCTCCACCAAACCCCTATCACAACTCTCTGTATCAGCTAAGAGTAATACAATAAGCAATTTGCTCTACTGCTAAGATGACAAATGCAAACCATCTGTTTAGACTCTCTTGAATTTACAATCTTTCAAGTTATACTAACAGGCATTTTTATAAAACTGTAACACTGAGGCAATTTATTTCTGTGTTTGCTTTTCCACCTAAGTGATGAATGCCTGTTTAGTTGTACAAGACTTTTATAAGACCTCCCCAGCTAAGTTTGTAGAGATGCAGAATTAACAGTAAAAATAGGGATTTCACTGTACATCAGCTGTCTGTTGAATTATGGAAAGGGAAAAATAACAGTGGAAGAAGCAAACTTAACTCAATAACATAAATGTAGAGATAAATAATGCTGATCTCTTCAGTTCGTGGGGATGTCGACAGAGATTTGTCTTTATATGTGCAGATCTAAACTGAGGTATGGTAGTCAAATAGCTTGAATCATAGCTATTGAGCTGAATTCATTTGATGAGAATGGCTATTAAATAATATTTTAGTGACTAGCAGCTCAACATCATACATGTTTACAGTCATCCCTTGGGTTACAGACACTTCAGGTTGCGACGTTTTCAGGTTGCGCACCGCGCTGATCCCGGAAGTACTGGAACGGGTTACTTCTGGGTTTCGGCGCTCGCGCATGCGCAGAAACACTAAATCACGTTTTGACCATAAGCACCGAATCGCCACCCGCGCGTGCGCAGACGCGGCGCTGCAGGTTGCGAACGTGCCTCCCGCACAGATCATGTTCACAACCCGAGCGTCCACTGTACTTGCAAGTAGGGTGGATAAAAATCAATGATTTAAAAAATAAATTTTAAAAATTGGATTTTTAAAATTTAAATCCAATTTTTTTAATTATTTAAATCCGATTTTTTTAATTTAAATTGGATTTTTAAAATAAAATGCTTTTGGAGGAAAAATCTTTCTAAAGATAGTTTTCTACTTAAGTTACATTATAGTCCAAAGGCTATTAACCAGGAAATAAGGATTTGTTTTAAGTTTTTCATGTGTGCTAAAACTCAGTCTAAGTTTTTGTTTTGTTTTTTTAAGTTTAACCACATCAGTTATCAAACATGGATACATACGCTATAATGTTATTGTTTTAGTTAAATGAATTGTTATTAAAGAAATGGTCATTTTTCACCTTCCAATAAAGTACAGCAGAAAAGTTGTCCAAATATAAACAGTTAACTTATTAAACCTCACAATAATTTCATAATTATCTGTCTATGTATTTCTAATAGTATAACCAAATCAGTAATTTTTGATAGAACTGTAAAAACTACTCTGAAAATTTATTATTCCAAAAATGAAACCTTCATCTGGTTGTAAATGTTAATTTTTCTGTAAAAAATAAAATAAAATTAAACCAAGTCTTGCTAACTAGTGATGTAAATTGTGATTTAAATCGATTTGATTTAAATCAAATCCACCCTGTCTCCTGGGCAGTTTTCCTTCCTCAAGAACACCCACAAACTCTTTTTGGCAGTGCAAAAATCTGCCATCATATAAAAATGGATGTGAATCACAGGAGTTTCTAAGATGGCAGTGGCTGGCAAAAGAACAGTCCCTGGCTGTATCTCCTAACATATCTCTCTACACAGCTGTAGATGACCATATCTGATCATTGGCAGCAGCCGGGCAACTTAGATAAATGGTCAGCTTGTATCCCTTCTGTAATACCCAAACACAGCACATTATTCCGTCGTCCCCCATATGATATCCATGGGTGAAAGTACAGTGGTGCCCCGCAAGACGAATGCCTCGCAAGACGGAAAACTCGCTAGACGAAAGAGTTTTCCGTTTTGGAGGTGCTTCGCAAAACGAATTTCCTATGGGCTTGCTTCGCAAGACGACAATGTCTTGCGAGTTCCTGCTGGTTTTTTTCCTTTCCCCCCCTTTTTCTAAACCGCTAAGCCGCTTATCAGCTGATCCGATCAGCAGATAAGCCGCTAAAAGCCGCTAATAGCGCTAATCCGCTAATCCTTCAATGGGCTTGCTTCGCAAGACGAAAAAACCGCTAGACGAAGAGAATCACAGAATGGATTCTTTTCGTCTTGCGAGGCACCACTGTAAAGGGAACCAACTCATGGAATCAATGGATAGAACTTAAACCCACCTGGGTGTAGCAGTGACTGAGCTCCGTGTCAAAATGTCTTCCTTTTAATCGAGACTCAGTCTGTAGCTTCTTTACTTTGGTCCCATAGAATTAGACGGCAGCCATTGAGATCTGATCCTGCCCCTTTCCCACACACCCCACCTCTTCCAGCTTGGTCTCCACTTCTTTATCTTCATTCAAGCGATCCTAAGTTTTATTAGCCATCGTAAGACAGACGGAACAAAAGCTGATCACGACAACTGGCAAGCAAGCATTACAGCAAAATAGCCAGTCGCCCCCCTGCTCTCTACAGTCATGAATGGAGTCTCTGCTCCAGAACTTGGGAGGTCAGGTGGATTGGAACTGGAGACAGGATCTTTTGAATGAGGACACTCCAGCATCAGAAAACTGCACTCTCCCCAGGGCTGTTTCCACGGAAAAGGAGGCACCAGCTCAAGGCCTCTTAATTTGCCCAAGCTCTTAAGAAACAGCAATTGTGAATTTTTACGGCTCTTCCTTATCTTCAATTTCTTGCATTTCTTTTATTGGTCCTTTACTATTAACTGTAATAATGGTCATTATCAACTGTGCCATTGTAAGCTGCCACCATAGGCACTTCTAAAATCTGAATGTGTGATATAAATATTTAAAGTAACCATTAAAATAAAGTTTGGGGGGGGGAGTCGTTGGATAAATTTACCCTCCCCCTTTAATCCTAGGTATATTTACGCCAAGCAAAGTCTAATAGGAGGGGAGGAATTCAACCTAGTTATTCTAGCAGAGGAAGGCTCCAGACAGCTATGAAGCATGTTCTCCAATTTAGCTGCCAGGTTGCATTTAGCATTCAGTGCTGGTCCTAGAGATTTTGCTTGCCTGAAAATGTAAATGCAAATTAATTTGGATTGGTGGCTTAGAACGAGCAGTGAAATATACTTATAACCACAATTCTCTCTTTCAAATCTCTACACCCACAAACCTTTCCACCTACAAAGCAAAATTCCAAAAAACGATTGAACAAGGACCAGATGATTTTTGAACAAGCCAGCCCTTATTTGCAACTGGAATCTGCAGCAGCCTTCAGCAGGCTCTCTGCCTCTCAAAGGGCAGCTTGGATAGGATTGCATCTGTCTTTAAAACAAAACACGGGTGAATTTCTCAGTTGGTTCAGGTTTTCACAAGTGACACTAAAATATTTAATGGTCTCTGTGCGCTTTGCAAAGCCAGGCATGCAGATTCTCCACTTAATTTTTGGATATGTATCACCCAGCAGGGAAAGTCACATCATATTCAGATTCTAAGGCAGGGGTAGGCAACCTAAGGCCCGGGGGCCAGATGTGGCCCAATCGCCTTCTCAATCTGGCCTGCGGACGGTCCGGGAACCAGCGTATTTTTACATGAGTAGAATGTGTCCCTTTATTTAAAATGCATCTCTGGGTTATTTGTTATCCCCCCCCCCCCGTCAAAATATAGTCCGGCCCCCCACATGGTCTGAAGAACGGCAGACCGGCTCACAGCTGGAAAAGTTTGCTGACCCCTGTTCTAAGGGCACCTGCAATTGCCAATTCAACAAGGTACTTCTGTAGCAGTACCAGAGGCATTCTGGGGAAACGAACGTGGCACTTGGCTGCACAGTCTCAACCGTGGTTTCAGCCTGAAGCAAGCCTGGCCTCCTGGCAAATACATTGTTTAAAAGCATTTGTTTAATTTCCAGAAGCCTCCCAGGTATCAAGGTCTCCCATGGGCACCTTTGAGAAGGCAGCACTAGAGCCAAGAAATCAGGAGAGAGAGAGCGCGCACATTTCAAAGCATATTTTGGCCTCATGTGTGTTTTTCAGCAGTTGCACCAAACAGGAATAAAGCAAATGGCTATTTGAGCTACACTTGCTAAGGCAGACCAAGTCAGCAGGAACTTGGGCACTGATTTAAACGAAGAGAGGAAACCTCCAGATACAAAGAGATATGTTTATTGAACCCAATGCATCCATTAATTAATTACCGTATTTTTCATCCCATAGGACGCTCCATCCCATAGGACGCACCTACTTTTTTGGGGGGGAAATAAAGGAAATGTTTTTCCCCTTTATTCCCCCCCAAACCAGGTCGGGGAACAGTGGGATGGTGGCGCTGCGCCTCCCCGCTGTCCCCCGAGCTTGTGGGGCTGGCCGATGTCTGCCCGGCGCGAGGGGCGCTCTGCTTCAGGGCGCCCTACACGCCGGGCGGCAGGCTGCGGACACCTGTGCGAAGCACGGGGCGTCCTCCGGAGGGCGCCCCGTGCTCCGCGCTGCAGGCTGCCACCCGCAAGCCTTGCGCTCCTGGGGGGAGTTCCCACCGGTGCGCAAGGCTTGCTGACACCTGCGCGAAGCACGGGGCGTCCTCCGAAGGGCACCCCGTGCTCCACGCTGCAGGCTGCTGCCTGCAAGCCTTGCGCGCCCGGGGGAACTCCCTCCAGGTGTGCAAGACTTGCGGATAGCTTCCTGAAGCCTGGAGAGCGGGAGGGGTCGGTGCGCACCGATGCCTCTCACTCTCCAGGCTTCAGCGAAAGCCTGCATTCGCCCCATAGGATGCACACACATTTCCCCTTCATTTTTGGAGGGGAAAAAGTGCGTCCTATAGGGCGAAAAATACGGTGATTTGCAACTAAGTTGGAGACCAAAGAAATCTGAACAGGGTGAAGCATTCTAAAGAGGTTCAACACGTTGGCTGATTTTGCAATTAGTTGGTGGTAGCTATAAATAATATCTTACCTTAAGATGGTTCTAAGAAGAAAAAAATGCTAACTTTGCTAACAGTGAGTTCCAACAAACCTAGTGTCATATCCCCCCCTGCATTTCCCCCCATTTTGAGGACCTAAATGCAGCTCTTCCCAGTCAGCTGGTTGTGTCAAAGCAAAGCATTCAAATGGTCAGTGTTTAACCCTCTGGAGTTCTATACAGCCTATTGGGGGGGGGATCAAAAGCCCATTTTAAGGCTGACTTTATGGCTTACAACATGTGACAAAGAACACTGCACTAAACACTTTATCAGTTGTTATTTTACAGTACTGCTTCACATTTCCCATAAAGTAAAATGACTACAGACACCTTACTTAACAACTGCAGATAAAAAATATTCTTTATATTCATATAAAGAGAAGGCAAATACAATCCCTCTCCCACCCCAGTTACACCATTTTGAATTTTGAGAACGTTAGGAAGGCTTCTCTCTCCCTCTCATGCTTTAATCCCCAAGTACACAATTTTAAAGCCACTGTACTATTAGAATTAGATTTCTCTCACTGTTATCTCAATATATTGTTGTGATATCTTACTTAGGTGTAGAATGGAATGATATACAGTGGTACCTCTAGTTGCGGACATGATCCGTTTCGGGGTGCAGTTTGCACCCCGAAAAGTCCGCAACTAGAGCGGCGTTTCTGTGCAAGCACGGAGTGCGATAGAGCACTTCTGCGCATGCGGTGAAACCCAGAAGTATACACTTCCGGGTCTGCCACGTTCGCAAGCCAAAAAGATGCAACATGAACCTAACGCAACACGCGGTACGACTGTATTCCACTGCACCTCATTTTTAGACTAACAAGGTTATAACAATGCCCCAATGAAGATATGCTTTTGAATGCATGGACAGTGCCAGTCTGGTGAAATCTCAGAAGTCGCAAATGTAAATACAGTTTCTAGTCATCCAGAATGCCCTGTATTACTTCCTTGTTTTCCCCCTTCACTAGCAAAATTATGGCAATAATTGTACAGTGGTACCTCGGTTTTCGAACATAATTCATTCCAGAAGACCGTTTCAGTTCCGAAATATCCGAAAACTCAGTCAGGGAGCCTCAATACAGAAAACTCAATACAGAAGTTGTGTGGCATGTTCGACTTCCGAGGCATGTTCAAAAACTGAAGCATTTACTCCCAGGTTTACAGCATTTGAAAACCGAAATGTTCGAAAACAGAGACATTTGAAAACCGAGGTACCACTGTATTTGTAAACTTTGTGCAGGCTACAGAATTCAGCTTTTCCTGAAGCAGAATTTTTAGTGTGGTGTGCATGCAGTTCTGCCTTTACAAGCCTAAAATAGAGATTTTTCCATGCCTTGACTTTCAGTTTCAATGTTGAACACAGTTTAGGTGTTTGGTCAACATTTCAACAATGTTTTCCTATGCATTCAAGTCATAGTTTGTTAATCCTTTCCACATTAAATTATTAGAGGTAATTTAGATATCTTTCACAGGAATTATATTTTACTTCCACAATATTGCCAAGTGAAAAGAACAGAACAGAATGGAACGGAAAACCATTCCGTCAGAATATAAAGCATGTAAGCAGAATGAGCCAAAGAATAATTGTGGGTTTAGGTTTCAAGACAGGAACCCAGCCAGATTTTCAAATACATACTGCCGCAAATTGGGCCAACAATTTCTAGTGCTATATTGCCTGCTTGACTATATAAATATCTGCAAGATTTAGAAGAATGTACAGCTCACACAAATACACCTACTCAGCTCCTGGACACCTGAGAGAAAATCCATGGATGTCTTCTGCTCATCCCACAGAACTAGGAATTCATGAAATGGCTCAGTTAACAACAGAACCACGAAATGGTCCAATTATAACATGGTGGGTTGTCTATATTCAATGGTGCAGAGCAGGAAAAACAGCAGTTCTACGACTGCAGCCTCAGGCACACTTACTCGGGAGAAAGCCTCACTGTACCTAATGGGACATAACTTCCATAGACAGGACTGAGCTGAACATAATATATGCCCTGTTGCAACAGATAATAGGGGTTTATGTTAATAATTCATTTTATGTATCAGAATTCAACCTGCAATACGGCAATAATACTGACCTACTTTACAAAGTTGTTGATTGGAACACTCTAGAAAGCATTAGGGGAGATCTACACCTAGGCTGGGAATGTGGGTTCTGCCCATAGAGTGAGCCTGCATAGAGAACATCACATCTGGCCTATATAGCAATGATTGCATGCTCATACACATCATATTTCCTTTTCTAGTTCAAATTCCTGCTCTAGCTAAAATTTGTCAGTTCCCTCTATAATACTAATAAGATTTGTTATCAATTTGTTTCTAAAACTCTTATTCAGACCTTAGGTTTTCCTCAGTTATTGTAAAGCAATTGTCATCATGGTTTATTTTATTTATTCCTTGCCTTGATATCCCACCTTTTTCTCCAAGGAGCTGGACTCTCCCACACCCCCTTTAATCCCTACAACAACCCTGCGATGTAGGTTAGGCTGAGAGGCAGTAATGGGGCCAAGGTCACCCAGTGATCTTCATGGCTGAGTGAGGATTTGAACCCAGGTCTTAGTCCAACACTCTAACCACTGCACCACACTGCCTCTAGCGCAGTGTTTCCCAACCGGTGTTCCGCGGCACACTAGTGTGCCGTGAGACGTTGGCTAGTGTGCCGTGGGAGGGAGGCGGGCGAGTCGGGCGGCGAGAGGCGGGGAGGCGGCGGCGAGGATCCGCGTCGAGCCGGGGGCGGCTCCACGGTGGTGGTGCCGAGGTTTCTCTCTCCATTCTCCCCTCACACACACACACACAGAAAATAACACAGGATCAGCTGACAGGACCCAGCCAATGGGGCGGCGGCGGGGCAGCGCGTGCAAAAGGGAGGAGCGCGAGACAGCGGACGAGGAGGAGGCTGGCATGTCCGGGCAGCAGCAGCAACAACAGCAGCAGCAACTCCCGGCGACGGCTCCTCAAGCCCCGGGCAACCCTACTCCCTCACCGGCCTCGGCCGCCCTCCTGCTCCACCAGCCGCCGCCTCCCCCGCCGCCGCCGGCCACCTCGGCCCCGCCGCTGCCCCCTCCTCCGCCCGCTATCGCCGCCCCCACCACAACAGCCGCCGCCGCCTCAGCTGCCGCCGCCCCTCAGTCCCTCGCTTTGCTGCCTCCTCCCCCCCCCACCCCCAAAGCTTGGAGGTTCCCCGGCAAGGGGGAGGAAAAAAAATTGAAAACTTTCACTTTCGTGCGTCCCTCCCGGCGTGACGCTGCGCGCTGACGTCACGGGGCTGTAATGGTGGTGTGCCGCGAGATTTTTTTCCTCAAACAAGTGTGCCTTTGCCCAAAAAAGGTTGGGAAACACTGCTCTAGTGCACCTCCACTGCTGCTATTCTAAGCCTTTTGCACACGGCATTAGCCACAATCCGTATGTGGTTTCTTGAGAAATGCTGCTGTTGCAACTTGCAACATGTGAATACAACTTGAAACCCAGCAAGGGGAAATGACCTCACTGCGTTTTAAGCTGTGAATGGGTACATCGCCTAAGCCTCTTCGTGGTATTGCTGATGGCTTGGTTACTCTCTTCCACGGTCCCTCTGTTCATCAAACACAACTCCTATTAAAGCTCCACTTTCTTCTGCTATTTCTTGCCTTCTCTCTTGTGGCCCCTTATATAGGAAACCCTCCCCTCTGAATATGTGGCTGACCTCTTTTCTATCTCACTTGATTTAAAAATTCAATTTACGGTAAGTGAGAAGCAAGCTGGTCATTTCTTTTAAGGCCATAACTTAAGGCTGATACAATGTTAGCTCTTCTGCTATGCTCACCCTTCCCAATATTTGCATCTGCTCAGGTGAGGTTTCTCAGGTGAGTAGCAACAACCTGCATCACAAAACCAGCTCTTAGATACCTATGAACCCAGAGCTGTTTTGAGCTTGTTAAGCAAATGTCCTTTCAAATCCCACTATCTGAGATCCATTTATTTTGCCAAAGCAGGGGGAATTAGATACAGGGGACCAAACACGAATGTCACAGTTGCCTGTATTCAGCATATAGCATATAAATACAGTGGTGCCCCGCAAGACGAATGCCTCGCAAGACGGAAAACCCGCTAGACGAAAGGGTTTTCCGTTTTGGAGGTGCTTCGCAAAACAAATCTCCTATGGGCTTGCTTCGCAAGACGACAATGTCTTGCGAGTTCCTGCTGGTTTTTCCCCCTCCCCCCCCTTTCTAAGCTGCTAAGCCGCTTATCAGCTGATCCAATCAGCAGATAAAAGCCGCTATTAGCGCTATTAGCGCTAATCCGCTAATCCGTCAATGGGCTTGCTTCGCAAGACGAAAAAACCGCTAGACCAGAACGGATTCTTTTCGTCTTGCGAGGCACCACTGTAAAGTAAAAGGCACCTTCGCTTACAGGTGTATGCATCCGACCAGTGGCGTAGCGTGGGGGGTGCAGGGGGGGCCGGCCGCACCGGGCGCAACATCTGGGGGTTAGGGTTAGGGGGCGCAAATCCACGGGTTAGGGGGCGCAAATTACTTGCCTTGCCCCGGGTGCTGACAACCCACGCTACGCCACTGCATCCGACCCCATTTTGCCTGCACATCATGAATGAGAGGGGTCACCTGTGTGAAACTGACATTAAACTGAAAAGTAATTAGATAAGTTTTGAAGAAGCAACACACAGGCATTTACAAACGGATCAACAAAAACGACTGCTCCATAAAGACACTGTCAGGAAAGTCTGAATCCACTTCAGCCACCCTTTCCATACCCAACAACAAATATTTAAAACCTCAGCAGGAGGAATAGTAAATAAGAATGCAGTTTGGTGAAAGTATTTCTGAAAAGCTTCATCTGAGGCTAGAGCTGCTCACTATATGCGATGCAGTCAAGGTACCCCCATGTTGTGTTCTGCTACTCTCCTCTGTGATATTTAGGAAACAGTCACCCCATGTTCATCCCACCAGTATCAACATGGGTGGGAAAACATGCAACACAGCACACATAAATCTCTGGTCATTGAACGTTACAGGGGAGAAGCGAAAAACTTCATGTCACATGTAATGTGGATTATCAGTCTGACTCTGAAACAGCCTCAGAGCCACTGGACAGCAAGGGTCACGGGGTGTTTTACTCTGAGTAGACCTACTGAACTTAATGAGCAGAACTAAGTTAAGTCCATGAATGTCATTAATTTAAAACGTCACTGAATGCTCAACCCACAGGGTTTTAAGCCTTCTGTGCAGCTGTTTTGTGCTTTTTATATTTTCTAACATAAATATATTGGGTGGGGAGGGGAAGATCAAGAAATCTGAAATGGCAAACAGAACAGGAAAAACATGTAAATGTAAATTTAATGCATATGTTGTTCTAAATTTGTTATAGCAGCGGTGAGGAACCCCCTGGCTTAAAGGCCTAATTTGGGTAGCCATTTAGCTTGCAAGACTGTCTTCTTCAAATCACACCTCCCTGCCCTGCACTAGACACCACATAGGGCATCAGATGTGGGGCAGGCGGAAACTTCCAAGCAAGAATTGGGAGCCTTAAATTGCTCCCAGTTTTTCCCTTGGCCAGAGGGGTTTTCTGTCTTTGCCCTGTAAAATGTGAGAGGTGACTGGTGATGGGGAGGGGCATCTGATTAAATATGGGGTGTGTGAAAGAGGGACTACAGTATAATAGCTATAGTACTATTGGAAATGCTAGTTTGGCTCCACCAGTCCCACTCTGACCTTGACCCCACCCTGGTAAGAAGCAGCGACACCACTGCCAAGAGGCCAACTCTGTTGTGCTGCCCCGCCAGCCTCTCAAGACCGGCAACACACATTTACCGCAAGGAAAGCGACTAATAGAAAACATCCCTACACTGGTGGAGGAAGAGGAGTGCGGGGGGAGCGCACCAGGCAGTGCAATTCCGGCAGGGTGCCATTGCGGCTGCCCCCCTGCACTGGGCGCCCTGCCCCCAGGACATGCGCCAGCCCCGCCCCCACCTGCTCTCTGCCGCCCCCCCCAGCATGACGCCACTGTCCCTACAGTAATCATAGGATCAGCTGCCCCACATGCAATAAAACAGGGGTCAGCAAACTTTTTCAGCAGGGGGCCGGTCCACTGTCCCTCAGACCCTGTGGGGGGCTGGACTATATTTTTTTTGGGGGGAGGGGGAATGAATGAATTCCTATGCCACACAAATAACCCAGAGATGCATTTTAAATAAAAGGGCACATTCTACTCATGTAAGAACACGCTGATTCTTGGACCGCCTGCGGGCCGGATTTAGAAGACAATTGGGCTGGATCCGGCCCCCAGGCCTTAGTTTGCCTATCCATGCAATAAAACATATCTCTCCCAAATCAGTATCTACAGCCACAGCAGCTGTAACTCTCCAACGGTGTGACTTCTCCTGAGCCAGATGGATGCCAGAACTGTAGAGCTGGAAGGGACCCCAGGGGTCATCTAGTCCGACCCCCTTGCAATGCAGGGATCCTTTTGCCCAAGGTGGGCCTCGAACCCAGGAGCCAGAGATTATGAGTCTCATGCTCAACCAACCCAGCCACGAAAGATAACCAATTATATGATTGTTTCCAGCCATCAAACTCATGGGCTGCAGCTCACCATTCTCTCTCTCCATCAGCCTCGCGGGGGTTTTCCTCCTCGGAGCAAGAGGGGCGTCAATGGGACCAGTGAGGATGCGCTGCTCCGAGGATGCTCCGAGGAGAGCCTGCAGGGTCAGGCCAGCGGCAAGGCGGACCGAGGCGCACCAGCCACGCTTCCCCCGCGCTCCGGAGCGCAGCCCGGCCGGAGCGGGACCCCGACGCACCCAGCGCCACCCCTCCCCCGCCGCCCCGCCTGGCGGTTCCCGCTCAGGTCCGCTTCCTGCACCGAAAGCCTCTCGCCCCCCCGCCGGCTCACCTTGGCCGGCGCGCGAGGCCAGCAAGCCGAAGGACCCCGCGGCCTCCCTGCCGGAGCCCAGCGTGGCTTCCGCCGCAGCAGCAGCCGGGGGGGGGGGTCTCTCCGGTTCCCCGCCCCCCCCGGCTCGAGCGCGGGAATCCGGCCCGGAGACCCCGGCCAGGGATCCCCCGGAGCAGATCCCTGGAGCAGGAGACGCCCTCTCCCTCCCAGCCCCCCCCCCAGGCGCTGGCTGGGCTCACCGGGGCGGCGGCGGGGGAAGCCGCGCGGAGTGGGCGCGAGGTGGGTCTCCGGCCGCCGATGCCGCCGCCTCTCGCTGCCGCCATGGGAGCCTCCCGCCCGGCCTGGCCGGCTCCGCCGCCTTCGTGCCTCCGCTCTGCTGGGGGTTCGGTCCGGCGCGGCGGGCGAGGGCGGTCCGTGCGCGCCGAGGGAGATGCGCTGCGCCCGGCCGGGAGGGAGGGAGGAGGGAGGGAGGGAGGCGGCGTCTTCCTCGCGCGCAGAGGAGGCGGGGGGCCAAAGCCCAAGGCGGGGGGAGGGCGAAGCCTCGCTCCACTTCGTCCCCCGCCCCAATCCAGCTTGTGTGTTTGCAGGATCGTAGGCATGGGAGCGGCTGGTGCTGTGTGAAACGCGCATCTTCCCATTGTAGGCGCGGGGGGGGGGGCGGTGGATCTGAATCTTGCTGTATTGGCAACTAATAAGAATATTTGCGGGGAGGGAAGCATGTGCCAAAGTCAACCAGTGGGGAGGAAAGTTTAAAGCGGAAGAACAAGACATCCCTGAGCATCTGCAGAGTGCTGGAGGGCTCCAAAAGGGCAGGCGCCTCCCTTCCTCCGATTCTATAATCAATCACAGAACTGCAGAGTTGGAAGAGACCTCAGGGGTCATCTAGTCCAACCCCCTGCAATGCCAGGTCTTTTTGCCCGATGCGTGGCTCGAACTCGCCACCCTGAGATTCAGTTTCAAGCTTTACTGACTGATTCTTGGGACTTCTGTGGAATATGATTTTTAGCGTATCTTTCTTTCTGCAGAAGCGGATTCAGGGCAGCACTACCGGTTGCCCAGCACTGGGCTCTGATGCCCAGGCAGAGCAGAAGGCAAGGGGGGTGGGCACCAGGTTTTGGCCTTGCGCAGGCTGTTGCTGAAAATTTGAAAGACCAAGCGAACCCCCCCCCCCCCAGGAAATGGCATTTAAATTAGTCAGCTGTTTTTGTTTTTTTTATATTGTGATTTTATGCTGTGAACTGCCTTATGATCTACAGGTATAGGGCAGTGTACAAATTTAATAAATAAAACAAAAGGCATTACCTTCACGTTTCCCTGGATGGGAACATAAGGCTGTCAGTGCCATGGCAAATGTGTGGCTGTGGCATCTTAACTCAGCACCAGATCATGCTCTCGAAAAACAACAACCCTGAGTTAGAATACTGGTTGACTGCTGGAAGGGGAAGAGAAGGAATGGAATGGGATCCAAAACAGGCCAGCTGCAATCCTGAGCAGGAGTACCTAGCTCTGTCCGCAAGAGTCAGCTGGAGGTGCCATTTGTTATTAACTGCTCAATAAGACGGAGGCTCCACAATGATGGATCCCGGTTCCTGCAAATTCTTTTTATGGCTGGGCTAGTGATGGAAACCACCCAAGTATCTAACATAGGCAGCAATTGTATGGAAAAGCAAGGCTTTCCAAGAGACACCACACACCCATGGATTTCCATGAAAGGTCTTTACATTTGCCCAGGATTTAAAAAAACTTTTCAGTGTATTATGCTGCTTTCTCAAGTTCTGATATTTTAATGCTGCTTAATATTTGTTGTTTTTAGTTTGTTTCTTTAATTTCCCAGTTGTTTCATCACAATTGTTATATGCAGCCCTGCAAGTGTGTGTATTGAAGAGCAGTTCTTGCATACATACATGATGTGGTGAGGCGAAGTGGAGAACTCTGTGGACTCCCTTAGTTACAAGAATTACCGTATTTTTCGCTCTATAACACGCACCCGACCATAACACGCACGTAGTTTTTAGAGGAGGAAAATCCGTAGGCATGCCACCCGTAGGCATTTCCTCCATAACACGCACAGACATTTCCCCTTACTTTCTAGGAGGAAAAAAGTGAGTGTTATGGTGCAAAAAATACGGTATGTCTCTACGCAAGTGCATGCATGCAACAGTTTTTGCTTTTGGTTGTTTATTGCTGTTTTACAAGAGCAATTCCAAAGATCAAGTGCGGTGATTACATTGCTTTCTGCTCTGCTGAGCTGTGGCTTCGTCGCCACTGGACAAGGTAGAAGGCGGGAGAGACGGTGCAGAGGAAAGAGCACAGGCGGAAATATACCAAATAGTCCGCTAACAATTTTTTTTAGCAGAAATGGATGTGTTTAGCCAGCAGCTTGCTGTGCTCAGTAACCAAGGCACACACGTCTTTTGTTTCCACAGTTTCTGATTTTATCATGAGCTGGGATATTTTGAGTTAATATTTAAAATGTTTAAAACATTTTCATGCTTGTGGGTGTTCTGTGCTTACTACAGAGATTCAAATGGTGGGCAAGTTGGGGAAAAGGAACTACAGGATTGCAGCACGTGAATATGAATTGCTTTTCTGCAAGCATATTTAAGTTAGGAGAAGCGTCAGAAAATCCAATCCAAGCAAACTCCAGAGCCCACTGGGATAAAAAAAGGTGAGATTTATTTAGTTATATATTTAATCAATCAATCAATCAATCAATCAATCAATGTCCAGGAACATATTTCTTGAGAACCAGAGGAGAGGGCAGAATCCTGAAGAACAACACAGTCACATAACAGATTAAGTCAGATACTATTTTATAAAATAAGTCTGAAGGTTTTGTATACTCCTGCATGCTATTATTTTTACTACTATTAGTATTTTTAATGAAATTATGTATAACTTGTATGAACGTGAGAAGATTGAGAGAATCTTTGAAAAGGTGTCTCTGCAAGGAGTCAGGAAAATCAAGCTCCAGCCATGGACAGCTACAAACACGAATTTGTTTTAAGTAAAACATCAGATTAAAGGAAAACATTCATTGGAAGAGGAAACTCTGCATTGCAAGGCAGCTGTGCCCATTTGCCTGGACCTCAAAAGTTGTGCAGTAAGGCCTTCAAATACAAAATCATAATGATAATGGCCCTTCCTTAGTCAAGTGCCAGGCAAAATGTTCTAATGGGGCCCGGGGGGGGGGCAGAATTGCTACACTAGTTTCCTGACAGGTGGGGTCATTGGTGCTTACTGGGAAGAAAACTGGGAAGGGCAAAGCAGTGGGGGGTTGGAGCAGTGTGAACACACCAGCAAAGCCAATCGTGTCCACTGCAACAACCTCGCCACTGCCTTGCCCCTCCCACTTCCAGTAAGCAACAACTATGCATCTGCTAGGAAGCAACCACAGTGGCTCTGCCCCAATTGGGGAGCCACTTCAGAGAGACCTCCCGGCAGCAAACTGATGTGGAAACTGGGGAAATCGGAAACCAGAACTGACAGATTCATCCATCCAGAGCCAAGGATTTCGCTGCTGCTTCCAAGCCACCTTGGTCATCCGAGAATGAAGGTCAAAGCCTCCAATGAATGACTCTGTGAAATGAAACAAATGGTGAAATTCCTGGTTTGGGCAAGATCCTTTTTGTTTATGCCATTAAAAAATAAAAGCCAGTTCCCAACATTCTGTTCTACCCTTGTGGCACAACAAGCAACAGAGATCAAGGTGTGCAAACGGAAAAGTGAAGTGCCAAACTTGGATGAAGAAGAAACCTTGTCTCTGCTCTTGACAATGTCGTGGCCCAGCCCTCGCTGAGATGGCTCCTGCAGGAGGTTGCGTCCCCAGAGAGCCCTTTAATAGACACGCCCTCCCTTTGCACATGTGCCGCATATCAGAAGGACAGGCATTTTGCTGGTTAAGAATAATCTCCAGTTGGTGTTGATAGAGCTGCTTTGTGAGCCCATTTCCCTCCCGGAATCCTTGCTCAGTAATTTTCAATGCTGCATCAGCAGGAAAGGAAAGCGAACAGAAAGAGAGGGAAGGGCGCACTCACGCTGGCCTCCTGCTGGGAGGGATTTTTGAGCGCTTCATCCCAGAAGCCGGCCAAACTCCTGAACAATCCCACCACTCAGGACAGCAGTTCATGCAGCTGGTGAATTGAGCTCATGCTATCATATATCTGTTAAGTCTCTAAGGTGCCACAAGACTTTTGGTTATTCGTGCTGCAGCAAAGTACTGTAACATGGACCTCTGGAAATGAAAACAAGAGTTTTGATTGCTGTGAAATCCATAGTCCTGTCAGTGAGAATGGCGCTGCGTGGACAACAATGGATTGAATGCTTAAATATTGTACCTGGATATATCGGATTCTTCCCAAAGTCCTCATACTTCCAAACACCTACGTGCCAAAATGAAAGACTGGATATTCTAATTACTTTGGGGGTTGCTGGTAATCTTATCTTTTAGAAATATGTTTTGTCTATTTTGATCGACGCGGGTGGCGCTGTGGGTTAAACCACAGAGCCTAGGACTTGCTGATCAGAAGGTCAGCGGTTCGAATCCCTCACGACGGGGTGAGCTCCCGTTGCTCAGTCCCTGCTCCTGCCCACCTAGTAGTTCAAAAGCACATCAAAGTGCAAGTAGATAAATAGGTACCGCTCCGGTGGGAAGGTAAACAGTGTTTCCGTGCGCTGCTCTGGTTTGCCAGAAGCGGCTTAGTCATGCTGGCCACATGACCCGGAAGCTGTACACTGGCTCCCTCGGCCAATAAAGTGAGATGAGCGCCGCAACCACAGAGTCGGCCACGACTGGACCTAATGGTCAGGGGTCCCGTTACCTTTACCATTACTGCTACTGGCTGTTAATACAACCTACTTACTACATATTAATTTTATTGGTTTTATTTAGGCTGGTTAATTGGTTAAATCAACCTGTTTTTAAGTTACATTCTAGCAGATTTACATATTATCAAATCCTTAACCTAAATTTCTTTTTGAGATACTGCACTTTTATAACTCAAAGTTACCATTAATTCTTAGATGGACTGTTTCAAGAGGTGGCAGAAGGACATTTCGAAATTTGTCTGGCAGGGCAAAAAGCCCAGAATAAAATTTAAAATATTAACGGACGCAAAGGAAAGAGGGGGATTTACCCTGCCGGACTTAAAACTGTACTATGAATCAGCAGCGTTTTGCTGGTTGAAAGAGTGGATGCTCCTCGAGAATACAGATATCTTGAAGGTTTTAACAATGCATTTGGTTGGCATGCATATCTATGGTATGATAAAGTTAAGGTGCATAGGGCCTTCAAAAACCATATTGTCAGAAAAGCACTATATAATGTTTGGATAAGATACAAAGATCTGTTGGAAAACAAAACCCCTAGATGGTTGTCACCTTTGGAGGCTAAAGCGTTGAAAAAACTCAATATGGAAGCCGAATGGCCGAAGTATTGGGAAATTTTGGAACAAGAGGGAGATAAGTTGAAGCTACAGAGTCACGAGAAATTGAAAACCAAAGTACGAGATTGGCTCCATTATTATCAAATAATGGAGCTTTACAAACAAGACAGGAAAATTGGCTTCCAGGTGGAGAAATCAAAATTAGAAACTGAACTGTTAGAACCCAATACTAAGAACTTGTCAAGAATGTATAATCTGCTGCTGAAATGGAATACACAAGACGAAACAGTTAAATCAGCTATGATTAAGTGGGCACAGGACATTGGTCATAACATTATGTTTGCTGACTGGGAATGGTTGTGGAACACCGGGATAAAATTTACGGCATGTAATGCCTTAAAGGAAAATATTATGAAAATGATCTATAGGTGGTACATGACCCCAGTCAAGCTAGCAAAAATCTATCATTTGCCTGACAATAAGTGTTGGAAATGTAAAGAAACTGAAGGTACTTTCTATCACCTTTGGTGGACGTGCCCAAAGATTAAGGCTTTTTGGGAGATGATATATAATGAAATGAAAAAGGTACTTAAATGTACCTTCCCTAAGAAACCAGAGGCCTTTCTCCTGGGCATTGTCGGCCAATTTGTGCCAAAGAAAGACAGAAATTTTTTTATGTATGCTACGACAGCAGCAAGAATACTCATCGCAAAGTATTGGAAGACACAAGATCTACCCACCCTGGAAGAGTGGCAGATGAAGGTGATGGACTATATGACATTGGCCGAGATGACTGGCAGAATCCGTGATCAGGGGAAAGAGATGGCGGAAGAAGATTGGAAGAAATTTAAAATTTATCTTAAGAACTATTATAAAATTGATGAATGTTAAAATGTCGAGGTTTTGAGAAAGAAAAGGAGATTACAGCGACATAAGATTAAGTTAAAGAAAAGAATAAGAAGAAATATATTTGATAAAATTATTTAGGATTTGCTGAAATAATTTTGGAAATTGGGATGTAGGAAGGGGAGGTTTGGGGGAGTCCGAGAAGTGAGGGATATGAAAAAAAAGGTTATGAAATTATACATGTTTGTATGTCTTTTTATTTGTTTGTATTGTTTAAAAAATGTTGTAAAACCAATAAAAAATTTATAAAAAAAACACAAAGTTACCATTAATTCTTACCAAGAAGGCCAATCTTCCCCCATTCCCCATCACAGTAACACATCAAATCCAAAATACCTACAAATAAATAAAAAAGTACGAATAATTAAATACTTCTCATTCTCCTTACCTGATCTCTAGCAGCTGCTACAAGCTGCTCAAGGGAGGAGGGCTGCGGCCATGGAGAGGCCATGGGATGCCCCCATTGCAGCCACCACTGGCGCCACCACAGTTGCTCAGATGAGCACTGACTCCTCCTCATTCCTGAAGTTGGCAGCAGTGGCACTTACTGGAGAAACAGAGACATTCAAACCAGAAGCCAGGACGACTTTCATAATTCTGGGACTGTCGCTGGAAAATAAGGGACACTTGGAGGGTATTTAATCGGCTGCTGAACGGAAAATAATATAGTGCAACTGACTGTACACAGGCTGTACATTGACAATAAAGGTATTATTATTATTATTATTATTATTATTATTATTATTATTATTATTATTATTATTATTATTATTATTATGTGCAGGGGCTCCTTGGCAGGCAAGCTGATGTTGCAAGGGGCTACAAACATTTGGAACCCACTGGTGGTGGCAGGCCTCATCAAGCAAAGCACAACACAAACCTTGTACGTCAAGTTCAGGAAATTGCAGGCAGGCTGAGTACAGATGTGCACTAAAAGAAGAAATGTTCACTTGCAATCCATGTTTCATCCCACTGCTTATGAGTTGGTGGATTTATGCTGATTTAATGTATCTTGATAACACTACTTTGCAAATTATTTTTAGCTCGCTGTACATTATCTTTCCTTGGCCTGCCACATGGCACTGTTTCATTTTTATGGGTTGTAGCTTAAAGTGCAGGCATCTTCTTCTTCTTCTTAGTCCTTTTATTTAAATACTTTTATCATTGCTGTAGATCATTCCATGACAGCCGGCCACAGAAGGCACATCTATTACCAGAAGCAATGATGATGAGCGGGTTAAGGGGGGTAGCTGGCCTTTTATGTACAAGTCTAATGAGTTTGTCATTTGAATCTCCCAGCTCCCTTATTGCTTTGCTGGCTCGGTTGAGAGCGCTCCACCACAGGAAAAGTGTTTGTTATATAGCAACAGAACATGGTATCTGCATGAAGCTTATTCACTGATCCACCATGTGATGGAGGAGGCCCTGCCGCAGCAGGGAAGACGAGGTCTGGGAGGGAGCTAAGTCGGTTGAGGGACGTCAATGTCTGTGCCATTGGCACACACACACAAGGTGGGAAATGGAGCATGTGAACACCTTCTTGAGCAGCAGCTACAGTTAGCTGTGAGTAAGGAAAAGGAAACAGCAGGGGAGTCTGGGGAAATACTGATAAAAAGCAGAGGAAAGAAGCAGCTCAAGAGGAAACCCTTATCAGTCTCTCCTGAAATGAAATTAACTGTGAAGGACTATCTCCCTGTTCTTTCTGTGTTACAAAATAAAAATAAAAAGAGCTGTACTCAGCTAGTCAAAATTATGAGCTAAGAACTGCTAAATTCTGCACCATGCATCATATATGAGCATTTGCTCCCACAATTTGTTCTGGTTTTGCTAATCATGGGGAGGAACAAGGAGCCATCGACGCCCCGCTCCCAAGCACACCTTGCTGCTTCCTCACCAGCAGACATTACCTAAAGCACACCTTTGAAAGCGTATATTTGCAACCAGGCTCTAAGTTCATTCTTTTGTTTAAATGGCCATAGTGGTGGAGGGTACTGTGGGATGTGGGGTTCTGCACCTAGTAGCACATTTCCCCTTAGTAGCACATGTCCACAAAGAATTGCCTTGGGCAACTTTCTCAAAATCTCTGCTGCTGTTCACCTCAAGGAGGCTAAAAAGCTCAGTTTGGTGTGACTGAGTCAGTGGGTGAAGCCCGTGTTGCTGACTCTTCAGCCTTTGCTTAAAACGGGGCTCATTGGACTTCATCTACCGTCACCCCTCAGTCTGACCTTTCTGACAGGAGCTGGTGGGAGTTTGGAGTCCCACCCGAGTTGGAGGGCTGCCAGCCCCTGGCTTAAAGCAGCCCCCCTGTGCAAGATTACTTGACAACTAGAGTGACAGTTCCCATGTCAAAACAACTGTGGGTGTTGCACCTACAACTATGAATAACGTTGATCCCAGACTAGTAAATTTCCTTTGTCTCCATCTGTTCCCTTAACATAAATATTATCGGAGCCAATGCTGTTGACGCACAAATGCCTGCAGATCTGTGCTAGGTCTTCTCCCACCCCTGCCATCTACTTCTGAGGTTCAAAAGCAAATGTTTGTTTTCTGAAGGAAGAATTGGACCCGTCTGTTGCGGGCAAGCAATGGGAGAGAAGTGGGGTGCTCTGGTGAAAGGTCATTCAAGCCCACAGAGGGGACAGCTAGAATACAGTAGAAGTTCATATCAAATAGGAGAAAGGGAATCATTCTTGCTAGAAAAAAAACAAGTATTTGCAGAAAAACCTCAGAACAATATATGGGATTTTTTTGTATGAAATATGAAAACATGGCAGCTGTGCTGCGGCTCCCTGGCACATTCCTGGGTGCAACCCTAGCCATGATTACTCAGAAGTAAGACAATCAGATTCACTGTGAGGAAAAAAAGAAGAGAGGTGCAGGAGGAGGTAACTTGGAGTGGTCTCCACATCTAACACCTGATTTTGCAGCTCTGGGGTGAAGATTCCAGCTAACCTGGCAATACTGCAGAGCATCATTTTATAGTTATACAGTGGTACCTCGGGTTACAGACGCTTCAGGTTACAGACTCCGCTAACCCAGAAATAGTACCTCAGGTTAAGAACTTTGCTTCAGGATGGGAACAGAAATCGTGCTCCAGTGGCAGTGGGAGGCCCCATTAGCTAAAGTGGTGCTTCAAGTTAAGAACAATTTCAGGTTAATAACAGACCTCCGGAACGAATTAAATTCTTAACCCAAGGTACCACTGTATTTGATGAAGTGGGCTTTGGCCAATTAGCACAACAAATTCGTTATCTTCAAGTTACTACAAGAGTTGTTGATTTTTTAAAAAGATGACAGTTTTCTGTACATTCAGGGCAGAATCTATTTTGGAAAGAAGTAAGCCCCTCTCCCATAACTGATCACAAGATGTGGCACATGCACACAATTTGAATGGCAATGCCCATAAACGGGGGTGGGGGCTTTAATATTTTATGGGGGTGGCAAAGAGATCTTGGCCCCTAGGACTTGGCTCCTCCCTTAGCAAAGAAGTCTCTAGCATCAGGCTCTGCCCCAGTACATTGCAGAACCGCCAGCTGATTGTGATCCTGAGTTTAGATTGCTTAAGTGTGAGAGCTTCTTGATAATGCCACAACAATTTACCACATGGTAGTTTTGAAATGTAAGAAGCAGCCCTTCCGTCTTTAGGCTGTAGGCCCCATGTAGCAGAGCTTACTTGCAAGGAATTTTTCTCTTGCCCATTGTGGGCATGAACCATGGCTGCTGAATATCATTTGATAGGAAGAGGGACAGAGTGTCCAAATTCCACCAGATGGAAAAGGACAGAGTATTTTGAATGCACCATGTGTGTGTTTCTTTCTATCTTATACAGTGGTACCTCGGTTTAAGAACAGTCCTGTTTACGAACGATTCGTAAACAGTTTGGTTTGTGAACTTTACCTCGGTCTAAGAACGGAAGCTGAACAGAGGAAGGGCACCGGCGGCAGGAGGCCTCATTAGGGAAAGCGCACCTTGGTTTAAGAACAGTTTCGGTTTAAGAACGGACTCCCAGAATGGATTAAGTTTGTAAACCGAGGTACCACTGTTATTCCTTCCAGTACATGGTATAGGCAGGTTTGGTGATAGTCAGCTTTATGAAGCCAGGAACCAGTTCTGTGGCTGCGCTTTCCTTCCTCGCCCATCCTCTTCTTGCGTTCTTTCCCATTCTGAGTTGGAACAATGAATTAGTCTATTTTAAATTTAAATAAATGATGATGATGTTCATGACTGGCAGAAACAGGTACATGTGCAGTTGGCTGAAATTTGCCTCCAACCTTCAGTTTCCTGTCCTGCATCTCCAAGTCCAGAGGACAAACTCATTACACATTGCGCAGCTACAGCACCAGCTAGAATTAACTCAGTCACCACCATCTGTTTTAATGAAAGATTTATTGCTGGTGTCTGTTCTGCTGTGAAAACCCTGTGGTTCAACAGGTTAATGGCATTTCCTCAGCTTCAAAAACAATAGCCCACCTGTTCCTGATATTCCTCCATGGCACAAGTCTATATCAGTTTACACAGTTTGCATGAAAAGAGACAACTGCAAATGTCAATTTCCCAAGCACTTCATGGCGGTCAAATATATACTTGGGAATCTAACAGGGCTACCAACTGATTTGGAAAACATCTCCATCTGGCCTGTTCTTTTCCTTTGAAAAGCAGTTGTGCTTTTAAAGAAAATACTTTTCACAGCATGGTATTATAATTACTACTCACACCACCAGCAAAGGGGGACAAGACTCCGGTACATTCGAATACTTGTTATATAGAGGGGAATTTCTTCAGGTGCAGCTTTTCTCACTGGGGTGCAATGAGCTGTACCTGACAAAAAATTCCCCCTTCCTTGAAAGGTGCAGATCCTGCAGGGATGGCCTGGGACATTTTGCTGCTTGAGCTGAAGCAGAACATGCCGGCCCCCAATATGACGCCTGCTCCTCTTCTGCAGGCCCTGTGGAAGAAGAGAGGGAGGAACAATATAGTTTGACTATGCACTTAAATGCTCCTCAACACTTAAACTTCCTCCTACATCTAACTTTAGCCCTCCTCCTCTTTTATCCTGGCCAAGCAAGGAGACCACAACTACAGGTGGCAGTGAAAGACCTGTGGGTGATATCTAATCCATTGATCTCAATGATTCAACTTGGAGTACGACTAACACTGGATTTTAATGGTACATGTGACCCAGGGCTGGCCCAAAACAATCTGGCACCTGAGGCAAACCACAAAATAGTACCCTCACTCCAACAAGGAAGAAGGGGTGAGTGAAGTTCTACATAAGGAACAGGTTTGGGGGTAAAGATAAAGATCTACAATGGGAATGGGGGGGGGACCAGCAGCACCTCCTATACCTCCTATTCACCAAGAGGCTGCTGTAGAGACAGCATTGGCAGGGGGCGGGGGGGGGGGAGAGATTTGGCTCCACAGGCAGGTCTGGGACAGCAGGAGCAGGTGTTTCATTTCTTGAAGGCCAGATCTGCTGCCCTGTGGATCCAAGTTGCCTCACCTTGCCTCATGGGTGGGCCAGCCCTAATGTGACCCATTCCTTCGTAAAGGGGGTGTGATTTGATGAAGGATAAAAGTTAAAGACAAACCCTCCTTCCTCCTACCTGCCGCTTTCTGCTCCTCAGCCCCAGCCCCAGCCAGCTGGAGGAAAAGGACTTCCAGGAATGCACTGCTTGGTGAAAGTGTGTGCTGTGTGTTTGTGAGTGTTCAGTAACCCCCCTTTAAATCACACATCCACCCTGCTTTTCACGTGTGTAGGGCAGACCTCCACTTGAAGATGCTGTGCGATGCCGCTGGTGCTGAGTGCAACCCTGACAGTCTGGCTGTGCAGACTAATTAATGCATTCATGTCAAAACTGCTTTGAGTGAAGTATTGCCTGCCACATGTTGATCAGATCGCCTGTGAACAGAATTAGTATGAAAGCCTCTTTTTCATCAAAGGAGATGCCTTGTGGCATTTAGAGTGAAAAAGCCAACCCTGTTTGAAGTGCAGAAAATTAATATTCAGTAGACTTTTGAGAAGCAGCCGTTCTTACTATTGGATCATGCCATGAAGAATATAGCAGTTTCCACATGGATATGTACTTCTCTTCTTCATCCAGCTCAATGAGCCCCTACATCTTCAGATGTTACCACCAGTTACTGTGGTGCACAAATCACAGGGGAAGACTTTTGAGTGTGGACTTCAGGGCACTTGGACGCTTGGCTTTGTGTTCAGCAAGAATCTTCCTTAGATACTCTCATCTCCCAGATCCTAGATATGGGTAACAGAAAAATAAAAACAAAGCTGTACAATCCCTCCTTTCCCAGAAAGCCAGAAGATACAGAGAGAAGCTGGAGTAGGTCCAACACGGTTATACCCAAGTGCCCAGCACAGTACTAAGATGGCAGGGACCGCCTAATACTTTATATCTCAGCTCTATCCCCAAGATCACCAGCAGGAGTGTCATTGGTTGTCCCCTGAGTCGACACCAGCACAAAACAGAGCCTTCAGCACCATCAGCCTAGTATGATGGAAGTGTCTGGCCATGAAGATACAGCAGCACCTTCACATGCCTGCTGACCACTCTTTTACTCCACCAGGCTTAAGCAGGCAATTAAGAACACACAGTTCCATCATAGTTAGCTGTTGGTCTCTGATTTTAAATGCTTACGAGTTTTCATTACATATAGAAATTATTGTAACCAGTTTGAAGTTCTTTTATGATATAGGGGTATGTAAATATCTTTTTCAAATAAATAAATAATATTGATTCAGCAAAGCTCTCTCTACTGGACCTGGACCAAAAGTGCATGTGATGTTAAATTCATGGCTCCCACAGAAAACAAACAGCAACCATGTGTTTAATTTCCTCACGCCACTCCGCAATGCCTAGGGGAACTTAGCTGTGTCCTGATGTCAGGACCTCGGGCACTTTCCCAAACCGCCAGTGGCGGATGAAGGGGGTTGCGGCCCACCCTGGGTGTCATCACTGGGGTGTGTGTGACAAAATGAGTTAAAAATAAAAAATTGGGCTCACAAAACTTTTTAGGAGTGACATGGTGGCTTAGGCACCTGCAGGGTCCAACCTACCTGAAACGGCAGCGTGGGAGTTGCATCTGCCTACTGCCTCTCCCTCAGCTGCCCTACAGCTGAGGGGGATGTGACGGAGAGGTTCCAAGCGCCGGAGAGGCTCGCCCTGCCCCCATGGGCAGATCACCCTGCCCCCATGGGTGCAGATCGCCCTGCTCCCTGCTGCAGGACATGCCCCCGCACCAGGCGCCCGAGTGGCTAGCTATGCCACTGCACTGCACACCCCACTGGCTGCCACTGGCAGACATGGGGGAAATGGTATTGGGACACTGATAAGCTGACCTAGATGTCACAGAAGAATCAAGTGCATGGTTGCTATTTTCAGCATAGTCATGAATTTAACATAATGTATAATTAGTTCTACTCGAAGACATTTACAGCTTACAGTTGGAAATGAAAAAGTGGGGACAACCTGGTTTTACTGTTGCGCATACTCTCAATGGAGCCAGGGTTAACTGTGGCTTCCTGTGCGGTGCACCTCCAGCAACCAGCCCGTGGTTGGTGCTGTGCAATGTTTGCCCAAATGTCAGAGCTAGCCACGGTCATATTGCATTTGGACGACTGTCATGTGCTCTATGTGGGGCTGCCTTTGAAGGGTGCTCAGAATGCCACAGCTGGTTCACAATGCCACAGCCAAGCCGTTGACTGGAGCTGGTTGCTGGGATCATGGGACTCAGGTTACAAGAGCTGCACTGGTTGCCAATCTGGATTTTTAGGTACAGTTGAAAGGGCTGTTTAGGTCATGACTTGGGATGGGGTTATCTGAAAGATCATATTCTCCCATCCCACCAACATCTCCAATGTGCTTGATGGGATCTTGAAAGATGGATTTCTTGGTGGCTCTAGGGATTCCTGACAAAGGAAGCCCTCCTCCAATCACTTTCTGTTGGCTGGCAAATATATATTTTTATTTAGAGACTCTTTTGGCCTTGTGAACTTGTTATGGCTGTAGTAAATGAGCAGTTTGGCTTTTTTCCTATTGCTTTCATTGATGGTTTACCAACCTGCTGTTATGTTTTGACTTTTATTTTTCCCATTGGCGGTTGCCTTGAGCACTATTTGGTGGAAAGGTGGGATTTTGGATGCTAATTTAACCAACAAATCATTTCTGAAAAGGCTTCCAGATTGCCATGGCTGGGTGGAAGCTGGTAACCAAGGTTACCCGTTTGCTATTGCTGCTACTGTGTCTTTAACAGCCACGTGATGTGCTGAAAGCAGAATAAGCCCTTTTCCTATACCGGAAAAATATTACCTCCTTATTTCTGCAGAACAGGCTGCCTGCTAAAAAGTGCAGTTGCATTAAAAAGATATGGGGTCCCTCCTAACAGCTCTTAGAAAGCAGACAAAGGAGCCACCTGACAGTATCTGGGTCCTGGGCATGTGTGGCTCAGGGAATGGGCTGCCTCTCAGGTCCTCTCCTGCGGTCAGCTGCTACTTCATCCAAGCAAGAAGCAGTGCTTTTGGCAACAGCTTTATCTTCACATATTAGCAGGTGTTGCTAATTATTCTTTATACTGTGAAATACTTCACCTGCTTTGTTGTTGTTAATTTAACTGTTAATAAAAACATTAAACATTAAAAAGCTTTCCTAAACAGGGCTGCCTTCAGCTGTCTTCTAAAGGTTGTATCTCCTTATATCATATCCTTGGCTTGGGAGTTGCGTAAACTCCACACCCTCCAACATTCCTCCATTGAAAATAGGACTTCCCACTATCCCATCCAACATCTCTCTGACGTCCTAAGGAATAGCAGGACATTCCAGGATCAAAGCAGAAACCAGGACAGCTTCTTTATTGGGTTGTCTTCGTTCTTACTTTTATTATGTATTTTGTGTTTTTTATATTGTGATTTTATGTTGCGTACCGCCCTGAGGTCTATGGGTATAAGGTGGCATGCATACTAAATAAATAAATAAGTGCCCAGTTGCTACATGTAATAATAGAGAGAGGGCTATTCTAAACCTTTCCGCTTACTGTAGAAATTGCCTACCTGGAGTGAGTCGTGTGAAGAGGGAGTTGTCAAAAACAAGACTTTATTTGCTGTCTCAAGCAGCAGAGTTCAGAATGCAACAGTGTTAATCCACCACCATTCGCCATAATGTATAGATCTCTTCAGCTTTGCAGAATCCATCTGGAGGGAAGAATTCAGCCAATGTTGTTCTGATCTCTGGACAAGGACAGAAATATATTTGGTCGCCTGAGCAATGTTCAGTTTGTGCACAGATATGTGTGAATATTATACATGCTGGGCCTGCCCACAACCTGTATGCACGCAAAGACATATACCCAAATGCACCCATGCCCTGAGGGTGCCCCCCTCAGCGCCCTGTTTTTTCAGGGTACAGACTGTGCATTGAGAGAGCAAAGCACATGTTTGCCCTGTGGATGGGAGCTCAGATATGTTGGGGGGGGGTTGGGCCTGACCCCACCCTTCAAGCATAGATTTCAGTATTTTTTGACTGCCCACCCAGTGCTTTTTTGTGCACTGAACATAAACACAGGGAATTGGAAACCTCTGTTTATCCCAAATATTAAACTGTTTTCCTTTGCAGCTGAAAAAAATGCTTCCTGTTCCTCAATAATAATAGAAGCACAGTTGCTTCAAGTCACTGCAAAATGTTACACCACCAGTAATTTATATTTCATGAGATCGCACTCAAGGGGATGACTAGTAAAAGGGTAGCCTGTGAAATATTTAAGAATCTGCTATATTTCAAAGATCCTTCGGGATCTGGCAAGTAGCATCACCTGAAGAGTGATCACTCTGCAGCCAGAATGGAATAAGGGACAAATCCCCCACAACCTGTCACCTACAAAGCCAAATGTCAATCACAAGCCATACAGGATGAGCTCAATAAACAGTCTGTTTTTGCAGCTTTATTGGGAGGGCAAAAGAGGTGTGTCTGTGTGTGTCAAACACATGGCAGCCCACAACATATGCCTGGTGGGTTGTTTTCTGATTGTCAACCTGAATTTGACACAGAGGAGGAAAGCATAGCATTACTGTGTCTGCTGCCCCATTCCTTCGTACATAATAGTAGCCCAATATACAGCAATTAAGCTGGTGAATCTTAGCCCATCCTTTTATCTCAGTGCTTGGTGCAAAAGCTTGATCTGCCTAATTTCTGTGTCTCAAAGGATGCTCTGCTTAAAGGCGCAAGTGCAGGATCAAACAGAGAGTTGGGCAGAGTGAATGGAAAGTCACTGGTGTTGCAAATGTTTACCGGCTCCTGATCCTTGGCAGCTTTACCTGCAGACATTAATAGGTGATTGTGCCCATATCCATGCTATGAGAGGCTCCATCGACTCATGTAAATCAAGCTGCTGTCCAGGACATAAGAGCAACCAAGCTGTGCCAAAAAAATTCTCCCACATATTTTGGCAATTGCTGTTAATTAATGAGAAAAGAAAAGACATTGAAAATGATCAAGGGGGGGGTATTCAGTGAAATTTTCATGGGTGCAGGGGCGTCAACTTGGGCCCCAGATTATGGGTGCCCAGTGGCACCCATGATGTAATGTGATGTCATGACGTTGTGACATCAGGGCCTTGGAGGTCACGTCCGGGCCTTGTGAGACCTCCAGCATGGCTTCCAGTTTCTACCGGAAGTCGTATTGGAGGCTTCACAGGGCCTCGGACGTCGCCTCGGAGGTGGCACCTGGTTGCCTTCTTCTGAAAGCGCCCAGCTGCTTCTCCAGTTAGAGCTAAGCATGAAATGCTGTGTTTGATAAAGGGCTTGGAAGGGTGACTTATTCCATGGGGGGAGGATAGGAAGAAAGAGCAGAGAAACATCTCAACAGCATGTCCTGCAATTTGTGTGTAGTGAAAAAGACCCGGGAGCTCTGGAAGCCTTACATGCAGGACAGGGATGACTTGAGATTTGGAAGGAGGGAAGAAGATTTATTGGTAATTCTTGGCTTTTTAAGCTTTGTGTTTAAGAATTCTACTCAAGGTGTACAGCTGATTAAACATAGCAGTTTCTATTTCAGTCTCAAAAGTTTGGCGCATTGCCTTGACAACCTTTCCCCTCTTTTAATGCTCCTTAGTTCAGTGATATTTGCAGCATTAATCAGGATATTAATCAGGATATTACATTTCCTGATTACTAAAAGAATTGTTAATTTTTAAAAATGGCTTTTATTGTACCTTGAAGCGCTATTGTGATATGAGCTTCCCAAGGAATCCAAGTAGGTGAGATGACAGATTTGCTACCCCAAATCTCTCCCTGCCACTTTCCCTCCCCTCGGACGCTGACCTTCCTTCTCCCTCCCACTTGCTCAATGATGCTGAGAACATAGCTCTGGAACTCCATGCCTCAGAGCCAGATATTATTACCTGGGTTGCTTGCTGTGGCCGTGGCAAGCGACTTTTAAAAATACTGCATAAACTGTAATAATGGTTGAAAGCTCATGATTTATTAGTGTAGCAGGAACCCCCCCACCCCAATCATTCTGTTTGCACAAACTTCACACACACTCACACTCACACACTACATACGCCACATTTCTGTTATAAATTCATAGAAAATCAACCATACATCGGATTTGCACTGTTCCATTTTTTACTCCATGTGACAAGGACTATCAAAGGGGGGTGCTTGGTTTCTGGTCAGCCATAATCTCTTCAGCATACCAGCACATCCACAGGAGCCCTGCCCAGTTGCTGTGTCAACCCTGATAATCCCAGACAGAAGACAATCAAAATCACAAAGAACAGTGGATTCACCACAGGCTGAAACAAAGGACAATGATCAGATCTTCCCTCTGGGGGCAGGAAACTGCAAACTCCCCTTTGTCTCCTGGAAGTGAATCATGGGGAGGGGGAAAGGAGGAACCAGCCAGGTGACTGGACACTCAGGTTACCACCACAACTCCTCCCTCAACCCCTCCTTTCTGTAATGTATGCATGATGTCAACCCCTTCTGTAATGTATGCATGATGTCAACCCCTCCTTTCTGTAATGTATGCATGATGTTTCTGGGGGTGGGCTTGACCTGGAGGAGGGGAATTTCAAAAGTTTTTATAAGGTCTTGCAGCCCATTGTTCTGGGTCTTTCCTCTCTCCTGCAAGTGAGGGGAACACCCTGATGCATCAGTTCAATAAAGGCCAAGCCTACAGGCTGCTGTTTGCTCCAAGTTATCCTGGTTGGTGTCTTTGTTCTGTCCAAGAGAGCCCTCGGATTTTTCCGTTAACAGTTGGCGACCACGAAGGGACACTTGGTTCTCCTGTAAAGGTGAGAGGGGAGATAGAAGGGATCGGGCGCCACTGGGCAACCTTAGCCCAGGGATCCTTCTTCCTCTCCCTGCCTCCTCTTTGCGGGCGGTAATCAATCGTCACCAAAAGCTCAACCAGGGGAGCAAAGGCGAGGTCAAGCCGGCTAAAAAAGAAAAGGATCCTGGGATTCGCGGGGGGACATCTTCGAACGTGAGTATGGTTTGAAGTAAATACATTGGGAGGGGGGTGGAAAAGTAACGTCCCCACGACAGCCAGACTTTCCTTCTTTCATTTCTGACGTTACCCTTCGGAGTCGGCCGGGTACGTTCTCTCTCTCTCCTTTTCTCCCCCGATTCTCCCCCTCGGAGGGTGGCCAGGGAAATCGCGGAACTTTTCTGTCTGACGTTATCTCTCGGGGTCGTCTAGGAACGTCAAAACCTTTCCCTTTCTCTCCCCACAAATTCTTACGCGGTGCTTGGCCGGGGAAATTGTGGTACCTTTTGCTGTTTTCCGACGTTCCCCCCGGGGTCGTCCAGGAACGTCTTAATCTCTCTATCTCTTTTCTCCCCCGTTTTCCGTCTTGGAATTGAGTCCGGGAAAGCGTGGCTCTTTACTGTTTTCTCTGACATCCCTCTCTCGGAGTCGTCCAGAGGAGTCTTTCAAGTATTCTCTTACTCTCCACCTACCCTAACTCTGCAAATGAAGCTGCCCCTCCTGCCTGGTGACCTTTGTTAGGGATGACCCGGGTATGTGAGAACGCAAGGTCGTTTGCTCCCCTTTCAAAACTTTGTTTTCTCGGACCCCCAATCTGGCACTGCACAGCGCAGGCGTCCAGTAGGGAGCCCAAACTTAGTCTCAAAGGCTAGGCAGGAGGCTGTTGTGGAGGGTAGAAGGGGCGGTTCACAAATTGGGGCCCCACACTAGGATTAGTCTTGTGAACAGCGCTGAGGTAGTGGAAAATATATATATCCTGAAACTTTCTCGGGCCAAGGTGTCCCGTGGCAGACGGGCCAAGGTGTCCCGTGACTGAAACTTTCTCGGGCCAAGGTGTCCCGTGGCAGACGGGCCAAGGTGTCCCGTAACTGAAGTTTTCTCGGGCCAAGGTGTCCCGTAACTGAAGTTTTCTCGGGCAAGGAGTCCCGTGGCTGAAGTTTTCTCGGGCAAGGAGTCCCGTGGCTGGAGTTTGAGTTCATGTATAGGATTTCTTGAAATGAGTTTGAAGCTTGTAGATATGTAGGAATTGTGTTAGTCAAGGGTACTTTGAGTACTGAAAGGATTTTTTTTCTGTCCCCCCCTTTCTTTCCCATTGCCTTTCCTCCCTTGTGTGTGTGTTTCCACTCTTTCTGTCTTTAGCGTACTTCGTTAACAAAAAAAAAACCCCCAATAATAACATATGAGAGAATGGGAGCTCACTAAACACCCTAGCTGGACTCCTCCTGGCAACAAAGCTTCCATGAAGCCTTTTGCCCCAGAGAGGACTCTAATATGCCCCTCCAGCTTGTCATCTCCAATTAGAGAAAAAATAGAAATAAAATAAAGGGGCAAAATGGTCTTTCCAAGTACAAAGTACGAGACCGTTGTAACTTTAGTGGGTGGCTTAGGCCCACCACCTAGAACCCAGGGCACAGTGGCCACCTCAGGGATCCTTCAACAAAATCAGGGTGTGAACTCTTAGGGAGAGCTTTACATTGGCCTTGGCATCCACAGACTGTTCTTAAATGCACATAGTTTTAAATTGCAAGCTTGCTTCAAAATTTTAAATCTAAGGAAGCCATGTTGCGCCTTATCGATCTTAAACAAAACAAAATGGAGAATGGAGTGTGCAAATGTTTGTTATTTGAGAGAGGCTCTAAAAGAGAGTTTCCCTCCCAAGTGGTGAAATCCTGTACACGTGCTACTTGTGTTCTGAAAGGGGGATTACCCCACCTCTTTCTTCTAGTTTTAAGTGAGGAGGGTGATTTTAAGTCTAATCGTAAATGATGTTTTATTGTAACTTTGAGTTTGCTCCAGTCTATTTTGGAAGGAGAAGTTAACCTAATGTTTCTGCTGCAAAAGCCTAGTTGAGCACAACTGCTCTCTCAAGCTAAAATGCAGTGTATGTATTTCATTAAGCGTATGCCTATAAAAGTATGGTGTTCATTCTAAGAAAAAATATTTGAGTCCAGTTTTAACTTTGATTTGGTTGGACAGAAGAGTTATTGTAAGGCTCCTGATATCAGTCTCTATAAGACTTCATGGCCTCTTTTGTTAGAAAATGCCCACCCTCCCCCTTGTTTCACTCTGCCTCTTTCAGTTGTTTTCTCCCTTCTTACTTCTGTGCTAGGTAAATTTACTCCCGAGTAAGCTTCCTTTAAAGGAAACTGCAAAGAGGGGAGGGGGCAACACTTGTGTATTCCCTTTAAAAAAATCAAATCTAGGGCTGCTTTAACTGTGCTTTATAAGAGATCCTCTCAGGAGTATAGATGTTTCCTTTCCCAGCTGTAAATCTGTACTTAAATGTGTATGCCTCTTTGGTAGTACAAATCTTGCTGTGAAATCTTGCTGTGAACCCTATATTTTGGAGGGTTGGACTAGATGACCCCAGGGTCCCTTTCAACTCTCCCAATTTGTGGCTGTGTGGAAGACCATGTGTCTGCAAGCATTGGAGGGTAATTCTTAAATTCTGGTGTGGTAATGGAGTTGAAATTCAGCCTAGCTTTGCTCTTTAGTTTTAAAAGGTGAGAGGTGAAGCCCAACTGGTAATATCAAGCATTTGAGTGATTACAGTGTTTATCATTTTGTCTACTATTTAAAAATCAGACTTAAAAGTCTACTCAAAGTTTAAGCACATACAAATGAATAATCAAGTAGAATTAGCCTTGACCATTCCTGTAAATAAAGGGCAGGAAATAATAATATTAATAATAATAATAATATTTTTTGTCTGCAAATGGTAAGGCTGAAATGGCTGAGAATGTTAAAAAAAAAATAAAATTCCTATGAATTCTAACTCTGGCCATTTTTACTCATAAATAAGAGAGCGGTTGATTGTTCCGCGAATGGCCAGAGGGATATTAGCCCTTTCCTGTACATAAAGGAAGCAGTCTCAGTTTGCTTGGGCTGAAATTGCTAGCTTTGGTGAATACTTAAATTGCTGAGTTTCTCTTTTTTGTTTAAAATCAAACCCTGTTTTCAAAATCTACTCCTTACCCTTCCTTTCCCTTATTCAAATGGTAATTTAGCCAAAGGATGCAACATTTTCAATAGTATAAAAGGTTTGCTGAGACATGAACTCTGCACATGCACAGAGGCTAGATCAGCTAAAGAAGAGAGAGAGAGAAAGGGGGGAACTGTAAGGGGGGAGAGGAGGTTTAAAGAAAAGAAAACTTGGAACCATTGAGGGAAATCACCCTTAATCTGTCTTTGCTCCAGGGGCTACTTAAGACAAAAGGCTAAAAACAAAACAAACAAACAAACAAAAAAAACCTAGCCCATCAAAAGTCAAGAGCTTTCAAAGTTCCAAATCTTAACATGCCAAATTCTTTTCACAGGTAAATATCAAAGCATTCCCCCCTCAATGGGAATTTTAGGAACAGCATTTCCTGACAGGCTTCTCACATGAAATAAGTTTCCCTTTTAACAGGATATGTGAACCCCGATAACAAAGTGTTTGTCCCTTTTTCCTCCCACAGCAACTTTCTTTCTGTTCTGTGAAACAAGTCTGAATCCCTGCTATATTAGTGACTTCCATCTCTTTGTGGCTTCGACACTTTTTTAAAGTTACAAATAATCTGTTTTCATTTATTTAATCTGTTTCTCCATGATGTCTATGAAGTTAATCGAAGCACAACCAAACATCGTTTGTGGAATGGTATTTGTTTACCTTTTTGCCTGAGCATTTCTTATTAATTCTGTCATTTTGGCTAGTGCAAGGTACCTGCACAACTTTAAATTGCCATTCATTTTTCTTGGTATTAACTCTTTTCCCAGTATTCCGCTATATACTTCAGGTTACTTCAAGTTTCTTATTAATTGCGTGTCTTAGCATTTATTTATTTTTGGTTCCTCATAGGTAATTTTGGGTGTGTGTTCTACTTTGGGGACATGTTCATCACATGTTGAAAGTCAGTTTCATGAAGTTCTTTTATCAGATAGCACATGGTGAATTTAAATTTTCCCCCCATGGTTTTCCCATTTTTTTCAGTCTAGTAGTAATCTCCGTGGTTTTGATAATATATTTAATAATTCTTTTCTAAATCTGATGTCTTTGTGTCAAGTTTGTTTTCATCTGACTGGTAATCTAATTTTTTGCTTTCTTTTGTATTTTTTAACCTTTGTATTTTTTACAGTTCTCTTTCTCTCCAAAGTGAAGGAAAGCAAACAAACTTGGCAGATAATAACAGTAGTTATAGGAAAATGTGATAATAATATTGGAATGAATGAAACGCTTAATTCGCTAAGATTTTTATTATTTGCAGCTTCCAACAGAAACCGAAGGACATCCCTTTTGCCTTTTGCCCCCTCCCTTTTCTAACTGTCTTTAAGCCCCAAAACCCTGCCCCTTACAGGATATCACCTATACAGATGTGCAATGATGAAAAGCAGCAACAACCCCTCAACTCAGTTCTTCCGTCATCACAAGACACCAGAGTTTTCAAGTGCCCACAGCTATCTCTTTCAAAGGATATAGACTGCCAGGGGAGTGGGCCTGACAAAAGGGGGTGGAGTTGACTTGCAAGGACATCTTTTCACTTGAACCTCAAGCCTCTGTGCTCCAGGATTCAAAAGATCACAATTGTGTCAAGATATGCAACTGATATTTAATTAGTTTGTTTCGTATTAAGTGTTATTATGTAGGAATGTTGAAACAGTGTGTTATTTCCACAAGGGGGGGTATTTTTGTGTGTAATTTTTACGTTTAATGTCTTATTGCTTGCACACCAATTCTCATGCATTTTATACCTTCTGATAGCTCACACTATTGTGTAGTCCAATGTTTAGATAACCACATTTCATTGTCCCACCTGGCACTCTGCCAACTTTCCCTATCCATTTTAAAATGTGCAAAAACTTGCTTTACCAAGGAGAAGCTTATAAGATACATGAAGGTGCATATGCTTTGGTTTAGCAGGAATGATCCCTTATAGAGTTAAATTGTCTTATTTGGACAAAGTGCCCTTTTAAGAACGGTTTTCCTTTAACAGACTGGTTTGAAAGGTTGAGAACCATGGGCACATAAATTCAAATTGGACTCAGTTTGAATTGGGCAAGTGTATCCAGGCTGCAATTAGCTTTTTGGTCCTTAAAGTGCAAGTGAGCAACTTCCATGAGTGCGAGACCACAGCCTATAATAAAATCCCATAGCTAAAGGCCAAGGCGAAGACCTCTCCCTCACGAGATGCCCAAACCTGTGCCAGCTATGGTGAATGCCAGGCAACATGGTTAATTGAAAGCCCTGAGGGGATTCAACAGACAGGATGTGTTGCTGTAGCACTGTCGGTGTGAGACCACAAAACAGCTACCTTGACACCTGAGAACACACAAATGGCGGGGGGGGGGGGGAAAGCAAACTGCACTTTTCAGTCATTAGTGGACCTTCCTGCCTAAATGTAAAGCATAGATCACTATTGAGAAAATATTTCTTCCAAGGTGCTAGTATACCACAAGTAACTGAGCAGTGCACTGTTACACCATTATATTTCCATGCAAATATCCTTAAAGTAGCATGATATCCAAGTCCCTTTCAGGTTCACATGGACACACACATCTGGGATGGAGAATATTTACCACCTTAAATTGTGCGGAGAAAAGGATTGCAAAGTAGCCACCTTTGCAATCTTATCTCCGAAGGGGGGAACTGTAGCAGGAACCCCCCCCACCCCAATCATTCTGTTTGCACAAACTTCACACACACTCACACTCACACACTACATACGCCACATTTCTGTTATAAATTCATAGAAAATCAACCATACATCGGATTTGCACTGTTCCATTTTTTACTCCATGTGACAAGGACTATCAAAGGGGGGTGCTTGGTTTCTGGTCAGCCATAATCTCTTCAGCATACCAGCACATCCACAGGAGCCCTGCCCAGTTGCTGTGTCAACCCTGATAATCCCAGACAGAAGACAATCAAAATCACAAAGAACAGTGGATTCACCACAGGCTGAAACAAAGGACAATGATCAGATCTTCCCTCTGGGGGCAGGAAACTGCAAACTCCCCATTGTCACCTGGAAAGTACTCATGGGGAGGGGGAAAGGAGGAACCAGCCAGGTGACAGGACACTCAGGTTACCACCACAACTCCTCCCTCAACCCCTCCTTTCTGTGATGTATGCATGATGTTTCTGGGGGTGGGCTTGACCTGGAGGAGGGGAATTTCAAAAGTTTTTATAAGGTCTTGCAGCCCATTGTTCTGGGTCTTTCCTCTCTCCTGCAAGTGAGGGGAACACCCTGATGCATCAGTTCAATAAAGGCCAAGCCTACAGGCTGCTGTTTGCTCCAAGTTATCCTGGTTGGTGTCTTTGTTCTGTCCAAGAGAGCCCTCGGATTTTTCCGTTAACATTAGTACCTGGCCATTGACACGGCTCAGGGGTGTGCAGGGGCACTCCAGGCAGCCTTGTCCCCAGTGAGGAAAAGGAGCAGCTGCACTGGGCAGCCGGTGGGGGGTTATTCTGAGTGGCTGGGGGGGAGAGAGGAGGAGGAGAAGTGGCTGAGCAGCTGGATGGAGGATGTGATGCAAGCAGAGGGGCAGGAAGGAGCAGAAAGTGCAGCAGGAGGAGGAAAAGCTACCACAGTCTGCCTGGTGGGAACTGGCAAGAGGATATTGTAGTTCTATCTAATCCTCTAGAGACCCATGGGTGTGGGTTAACAACAAAAGGAAAAATGGCTGGGGCCTGTTTTTAAAATGCAGGGCTTTACGGTTTCTCCTACGGGAGAAAGCGCCGCCAAGCGAAATTTAATTCCCATTGTTAAGCAGTTTAGTGAAACTTATGAATATAGGCTATTAAACCTCATTTAATAGCCTGCCTGAGGCAGCTGACCCCCTTTTACCCTCTTTTCAATAAATAAATCACAGCCTGTGGACTTGCGCGCGCGCACGCACACACACACACACACAGAGAGAGAGAGAGAGAGAGAGAGAGAGAGAGAGAGAGAGAGGAACAGGCAACGGGCAACAGGCATCAGGCATTACTTCCTCCCTCTCAGGAGAAGAAGGGACGTGAGCTGAGCCTGCTCTAGAACTTTGTGGTCCTTCATCCCTTTGTATATTGACGAGCAAATATGCATTGTTAGGTTTGGCGGCAAAAATCTCCCACACTGCCTGACTCAGGCCGTGCTATTTTGCTGGAGACTTGGGTCCCACCTGCACTATATATTGAAAGCAGCATCATACCACTTTAGATAGTCATGGCTTCCCCCTAAAAATCCTGGGAACTGTGGTTTGTTATGGGTGCTGAAAGGTGTTAAAAGGTAAAGGGACCCCTGACCATTAGGTCCAGTCGTGGCCGACTCTGGGGTTGTGGCGCTCATCTCGCTTTACTGGCCGAGGGAGCTGGCGTACAGCTTCCGGGTCATGTGGCCAGCATAACTAAGCCGCTTCTGGCGAACCAGAACAGCGCACGGAAACACCGTTTACCTTCCCGCCAGAGCAGTACCTATTTATCTGCTTGCACTTGACGTGCTTTCGAACTGCTAGGTTGGCAGTTGGTGTTAGGAGACCCTCTATTCCATCATAGAGCTACAATTCCCAGAGCAGTTTAACAAACAAATCCTTTTTTCATGGCACAATACAGGCAAGGCCAGATAAATGTAACATCAGCATTCAAACGACCCAATCTCCCCGTAATGATAATAAAAAAGAAACAAGGTATTTTTTCTTTTATTGTCTCTGCTTCCATCTTCTACTGTGTTTAATGTTAGTACCCCAAAGTGTGAATTGGTTTCCAGACACATTCAGTTTGGTAGAGCTGACCCTAACAGAATATCACTCAGGAATACAGTCTACCCAGAAATTAAGTTAGCCTTCAAAATAACAAGTCTTCTTTTAATCATCAGTTATTGTTTTTTTAATAATCCAAACAGAATTACCGGTATGTGCTTCTGTCTGCATACTTTGCTTTTGCATTGCAAATCTACCACTAGGTGGCATTGCAGCAGCAGAAATCATTTGAGGATGACACTCAGCAATTGTTTTCATATTCTGTATTTTGAAGGTAAACTTGCCTGGTCTTCAGGGTCCTTCCCCCGCCCCTCGGGGTCTCGGGGCAAAGAGCCAGAAGCATGGGGGTGACCCGGAGGGCCCGCCTTCAGCCTTATCCGCCCCTCCCTTATTCACCCCTCCAGCCTCAGTCTCTTTCTTCTCTGTGGAAGAAAATGATGGTGAGGCCGCCACAAATTACATGCCTTGGTAATACACTGGAAATCAGTTGATAATTCTGTACTGGAGATCGTGAGAAGCTGGGATGGAAGCTTTAAATCACTTTGGAACAAAATGAAACAAGTGTCACTTCTCCCCCAGAAGCAAAACCCCTCTTCTCAAAATTTGGACATTTCCAGCAAATACTTTGACTTATGTGTGTAGGACCTTGTGCAAAGGGGAATTTTGGACACAGGTTGTTGGGAAGAAACCTGGTTTCCCAGGGTAATTTCTACCCTGCCTGGTCCTTTGGTGGGTGGAGTGTGGGAACTCACTTTGACCGTGAGGGGGCAGTGGCTGACTGAAAGTAAAAGAGCACATTGCCAAAATATTGGCAGGAAGATGAATCTTAGGAAACACCCAGATTGAGGATATTAGTTATTCTGAGAAGAAGAGAGGAAGCTCACTTGGGGAAAATTCAATGAATTTTATATGTTCGTTAACTTCTTTCCTCTGTAATAATAAACTGATACATGCTATGAAATCTTTGACTGTAAGATCAAGATGGCTTTCATGCCCCATGAAGATTTTAGTCTAAGAGTTGTTTCAGATCAAACTGTGGCTCTGGCAGCCCAGTGCAACATGTACCCTCCATTTCCCCAAGGTACAAAGTAGGGATTGTGTATGTGTGTATGTTTGTGTGTGAAATTCATTCACTTCAAATTTTACTGTGCATCTACCTGATTCATACTTTCCAAACCAATGCATAAGCTGAAACACAGTTATCCCTGGAAATTCGCACTTCTCAGAATTTTGTAATGCAATTCTCAAGTAAAAAGATGCACATAAGAATGTATGTATTAGTGAAAATAATGTTCAAAATTACATTATGCTAGGGGGAATTGCTTGCAAAAATGCAAATATTATTATTTAAAAAGAAACTATTCAGAGAAATCATAATTCTTGTTTCCTAACGGTATGTCCTATTGTCCTTTATCTGACCACTAGAGAATTCCCATCTCTCTTCTCCTGCTTCTTCTTCTTTCCTTTCCCCCTAAAATAAAAACCTGAAACATCCGTTGCTCTTAGCACATTATGCCCCTTGTGGTTTGGCTCGTCCTTGCTGGCCAAATTCTGAATCACATGATGTTGTTGTCCATGAGCGGCTGCCTTTTAACAATATCATTTCATCCCCTCCCTGTCTTTCTCAGAATGGTTGTGACATTTCTGGGATGGATACGTTCTTTAAATCAGTGAACTGCAAAACGTCCTCCAACTAGACAAGAGCGCGATCACTTAGACCACTGACCGGAATCACAAGAGGCTGTTGGTGCTGAAAGGCCTGGAGGTTTGTTGCTGTTATCTGAGAAGACTGCGAAGAGCTAGGCTTTCAACCTTATTTTTAAACTTCTCCTTTATCTGAGGCAAGGTCAGAAGAGGGAGCAACAGGGCCAGTTCAGGTACTGGGACGTGATCTTTCGCATGGAGTAGCTGCGGGGAGGTGTGGTGAGAGGCCGGAGGCAAAGGACAAGACGGTGCACTCTTCATCACACCCTAGAGCAGCAAGCTAGCTGAGGGGCTGCAGGGCAGACCACCTGCCACACATTTGCAGCCACTTTTGCCGCCTGAAGCAGCTGCCTCACGCTGCCTCAGAGAAGGGCCAGCGCTGGTGAGAGGCTCCACTTCCCAGAGAGAAGGAGGCACCCAAGCAGGTTAGTTGCAAAATGGGCACAGAGATGTGTTCACAGGATACCACTGCAAAGCAACACCTGCATTCCTTACCAATAATGGAGGCGGGGCGGGAATTAAATTTCCCCTTGCTGTGTACTGCAGCCCTGGTGATGATGAGCTCAGCCGCCATGCCTGGTAAGGGCCATTTAACTTTAAACAACAACAACCACCACCTGTCCATGCTATTTTAGGCAAGGCCCTTGGCGAAAAAGCATCCATGGAAGGATTTCTGGTGACTTCATGTGCCTGCTATGAAAAGCCTCACCTGCTGAATTTTCACTTGTCACACATCTCTTGAAGATGCAGAGACAATGGCAGAAAAAAATACTTAATATATCCAGGAATAGATCTCCTCTCCTTTTCCTACCTTGGTGTGGACACATAGCACATCTGCTACTGTAGCATAAAGAAAATTATTATACAGTGGTACCTCTGGTTACAAACTTACAGTGGTACCTCGGGTTACAGACGCTTCAGGTTACATATGCTTCAGGTTACAGACTCCGCTAACCCAGAAATAGTACCTCGGGTTAAGAACTTTGCTTCAGGATGAGAACAGGAATCGTGCTCCGGCGACGCGGTGGCAGCAGGAGGCCCCATTAGCTAAAGTGGTACTTCAGTTTAAGAATAGTTTCAGGTTAAGAACAGACCTCCGGAATGAATTAAGTACATAACCAGAGGTACAGTGGTGCCTCGCAAGATGAAAAGAATCCGTTCTGTGATTCTCTTCGTCTAGCGGTTTTTTCGTCTTGCGAAGCAAGCCCATTAACGGATTAGCGGATTAGCGCTATTAGTGGCTTTTAGCGGCTTATCTGCTGATCGGATCAGCTGATAAGCGGCTTAGCGGCTTAGAAAAAGGGGGGGGGAGGAAAAAAAACCAGCAGCAACTCGCAAGACATTGTCGTCTTGCGAAGCAAGCCCATAGGAAATTCGTTTTGCGAAGCACCTCCAAAACGGAAAACTCTTTCGTCTAGTGAGTTTTCCGTCTTGCGAGGCATTCGTCTTGCGGGGCACCACTGTACAACTGTAATTCATTCCAGAGGTCCGTTCTTAACATGAAACCATTCTTAACCTGAGATACCACTTTAGCTAATGGGGCCTCTCACTGCTGCTGCGCCACTGGCATGTGATTTCTGTTCTCATCTTGAGGTAAAGTTTATAACCCGAGGTACTACTTCTGGGTTAGCGGAGTCTGTAACTTGAAGTGTTTGTAACCCAAGGTGTTTGTAACTTGAGGTACCACTGTATGTCAAAGGAAATCCATACAGTTGCAAATTAAGCTTCATTTTTATTTTTATTTTGTAATTTGCCAGTCACTCCTACAAACAGGTTCTGAAAATGCCATTTGTTGCATTTTGTGATTAATGCAGTTGGTGTTCCCATATGGATGGCAATTTATCATTTGCTCTGTGTTTCTGGTCTGGAAGGGATAAGTTATTAGTGTTTGCAGTCATGTTATAATTTCTGTTATGGCTTTAATGTATTTTCAGTAAGGGTTGGGATAACAACTGGGCACTTTTGCAGACTGGCAGTCTGACGCTAAAACATTTCCCCTTCCTCACTGTGCAACATCTGCAGTGTGTTTCTCAGTATTGTTATTAGTTTGTGTTAAGTGTTTGTGGGTGACAACCGCTTAATCCCTGGACCCAGAAAATGTTAAAAGCTGTGAGGCCCTCCATCATGGGCTCAGGTGGTGTGCATGTGTAAATAAACCTTATAGCCCCCACGATGCCTCATTCCCAAAAGGAAACATGGACCCTGGGTCAGCTGCCAGGAGCCCCTGGAATCTCGCATTGCTCAGAGGTGGTATATTGCCATGGCAGGCTGAGAAAGCACAACACGGTCAGTCCACAAATGAAATCAGACAGAGCAAATGAACCAGGCAAACATCAGCAAGAAGAGAGGTACAACAAACAGATCTGTCCGTGGCCACTTAAGCAGCTGACACTTTCTCCATCTATAGGCCAAATAAAACTTCAACCTCTTAAATTCTTTAGGTCAGGCTATTTAAAAATAATAATTGATACCCCACCTCTGAATTGAATGGCATGTTTATTTTTATCTTTATATATGAATGTTTGTATATCACACATGTCAAAAGTGCAGTTTTCAGTATTCAGCTTTCAGTGAATGCTGAAGACCCACCTTGCCCTTTGACCCTTGAGATGTGCGTTTTCAGGGGGTCCCCATTCATGTGACTGCTTTAAATTCTGAGTTTCAAACTGTGGTGACCTCCCTGGGACCTACTGGTGAAGAGAAGTCGATAAGATTCACAACAGCAGCAGCAGCAATGCAGACCTGCCATTGCTCATGTTTAAACATTTTTTCTTTTTGCATCCCATAGTGGCACCTGCTTTTTCAAGGAGGTTGTATTGCTTCAAGTTCAACTCAGGAAGAGCCAAAACTAGATTTAAAAAATGACTGCAGCAAATATATATATAGAGAGGGAGGGCGAGAGAGAGAGAGAGAGGATGCCAACTGGTTGTGGAGTAGAGCCTGTTAGATGGCGTTAGTTAGTGCCTCAGATGGCTAACATATATTTCTTTGATCTGAAAAAAGTTGGAATATCTGGAACAGAGGTTTAATTCTTTTCAAAATAAAATAAATTAAAATAATAACAACATGAAATGATGAGTGTTGTTGTTGTTGTTTAGTCGTTTAGTCGTGTCCGACTCTTCGTGACCCCATGGACCAGAGCACGCCAGGCACTTCTGTCTTCCACTGCCTCCCGCAGTTTGGTCAGACTCATGTTTGTAGCTTCGTGAACACTGTCCCACCATCTCGTCCTCTGTCGTCCCCTTCTCCTTGTGCCCTCCATCTTTCCCAACATCAGGGTCTTTTCCACGGAGTCTTCTCTTCTCATGAGGTGGCCAAAGTCTTGGAGCCTCAGCTTCACGATCTGTCCTTCCAGTGAGCACTCAGGTCTGATTTCCTTAAGAATGGATGCGTTTGATCTTCTTGCAATCCATGGGACTCTCAAGAGTCTCCTCCAGCACCAGAATTCAAAAGCATCAATTCTTCGGCGATCAGCCTTCTTTATGGTCCAGCTCTCACTTCCATACATCACTACTGGGAAAACCATGGCTTTAACTATACGGACCTTTGTTGGCAAGGTGATGTCTCTGCTTTTTAAGATGCTGTCTAGGTTTGCCATCGCCTTTCTCCCCAGGAGCAGGCGTCTTTTAATTTCGTGGCTGCTGTCACCATCTGCAGTGATCCTGGAGCCCAAGAAAGTAAAATCTCTCACTGCCTCCATTTCTTCCCTTTCTATTTGCCAGGAGGTGATGGGCCCAGTGGCCATGATGAGTGTATATCCCCATATAAGCTAAGAAAAAAGTGAGGAAGGATAGAATTTACCCCCTTCCTCTGTATGGGGCTAAGGGAAGAGCTGGAATTCTGAGCAGAGGAACCGTTCCATTTCCCGGGGAAGGGAGGCTTGCCAGGTTCTTCAGCAGGGGAGCTGGGCTCCCCAGACAGACAACGCAGGGGAGGCTGAGGCATTCCCATTTCAAGGCAGAAACCTGGTCAACCCCTAAGCAGAGTGTGAGGGAGTGACAAAAGAAATTGGCTCTTGCCATTCTAAGGCAAGATGCTGTAAACATATTATATTGACAAGGAAATGCCCTAGAACTTAATGTCATCTTTCTAAGCCTTCCAGCTCTGCTCGTTTACTTTGATTGCCATGCTAATTATTTCCCCATATATTTTTGTCAATTTTGATAAAATTCCATTAAAACCCAATTTAAAAGCTTTCATTTCCACCTGCAAATTCTATTTCAAACCCGAGGGATTACAATGCAATTTCTGCAATTTCAAGTCCTACTATTTCTGATTAACTACTTGTTCCAAGAGAGGCCAGAGAAATTAAATGTACATCACCCATCACTACAGCAAAACCTTTCCATTTAATCCAGAAACAACAGGTAGCAGAGATCAAATTTAATGCAAGTTGGTGAAGCTTAGCTAGAATCCATTAAGTCCAGAATGGGGTAATAAAAGTCTCATTTAAACACAGCAGCCTGTTTGACTTTTGAGCTCTCTGTTTTACAAATATATTTGTTCTCTCAGAACTTCAGTTCAGCTGGACATGATTCAACGTGTCTTTGCTACATCACATTCTCATTATGTTTAATAATTGCAAAATGAAATAAATACTTGAACACTCATTTCCGCATGACATAGTGCATGGCTGTTTATACACACACACACTCCAGATTTAGGGGGAAATGTCCTATGTGAAACAGGTCCCATTCTGATTTTCCTTAAAGTGCACAACTGAGCGTTTTCATCCCTGATTATATTGTTGCAAATAACCTTGGCTCAACCTTTGGTTCAGGCAGTGTGTCCGAATCATTTCCCTCCTCCCCCAAAGTGTGATTAGCATATATTATTTAGTCAAGATGGGTTACATTTACTGGGTAGTCTATAGGCAGGGGGCTAGACTGGATGACCTTCATGGTCTCTTTCAACTCTACGATTCTATGAAAGAGGCTTGAAATTAGATAATGGCACACACGTTCCTGTGCAGTTTCTGTGATGGTGGGATTTTCTGCACTGTCAGCTCACATCCTAGCAATAAAGGCGTGGCTAGTTCTTACTGGAAGTGTTGACTTGCTTGCTATTTCACAGGGTGCCAGGTCCTTGTGCAAAACTCCCTTTAATTGCGCTTCCTCCCCCTTCCTTCTTTTCCACAGTTTTACGGAAACAGTTAGGAAGCCTCCTCCTTTCTTCTCCAGTCATTGTAGTCCTCAGCTGCATGTCTTCTGTTACAAATCACAGTGTTTCTTCTTCACTGATTTATGATAACTGCTCAGAAACTTGTCGGTCTCTTCCGCACATATATGTGCAGCTACAAATATATGGCTTTCACTTTGGAAACTAAGAATCATGGATATTTGTTGCATTTCTAATTTGGCCTATAACAGCTGCCCAAACTTGATGCAGCATCCATTCCTTCTATTCATTCCAAGGAATATCCGCCTGGCACATCTGACATATTCTGTGCATTTGATTCCTCCAAGCCATCTCTGCTTAGTGAGAGAGGCCTTTTAGTTTTTCCTGTGAAACCAATCAGATAGCTAAAAGTTTTACAATTAATAGAATTTGCCTCAGGAGTTGCTCAGGTGAGTAACTTCAACTACAGGTTGAAGAGCTTGATCAACGTTTTCTGTGATTGGAGTTTACCTGCACACTGTTTGAACAACAGCAAGGAAGCTCATTATGCTGGGTAATTTCTTGATTGCAATATAGACAATGGCTCATGATGACTGACCAAGAGATAGCTATTATAGCAATTTTGTACATTCATGAGATCAAGTGGTAACTGCAGATACAGTTATGAATAAAATGTGTGGCTACATTCACATAATTGATAAGGCTTCTTCAACAAGCACATGTACAGAGGTGCTTAATGCTCCATTAATGGCAAAGATGGTGTCAGCATGGAAAGGTGTTGTTATTTCAGAGCTATGGTGGAAATCTGGTGAAAACCTTCAAGCATTAACACATTTATGGAAGCTAGCTGGATGGGTCAGAGGTGTGACAAACACAATTGAAGAATAGAGTGTTGCCTGCTGCCCTTAAAATCATGGCTGGCCCAAGACATTTGGCACCTGAGGTGAACCACAAAATGAGCCACCAGTGAAGAAGGGGCGAGTGAAGATCTCTATCGGGAACAAGGGTGGGAAGAGACCAGCAGTGCCTCCTATTCAAAAGAGACCACACAGAGGTGGCATGATGGAAGTTTGCTGGTGAGGTGGTAGACCTGGCTTCCCAGGAACACACTGCAGCCATTGGCAGCAGTGGCAGAAGCAGTGGGCGATGCATTCCTTGGAGACATGATCTGCTGCCCCTGTAGATCCTGCCACCTGAGGCGGTTGCTTCACCTTGCCTCATGGGTTGGCCGGCCCTGCTTACAGTGATGGGGATCTACTTCTTAAGAAGCCCACTGTAGACTTAATGGTGTGTAATAACCATGGATCAGTCAGCAACACCCCTTTCTGGGCAAAGGTGGGTGGTTGTGGAGCAATTGCAGGTATTGCTGGATGTGACTGCTACAATCTGTGTTCAGACCCAGCTTTGGACCTGAATCAGCCTTGGTGGTGCTTATTGTGAGAGGGACGGCGGGGGGGAGGGGTAAGAGACCCTGTTATTTTGCTATACATGTTATCTCAGTGGCTTTTGATGCCTTAGACCATGATACCTGCTTGGATCATCTCAGTGGGATGGGTATCAGAAACACTGTATTACAATGTTCTGTTCTTATCTTTAGGGCTGTGTTCAAAGAGTAGCACTGGTTGAGTGGTCCTTGGACCCCTGGCAGCTGTGCTATGAAGTTCTTCAGAGTACTATTCTCTCCACCTGAAGTCAAATAAAGTGGAGCTGTACTGTACATTTATATTAAGCCAAATAAAGTTAAGAGTACTGGCTATACTTTGCCCCCCTCCCCCAATTCTGAATGACCACCACCCACAAATTCATATAGATGTTGAACAGCGTTGGCAACAACTGTGCTTTGCAGTACACCATAGCGCAAGAACCTTGGGACTGAGACACAATCCCCCAGCACTACTTTCTGAACATGGCTCCAAAGGTAAATGGAACCACTGCAAAACAATGCCCCAACCCCTGTACAACTTGACACTTCTGGTTCGGGGAAGGTTTTGTGGTCAGGTGTTTCCAAAGCAGCTGGGAGAATAAGAAGCAAGAGAAGAGTTGCCCTCCCCCTGTCTTGCTCTCAATGCTGTGTCCCCATCAGGGCCACCAAGGCCATGACAGAAAGGGCTGGATGAGTGCTTTGCAGATTTCAGTGTGTCCAGAGAAAGAGCAAAGCCCTCTGAGCCTATCATGCAACTCATCTCTGTTCTGTGAAAAAGCCCTAACAGTGCAGTCTTGTTCTTTCTTTATTTTTTTAAAAATGTGTTAACTGTACAGCAACCCATTTCTATACTCAGGACACTTCTCCATGGCTGTGCATGTGGTTTCTTTTACTTTAGACAGCTGAAATCATGGGTGCTGACTGCACCCCTCAGGGCATGCGGTTGCTTCCATGTTCCAGAGGCCAGTCTTCCACAGCTGGTGCCATGCCACTGTTCCATCTGCCAAGACACAGAAAGCGAAGACGTGAGACTTTGGTTGCGGCCGAGTGAATTTGGCTTAAAACAAACGATGGCAGCCCTCTTGCATCTGGTACACTAGTGCAGCAACTTCAAGGGATCTGAGTGACAGTAATGAGCTCTGTTTGTATACCTCCAGGAAGCCTGTCGGTATGCTTTGAAAACACAGTAATTGGAGAATTACATATTGAATGTGAGCACTGTCATGGCTCTTGTCAAAGCTGACAAGTTTCTTTCGGGCAACATGCAGTGTGATCCCATGCATGGCTACGCAGCAGTAAGCCCTGTTGCGTTCAATTGCGCAGTCCCAGGTAAGTGTGTACAGGATGGCAGCCTTATTTATCTGTTTGCCTCACTCAAGGAAATTAGGTTTCCTCTTATCCCTCTTGTTTCACATCAGAGATGTAGTCCAGGTGGTTGAGTCGAAGCAGGGATGGGAATTAAGTGGGATAGAGTACTGAGTGTCGGTTGGCAGCGCCTCCGCAAACGTCTGCTGTGACAGGCCGGCAGCAGCTCCCAGGGATGATTAGAAGAAGCTTGCCTCCAGAAGCAGAAGCTGAAGGCTAAAGAAAATCAGACCGACAATGCAGGCTGATGGAAGAAGGAGGCCGTGCCTGATTACTGCTCCTGTCCTGGTTTCCTCTTGCCCTGCCTTTGCCCAGGCCCTTGGAGTGGGGAACGGAGAATCTGCTAGTAGGAATGGAAGGTTCTGTCAATTTTGGTCCCTTCAGTTTTTTCATTTTCCCATTTTTAAAAATAAAAAATATTAATTTTTCATTTGCAGATTTAATAAGCAGAAGACAAAGAGAAAGGGAAAGAGAGGAAATAAAATTTAAGTGGAAAAAGAGGGAAGAGAAATAACAACAACAACAACAACAACAACAACAACAACAACAACAACAACAACCAACAACAACAAAACTCTCTCTCTCTCTCTCTCTCTCTCTCTCTCTATATATATATATAGCACATTGCAGATACAGTGACCATCAGTACAGTAAGATTTTTCAAATTTCCACATTTCTGAAGCAATTTGCAATTTCTGCAGCAATTTGCAATTCATCAGCATTTTAGAGCAAATATCTCCCAACAGGCGCATTTTGTGTCTGCAGTTTTGACGAAGGTAACCATTTTTTAAAGCAATTTCTCCGAATAGGATGCACCTTTGTATATATTTTTTCACCAAAATAATATTTTTATGCACATTTTTGCCCACATTATGCATTTCTTTAAAGATTGCTTGGTTGGTTGGAGAACTGCATTGCAGGATGTGAATAAGCGCACATTCTGAAGGAGGGTCGTGTTTCAGTTCCCATATAGTTTAGTAAACTGCAAATTTGACAAATTCTGCTTTACATGTGAGCAGAACTTTAGTTCATTCCCAGCCCTCTCTACCAGGACCTGGAGTTTCACTCCCCCTTTCTTGCTCCAGATCTCTGTCAGCTACATTGGCAGAGATGGTGCTGGCAGAATAGACATCCTGATTTAGGGAACCTCCGACACTCCCCTGGCTACAGAGCCACAATTCTTGGAGTAGTTTAAAACCAATCTGTATTCCCAGGGAACTCTGGCATCTGCAGCTAAAATTTCCAGGATTCCTTAGGGGAAGCCATGGCTGTTTACTATGGTCTGATACTGCTTTGAATGTATAGTCATGCTCCCCCAAATCCGCCTCTGAGGGAAGTCTGGCACCCACAAAATCATGACAGCATAAAATATTGGAAGCGGAATGAGTTTTCTGCAGGAACAAATGGACCCCTACAAACTCATCCAGGTCTTCATTTGTTTTCAGCTATCGTTGCCCAGGTTGACAGCGATGGGGATGATTATTGTACAGCCAGAGAACTGACAGCCCTGTCAAAAGTAAGTTCTGGAAGTCTTCCTTTTCCTTCTGCTCCATGATGCCCCCAAATTGCAATGAGAGCAGCTGCTTCCTAGTTCAGACTTCTGTGATCGAGGAGTCGGCTTTGATCTTTCACCAATAAACAAATAAAGGAAAAGCTGCTTCAGTGGATGGAAACAGTTTCGTATCCAGGTAACCATGTCCTTTCCTCATTGATCACTATGGTAACCCGACTCCCTCCTTCTGCTCCCTCGAAATGAGACAAGCATGTTTCACAGATAACAGGGAGGGAGAATCTTTGATTTTGCTAATCCATTCCTTGACTCCTCAGCAGTGAACGGTCAACCTCTGTTTCTAATAAGGGGTTTGAACTGAAATCACTTCAAAACAAACACATGCGCCACACACAGTTCAGGCGAAAAGAAATCAAAGTGACTGAGAATGTTGTTTGGTGAACATTGGGTCTGTCACACAGACATCGATATCGTACACTTGACATCCACTTGAGGACAGTCTCCTGAATGTGCAAATTGGCTCCAGAAGAAGAAGAAGAAGAAGAAGAAGAAGAAGAAGAAGAAGAAGAAGAAGAAGAAGAAGAAGAAGAAGAAGAAGAAGGGCAACAACAACAACGACGTTTCTGAAACCATGGGAAAATTTTGTCCTTCTGGTGTGTGATCTTTGTGGGCGCATGTAGAAAACATGCAACTCTCTCAGTTGCTGTCCAGCATTGTCACAGACGATTAGGCACAGACACACAAGCTCAGATAACTCGGAAAGTTTGCAATGAACTAAAGATGAGCTTGCAGGATCATCAGAATCATGTGGTCACTCAATAAATTTATTCTTGGATCTGCTGCCCATTGGGCAGGAAAGAGAATTTTTCCAAATGATACCTGATGTGGTATTGTTGTTGCTGCTGCTGCTGCCAAACAAAACAATACCCCCCACCCACCCCAGTTTAACAGACTATAGATTGCTTAAATAAGCCAAAGGTTTGGTTATAGAAAGATGTTTTCACCTGGCACCTAAAGATATAAAATGATGGTGCCAGGCACGCCTCCCTGTAGAGAGAGAGACCATGGAAAACACCCCCCCAAAAAACTTCTGGGGGCCCTTACAATGGAATTTGTTGCTACAGGACACATTGAGAGCCATTGACACAGATGAACGAAAGGATGCCTCTCCGCAGCAGTTAGTCTTCATGATGGGGAAATGGAACTTCCAAATTCACAGGTAATATTTCTCTCTGAATACCAGACACTGGGCTGCCCCTTTCATGTCCTGCTTGTGGGCTTCTGGAAGCTTCTGCCTGGCCACTTTTTATTTTTATTTTTAAAATTTAAATTAAATTTTCCATTTTAACATTCCAATCAAATCACATCATATATTCCAAATTATACAAATTATTCAATAATCAAACAATCCAAATATTATGCCAAATTATAAATTTTTCGGGGAGACTTCACCATTCTCTGAGGTCAGAGGGGATCTGATCATCCCATACTTCTACTGCTTCTATTTCCGATGGTTCCCATAAGTCATTCTGACGGTAATCCTCATTATTTTCCACAGCCTCTGAGTTCTCCCAACAAGCGAGATAAATCAAACAATATGTTTCTGTGTGGTTTTATGTCCAGGATTCCCCTATACAGGTTCGCAGCGTCTCTTCACAGGCTGGTGTTTCTGCCAAATCAGTCCAAGAATCCTCCCATTACATGCAGATGCAGATGTCCACTCTATTCTGTCCAGATAAAATCCAGTCAAGTCATCCGCCCCATACTTTTCCCATACCAGTTGTCATTCAAACGTTAGCCTTTCCAGGGAAGGGTTTTAGTTAAAAATACAAACATAGAATATTGAAGACTCACCTTCCCCTATGACTATACACTTTAACAACAAACTGGTCTGCACTTCTGTCCATAATGGCAGCCAATTAAGATTGCATCACAAATCCCAGGCAGTCATCCTGAGTTCTTTGGCATCTCTCCAGTTGTCAATGAGATGTTGCTTCTATGCCAATATTGTAAATCAAACCGGGAAATCTTTTCCCAACAAGCCAAAAGTCAAAATCCTTAGTTTTTTGTTTAAAATAATTGTTGTCTCCACACAGTTGATAATTGTTAAACCCATATTATATCAATAAATACCAAACTTATTCAATCTCACTTGCTTCACAGTTAATCAAGTAGCCGGACCTTCTAGAAGGGATTTTGCTGAGTAGCATAGTAAAATAAAGTATAATGAAAATAATAAAGCTCTCTCACACCCCTTTCCGTTCAGCATGCCTCCAAGCAGATAATAGTCCTTCTTCCGATCAAATCCTTTTTTAGCACCTCAGTGGCTGGTAATTAGAAGAATATTTCCCCCCTCCTCACTCAGAGCATGTCCATAACTTAAATCCATTTTTTCATCTTAAGAAATGGAAGTTTGTCGCTCATGGAGACGGCTTTGGAGAGTTGCCAGGAAACTCACTGTGCTATGCATCCAGCGCCCCTGGCCCCTCATTCCTTCCAAATTTGGGGCCAGGTGTTGGACGAACTGAGGATGAGAATGCCCCTCCGAACCTGGGGGGGGGGGGGAGGTTGGAAGGCTGATTACTCTCATCTCAGCCTCTAACTACCAGTGTGAGCGGCTGCGACAGAATTTCAGCCATCTTGGTGGCGACAAGCAGGAAGTCTCTGTCTTCTGCCTGGCCACTTTTGGAAGCCATGGCGCTGGGCTACATTGACCTTTTGGCTTGATGTAGCAGGAATCTATTTATGCAGCATTTTAGATGCAGGAGAGGGAATTCTATGTTTAAATGTTCTCCTACAGAAAACAATCTCCCTGTATATGGAAGACCAACATCTTGAGGAGAAGCTAGTCAGAAACCCAACTGCCTTGACTTCTGGACATTGTCTTAACTTCTGTTATATGGGAACCACTCTGGAAATAGTTGTAAACAGAAACATAGAAATGCCTTGAATGAGATGTTGTTTGTGTGTTGGGTAGGGGAATAGTTTAACAATATCTTCTCATATACCAGAAAGCAGCACATCCTCATTAAGTTCTGACTCAACAAGGAATTGATAACCTGATGCAAAGTAGGATATACAGTACATATATTTACTACTTTTTTGAAAGTAAAGTGCTGTGTTTTCAGCTGAAATCTCTTTGACCAGAATGTCAATGATGCTGTGCTCGATCCTCTAGCAGCTGACCTGATTTTTACAGACCTATCACTTTTTGTGTTGTAAACCACCATGATCTACAGATGAATAGAAAGAAAGAAAGTGACAGGATACTTATATTTTGGCCATTTCCTGTTTCAAACGCAGCTTTATAGGGTCAGATGAAATCTTATTGGTCCTCATGTAATTTCAATTCTGCTGGATCAAGAACTGTAAGAACTCATTAGTTATCTGCAGTGTTGTTGTTGCTTATTAAATTTATATACTGTCCTCCATCCAAAGATCACAAGGCCGTTTACAATATAAAAAGACAAAATGAAACCACAAAACACATACAGTAACATATTAGTAAAACAAAAAACATAATACAGAAAGCCATATCTCCAACACATTCAAAAGGCCATAGGTTGTTTAATCAGCCAAAGGCCTGGGTGAAGAAAAACATTTTCACCTGGTGTTTAAAGATAAATAGTGAAGGTTTCAGGTGAGCATCCCTGGGGAGAGCACTCCACAAATGGGGAGCCACTGCAGAAAAGGCCCTGTTCTTGTGCTGTCACTCTCTGGACCACTTGTGCAGGAGGCACCTAGAATCATAGAATCATAGAGTTGGAAGAGACCACAAGGGCCATTGAGTCCAACCCCCTGCCAAGCAGGAAACACCATCAGAGCACTCCTGACATATGGTTGTCAAGCCTCTGCTTAAAGACCTCCAAAGAAGGAGACTCCACCACACTCCTTGGCAGCAAATTCCACTGTCAAACAGCTCTTACTGTCAGGAAGTTCTTCCTAATGTTTAGGTGGAAGAAGGTTAGTTTATCTGGGGTTTAAGGCATTATCTGGTTAGTTAGTTTATCTGGGGTTAGTTTATCTGGGTTTTAAAGTTAGTTTATCTGGGGTTTAAGGCTGGTTTTAGGTCAAAACCAGCAATTTGAATGGGGCCTGGAAACTGATTGGCAGATAATGCAGTTGGGCCAGGATTGGTGTAACATGCTCAAATTATGTTGCCCCGGTGAGCAACCTGGTTGCTGAATTCTGCACCAGCTGAAGTTTCTAGACCGTCTTCAGAGGCAGCCCCATGTGTTGCAGTAATCTAATCTAGAGGTTACCTTGTGTTATTACGGTAGCACAAGAGCAAACAGGGCAGCAGATCGCTCTCCTTGCATCCTGCATGGGGAGGCCAGTGGCATGCTGGGTAGAGTGCCTAAGAGCATTGATTTTAAAATGTAATACTAATGCAACAACAACAACAACAGTACTACTAGCAGTGATGGTATGATGTCACAATTCAGAATGTGCAAAGTGCTTTACGTGCATTTTGTCAGCAATCCTGTCAACAGCCTGGAAAGATGAGTTGCTATTCCCATTTCCTTATTGTGAGATCTGTGTGTGTATATCAAGAGATCTTGCCTAAGGCTTTGTGCATCCACAACTCTTGTCTTTTAGTTCTGTGTTGCACTAGCCATATAAAACACATGCGCGTTGTGTACATAAAATACTGCTCGGCTAAGGTGGCCAATTATGCAGAGCCAAAAAGGGGGCACAAATTGGCAGAACATTTGCATATGGTACTTTGTACAGAAAGACACAATTTCCCAAGAATTATTATAATTTAGACAGTGATTCAATACATCTCACCACAACGGGAGAGCAGACTCCTGCGCCTGCTCAGTGTTTTGACTGTTCATGGGCTCCAGCCCTACCTTTTTATGGCACAGCCAGTGCTTTTTCCCCTAAAGAAATGTTTAGGGGTACTCTCATTCTGACTCAGGAAAACCACCATTTTATAGTTCAAATCGGGGAAAATAAATACAGTAAATGGACAAAAGTACTAAGATTCACAAAATGTTTAGGGGTATGCGTCCCCCCCGGAAAAAAGCACTGGGTATAGCCATTTAAACTTGCCATTCAAATAGGGTACATCTTCACAGAGAGGACTGTTCTCTGACATCCCTACAAAATAGAGGACGGTCATGTGCAAAATAGGGCACATGGCCACTCTTTGCTGGGGCAAATCTGTGCTACCAACTTAAATTGGTTTAACCGTTAATAAATATATTAGGAATCCTGGAAACTGAAGTTCCCGTATAAGGGTGAGCATAGGAGCCAACTCCTAGGAGCCAAGGTCCCTTCAGCCCCCATAAAATATTTGAGGGGGCTGCCCCCCACAAGTTGAGGGGCATTGCCATTCAAATGGTGTGTGCGTACTGCATCTTGTGGTCACTTATGCCTTCCCTCCCCAAAAATATTTTATTCATTGTGGCACCCTGGGGTGTTAGTGATCTCTCACACAAGTGTCAGCAATCTACAGTATCCCCAAGATACCGGGGGGGGGGATTATTTGGGGGGAGCCTGAAAACTTAAACAGGTGTAAATCCCATATAATTTGGAGGTCTACAAACATACGATGCATTCTGTGGACAGCCCTTAACTTCCTTCCTTCTTCCTTCTTCTGGCTTCAAATCTATTTTGAGGAATACCACCATTGGCTTTGCTGAAGAGTGGCACAGTATGGTGCTTTCAACCCACCTTTTAAATAAAGCAAGACAATGACTTGCTTTTTAAAATAAAGTAAGGAGCCCATATTCTTTATAGCCAGTTTATTGCTTTTGCAAACTATTGATCTCTCACAAGGGATGGCAAATGCTTCCGTAGGCAAGGTGGAGTTACTATTGAGCTGTTTTACTGTTGGTAAAAGAGATGCCATTAAGATGAGTGTAAGAAAATAGGAACATGGGGGCATTTTAAGCAGAAATAATAAAGCTCTTTAATGCCTCCAATGCAACTCTAAAGATAATATGAAGTGATGAGCTCTGCAGTCAATGAATTTTATGATCTGTGCAATGCTACTGAAAGCATTAATATGGAAACTAATAGTGTAGCATAGAGCAATCAAATCTACAGCTGCTGTAAAGTTTCGCAGAAGCCAGTGGTGATGTGCTACAGCTATAGAATGAATTTTTCCTTCCATTGGCAACAGCCAGAGGTGCTGTGGGGGGCTGGACCAGCCCCCTCCCCCTGACCACTTCCCCAGCTCTTAAGGCCACAGCAGTTCCTAACTATCTACAGACAGGAGTGGCTGGGATGTCAATAACCACTTGCTTTCACCTATGGTGACAAAAACACGTCTTCTGGACTGGCCATGTATGGCTATGCCATACAGATGGGCTGGTTACATATATTTGGACCAGTATATATTTACCACTATTGATTTATCGTTACATTTATATCCCACCTTTCGTCCAAGCAGCTGAAGGTGGCACATGTGTTTCTCCCCTGATTTAATCCCCACAACAACCCTGTGAGGTAGGTTAGGCTGAGAGAATATGACTGGCCCGAGGTCACCCAGTGAGATCCATGGCTGAGTGGGGATTCAAACCCTGGTCTCCTGGTCTGACACGCTAACCATGACACTACGCACTTCTTTGCAAGGTTGCCATGCAGATCCATTTGGGCCAGGACCATTCATTCCTGATCCCACCCAAAGTGTCCCATCTTGGTCAACATTTGTTAGTGAGAATTGTCTTTGGATGCCTCTGAATCCCCCCCCCCGCCTGCTGTTCTTTGCTTCCTGTTCCCTGTTTGCTTGATCATGCATAGCTTTCTCAGGCACCTCCGAAGGTGATGTGTTAACCAGAATAATTTGACTTCCCTAATTCAATATTAGAATTGCCATGGAAACCTCTTAGCAACACGGAGGAATAACATGGCTCCAAAAGATAACCACAGGAAGCTCACATGGGGATGCTTGGAGGGGGGGGGGAGAAATGTTACTTATACATTCCAGCCTCTGGGCAACAAAAACAGCAATTGCAACCCCCAGTATCATTTTTTGGCTTTATAGCAAAACAGCTCTCTTTCAGAATCCTCATACTCCCTCAGCAACTTTTTGCAATGAAATTTTGCATCTGCAATTAATTAATAATATTAATAGTATTAGCTGCTAACTCCACCTCATTTTCTGATACTGACAAAGCAGCATGTTTTCTTGTCTCTGGTCATCAGGCAGGCACCATACACACAAATTATCCTCTAATTGTCTTAGTAATTATGCCTTTTTTAATACTAAAAAACCAAAACATGTTAATGGGAGGGACCAGGGATGGAGCCTGGGATGGGAGAGATAGCAAAGTCTCTGGGCTAATAGGATAGATCTGCTCCTGTGAATAGCAGGCAGGTTGGGTTGAGCCAGAAGATCCAGAGGTTTTTTATGAGTCAGACTGTCCAGCTAGATTAATACTGACCACACTGATTGGCAGCAGTTCTCCGGACTTTGGGCAGGAGTCTCTCCCAGTCTCCACCTGGAGATGCCAGGGGGGATTGTCATCACTGACCAGGAGAGGTCTGAAACGTCTTTTACTCTGACTTACTTAAATCCAGATGGTTCCAACTCTTACATAGCAAAATCAGATCCATTGGTATTGACTTGTTGGAGCTCTTTTATAATTCAAGTGAGCAATATATTTATCTCAATATTCATACCAGATTAAGGGACACTGAAAAACAAAACATTGAGTCAGCTGTAAATAATATTTGCTCCCCCAAGTTTTAGGGTTTAAATACAACAGATAACAGCGTCACTAATATCTCAAAATTAGTAATTCCAGTCCAACCCAAGGCCTTTATGTCAGCCCAATGGAATATTTCCCCCTCAGCTTTTGTCAAAGGCAGATATTCAAACACCCCCAGAAATGATAGATATTGCGGATGTTCTTTGAATGTGCCAGACACTGTAGAATATGTCCTTTTCTACTGTCCATTGTACAACCAGCTGTGTAAACACGTGTTATCCCCCTTTTTGGGGTAGTCTAACATCACGACACAGTGAAAATACAGTGGTACCTCTGGTTAAGAACTTAATTCGTTCCGGAGGTCCGTTCTTAACCTGAAACTGTTCTCAACCTGAAGCACCACTTTAGCTAATGGGGCCTCCTGCTGCCACCATGCTGCCACCGCACGATTTCTGTTCTTATCCTGAAGCAAAGTTCTTAACCCGAGGTACTATTTTTGGGTTAGCGGAGTCTGTAACCTGAAGCGTATGTAACCTGAAGTCTCTGTAGCCCGAGGTACCACTGTATAAGATTCTATCTGTCTGACATTAAGCCAGAAGTGACTGCAAGGGGGGTTGGTTTTTGTCAATAGTATCTCTTAGAGTAGCGAATGGCACCATATAGCGGGGGAAAATTCCAATGAAAATCCTCGCTATTACATATTTTACATGGCTGTTTATTTGTATATATTTTAATTTTTATATATACTGTATGGATGTTTTATGATGCCCTGTATTTGTAATGCCTAATAAAGGTTTGGCCAAGCAAGCAAGCAAGCCAGCCAGCCAGCCGGTGGGGACTGAAGCTGCGACCTCCTGCATGCACCCACTGCCAATGCCACCTCCATTTCCTTCCAGCCATTGGAGTTTTCGCTTTGCTCTCTGAGGAGGAGCAAGCAAGGAACTTCAGACGTGGCTGTTTGCCTTGCAGCAGAGGGTGAAATGGCTCACTGTTACTGAGCTCAGTGACCTAGTCATCTTACATACATGCGTGGGCTACACAGATCAAGAACAGGGCCGTCTTAAGCATATCTGGCACCGTGGTGCAAGGCTCCCTCCTGTGCCCCCTCCCCATTTCCCAGAGTTTTTTAGGGAGGACGGTGCTGCTGCCGGGGCTGGAGGAGGTGGGCAGTGGCTGGAGGGCGGCTCCTCCAGCGGGGAAGAGGCGGAGGCTGGACGCAGCGCCTCCTGCCTCAGCTGGCTGCTTTGTGAAGCGGTGGCCATGGCCGACAGAGGCTCCTGGCGCGGCGCTGCTTCGGCACGGCATGGTGGAGGCGGGCGAGGGTGGAGAGCTGATGCTGGGAGGCACCGTGTCCAGCCCCCGCCTCTTTCCTGGTGCCCTCCAGAACTTGGCGCCCTGCGCCACTAGCCTCTATGAGTAAGACGCCCCTGCTCAAGAACGTGCACTAAATGAAAAAGTAGAAGCTGACTTAAAAAATAATAATCCTTCAACCAACTCAGATTTCTAGACTTTGCACACAAAAAATCTGGCAAGTGGCCCAGACATCGAAACAAAACAAAAAACAAACCCTGAACAGTCAATGACCTTTTTTCTGGCTGATTGACAACCCTATTTTCAGATTTTGTTCTAACGCTAACACACACACACACACACACACACACACACACACACACGTATCCTTAACACCTTCCTTTTGTGACCAGCGTGCTAAGTGCTACATCTGATATTTTAGGAAAACTGGGTGCTATGCATTTAAAGAGCCATTATTTCAGGGGCATCTCACAGAGGAGAATTGGGAAAGAAACCATTTGATTTTTAACCTGCTAAAAACAGGTGAAAGCATTGAGGGTTGCCACCTCAGTTCTAGATATTAGTAGCCAGTAGTTGCTCATGCAATACATGCGTTTAGTCCTAACTGTTCTGAAGTAGGTAACATAACAGGTGATTAATAAAATAATAATAATAATAATAATAATAATAATAATAATAATAATAATAATAATAATTAATAATAATATTGGGCAATGTTTAAGTAGGCAAATGTATTGTGTGAATAAGACAATATATGATGTCAGCCAACCTGGAGGACCAGGAACATACCATCCAATTCACATGTTATATTTCTAGTAGAAGCCACTAGCACTCTTGAATCTGCTTTCAGCTGTAAGACCTCTGCATGTTAAAAGCATACAGAAAGGAGTAATTCCCTGTGCGCATGGAGATTACAAGACACTTTTATTTCAAAACATCAGTGCCACAGGCACTCATTCCCTTTTGTCTCTTTCCTTGCACTCCATTTGTCAAGCATTGGTTGATCTGTATGCATTATTAGTAGTTCTCACTTCATCATGTCTTTTAGAGAAGGATTTTATAGACATTTAAGGTAATTGAATTAGGTCTCTCTTTAGCTGTGTACACTAAACAGATACATATATGGCCAGGTGGTTGCAGGCTGCCTTCTTATGGATGGAAATAAGTGAGAGATGGAACGGAAGTTCAGGAACGCCCTAGGCCAGTGCTAGTTGGCTCTCTCCCATCTTTTCCACTCTGGATGGGTTTCCTCCTGGTTTCTCTCCTGGACTTCTTTGCCGCTTTTGAAACTTAGTAGTAAAAAAGTCCAAATGGTCTGCTAGGAGAGCAGTGCTGCCAACTCCAACAATGATTAGTTAGTCCATTGCTGTCATTATCAACAGCACTCCTGAGTGATCAGGAGTTCTTTGGACTACAGTATCGGTTGGGATGGTATTGGCTTCTCAGTCACCTGACGAGTTCAATAGCATAATGGCCAGTTAGAGGACGACATGTCCTAGTCATAGAAACATAAAATTGTAGAGTCATCTTGTCCAACCCCTGCAATGCAAGAATCTCAACTAAATCAGACATGACAGGTGGCCATCCAACTTCTGCTTAAAATCCTCCAGGGTGGGAGAGCCTACCACCTTCTGAGGGCTGTGGTCCCAACGCATTTTTGAGGGGGCGTGACCAGGTGCCCCCACGACAGGCTCTCTCATCAGAGCCTGACTCCGGCACATGAGGGAGCTGTGGGGGCACCTTCCTCATGCAACAGCCCAATGCCACCAGCCTCAGCTGCCACCCACTCTCCTTGGCTGTGGAGTTCATGCCTGGGCACAGCTCTGTTCCCAGGTCAGGTCTGACCTGGGGGCAGAGAGCAGGAGGAGGGTCGGCGGCAGCTTCTCGTCCCTCTGCTCACCTGGACTGTGGCGAAGGAGAGAGCTGCATGAGATCTTGCTGGAAGCTGTTGCCTCTGCCACTTCTCTGCCTCCAGTGGGGCGTCCACAGGGGAACTGACTCTTCGGCTTCCACTTCATGAAGCAGCTGCCTCCACCTGCCTCATGGGTGGGCCGGCCCTGCTGTGCATGCTTCACATTAGAAGCTCTCCACTTCATCAAACACCCTCCATACACTTGCAGGGATTCAGCGCCCACCAGAGGAATCTGCTACTATCAGGTTTACCATGTTCAGCCCCCGACTTCTAAAGTAGCTCCTCTCTTCTATGGGGTGGGCGGGCTGCTCATTGCACAGCACTCTACAGGTTCCCAGTTTAACCAGCCAACAAGCCCCCCTGGGGAAGCCTCTGTTCCATTTCTTCTGCAGCCATTGCTGGAACCGCTTTCTTTCCCCCAACAATTGCAACCCTGCTGCCTTTGCAGAAGGCAAGCCGGAGCAGATTTCAGTCTCTGGATGATTTCCCTCGCATTTCCTGACAGCAAAGGATAACATTGTATGCTACATGAGAACAGAATAGGTGGTATATAGGCTGTGACTGATCACAAGAACTGTGCAGCTAATGATCATGAAGCTGATGGAAGAAGGGGCCAGGGAGGGTGGTGGTTCTTTTTTCTCTTTTACCTTTTCCTAATATGAGGCAGAAGAGCAATGAAAGCAAGGCAGAGTGCTCAATAATAGAAAACTGGTACTGGCCACCCTGAAGCAAACTGTCACACATCCAATCAGAGGCAGCAGATGTCACTGAAATATATGTCACTTATCTGCCAGGGCTTCTTTGTGCCAGGGTGATTTGTCAAAAAAACCCGCTACAAAAACCTGACAGCAGTACAAAGCACACTATATGGCAGTTTGATCATAAATAGCTTCTTTTGTGACAACAAGTTCCCAAAGCAAGGTGGAGGAAAAAACAACACCCATATTGTATGACAAATCAGCTTGCATTGTGTTTGCCTCGTTCTAATTAGCAGCCTTGTCCTAAGGCAAAAGGAATCTCCAGCCCATGAGCAGAGAAATCCTGTTCTAGTTTTTTCTCTCATTACTGCTTCCTTCTCAGCTGAAGAGATGGGTTTCACTCTTCCATAGCAGGCAGATCAAACCAACCAATATGAACAAAACACTTTCAGCTCACAGGGCTCCAAAGATCCAGTGGAGGAGCTTCATGCTCCGGGGCTTGGGTGGAGAACAGGCAGGGGCGGGGCTGGCATGTGTCCCAGGGACGTGGCACGCTGCCCACAGGAGTGTGGCGCATGTCCTGGGGCGAGGCACGTGTCCTGGGGGGCGTGGCACCCAGCGCGGGCGGGAGGGCAACCGCGATGGCACCCCACCAGGATTGTTCTGCCGGGGGTGGTGTGCTCCCCCCCCCATTCCTCTTCCTCTGCCAGTGCAAAGATCCCACCCGAATGGTTTACAGTTTTCCATTGGTGGGCACTTTTCTTTAGTTACATAAAGAATTGAAGCTGTTCTTCCTAACAAGAAATGTGCATTGAAGGAAACTTGTGACAGGAAGTGAAAAGCAAGGGCACCATTTCAGGTGTGCTGAGGGAAGAGACTTTGGGGGCGAGAGGAGATTCCAAATTCCCTTCTTTTGCAACACACACTGCAACACACACTGCATTTGCTGCAGGTACTTTAAAACTTACACACGCTAACAGCAACATTTTAAGCACCAACAAGACCCCCTCCCATTTGGTTTTGAAGCCAAGGTTGCATGCTCACTATACATTTAAGGCACACCCTCGCTCCAAAGAATTCTGGAAACTATCAATCATCCCCTCACAGAGCTATGACTCCCAGCATTCTTAACAAACTTCAGTTCCCATGGTTCTTTGCACCCTGCATGCGCTTTAACTGTACGGAGAATATGGAGCCAAAGTGATTTTTGCCTTCTGTGGGCATCTCAAAAGTATGAGCAGAGCTATGCATGCTCTAAAAAATGTTTTAAATCTGCACTCCGAACATATTAGTCCACTCTGCTTTTGCCTAACTTATTCTTCCATTTTTACTGTCCTGTATAGTTTGTTTCACGTTGGCAAAACTTGGGGTTCAGGCAGGAGCCATAATCCACTTCAGGGATTCCAACAGGCAATGCTCATGCAGTTCCAAGCATCTATTCACAACCCAAAAGGATAAGTTAACATGCTCAGAAAGAAAGACAGAAAAAGCTTTCACTCCTGAATTCTGCACATGCTGCGGTAATTCTGCGGAACGGTGGCATATGTGTCTCCTCTTATTCAACATCTATACAAAACTGCCGGGAGAGCTGTCATTCGGGCATCTGGAGCGTATTACCATCAGGACGCTGATGGCTCTCAGCGCTGCCTCTCCGTTCCATCACAAGCAGAGAGGCTGCGAAGGGGCTGGATTGGTGATGGGCTAAGAAACAGAGGCAGAAGCCTGACAAAGTGGAGCTGCTTTGGGTGGGTGGTTACCAGGTCTGGGGATTAATGTACAAGCTCGTATTGGAGGGGTTCTACTCCTCCTGAAGGAACAGGCCCACCCTGTGAAATGGGGAGGTGTTGCCTGCCCCCATTGCATCCTTGCTGACTGCAGCTGCCACTTCTCCTTACTCGTCTAGTAGTGGCAGAGGTGGGGGGCACCCATGGGATTCTTCTGCCCCCAGCAGCTGCATCACTTCGCCTCATGGGCCCTGTTTGCCACAGAGATTGGCGCACTCACTGGCTTTAATTTTGAAAGGAAGTTTCACAACGAATAGTTTTCAGGCACACAGCAGGCCACCTCCTTTCCTTATAGAAAAGGCCAGCCATGCATGTCATGGGCTTTTTAGGAAATATGGACACCAGGGAAGACTGCAGAGTGCAGACAACCAGAGAGCTGATTTGCAGACACTGACAAATGCTCCAGCCGCCTTGAAAGTAAGGCAACAAAGACCCTCCAACCCCCTATGAGAATTCCATAAAACTTATCCCCTACCTTTTGATACTTTTTGAATGCATTTTCTTTTCTCATTAATTGATGGAGAATGGTGGGGGTAAAAAACGCAGTTGAAATTTTCAACACAGCACTAACGGTTTGCCTTCTCAGCAGTCTCAGTGAGCAGGGAAGATAACAGCCTTGTTGTAATCACTTTACCGTCTAAAATATGAAAAATGCTTCAATCAAAAGCAGAAAACATCTCACCAGCCATCCTTTAAAGTTTCCAAAATTAATTAGAGCAGACGACTAATTAGTCACTAAGTATATTTACTGCCTTATGCTCCAAATAATTAGGTAACATTTTATCTAGCCAGAACAACCATGGAATTTTCAGCCCTGCTTCATTAGTTAAATTGCACTATAACTATTTATGTGAGCTGAAATTGCAATCCATTCTCTTGTCACTTTTATTACTTATTGCATTAAAACTACAGAAGATCTTCTTTGTCCTCATGACTACCTTGTTAAGTAGGGCAATTATTATTATTGTATTTTTTTACAGTGACTGTGAGAATAATTTGCAGAAAGCATTGGTAAAGCTGAACACTGGTTTTCCTGGAGCTAAGTTTATGGTGTTCTAATAAATGTAAGATACCGATTAAGAGAGTCTCAATATGAGAGGCAGGATGTGCGTGGGGAGAGGTTCTTGCAAGGATCCCTGGAGGTAGAGGGCAAAACCCCTTCCTCCCATCACGGGGTTAATTTGAATGAGGTCCATGCCAACCTGTGTTGGGGGGTGGGGTTAATTATCTGTGAGTCAGCAGAAATTGCCCCCCCCCCGCCCTTCGGTACAGCTTCAGGCATCTTGTGACTGTCTTATCTGAGTTTCTGGACAAACTAGCTCAGGATCTAGAGCAGCGGTCAGCAAACTTTTTCAGCAGGGGGCCAGTCCACTGCCCCTCAGACCTTGTGGGGGGCTGGACTATATTTTGTAGGGGGGGGGAACGAATGAATTCCTAAGCCCCACAAATAACACAGAACTGCATTTTAAATAAAAGCACACATTCTACTCATGTAAAAACACGCTGATTCCCGGACAGTCCATGGGCCGGGTTGAGAAGGCAATTGGGCTGGATCCGGCCCCCGGGCCTTAGTTTGCCTACCCATGACCTAGAGCATCATGGCTAAAACAATGTGGGTCACAACAGGAGCACTACCACCATGAAAATATATGGCAAAAGATTACAAAAGGTCCCCAAATGCATATTTGGGTTCAGATTGGATCCTGGGTTTGGAAAGGTTGGAGATACCTGCTGTAGAATGAGCTTTCCTAAGGGTCATCCCCAAATTGCCAATGAAAGCATGACCCAACCTCATTATAACAAGTGCTTAGGCCAGGGCATAGTGGGACATTATAAGTGATGGATGGCTTTCCCAATAAGTGCATAGCCAGAGGTGGGCAGTGGGTAAGGTGCCAAAGCAGTCACAAGGGTCGGTGAGTCCTGCAGGTGTTGAAGCTCTAGCTAATAGGAATCAGAGAACCTAAGCATCCTTGCTTTTCAGGAATAATGTATGGGAGCAATGCTTCAGAGGCACCTGTTGGTACCACTTAAAGACATATGCTACTCTGATCCATTGCAACTTAGCCTAATCAAAGCCCCCAATTTTCAAAGAAATAAATATGATTTGAAAAATCAAAATATTAAATAAATATAAATCTAAGCTTTGGTACTCACACCCTGAAGCATCTTGTATATTGCTTTGCTTTCCACAAGAGCAGGCAAGCAGCAAAAAACAGGCAAAAGGAATCAGTATCCTGTTAGTTTAGTGTCATGATTTCTGTGGGGACCTGCTGCGCCTCTTTCCGTTATAATATAGGGTTTCAGGATTCTTTCTGTTTTTGCTTGTATGAAAGTAGAATTCCCTCTTGCCATAGATTTAAAAGCGTACATTTCTTGATTACTCAAAACTTAAATGTCTAGCAGCTGATGTGTGAACTCAATTTTAAAAATACTCTGTTTGAAAAGATGAGAATTCTCATGACATATGAGGACCTGGTTGAGTTTTTCTAAAAGTTTGTTTCAGACCAGCTGCTCTATCTGCAACAGAGCACTGTCAGTACATTCATAGCAGCATTAGTAAAACTCAGCAAAGCAAGTGGTGTGAGGAGATATGAAGCATCTCTTTGTGCTGTGGTGGTTTATCAGAATAGGCCGTTCACACATGCAAGTCCTCATCATAATACACGTGATGAACACTCTGGTGTGATCCAGGGGGAATCTAGACACATATAAAAAAGTTTTGAAAATGCTTTTTTAAAAAAAGGTTTTGAAAAATATATTGAATTTTCCATAGTTCACCATTGCCATCCAGTGTCACATTTGTATAATGTACTTTACAACACACTTGAAAAGTTTTATTTGCAGCTGTATAGCTGAGTCCCCAGTCCTTGGTTCAAAGTGCACTTAGAATGTTAGGACTGAATTTAGTATCTTTTCACATTGTAATAATGAGCAGTGATCACATGTTCACTATATATGAATGTGTATAGTACAGTGGTACCTCGCAAGACGAATGCCTCGCAAGACAAAAAACTCGCTAGACGAAAGGTTTTTCCGTTTTCGATTTGCCTCGCAAGACGAAATTTCCCTATGGGCTTGCTTCGCAAGACGAAAACGTCTCGCGGCTTTGTTTCCTTTGTCTAAAAACAAAGACATGTTTTGTTTATAAAGTTAATTTATTTTCCCTTCAGTTTTTGAACTGCTCTTTACAGTATGTGTGACTTTAAAGAGCAGTTAATAAACTGTTGTTGTACCAAATTTGGCTTTTTTTCGACTTTTTTTGACCATAGGAACGCATTAATTGATTTTCAATGCATTCCTATGGGATTTCGTGATTCGCAAGACGAAAAATTCGCTAGACGACAAAAATTGCGGAACGAATTAATTTCGTCTTGCGGGGCACCACTGTATACATATAAGCCTTAATTGACTATTTCAGCTATTCCTGGGAATGCACTTCCTTCAAAGAGCCTCTTTGAGTCCTTTCATTAGGCAGGAGTACATTAATGCTGATTACACAAACCAGAGCATATCAATGCCCTGAGGCTCTCCCAGAAGAATCAAGAAACACTGAATTCTTCTAGAAATAAATTCAGTATTTGGAGTAGAGGAAACAGAATGCCAATAAAGAAATCAAACACCACGGGCTTTTGACTTTTAAGGCAACAAATACCTTTTAAGCAATATAAGTTTGAAGATATCAGCCTCATTCTAAGGCAGTCATATTTATGGTGGCCTCAGTTCTGATGTCATGGAACAGTGTGAGTGTATTGTTCAAAAACGGTTTTATCTTTGCTTCTTGCACTGTGGCAATTCCATGGCATTCTTCATTTAATTTGAAGCATTACAGCTTTTTGTGGATTAGATACTTTGAAAAGCAATTAGAGTTGTATCACTTCCTTCTCTTTGGATAAATTACCTTCAACAGCTGTACTGATTAGGTGGCATTTTGGAAAGCTGCCATTTTGACTGTCAAAGGACGAGCAAATAACTGTGTGTATTCTCACAGTGGCAAGTTCAGAGACGCTTTGTAAGCCTCTTTGCGGAAAGTGGAATATAAATGTGATATGTGTGTGTGAGTGTGTGTGTGACGCAATAAGGTTGCATCATTTACTTACCGTATTTTTCACTCTATAACACACACCCGACCATAACACGCACGTAGTTTTTAGAGGAGGAAAATCCGTAGGCATGCCACCCGTAGGCATTCCCTCCATAACACGCACAGACATTTCCCCTTACTTTCTAGGAGGAAAAAAGTGAGTGTTTCTCTTGGGCATTGTCGGCCAATTGGTGTCAAAGAGGGACCGAACATTCTTTATGTATGCTACAACAGCAGCAAGAATACTCATAGCAAAATATTGGAAGACACAAGATCTACCCACCTTGGAAGAGTGGCAGATGAAGGTGAATGACTACATGGGATTGGCTGAAATGACTGACAGAATCCGAGACCAGGGGAAAGAGACGGCGGAAGAAGACTGGAAGAAATTTAAAATTTATCTTAAGAAATATTGCAAAATTAATGAATGTTAAAATGTTGTGAAGTAAGTTTAAGGAAAAAAAGGAGTTGAAATTATACGTGTTTGTTTGTTATTGTATGTATATCTTTGTATTGTGTGTATTGTATGTGTTTAAAATTTGTGAAAACTTAATAAATATTTATTAAAAAAAGGAAAAAAGTGAGTGTTATGGTGCAAAAATTACGGTATCTCCCTCCTCCCTCCTCCCCTGGTTCCTTCACTCAGCCTCCTTATCTCCCTAAATTCTCCCCTAGTATTCTAAGTGAGAATTTCGTAACAAGTTTCATTCCTTCCTTATTTTTTTCTACTGGGAGGACTGGGTGGGAGCTGTACATGTTCATGGTAGGTAGACTGTGTCCAGGGTTTGTTAATGAGAGCAACACGTTTTCCACGTTTCACAGCCATTATATTATTAATTATCTGCCCTTCACCCTGATGTCCTAAAATGGGTTACAGCAACTTAAAAGACAACATTAAAAACTGTTTTAAAACTTAATAATTTTTTAAAAATACAATCACAAAATGCAAGGCAAGTCCTGGAAATATCTGTTTCATCCTTGCAATGTACTCTAGGTTAGGCTGAGAGATGTGCCCTAGGCCGTCCAGTGAGCTTTATGGCTGAGTGGGACCTTAGACCCTGGTTTCCAAGGTCCTAGTCTGACACTCTAACACTATACCATACTTTTTCCACTCAAAAATGCAAAGTTTGCTTCTCTGGGTTCTGACCTGGGAAACTAAGCAGGCACCTCAGATTTTGATCAGTAAAATTTATGATTTTTACCCATGATGTTGTTATGTATTCTTCATTCAGTAAGTGTATAAATGGTCTTCTCCATTCATTAAACTAGATGTAAGATTTGTCATGTAGTTTGTGTAACTGATTATATGTATATATTCAGAATTCCCCACCCAGAGCTTCATCTGAAGCCTTAGCCCACTGTACTTGCTATTCGTAATGGGATGAGATCATCCCAGTCCAGCTCATGGCTTTGTGCTAGTCACTTTCTAAAGAGAAATCAATCTCCATACTAGCAAGTGAAAGCCCCCACCCTGAATTTGAGTGGAAATGCTGTTTATTTATGACAATTGCACTTTAATTATTCTAGATCAGGTTCTTGTAGTCTAAGCTACAGCATCAATTGGGAACAAGTGCCAGGAGTTAACATACCATCTGTGTTACATATGAATCAATTGAGCCTGAATTGCGATAGATAACCTAGCTACAGAGTTATGTTAAGAGCAGAAAATTGAATCCTGAGGGTAGTCAAAATATTGATGGAAGCTGTAGATTTATTGAAGCCAGCTGGTTTCATAATAGAATCATTTGCAAGGCATTTCATTTACATTTCTCCCATACCCCCTCCCAAGCATTAGTATTACAACTGAGTATTTATTTGCCAGCTCAGGGCATTCATGAGTCTACTTAATTTCTCATTTGCAGGCAATTAGATTCCAGTTTACATCTTATGGCTTCACGACCTCCTGCTTGTGGTGCTGTCCTTGGAGATATGAGGATACAGGGAAAGTATCAATTGCTTTTCCAACTGCAGGTGGATACAAGAAGCAAATAATGCTGTCCCCACCTGTAAGGTCTGAGCTGTCAAAAAGTTGCAAAAAAACACCACTTGGCAGCGCAGTCACAAGCAGCTGCAGGGAAAACCTGGATGGAATTGCCATTAAGTGAAAAAGGACATTGGAACAGCAGTCCTGCTGCAAAGGCCTCCTGAAACAAAGGTGTCTTAACGGATGCCGGGAGCTCCAAATGTGAAGATGAGCACCTTCAGAGGGGCCAAAGCACACACTCTCGTTTCAAGGAAGGACTATCATCATAGGAGCCAAGGTCCCTTCTGTCCCCAAATAAAACATTTGAGGGGGCTGCCTCCCCAGTTGATGGGCATTGCCATTCAAGTGGGGTGTGTGTCTGTGTGCTGCATCATGTGGTCGATTATGTGGGGTGTTGTTTACCTGTCCCTCCAATATTTTATTCAAGTTGGCACCCCTGCCTATTATCTTAATGTTTCTTTCCTCCATCTTCTCTGCAATCCCAAAGTAGGAAGTCTTTGTTCTCTCTCTCTCTCTCTCTCTCTCTCTCTCTCTCTCTCTCTCTCTCTCTCTCTCTCTCCTGCAGTGTCAGTAGTGACAGCTAGATGGAAGGCACAGTACTGTTGTCAACTCAGTACCTTCAGAGACCTCCCCATCACCTCATTAGCGTGGGAATCTATATTTTAGGCTTTGCAATTAACCCAGCGATGCCTCCAATTTCCATGCTAAGCTTTCTTGATGAAGGCAAGAGTGAGTGCCAGGGCCACTCTCTTCTCTTCTGTCATGTAGCTCTTTAGACTTGTGATACTTAAGAGGAAGGCCTGGTGGAATCAGTTTGGATTAACAGTAGCTCTTGTGTCTTGAAATGCTCTCGGGAGGCAGGTCTCCTTAGAGCTGGGCAGAAATGGCTTCCCAAAAGTTTTTGCCTTATTGGTGAAAAGCGGGCAGGCGGGGGGGACTCATCAAGTATCCTTGAGGAGGAGAGATTTGTCCAACATTTGAGAGGAAAAGGGGCTGGAGAAGAACCTTCTTGGAAAATGCAACAGACAATACTCTTCTGAGAAATGTCAGTTCAGATAATATTGAATGAAACTACACTGCTGGCGGGCACTTCTGAAGCCCACCCCATAGAGCTGTGTTAACCAATCTTTTAATTTTTCTTATCAATTTTTACTCACTCATTATCTATGCTTAATTAGTATTCTATGTATATGTATATGTTTAAATCTACGTTTGGTTCTTGTTCCCATTTATTTAATAATTATTTGTTTAGATTCATATTGTTATGCTATTTATTTAGATGGTTTGCTTATGCTGGTCTGTGACCATAATAAAGTACTTGACTTGATTGTTGGTTCATGCTGATGATTCAATAGGTAAAAGAAGAGATTTGGGAGGAAGAGGGGCCAAGCCCATAGTTTTCTTCAGTTCTATTAATATAATTTAAACATTATTAAAATGGATTCATAGTTGTGCTCATAATTCTCTACCCTATTTTCAGATGGTGAAATGGAGGGACAATGACTAAAATTCTCCTTCAGCTCATGGGAAACCTGCAAAAGAAAACAGATCTCTTCTGGGGAATTTTTGGCTAACTTTAGTTCTGCATATGAATGACAAGTTTGTAATGCTGAGCTGGTACTGAGCTACACCACCTGCATCCAGGCACTGCTACCTTGATTCTCCTACCCCATAGGAGCCAACTCCTGGGGGCCCTGGGGGCTTCAATCCCTGCAATAAAATATTTGAGGGGGCCAGGCCCTCACAAAGTTGATGGGCATTCCCATTCAAATGGTGCATGTGCACTGCATCACGTGATCGATTATGTGGGGCGGGGCTTTCCTGGGCCCCCACAATATTTTATTCAAGTTGACACCCCTGTCCTACCCATGTTCAGCTTGCAACAAGCAGAAATGCATCAAGGGAGAATAGGGGCTGCCCAGGACTGCTATACCGAGTGTTTGTGGGAAGCAGAATAAAATAATTCCACTCCCCAAGATTTTAAAGTGGATTGCTGAAGTTAAAACATAAAGTAGATTGCTGAAGTTAAAACATAAAGTAGATTGCTGAAGTTAAAACATGTTCCAAAATTGTCTTTGCAGCACGTGTTATTCTCTGCATATTATAAAATTGTAAAGATCCTTAACCTATTCGTCCGCATTTTGGAGTGCATTTCTACATATATACACATTTTGCAACCATTTTTCCTTAATAAAAGCCATTTTTTGCATGTTATTTGCACTAATATACTCACACTCTCAATATATTAATTTTTCTATACAGTTTTTCATTGGAGAACCTATTGCAATATTTAGAGGAGTGCACCTTTCAAAAGATAGTTGTGTTTCAGTTCACACCATGTTTGTGGAAGTGCAAATTAGGTAGGTTTAAAACTGAATTTCTTTCCTACCCCTAGTTATAAGGGGGGGGGTGCTTTTACCTGCCTCTTGGTGCATCCAAAAACCTTTGCAATGTCGGGCATGGAGAAAAAAACCTAAATAAGCACCTGTATTTGCAAGCAGACATGGTACCTACTAGAAAGTGCTGATCACAATGGACCCGCTTCACAGATATTTCTGTCTCCTCCAGAAGCCATGTTTCTGCCCCCGTCCTCTGATTGTAGACATTTGTGAGATTGTATAATGCTTAAATCCACAAAACGGGGGTGTTGTGCTGCTGTTGATTTCTGGCACAAATGTGAACTTCATCACTCAAGATCAAAGTAGAAAATCAGATTCAATTATTGGGAGATTGTACCCCATAGTCCCCACCCCCACGCCCCTCCTGGAAAACGACAGGTCTAAACTTGACACCTGTCTAGCATGAAGGCTTGCAGGTGATAATTGGATCAAATTTGGTAACGGAGGTTAGTGCCACACTTTATGCTCTATGCAAGCAAGAATCAATGTGTGACCCAATCAGTCGCCATTTACCACCACTCTTTCACATCCCTGTTGTGGCAGAGACATCAGCCTTTCCTAATCTGGGTCTCTCAAAATACTTTGGACTATAACCCTTATCCGCCCAACCAGCAGGGTTGATGGGAGTTGCAATCCAGGATATTTGAAGCCTATTTTCATTTGTCAAGTGTTTCATTTCATGCTCTGAAACCAGGGGCTCCTGAATAATATACAATGCAGTGCAATACAAACTTGACTTCATACAGACTTCAAAGGGTTGAAATAGACATTGCCCTGCACCACTGAATCCCAGAAACTCAAAAGTCTGATCAGGGTTAAATATCTCTGGAATAAATGGTTTCAGAACAGCAGCCTTATAAGTGATGGCACTTAATTAGGTTTGTCCCAGGACTTTCAATGACACCACTAAGATGGAAAACACTCAAGTAATACTAATGATGGTTCTTCATTAGTTCATATATTAGAGCTTTGTCTCCAAATCAAGGTTTTCTCCCTGGCCTTTTAGCTTTGACCTTGCATCCCGAGTTGGTGGTGTGTTGACTTTGGGACTGAAAACACTGTCTTCACATTGTTTCTTGCCACGTTAGGAGAAAATGTCTTCTAACTCATCTCTGTGTGAAGGTGAGGGTGTTTAGTCGGGAACAATAGAGGCCAGGGCTGCTATATATTTCATGGAGTAATTCCTAAACCCCCATGCCCCATAGGGAAACAAGAGGGGCTGAAGTGTGCTTTTTTGGTGGGGTAGGGGGAGAGATCACATCAGGCTGGACACATGCACCACTGTATGCCTCTCAGCCAAGGAATCAATGATTCTGCTCCTTATCTACCAATGGTGCAGCACTACCCAAAGCGAAGGATTTTCTGATGCACCTTACACTATATAGAAATAACTAGCATGTGCAGGAAAGACCCAGAAAGCATGGTCTTACCGTGGAACCCGATCTGATTAGGTGAGAAACTGGGAGGCAGTACTAATGAGGTGATTCTGGAACTTGAGGATGCCCTGCCCATTATTCTGCAACCTGACACTCGCAAACGCAGACACACACCTCTTTGAGCCTGGAAAGAAGTGGTGTTCTAATTTTTATCCAGAACTGTGACACTTCTATCAACACTTGCAAAACACAATTTTAATAAGTGTGTAGAAGAGGGAGTTTCAGGAAGCCCATCCTTTCGTCACAGGTTGCACTGCCAACACTTCCTTTTTTATACAACTAGTAATAGTAACGACCCCCCTTTTTTTGCATGTGGCTGGAGGCTTTTCCAAACTTCACTTCCATTCACAATAATTTACAAAAGTAATGGAACACATAAACATCAGTCAGAAAAAGAATCCATATCCACTCTATTTGCTGCACAACCCAACTCAGTTAAAATCATTAAAAACATGCACGTAATTATTGACAACTGTGGCAAATACTGCCATCATATAAATAACAAAATTTATAGTTTCATCCTAATTCTTCCTTATCTTGGGCTATTTTACCTAGGTACTGTGAAATGTAATTTGATTTTTATAAAATTAATTGGGTTAGCAAATAATGGGCATTATTATAAATAGTGGATTCTATTTTCAACATAATTGCATCCAAATACACATTTTCCATTCCTGCAGCACTGCTAGATCCCTTTCGATCACTTCAGGATATAAGAATGGCATTACTCGGAACCTAAGTTCCATACTGTTCCCTGTATAACTGGGGGAAGGTCAGTATTTGAAAATAATATGTCCTGGTATGATATTTCATGATCTTAGCATAACATTGAGAGCAACTCGTAAGATTAATGACTGAAATGGTTGTGTGTCTCGTAAAAAATATCCCAGCCTGATTGGGCCAGGAATCCTTCAATGGTTGCATTGAAAATGTTACATCTTGTCAACTAGTAGTTGTAAGTCATGTTGATGGAGAAGAAAGCCTCATGGCATTATTCACTCTAGTAAGTGAGTGTGCTCAGGACTGCAGCCTGAAAGGTACACTAGTCCTGTGTTTTGCGGGGCGCTCTAGACCTCCAAACTGCCCCAAGCCCTGCTGAAATCAACCAAGTCTTGAATAAGCAGAATTGGTGAGGACTGGAGCCTTCCTCCTTTTGAAATTCAAAGCCAGTGGCTTTCGTACAGCGCACGTAGGGTTACTTGACTAGTGTCTGTTTATTAACATTGCCATCACTTTATCTGAAGCATCATGAACCACAACCTGTTGTCAGGAAAAGCGATTTGAATAAAACATGCAATCAGAAGTCAAAAGCAAATCTGTTTTGCCTTCTGAAAGCTTTGGAGTGTGAGATAGCTGTCTTTGCAATGAAGCTCTTGGAATTTTAAAAAGCAATGTAGGTTCTATTTATCAAGTTGAACAGAGAAATGCAAACTACAGTATAAGTTCGGATCCCTCAACCTGAAGCTGTTCAGCTGACCTAGTTTTCGCATGCATGTTGTTGTTTTGCAGAGTTGGTTCTGTTCTCTATGTGCTTCTGTTCTAGGTGGAATAAATTAACTCAGTCAATGTACTTCTCATTAGTTAAAAACTCCATAATGAGAACTCCAATTAGTGTCCTGATTCGGGGGAAATCCATAGTGCCATCTCCCAGTGCAGGCTTCGGTTACTGCATATTTATGTCCTGCATGATTTAATTAGAACTTGGACCCTTGTTTTATTACCTTCACATTATATTGGCAAGGTTAATGAGAGCATGTAGAAATAATATGGCTGAGTGATACTATCAAGCATATTTTGTGTTAGAAGCTGCTGCTTTTATTTAGGGCAGGGGTGGCTAGCCTGTGGCTTTCCAGATGCTGTCAGACTCCAACTCATATCAGCTCCAGCCAGCATGGCTGTTAGTAAGAGATTATGGGAGCTATAGTCCTCTCTAGCTCCTGCCTTGGGGAGGGACTCTGTGGTATAGCAGGTTGGAAGCTGCCACCTTGTAGATGTTTTTAGACCACAGCAGCTCCCATGATCCAGGACCATTGGTCCTTCTGCCTAGGTCTGATGGAAGCCCCACAACACCAGAAGGGCCACAGGTTCCTCATCCGTGAAGCAGAATATTGGACCTGCTATGAACCTCACTGCAAGGAACCCTCTTTCACGTGATCCTACCTCACTGGGTTGCTGTGAGGAGAAATGTATCATTTTTATCAGCTGTGTGGATTCGAGGTGGGGTCGGGTGTTTCTGCTCTGCCATCCTACTGATGGATGCAGCGCTGCTGCTAAGCAGGACCTCTTTGGTAATTTTTGGTAATATGGTACCCTGAGCAAGGCCAAAATTGGCATTTCCGAATGAATCTTTTCAGTTATGGAGCTCCTCAATTATGGAGCAGGGCCTGAACCACCCTAAATCCATTGCTAGCAATACATGTTCTCCCAAGCAGAAGAAATGCCTGTTTGAAGAGGGTGCATGGCGTTGGCTGATATGGAATGATGTTCCACAGATGTCACAGCTGACATCACTGTAGAAGAGGCACCTCTTGACTGATTTAGGACATTTATACTGCACCCGACCTCCAAGTGGCTCAGAGCATCATATGTGGCTAGGCTGAGAGACGGCAACTGGCCCAATGTCACCCACTGAGTCCCCTCTCTCCCATTTCGATAGTTGCAATTGGTTTGGGAAACCTCTCTTTCACGCCTCAGCATGTCCATTTCGTCCCAGGACACCCTCCTGGAATTTCAGTGTATGTGGAGCCTTGCTTCCTCCTTAATTCCTCCACTACCGAACGCGCCCCCCTCCCTCCACAGTGGGAGAGTGAAGTCTGTCTGCAGAGAGCGACCAAACCGGAAGGTCATCACCCACTGAGTTTCATGGCTGGACGGGGATTTGATCCCTGCTCTCTGATCCACACCGCAGAATGCCTCTCCCACTACGGCACATTCTCTTCATGTGAGAGAACAGGGGTTGGGGTTTTTGTAAGCCCTTGCTGTTTGTTTTTGTTTTCTTTTAAAAAGAACCTGCTGACAAATTAATCAGAGGTCTCTTATTATTTGTTCAGATGGCTTTTCGTTGTTCAGTTAAACCAAGGGGGAGAGATGGACTGTTGAGGATTCATTTTTAGGGATGTCAAAGGCAGTTTAAAAAGTGGTGAGTTCTCTAAAGTGCAACCTAGCAACCCTATTGCTCTATGTTCATTTATATGTGCAGAATCCCAGAATTTTTATTCCCTTCTGTGTGTTGGGAGCCATTACTATTAATTAAAACATAACAGACAGGCAAAAACTTTGACTCTATATCAGTAAGGGCTCATCCACACTTCCCTTTGCCCTACTGCTTTCCCCAGGAAAACATGCTCTTTACCGCTGAATCGGAACAAATGGCAATGGGTTTTCTGTAGTTTGGGTTTCTTCCGATTCAGCAGTAAAGAGCGTGCTTTCTAGGGGAAAGCTGCAGTGCATATGGAAAACCGCTCAGACCCGTGCCTAGAAATTTTAGGGAAAGCCGAAAACTGCTTGGACCCAGGGGGTTTCTAGGCACAAGACAAATGAATGTGTCGACCACCAGCTGTAAGCCTATTTGCTGATGTACTTTGAAGCCTGATAAAACTTCACTACACAAATATAAAAAGAAACACAAACACAAGTATTTCATTTCAACTGAGAATGCTATAGATGGATTTTGTAAAATGTCACGGGACCCCAGAATCCCAAAGAACTAGTTTCTAGGGCTTAATAGACTTATGATGGGGATTACACTGGGATGTGTTTGGATTTAAGAGGGAGACTTAAAAATAAAAATAAATAGCCTGAGACAGTCAGTTGAAATCACCAGGACATCTTGGATGAGTAAGCCAGACGGGAAATGAAGCATTGTATTCAACTTCTCACCTGGGAACACAAATCAATACAAAAAAATGGCTGCTACAAAATGACCCAAGCTGCAGAATGCCAGAGCCAGTGAATGCTAAGATGAAAAACTTATGTCCTTCTGCTTTCTATTTTAAGGCTGCCAGCAGGAAAAGCATCCTTGGGGCAACATATCACAATATGAGATCCTCAGGGAAGCATTTTGTGACCAGTCACTTTCACCTCCAGCCAGGGAAAGCAAAGCTACTTGAGAGAGGAACAATTCTATACTTGAAGAACAACAGCCCAATCATGATCCAGCAGGTGACTTTTGTTCATTGTTAGCATCCATTTGTCTCGAGGGACAATGGAGTGCAGCTCTGCGGGTAAAGTCAAACCCCAACGTTAGAAAGAGGTGCCAGAATTCACCATGAACACCTTCCTTGTGCCTGAGGTGAACTAATATGGTCTCAGAAGAGTTTTAGCACATGATGAGCTGTTGGTGTAGACCCAGCCTTAGTAAAGGATGTGCAGCCACTCTTCCTGCTTTACCTCTGGAAACATTAGTGCACCTGTGGCAAACACAGATGCTAAAGAAAGCACAAAGCACCTCTGAGGCAAAGCTTACCTGTCGTCTGATAACTCTGATGGTTCTATGGCTTAGTTTGGTTGGCAAACGCAAAGGGTGAGGCTTGCTTCATTAACCTCAGACAGAAACTGTTCTATTTACTATGCTGATCTTGTAACCACTGAACTAGTAAATGATGTATCAGCTGAAAATTGAATTACACAAATGCATTATGACAACAAGGATCACTTTTCCTCACCTGTTGGTTACAATCTGTTCCCCTGGCAGGAGGAATTCACTGGCATAAAACAGTGTTACTGGCTGCCCATTTTTAACCATATGGTTCAGGCGGATCCAATTGATTTGTGCATTAAGGAGAGGAGAAAAGAGCAGTCTGGCTTTACATACGGATTGAGGGTGATTTGTTCTTCTGCTTTCTTTCTGAAGCGCCAAAGACCAAGATTACATGCCCATCACTGACACCAAAGGGATCTGCTGCTTTTGTTTGCCCAAGTCTCATGGAAAGATTATTTTAAGCATGGGTGGTGAACACTGTATCTTGATTAGGCCATCTCGGAACAGCATAGTAGAAATGATTACCAGATCTTAAATAAGAACATAGGAAGAGCCCTGCTGAATCACGTCATCTCCCAGAGTGGTCAATCAGATGGCTATGTGAAGCCCACAAGTGGCGCATGAGCCTGTTATAATAATGTTACTATTTGTACCCCGCCCATCTGACTGGTTTGCCCCAGCCTCTCTCTTAGTGGCCATCAACACATTTAAGGTAGGGCTGCCATATTTCAAAAAGTGAAAATCCGGACACAGAAGTTGTTGAGCTTCTTTTGGCTAAATCGCTTTAAAAAAAAAAAGCTTTAAAGCTGTTTTTAAGGAAAATCGCCCCAAACGACACTGCCAACATGGGTTGCCATACATCCAGATTTTCCTGGACATTTTTGCAATTTCTTCCCGGACACTGCTTCCAACTGCAGTATTCTTGCTATGTCTGGAAAATTCAGGGTGTATGGCAACCTTAATTTAAGGGCCATAAATTCTACAAACCAACTGTGCATTGTTTGAAAAAGTACTTTCTTCTGTCTACTGCCCATCAATTTCCTGGGATGACCCTGGTCCCAATATCATGAGAATGGGAGAAAAACTTCTCTCCAGTTTCCCCACAGTGTGCATAATGGTACAATACTTTATAATGTAGTCTTTCCTTGTAGAGAAAGTATTCCAAGCCCCTGGCAATTGTCTTTGCCCTCTTTCACAGGACATTTCCAAGGCTATGATATCCCTTTTGAGATTAGGCAATCACAGCTATAGACAATACTCCAAATACATTTGCACTAGAGTTTTACATAAACACATTTCAATATTTTTCCTAATGATCCCTAGAATATAATTTGCCTTTTTTATTGAGGTATGCACCCACAATATTCAGTGCATCTCTGATTTTAGACATGACTCTTTGTTTTGCAAAGTCAGTGCCTGACATGGTCTTAGTGATGGCATGGAGAATCTTGTTAGTATAACTAACCTGGGTGCTTGGAGGGAATGTATATTCCCCATACTGAAAGATTCCATTACGAGACCACTTCCTGGTGAAACTTCCTCTCACTACATACAACAAATGTCTTGGGGGAAACAGCTGGCCACTGTTCCAACGCCGGGCAGCTGAATATGTGAGCCAACTGGATTGTTCCCCTGCACTGCCAACTGGCATTGATCAGCAGTGACAGTTTGTGCTAATTATTTTGGCATCCAAGTTTCTCCCTGAACCCACACAATGTCTCAAAGATTGGCACTTAGGAGCTCTTGAGCAAATTGTAGGCAGCTCACAAAACGAAAAGGCATTTCTGGTTCCAGCTGCTCAGCAAGCAAGCAGAGCAAAAATGTCCCCTTTCAAAGATCTGTGCCCACAGGTGTCACTCTTTTCAATGCACTGTTAAAGCACGCTTTTGACAGCTAAGTTGGCATTAGAGTTGTAAAAGAAACGAGCATATAGCACAATACGCAGCTTGGGTTTGAGATTTCCCCCCTCCTTCCCTGGTTCAAGAGGTATTTTTAAAATAAATTGAGGTTTTAGTGCACAAATGGTAAAGAATTGGCAAGGCTTAATCAAAGCTAGAAATCATCAGTGGAACATGAGGTTGCACTCATTAAGTGGGGAACAGGCAAGTGGGGGACCCTCTGTGACACAGCTGTCAAAAATTAAATGTCACAGATGGAGATTTCTCACTTGGCACAATCCCTTGGAGTTAGTTCACACATCAAGATGCAAGTTGTTGAATGAGAAGCTTCTAAGGGCAAGTTCTCTTCGCATATGCCTGTGCACAATTTGATTTCACTTCAGCAGATTACTGCATTTTGGTCTTGTTCATTATTTGATAGCAATGTGCATTCATGAATGGGCCATTGTAGAATGGATAGAATTTGCATACATTCTCAGCTGCAAAGCATTTTAATGAATTCATTTCACACATTCATAAAGTGTGCAACAATAAAGAGTAGTGAATTCTCATCACACGTATGCTAGGGATGTGCACTTTGGGTACCCTGAATTAGGAGGAAAATACCCAATAACCGCAATAGGAGTAACAAGGTCCTTGCTGAGGTGTGTGTAACTTCCTTCCCCAGCCTTTCCGGGGACCCCATTTCTTCTCTCTCTCTCACCCACCCATGCACCCCCACCCCAGGAATCCTACTGCAGACACCTTAAAATGGTGAAGCCCGCCTTTCCATGGAAACCATTATAGCTATCATTCCAACATTTGCTAAGCTTCACCCCCTGAGAAGGGGTGACTAAGCCTGCAAACTGCATCCAATTCTGACATACAATCAGAAGGTGACAGTCTTTCATTGTTCTCTGTGCCTGCCATTCACCTTAGATAGAAGAGGTCTCATTCATGCCACTCCCATGAGCAGATGACAGCCCCATGCAATCCAGACTGGGACTTCAGTAGGTTAAAGTTCATCAACACTCTCTCTGTTGCTCTCTCTTTTGCCATTTACTTTTTAAAAGCAATCCACACATTTGCTAATTGTGCAGATGGCACCTGTTCAGGCCCATGCAGCCCTGGGCCTCCGAGGGCTAAGCAGGTGGGGGTGGGGGCTCTGCTAGGCGCCTGCTGGACTTATGCTGTTATGCCAGGAATGCCCCGTGCCTCCCAGCCGACTGGAAACTGAACGGGCGAAATGGCCACACCTGTCTATATGCCTTGCAAGAGGAAAAATCTTGACCTGCCCCACTGCACACTAGCATGTAATGCCAGATCAGAATAGACAGCAGCTGTGTGGTGGCTCATCTCATGGACAAGACTCCTGCTCTGGGCCTCAGACAAGCTTTGCAAGGGCTTGCATCTCATCTCGCTTGGTCTTTAGGTTCTGAGATGTTGGAGACATGGCAGTCCTAACTAGAACCGCCATCTATGGCACACTTGGTGGCAAGTCCCCTTGAGCTTTTTTGGGGGGGGACCAGAAGTATTACTATTAGAAATGAGGATCATAGAACTATAGAGTTGGAAGGGTCATCTAGTCCAACCCCCTGCAGTACAGGACTATCAACTCAAGCATCCATGACAGAGGGCCACCCAACCTCTGCTGAAAAGCCTCCAAGGAAAGAGAGTCCACTGTCATTGTTGAGCAGTTCTTACTGCCAGAAAGTTCTTCCTGGTGTTTAGTCGGAATCTCCTTTCTTGTAACTTGAATCTATTGGTTCACGTCCTTCGTTCCAGAACAGGAGAAAACAAGCTTGCTCCTTCTTCCATGTGACAGCCCTTGAGATATTTGAAGAAGGCTCTCATATGTCACCTCAGTCTCCTCTTAATCAAGTTAAACATACCCAACTCCCTCAACTGTTCCTCATAAGACTTAGTTTCCAGATGCTTTGGGTATTGACTCTGAAGAAATAGAGAGACAACTGCATAAGACTTAAAGTTTAAATGAAGCTGCTGAGGTATTCAAAAAGAGAACCTGTGTTCATCCTATTACACCCCAGAAATTATTAATTACAAGTTTGGATGAGCCAAATGATCTCTCGGGCATGCAGGAAAGCTACTTCTGCTTCTCACAGATGAGGGAATTTCCAATTAAAATATGGCAGAGAATTGTACCGGAAAGCTTTGACTGTATGAAATTAGGTGTTAAATTTGTAGAATCTGGAGCAAACACCATTAAAATGTAGACTGTTCATATGTGAATTGCCAAGTTTGCTTAAGAGAAGAATGCAGTTATGCTTGTGTTCCTTCTTAGTAGTTTCCTTTTTTCAACACCTTGAATGCTCCAAGTGATATGGAAACATCAGTTTCCTGGGCCATATATAAAAAGGGGCTGACTGAATAATTCAGAGATTCCTTGTAAACCTCTTCTGAATACTCTGAAGCCATGCTTTCTGTATGGCTCTTCTGATAGCTTCCACTCTCATCCGTTTCTCTGTGCATGGAATTTCCAAACTAAATTATTAATTCCCCTGCTGATGTCTGGCATAGGAGGTGAACTAATATTCTTTGTTTTCCTCTGAATGTGAGAGAGGAAAAAGCTCATTGTCAATCCAAATAGGAGCACCTTGAACCGACATACCATCTCCGTAACTCTTTCGATTTATAACCAAGCTCATTGTTTACTCAATATAGGCAAAAGCTGTGGGAGATTTTAGCAGTGAAACCTAAGAATGCATATTTTGCTAGTTGGTAGAGAAAGGGGTTAACAGAGTTCTAATTGCTAGAGTAGGCTCAGTGAGATCACAACCCCTCTTCCTCCTGAGAGGGAGGAAGTAAAGCTTGTTTCCTGTTCTCCCGCCTCACCGTCTCATCCTGCAGGCAGTGGAGGAGCACATGCTTCACCTTAGCCCCCAGCCTCAGGCAGGTGTCTGAGGCTGCCTTGCAGTATTTCAATATTTTACCTGCATTACTTGAATGCTGTTGCATAAGGCAAGATGTATGTCTGAGACCCAGTAACTGTAAGTAAATAATTTTAAACTTACTTCACTGTGTGTGGTTTGTTTCATTGAAAAAGTGGTAAAATGGAGGGGTCAGCTGCTTCATGCAGCTGAATGGAAATTAATTAAGAAATAGCCTATGCCTAACGATGGGATTTAATACTCTGCTATTGGGGTTCTCTGTGAGCTACACCCACATTTAATTTTTTTTTTAAAAAAAACACCTGCCATCCCCCCCATTGTTCATTAGCACATGGCTCTCTGGGATTAAATATAATTAATATTTCCTCTAATCCATACCTATCAAGTGCTAGGTGGAACCATGTCAACAAGAGCACTTTGGCAAAACTCCCATGCAAAACTCTACAATATTTTATAAACGAAGATCTTGGATGGCCCTTTTGGGGTTGATTCCTCACTCTCCCACCCCTTTTTATTAATTTTTAATTTTTTTCTGCAAGCAGCTACAATTATGCAAGTGAAATCAGCATAAGATGCGATCTACCTGTATACGGAAAGGAATCCCTCTTGAGGTCAGTGATGCTTACTGCTGAATCAGATGTCTGTAGGCTTGTGTCCTGGGGTGACCCAAAACATTTCGCTGCCTGAGAGAGAAGTCAAGGTTGCTCAAGTTGTGTGGGTACCTGGAGCAGAAAATGTCCTTGCCAGTAAAAATATGAGTTTAATTAATTATCTACTAATATGCAATGAGATCCAAAATCAGCTGCCTGAGGCAGTTGACTCCCTTTGCCTAGACATAGGGGCAGCCCTATTTGTGTCATTTATACCACATGTTTAGTCTATTTTAATTTATTAAATTTATCAGTCTCTTCCCACAATGGATGGAAATAATGAAGGGATTTACAAAATAAAAAATAAGATAAAATAGTAACACATTTATGCAATACAGAACAATTATGTGAAAGTGTTCATCCAGAAGATCACCTGAAAATATTTTTAAAAAACCCTCCACCACCACTGCCCAGCCCAATAGTCAACACCTAAAAAATATACTTAAAGCCATTTACAAATAAGTTCTCTGGAAACCAATGGGACCTATAACACAATCCTATGCATGTTTACTCAGAAGTAAATCTCTTTGTTTTCTTTGGGGCAAGTATGTTTGCAATTGCTGCCTTAACTGAGGTTGCAAACCTAAATTTGGATAATGACCTGGAAATAAATCCCACTTGCACCAAGTAGGGGTTGCTTCCAAGAAGAGATTGTGATCTCGCTTCCCTTGAGAAGGAAAGCTGGTCTTTTAAAAAACCATTTAGACTCCCATTGTAAGGAATGCAGTTCAGCAAAACATTTCAGGGTTGTAGAATTTTGCCTTAAGAATAAACCAAGGGCTGGAATAAAACTTCTGTTCATGATTGATATATAGAAGTGCATAAAAGCAGTGAAGCAGCCTCTGACTTAGGCAATACATGAAGCAATAAGCAAATGTCAGTCAATGGTTTGATTAATGGACTGAATTATATTGTATTTCTTATCTACATTTTTCAGGTTTTCTTTCATTTACATTTTCTTTCATTATTCTAGGGTAGCGATACAACTACAAGCCAGCTTAAAACAAATACAGTGGTACCTCGGGACTTAATTCGTTCTGGAGGTCCGTTCTTAACCTAAAACTGTTCTTAACCTGAGGTGCCACTTTAGCTAATGAGGCCTCCCACTGCCTCATTTGCCACGCCGCCAAAGCACGATTTCTGTTCTCATCCTGAAGCAAAGTTCTTAACCCGAGGTACTATTTCTGGGTTAGCGGAGTCTGGAACCTGAAGCGTCTGTAACCGAACGTGTCTGTAACCCGAGGTACCACTGTACATTTCTCTGCCTACTTGGATAGTTTGTGGATAGCATGTCATTGTTTCAGATAAATGTATTTATTGTTTATTTTATTTACTCAATTTCTATACCATCCTGCATCTGAGGATCACAGGGCCATTTACACTATATAAGCACAATAATATAATACATAACATGGTAACAAAGAAAAACAATACACCCTAGGGTTGTCATATTTCAAAAAGTAAAAAGCAGAACACCCCAAAATTGTTTAGCTTTTTAATGAAAACCTGAAAGTTGTTGAGTTTTTCTTTACAAAAATGCCAAAAAACCACGATTTTTCAGTTGACTTGCCTAAGATGCAGGACAAAGAGCTGCCTTTCAGAATTCCCTCCGGACGGCAATCCCACCTTTGAAATCCTGGTAATGTCCTGGAAAATCCGGACATATGGCAGCCCTAATATATGCCCCCTCACCAGTTTAAAAGGTCATAGATTGTTTAATTAGCCAAAGGGCTGGGAGAAGAAGTTCCATTGGGCTGAGCTATTTCAATTGCTCTTGTTTGATTTACTCATTGCAAACAGCTGAAAGTCTGTAAATTTTAACTGAAACCTGATTTGCAATGGGGGTTGAATAATTTTGATTGCAGCTGTATATCAGTAGCAGGGAGTGCCTGGTGTATCCCAGAGATCAGTAGAAACCACCAAAATATTGTGAATTTTAAATGGATAGTGTCATTTGTGAGTTTGGTCTGTCACACCAAAAACTGAGAGAAGTCACATTTTGTTCCCCCATCGTGGTTCAGAATGGCACCTGGTATCTGAATGACAACAAAGTCCACTGCCTCGACCTCATTGCACCCTTGTGCCAAGTTTGGTGACTATATCTAGAGAGACAGCTGAACATTTGCCCAAAACCAGGCAAAATCATGCCAACCTGATGTTTCAGTCTGCCATCTTGCTTCAAAATCACGGCTGGCATCCAAATATTGATGGCAACCTCCACTCCTACTGTGGGAACCCTTAAGCTGAGTTTGGCGATGCCAAATCTGTATAGAGAACAGACAGATGGAAAAACCATTTGCCAAACTATATAGCAGATCACAGCATTACAAGGTGCACAATTTGTCTGGGCATATGGTGGAGGTTAAAAGAAACAATGGTTTTCAGGAGGATGTTTGTTAAGCTTATTTTGGTTGTGGTGAGATGTGAATCAGAGCTTATTCTATGTTTACCCAGATATAAAACCCCACTGTGCTCAGTGCTCCTCAATATATTGAAATAGATGTGTGTAGGATTGTGGCTCTACTAACTGCCCTACATGAGCTTCCAATGATTTGAGGAACATATTGGCTGCAAAACAAATATGCAAACAGCCAAAGCAAATGCAGACAAAACACAATGACTTTTCTTATTTAATGAAAGGGGCACCTGAACTTCTTTCATGGAGAAATGAATTTCACTTTTTAATGCAGGGATGTGCATGAAGTAATGTATTTTGAAAGTGGAACAAAAAGCACGTTCTCTTGGTCAGTCTATCACTTGTTATGTGAGAGAAAAGCTAAGGAAGGATTTCTTCAAAGTGTGAATAATAAGAATAAGAATAAGAATAAGAATAGAAATATACTCTGAGTCGAGTGTGAATCTCATGCTCTTTATTCAGCTCATAATAGCAATGAATGAAACTTTCCCCAAAACGTCTAGCTATATATACATTATTTACACAATGGGCCCCGCGTGATTGGCTAATTCCGGGCTGCTTTCAGGCCAATCAGGTTGCTGATTCACTTCATACAGGAGCCTGATTGGCTGCTCCTGCAGGCCAGTCAGGTCACTGATTCACTTCCACCTGGAGCTGGATTGGGTGGCTGCTGTGGACCAATCAGACTGCTGCATTCTGGCTCCTATTATTCTAGGATTCAGCTCAGTACATAAAATAACAACAACAACAACAACAACAACAACAATTTTATTATTTTTAACAATAATAATTTTATTATTTTTAACAATAATAATTTTATTATTTATACCCTGCCCATCTGACTGGGTTTTCCCAGCCACTCTGGGCTGCTTTGTTGTTGTTTAGTCGTGTCCGATTCTTCGTGACCCCCTGGACCAGAGCACGCCAGGCACTCCTGTCTTTCACTGCCTCCCACAGTTTAGTCAAACTCATGTTTGTAGCTTCGAGAACACTGTACAACCATCTTGTCCTCTGTCGTCCCCTTCTCCTTGTGCCCTCCATCTTTCCCAACATCAGGGTCTTTTCCAGGGAGTCTTCTCTTCTCATGAGGTGGCCAAAGTATTGGAGCCTCAGCTTCACGATCTGTCCTTCCAGTGAGCACTCAGGGCTGATTTTCTTCAGAATGGAGACATTTGATCTTCTTACAGTCCATGGGACTCTCAAGAGTCTCCTCCAGCACCATAATTCAAAAGCATCAATTCTTTGGTGATCAGCCTGCTTTATGGGCCAGCTCTCACTTCCATACATCACTACTGGGAAAACCATAGCTTTAACTATACGGACCTTTGTTGGCAAGGTGATGTGTCTGCTTTTTAAGATGCAGTCTAGGTTATTGCTTTTCTCCCAAGAAGCAGGCGTCTTTTAATTTAATGACTGCTGTCACCATCTGCAGTGATCATGGAACCCAAGAAAGTAAAATCTCTCACTGCCTCTATTTCTTCCCCTTCTATTTGCCAGGAGGTGATGGGACCAGTGGCCATGATCTTAGGTTTTTTTATGTTGAGCTTCAGACCATATTTTGCGCTTGCTGCAAAACATTTGAGCCCCTGAGCCTTTGGCCAGTCATTAAATCCATTTGTCTTGCCTACAAAGGGAGAAAGGAGATGTTGCACTGCCTACAGAATGTCACCCAAAGAGGGTAGGGCTGGGGTGGGGTCGAGCCTAGTGTTATAAAGTGAAATGCAAAAATAAAGAACTTCACATTGACTCATACTGAAGCAAGCACAGACCTCTCTATCAGTCAACATTTGATAAGGGAGACGGTATGGAGGGTGTGGAGTCAGGATGTCAGCAGACTGCTTCAGCATCTCTCAAAAGTTTGAGAGTGCCTGCATTTATGTGAGGATCTATGATCCTGTCAGAATGAAAAATGACTTATTGATGGAGGAAGATAGGAGAGAGAGAAAAAGAGAGTAGGAGAGGAAAGTAGATTAACAAAATCAGTGAGAACGATGATCTTCATTTTTCTGAGTAGCTGGGAGTAGCTGAGTAATGGGAGTAGCTAAATCTGAAAGGATATTTTGCACATATTGGGTAGGAAAATCCCTGAATACTTTGCATGATGTTTTGAATTTCACTACATTTGTAGATTTCACTTTTGGAATGAGACAGACACTGAATGATATTTCAAAAACCTCTTGATGGATTACGAGGCAACCAGTATAAATATAGACACGTTGCCCTCTTAAGAATCCCTCCATCTGCAATCAGGAATACTGAATATACAGTAAGCTCCATAAAATTCAAATTTTGCAAGCAAATCTGAGTTGGAAATATATACTTGAGATCTGCCCCCTTAAACTAATATCAGATATACTATTATAAGTAAAACAGGTTCATCCTGCTTCCCAAGTTTTGTGGCAATGAGATAGCCTATGCTACTGGACTTTTTTAGGAGGGACACAGGTGGCGCTGTGGTCTAAACCACTGAGCCTCTTGGGCTTGCCGATCCGAAGGTCGGTGGTTTGAATCTGTGTGATGGAGTGAGCTCCTATTGCTCTGTCCCAGCTTCTTGCTGTAAAACAGAAACTGGGACTGGCAACTATTGGTTTTTTTTAAAAAAAGATATTTATTGAGATTTTCAAAAAAGTTACCAAATATAAAAGAAAAAAGAAAAAAACAGAAAAAATACAAAATAAAAATAGTTAAAAACAATTCAGTCTTTCCATCACATATTTTCATTTGCTTATTTCCCGGACCTCCTCACGCCTCCCTTTTCTGTATTCCAATTCAAATTTTTAATTCAGCAAATCCCTCCCTGTTGAAAGGATTACCAACTGTTGAAAGGATTGCCAAAGGCAGGGATAAGGATCCCGTGGTCTTTCATGAACAGTCAGTGGCCTGGGATGCTAAAACTTGGAGTCCTGATATAGGGATATCAGGATGGGATGCTAAAACTTGGAGTCTGCTGATATAGGAGCAATTCAGCAGAAAATGAAAGACACGTGGTATGATGCCTCTGGATAAATGTTTGGAGCCTCCTACCATTGCATGGGTCAACAAAGCAGTATACCATGCCTGCAATATTTCAGCCTCCTCCTTCTCCACGTTGACCAGCTTCACACCCTAGAATTCAGCACAGCTGTCTTGGTCCTGGCCTGGTCTTTCACACGCAGGTCAAATTTATAATCTACCGTAGTTCTTAATATAATCCAAAAATGAATTGATCTAGGTCAAGGAACCAGATTGGATTGTGCATCCCTGCCACTGTCCTGTGGATTCGTTTACATTCTCTCTGTTGTTCTAAAAGGGGTTCAAGTCCTACAAAGACATAACAATGGCTAATCTGGTCACCCAGAGCTTGAAATGGCTTGTGTGCAGGACTCCTTGCCACTACATACTTTCCATGCAATACTGCAGATTCCCCTGGGAATGACAGGACTTGATGATGCTCTGCTGCTCTCAGGGAGAATTGTACAGTGGGGGAAATGACTGCCGTCAGTTAAATATTGAGGGCAGTCATGTTTGCTTCCCCAAGACAATTTTTCCTGGGAGTCTTTTGCTCCGTGGGGGACTTGCCCTATTGAGTTTATTCTCTTAAATGGTGGGTCTATCCCTCCAGAAGTTTTATCCCAGTCTCCCCACATTTAATAGCAACAATGTTTGTGTGTGTGTCTACTTATTGGGGGAGGGAATCCTTTCTACATACTCAAGTGGAGCAAAAGCAAGTAATTCAGTCTATAAAAAGATGTCTGTAAAACAGTTATAGGTGCCTACTGAATGATAGCCACAAAGTAAAGTTTCTTGTTCCTAATAGCAGAGCTGAAGCGACAGAGGAACTGCTTCAGATAATTACACAGCGCAAGCTGTAACTTACTCTGATTTTTTCTTGCTGGAAACATCTGTAAGAATTCCACTTGAAGCAGCTGTAAGAAAAGAACCTACTGTTAATTTTCACAGTATGAAGCTTGAGGCTTTGGCCAACTTTAGCAACATAAAACTATAATTAATTCTCACACGCTGCACACAGTGCTTAGAAATATATCTTCATTTGCTTGTGCAGCAGGAGGTTCTGCCATGATTAATGGATTTCTGTGTAAGAACCAACTCTTGCCTCTGGACACACACCAGGTTAACCTTTAGAAGGTGGATTATAAAACTGGAAGGGAATCCTTGGCAGCAGCACTGATCTTCTGTGGCACATTCTGTGGCCATTCTTGGTCCCAGTTCCTTGTACTGTTTGTGAAGTGGACAAATATGGAGAAAGCACAGATAACCTCATCCAAATTTTTAAAAAAGAAGTAGAGAAGGAAAGAGTAGAGGGCTTTTTAGACTGGATCCACTAGTTGGGAAGAGCTAAGGAAGAGATAGAATCATAGAATCATAGAATCATAGAGTTGGAAGAGACCACAAGGGCCATCGAGTCCAACCCCCTGCCAAGCAGGAAACACCATCAGAGCACTCCTGACATATGGTTGTCAAGCCTCTGCTTAAAGACCTCCAAAGTAGGAGACTCCACCACACTCCTTGGCAGCAAATTCCACTGTCGAACAGCTCTTACTGTCAGGAAGTTCTTCCTAATGTTTAGGTGGAATCTTCTTTCTTGTAGTTTGGATCCATTGCTCCGTGTCCGCTTCTCTGGAGCAGCAGAAAACAACCTTTCTCCCTCCTCTATGTGACATCCTTTTATATATTTGAACATGGCTATCATATCACCCCTTAACCTCCTCTTCTCCAGGCTAAACATGCCCAGCTCCCTTAGCCGTTCCTCATAAGGCATCGTTTCCAGGCCTTTGACCATTTTGGTTGCCCTCCTCTGGACACGTTCCAGTTTGTCAGTGTCCTTCTTGAATTGTGGTGCCCAGAACTGGACACAGTACTCCAGGTGTGGTCTGACCAGAGCAGAATACAGTGGCACTATTACTTCCCTTGATCTAGATGCTATACTCCTATTGATGCAGCCCAGAATTGCATTGGCTTTTTTAGCTGCCGCGTCACACTGTTGGCTCATGTCAAGTTTGTGGTCAACCAAGACTCCTAGATCCTTTTCACATGTACTGCTCTCAAGCCAGGTGTCACCCATCTTGTATTTGCGCCTCTCATTTTTTTTGCCCAAGTGCAATACTTTACATTTCTCCCTGTTAAAATTCATTTTGTTTGTTTTTGCCCAGTTCTCTAATCTGTCAAGGTCGTTTTGAAGTGTGATCCTGTCCTCTGGGGTGTTAGCCACCCCTCCCAGTTTGGTGTCATCTGCAAATTTGATCAGGATGCCCTTGAGTCCATCATCCAAGTCGTTGATAAAGATGTTAAATAAGACCGGGCCCAAGACAGAACTCCCAGCCATCATGAACTCCCTTTCCTTTTAGTATTGCTGTCCATGGGATCTCACCCAGCACTTCCCTAAGTTTTATGAAGTCGGCTTTCTTAAAGTCAAGAAATTGAGTCCTAGTATGCTTGGCTGCTCCTTTCCGCTGTATAGTAAACTTCAGAAGAGCATGATCACTCGCGCCTAATGATCCTTCCACTTCTACCCCACTAACCAGGTCATCAACATTGGTTAGGACCAGATCTAAAATGGCTGTTCCTCTTGTTGCTTCTCCCACTTTCTGGACAATGAAGTTGTCTGCAAGGCCAGTGAGGAATCTGTTTGACCTTATGCTCTTGGCTGAGTTTGACGTCCAACAAATATCCGGGTAATTGAAGTCCCCCATTACTACCCTATGCAATAGCGGAACTATACATTCAGCGAAATCATATGGTAGAATTCTTCCATCACTCTGCAGACAAAGGACAACATTTTTAATGCTCCCTATGTAGCCATAATAATAAAAATCTCAACAGATGAAACACAAATGCCTCTTGGGAAGACATTCTCCTCTAGTCCTCTCCCTGATGTGCTGCTACAGGAATGTTTATTCCACTTTTTGATTGACAACGTTTTCTGCAGGACCACCCTTGGATGATGATGAAAATAATCAAAGACAAGGCAGATCCATCCCTATATAATAGGCAAAGAAGTACAAAAGGCATTGTCACTTACAGTGGTACCTTGGGTTAAGTACTTAATTCATTCCAGTGGTCCGTTCTTAACCTGAAACTGTTCTTAACCTGAAGCACCACTTTAGCTAATGGGGCCTCCCGCTGCACTGTGCTGCCGGAGCACGATTTCTGTTCTTATCCTGAAGCAAAGTTCTTAACCCGAGGTACTATTTCTGGGTTAGCAGAGTCTGTAACCTGAAGCGTATGTAACCCGAGGTACCACTGCATTTGTATTAATTGGTAATTGGCAACTACACAAGTCACAGGAGGAGGCGCCTCAGCCCCAGGGTCAGGCAAGCTGGGTTTTTTTTTTAAAAGGTGTGTAAAATGCCCAGGTCTGCATGTCATAAATGGCAGAATTTAGGTTGTCCAGAAAAATGAAGTTCTTGGAGCGTATTTAACTATGAGAAAAATCAACAAAAAGGTAATGTTTCATAAACTTGTCTGCCTCCTTCTCCTCTGAAGTGGATTAAATATCACGTACGAAACAAACAATACTGTCCTTTTTTCCTACAGGCAATAACTAGGAAATGGCTTTCTTTGTCACTTGATAAGATTTTATGGTAAGCAAGTTTATTAAAACTTTCCAGGGCCCACGACCCATCAAAATTTGACAGTGAGTGTAACTGACAGCACAACCAAATGAGTTTTTTAAGGGAACAGATGCTAAAACTTTACAAGAGAATTACTGAGACTTGACTCAATGGAATATATCTATATTCTAGGAACACCAAACATTTGACAATAAACTGGGGTTAATAATTCCTCACTGTTGAATGGAACGTTTGGGGGTGGGGTATATGGAGAGTGTTTGTTGCAAGTATTTTTCAGAAATGGAAAAATAAAGTTTAAAAAGTAATAGTTTTACACTCTTGCTTTCTTTTGTGCCCGTCCGCTATTTGTGATGAGATGCTGAGCAGATAATGGGCACAGTGGCGAAGCCGCAGGACACTGGGGGTGGAGAGCAGGTGGGGGCATGGCTGGCACGTGTTCCGGGGGCGTGTCGTTCATCCCAGGGCGTGCCACCCGGCGTGGTGAGGGGATGCGCGGCGTGTGACCGAGGTGGCAGCCGTGATGGTGCAGGGGGTGGTGCGCTCCTCCTGTCCCCCTTTCCTCTGCCAGTGAATGGGCATGAGCATGGGTAGGCAAGTGCTAGTCCAAACTTCCCTTTCCTCTTCCCAGCTGGCCTTGCTGCATCTCCCCCCCCCCCCCGCTTGACTCCCTCTGTTTAGGTCTTCTCCAGCCTTGTTTCTTTCCCCTTTCCCTGTGTTTGTTCTCTCTCATCTGCTCTCATCCTCAAGGCCAGCGCAACCCCAACTCTTCCCTTTCTCCCTGCTTCCCTTTCCACAGACCCTCCTTCCTTTCCTCAGCCACCTCCCTTGCCTGTTTACTTGCTGGGCAAAGTAAGCTCCCACACCTAAATGAAATCCTGAAGTAAGGATGCTTTTAAATGCCACTCTAAATTAAGTGTTGATGGTCCCTTGCTGTTTTAGGTCCCAGCAGATGTGAGATGCTTAGAAGGAAATTGACTGGCTCTTTAGATTGCTGCGTTTGCAGCGCCAGAGCGACCTTCCTGGGGCGCAAGCCTGGGCAAGCCGTGTATGGAGGTCCTGGCAGTGGGGTAGCAAGGTCAGGTACCCGGTGCGAAAAATTTCTTGTCACCCCCCCCATTGAAATTATTAAAAGAAGGAAAAATAAGATACTTACAGTTGCAAGTGTTATTTTCTGCCTCCTCTCCCCCCCCCCCGCTGCAATAGCAGCAGCGCCACTGCCAGCGTCTCTCTCAGTCGCTCTGAGGCAGCTGCCCAGACAGGAGTGGCGTGACGTGGCATCCCTTACCTGGGGGGGGGGGGAGAAATATTTTATTTTAAAAACCCATATTTTTGCTATTTTGCCACCACCTTCAGTGATGACACCCGGGACGATCCACACCCACCGCACCCCCCTTCCTGCGCCTCTGCCTTCAGATGTCTTCTAAAAGTCAGATAGTTGTTCATTCCCTTGACATCTGATGGGAGGGCGTTCCACAGGGTGGGTGCCACCACCGAGAAGGCCCTCTGCCTGATTCCCTGTAACCTCACTTCTCGCAGTGAGGGAACTGCCAGAAGGCCCTCGGAGCGGGACCTCAGTGGGTGGGGGTGGAGCTGAATGATGAGAGTGCAGATGCTCCGTCAGGTATACTGAGCCGTTCATGGGACAGTGCTGGATTAAACCCTGCGGAGGCCCCTTGGCAGCCAAAATCTGGGCAGGGGGCAGGCCTCATGCGCGTGCTGGAATCACACTGAACTAAGAAAGCTTGATTGTCGTTTTCTTTCAAGATCAAATCAATATTGTTTTGATCCATTGTTGCGGGACCCCTAAAAAGAGTGGGGCCCATAGACCAGCGCCTACTCTGCCTATTTGGTATTTCAGACCAGCCCTTTTGGCTGCAGGAGAGAGGCGAAACGGAAGTTGAGGGACACCTCCTGATGCGCTGCAGCTGCTCCCCACAATGAAATGGAAGGCTCAACGTTTGTCAGGCACTTTCTGATGCTCAGCAGCCCTATTGTGGGCTTTCTGATGCTCAGCAGCCCTGTAAAGTAGGCCAGTGCTATGCACTCCCCAAACTGCAGCTGAATTCCTCACAGATTGGTGTCTTACCCCTGCTTAAAAGCCTCCAAGGAAGGAGAGTCCTCCACCGCCCCAGCGAGTCAGAGTTTGTAGGGCAGCAGTTGAAGAAGGAGCAAAAAGGTTTTTCTTGTGTGTGTGTGTGTGTTTCTTGTGGCTGATTAGCTGTTTTCCCTGTGTAAAGGTCAGAGGGGGCAGGGTTTCTGTTGAGGCAGGGGATTAGCTGTGGGAGGAGCTTATCAGAGTTTGCAGGGCATCAGTTGAAGAAGGAGCAAAAAGGGTTTTCTTGTGTGTGTGTGTTTCTTGTGGCTGATTAGCTCTTTTCCCTGTGTAAAGGTCAGAGGGGGCAGGGTTTCTGTTGAGGCAGGGGATTAGCTGTGGGAGGAGCTTATCAGAGTTTGCAGGGCAGCAGTTGAAGAAGGAGCAAAAAGGGTTTTCTTGTGTGTGTGTGTTTCTTGTGGCTGATTAGCTGTTTTCCCTGTGTAAAGGTCAGAGGGGGCAGGGTTTCTGTTGAGGCAGGGGATTAGCTGTGGGAGGAGCTTATCAGAGTTTGTAGGGCAGCAGTTGAAGAAGGAGAAAAAAGGGTTTTCTTGTGTGTGTGTGTTTCTTGTGGCTGATTAGCTGTTTTCCCTGTGTAAAGGTCAGAGGGGGCAGGGTTTCTGTTGAGGCAGGGGATTAGCTGTGGGAGGAGCTTATCAGAGTTTGCAGGGCAGCAGTTGAAGAAGGAGCAAAAAGGGTTTTCTTGTGTGTGTGTTTCTTGTGGATGATTAGCTGTTTTCCCTGTGTAAAGGTCAGAGGGGGCAGGGTTTCTGTTGAGGCAGGGGATTAGCTGTGGGAGGAGCTTATCAGAGTTTGTAGGGCAGCAGTTGAAGAAGGAGCAAAAAGGGTTTTCTTGTGTGTGTGTGTTTCTTGTGGCTGATTAGCTGTTTTCCCTGTGTAAAGGTCAGAGGGGGCAGGGTTTCTGTTGAGGCAGGGGATTAGCTGTGGGAGGAGCTTATCAGAGTTTGTAGGGCAGCGGCGCGCGCAGTTATATCCATCTTTTAGATTTAGGGGAGCTAGTCTCAAACGTTTGTTGGGGGAGACCTAGGTTTTTTTTTTTTGTGGGCGAAGTTATTTGTCCTGTCTTCAAGCTTTTTATGATGGAGGACCTCTGTAGCCACCCCCAACAACACGATCTCAAGATGGAAGGGGAGGGAACAGCTGCAGTCGCCTGCGATTCCTGCGCAATGTTTGCCATCTTGCCAAAGGTTGCAGGCAGCTTCACCTGCAGCAATTGCATGTTGATTGCCCTTTTAAAAGACAAAGTCCAGCAACTGGAGGAACGTGTAGCTACGCTCCAAAGAATTAGAGAGCTGGAGCTCTTCTTGGAAGCAACAGAGCACACCGTCCCCACCAAGGAGGAGACAGGGGACTCCCCTGAGAAGGAGGCTAGTTCATCAACACAGGAGCCAGATATATGGAGAAACGTGACTCAAAGAAGTAGGAGGCCCAGGGTTCACTCTGATTGTTTAGAAATACACAATCGCTTTGAGGTCCTCTCCCCTAGCATGGAAGACGAAGAGCAGACTCCATTTGAGGATCTCTCCCTCATTACAGTCGATCAGGTATATGAAGACGAGCAGCAAAGTCAGTCCTCAGGGAATGTGCAGGCGACCTTGGAACGGACAGCTCACGGAAGAACCCCGACCAAACCCAAGAGGAGGCGTGTAGTGGTGATAGGGGATTCCCTACTGAGGGGAACAGAAGCAGTGATCTGTGGGCCTGACAAGATGTCTCGGGAAGTGTGCTGTCTCCCCGGGGCTAAGATCCAAGATGTAACTGAACGACTGCAAGGAATCATAAAACCCACTGACAAATACCCCTTCCTCTTGGTTCATGTGGGAACCAATGACACTGCAAGCAATAGCCTCCAGAAGATCAAAAGAGACTACGAGGCTCTCGGCAGGAAATTGAAGCAACTAAATGCACAAATTGTCATCTCGTCTGTCCTCCCAGTTGAACGACGTGGCCCAGGGAGAGAGGGGAAAATAGTGGAAGTGAACAGCTGGCTTCGCAAATGGTGTAAACAGGAACGGTTTGGATTCTTAGATCACGGACTGCAGTTTCTTGAAGATGGACTTCTGGCAAGTGATGGGCTGCACCTCACAACGGTTGGGAGGAATGTTTTTGCCAAAAATCTCAGAAACCTCATCAGGAGGGCTTTAAACTGACTAATGTGGGGGAGGGAGACAGTGCTCCTGAAGGTAGGAGTCTATCAATTAATGAAGATGATCATCCAAATGTCATAGACCAAATGGAGCAAACAGCACGCGGACCTAGTGGTGGGAGGAAAAAATCCTTAAATAAGAGACACGGGGGAATGATTAATGGACCTCAATGTCTGTACACTAATGCACAAAGCATGGGAAATAAACAAGATGAGCTTGAGCTCTTGGTACAGCAAACTAAATATGACATAATAGGCATCACTGAAACCTGGTGGGATAAGTCCCACGATTGGAATGTAATAATGGGGGGATACAATCTATTTCAGAGAAACAGACCAGACAAGAAAGGAGGAGGAGTGGCGTTATATGTCAGGGATGTGTATACCTGTGAAGAGATCCAAGATTTAGAACCTCAAAGCCAATGTGAGAGCATTTGGGTCAAAATTAAGGGAGAGAAGAATAACAGAGACCTCATTGTGGGAGTTTACTATAGATCCCCAAGCCAAACGGAGGACATAGATGATGGCTTCCTGGAACAGATGGCCAAGCATGGAAAAGGAAGGGAGATAGTAGTAATGGGGGACTTCAATTACCCGGATATTTGTTGGACGTCAAACTCAGCCAAGAGCATAAGGTCAAACAGATTCCTCACTGGCCTTGCAGACAACTTCATTGTCCAGAAAGTGGGAGAAGCAACAAGAGGAACAGCCATTTTAGATCTGGTCCTAACCAATGTTGATGACCTGGTTAGTGGGGTAGAAGTGGAAGGATCATTAGGCGCGAGTGATCATGCTCTTCTGAAGTTTACTATACAGCGGAAAGGAGCAGCCAAGCATACTAGGACTCAATTTCTTGACTTTAAGAAAGCCGACTTCATAAAACTTAGGGAAGTGCTGGGTGAGATCCCATGGACAGCAATACTAAAAGGAAAGGGAGTTCATGATGGCTGGGAGTTTGTTAAGAGGGAGATAGTAAAAGCACAACGTCAGGCAATACCAATGAGACGGAAACATGGAAGGTGCCTAAAGAAGCCAGGGTGGCTATCTAAAGAACTTTTAACTGAATTAAGATTAAAAAAGGATGTGTACAAAAAATGGAAAAGGGGGGAAACCACCAAAGAGGAATTCAAACAAATAGCCAGCACGTGTAGACACAAAGTCAGAAAAGCTAAAGCACAGAATGAACTCAGGCTTGCTAGAGAGGTTAAAAGCAACAAAAAAGGCTTTTATGGGTATGTTCGTAGCAAAAGGAAGAACAAAGAAACAGTGGGGTCACTCAGAGGAGAAGATGGTGAAATGCAAACAGGGGACACAGAAAGGGCTGAACTCCTCAATGCCTTCTTTGCCTCAGTCTTCTCCGATAAAGAAAACAATGCCCGACCTGAAGAATTTGGAGCAAATGATTCAGCAAAGGAAACACAGCCCAGAATAACTAAGGAGACAGTACAAGAATATTTGGCTAGTTTAGATGTATTCAAGTCTCCAGGGCCAGATGAACTGCATCCAAGAGTATTAAAAGAACTGGCAGATGTGATCTCAGAACCACTGGCAGTCATCTTCGAGAAATCCTGGAGAACAGGCGAAGTCCCGGCAGACTGGAGGAGGGCAAATGTTGTCCCTATTTTCAAAAAGGGGAAAAGAGAGGACCCAAATAATTACCGCCCAGTCAGTCTGACATCAATAGCAGGGAAGATTCTGGAGCAGATCATTAAGCAAACAGTCTGTGAGCACCTAGAAAGGAATGCTGTGATCACCAATAGTCAGCATGGATTTCTGAAAAATAAGTCATGTCAGACTAACCTGATCTCATTTTTTGACAGAATTACAAGCCTGGTAGATGAAGGGAACACAGTGGATATAGCCTACCTTGATTTCAGTAAGGCATTTGACAAGGTGCCCCATGATATTCTTGTAAAGAAGCTGGTAAAATGCGGTCTTGACTCTGCTACCACTCAGTGGATTTGTAACTGGCTGACTGACCGAACCCAAAGGGTGCTCATCAATGGTTCCTCTTCATCCTGGAGAAGAGTGACTAGTGGGGTGCCACAGGGTTCTGTCTTGGGCCCGGTCTTATTTAACATCTTTATCAACGACTTGGATGATGGACTCAAGGGCATCCTGATCAAATTTGCAGATGACACCAAACTGGGAGGGGTGGCTAACACCCCAGAGGACAGGATCACACTTCAAAACGACCTTGACAGATTAGAGAACTGGGCAAAAACAAACAAAATGAATTTTAACAGGGAGAAATGTAAAGTATTGCACTTGGGCAAAAAAAATGAGAGGCACAAATACAAGATGGGTGACACCTGGCTTGAGAGCAGTACATGTGAAAAGGATCTAGGAGTCTTGGTTGACCACAAACTTGACATGAGCCAACAGTGTGACGCGGCAGCTAAAAAAGCCAATGCAATTCTGGGCTGCATCAATAGGAGTATAGCATCTAGATCAAGGGAAGTAATAGTGCCACTGTATTCTGCTCTGGTCAGACCACACCTGGAGTACTGTGTCCAGTTCTGGGCACCACAATTCAAGAAGGACACTGACAAACTGGAACGTGTCCAGAGGAGGGCAACCAAAATGGTCAAAGGCCTGGAAACGATGCCTTATGAGGAACGGCTAAGGGAGCTGGGCATGTTTAGCCTGGAGAAGAGGAGGTTAAGGGGTGATATGATAGCCATGTTCAAATATATAAAAGGATGTCACATAGAGGAGGGAGAAAGGTTGTTTTCTGCTGCTCCAGAGACGCGGACACGGAGCAATGGATCCAAACTACAAGAAAGAAGATTCCACCTAAACATTAGGAAGAACTTCCTGACAGTAAGAGCTGTTTGACAGTGGAATTTGCTGCCAAGGAGTGTGGTGGAGTCTCCTACTTTGGAGGTCTTTAAGCAGAGGCTTGACAACCATATGTCAGGAGTGCTCTGATGGTGTTTCCTGCTTGGCAGGGGGTTGGACTCGATGGCCCTTGTGGTCTCTTCCAACTCTATGATTCTATGATTCTATGATTCTATGATTCTATGAGTCTTACCATCAGAAAGTTCTTCCTAATGCTTGGTCCAAATCTCCTCTCCTGCCCTCCCCTCTGGAGCAGCAGAAAACAAGCTTACTCCCTCTTGCAGCCCTCGGATATTGGAATTTGGCTCTCCCCTCTCCTCTCATTCTCCTCTTCTCCAGGCTAAACATACCCAATTGCCTCAACCGTTCCTCATCAGGCTTGGTTTCCAGGCCCTCCATCACCCTGGTCGCCCTCCTCTGCTCACCTTCCAGCTGCTCAATATCCTTCTTCAATTAGCCTGCCCTGCACTGACTGGCAGCAGCTCTCCAAGGTTTCGGATGGGGAGGGGACATTCCCAGCCCTCCCCCCCCCCCGGAGATGCCTCCCAGGACAGAAGACCTTCATGCAAAGCAGATGGTCCAATCCTGCGCTATGGAGACCCCTAGCCTGCCTTGAAGGATGTGGGGATGGTCTCCCTTTGGAAATGGGGCTGCAGGAAGAAGGATGTGAAATGAAGATGCAGCCCAGCTGCAGGCGGAACAGCAGGGGCTCCAAGTTCTGACAGAGGAGCATCACCTCTCAGGAGGGGCCAGGTCCTTGGGGGGGGGGTTGCCACGGTGACAAGGACCTGCCCTCCTTTGTGACATCTCTTGCTTCTCCCTTAAAGGCCACACACTTGCAGGCAGCCATTGTGGGTGAGTAGTGAGGCGAGTTGAGTAGCAGAGAGAGGAGTTGGTGGTGGTTGGAGACGATAAGGAGAGGTGTTCATTTGATTGTTATTTTTATTTGATTTATTATTTTACTTTTTACCACTTTTATTTTACTTTTTTATTTTATTTTTTGATCTTTATTTTCATTTTTTTTATTTTACATTTTCATTTTGTGCACATTTGTGCACATCTTGTATATATTTATTTTGGCATAGAGTAGTAGTTAGGGGGTAAGTGTAGGGGGTTAGGCGGGGGTTAGGCTTAGGGCTGGGGTGAGAGTTAGGCTTGGGTGGGCATTTTAGATAGTTAACTGGTTTAGAAAGGAGGGTGGGAATTTTTCATGAACAAGATGTGCAGACTGTAAGCAGGATTCCTTCCCTTTCTCTCAGTCTCCTGGGGGTGTGGTGTGAGTCCTGGGCTCCCCTGCACAGCCTTAGCTCTCTGGAAATCCACCTGGCCAGTCTTCTCCAGAGAGCTCAGCTCCTCCACCCTCTCTCCCTGCCTTCCCCTTGTCATGAGACAAAGGTTCTTGAGAGCAGAAGAAGTAAGGCAAGGCCTACACAACCATTCAAGCCCAAGCCTGATAGCTGTTAAGCAACCTGCTAAGTCACTCATCTTAGGTGATGACTCTTTTCTCCCTATAGCCAGTCTCTCTCTGCAGTGGTAGAATATGGTGCCTGAGTGTGTTGTGGCTCCAGGACTCCAGTTAATCAGAGACTATGTCTCTGTGAAGAGTCAGATAGCTGCTATGAGCACTCTGTGTATGCTCTTTGACTATGCTGTTCATGAACAACTTTGTTTTCTCAAGTAAAAGTTTTATTCTGTTTATGAAGAAGACTCTGCGTTGATTAATTTACCACTGCGCGTCACCTCTCTCATCATTTACATTTAAAAGGACATTCCTAGCTCACTTTCCTCCCAGGAGCTCAAGGTGGCCTTCGTGGTTCTCCCTGCCACCAATTGTTATCTTCACAGCAGCCCTGCCAAGTAGGCTAGGCTGGCCCAAGGTCCACCAGGGAGCTTCATGGCTGTGTGCGGATTCGAACCCTGCTCTCCCGTGTCCTAGTCCAGCCCTCCAACCACCACACCTCTGCCTGGCTCCATTTTGCATCTCTCCAGCTGCCCTACGACATCGGCCATCTCCCACCTTCCTGGGGGTCTCTCTGGCTCCAAGGAAGACTCCACCCCCTTCCTCATGTTCTGCTCCTCTTCTGGGACACCTTGAGGCTTGGAGGCCCCTCCTAGGGGTCTCCTCCCGCTCCAGGAAGGGCAGTGCTGTCCTGAGAAGATGAGGCAGAGCAGCTCTTTCACAGCTGGCAATGTTTTTCTTTCCTTTGAGCTGGAGCTCTTGAACCCATAGCACTTGGTGCCTCTCTCTCTGCCAGCCCTTCGTGCTCTGGGCTGCCTCTTTCCAGCTCTGGTGATGCCCTTTCAGGTCACTGAACTGCAGATAGATGGATGGAATTGGGTCAGACGCCCCTTCTCACCCCCCCCCCAAAATGCCGGCTTCTGAGTCGCTTTCTCTGCTTGTCTCTTCTAGGTTCAGGTGCTTAAGATGCCTGATCAGCCACAGCAACAGGCTGTCCCCCCTGCAAGACCCGGAGCAGCCCGTGGCATCAGGTGAGCAAGTGGCCCTCCTTTTTGGGACAGAGGAAGGCAGGAATGGGCTGGGGGGGGCAGCTAGTCAAAAGATGCACAGCTCCAACCCAGGGTCCATCTGGAGACCCCCGGAAGGAGCTGACTTTCCTCCTCTGCTCTCTTCCAGCACATCTTTGGCCACTTGGAGCGCTTCAGGGATCTGCCCCTCAGCCTGGCCCTGGAAGCCCTCCTTCAGCTGAGGTGAGTGGGGTCTTTGGGGTGGGTTGCGGGGGTGGGGGCAGAACTCCAGGGGGAGCTCCAGGTGGGCAAAAGCAGGCAGGAGGAAGAAGGGGGCAAGGGAAACTTGGAGGAGGCAGCATCTAATCCCTTCCCTTTCTCTCTCCAGTTTCATGGGACCCCATTTCAGCTGTGATATGGTCAGTGCTATCCTGCATAGGATAGTGGAGGCTGTTCTTGGGGGCGCAGAAAAGGAGGAGGACAAAGAGGTATGTCCTCTGCTTTCACTTCCCTTTGCACAGGACCGCTTTGGCCCAGACTGGCCCCTGACTCTGAGACGCTCTTTCCTCCTGCAGGAACTCCGATATTATGCCCTTTGGGAAACGATGCCTTATGAGGAACGGCTAAGGGAGCTGGGCATGTTTAGCCTGGAGAAGAGGAGGTTAAGGGGTGATATGACAGCCATGTTCAAATATATAAAAGGATGTCACATAGAGGAGGGAGAAAGGTTGTTTTCTGCTGCTCCAGAGAAGCGGACACGGAGCAATGGATCCAAACTACAAGAAAGAAGATTCCACCTCAACATTAGGAAGAACTTCCTGACAGTAAGAGCTGTTCGACAGTGGAATTTGCTGCCAAGGAGTGTGGTGGAGTCTCCTACTTTGGAGGTCTTTAAGCAGAGGCTTGACAACCATATGTCAGGAGTGCTCTGATGGTGTTTCCTGCTTGGCAGGGGGTTGGACTCGATGGCCCTTGTGGTCTCTTCCAACTCTGATTCTATGAAGTGAGGCAGAAAGGAAACTAGTGGCCAGCAGCATTTCTCGTTTCAAGAAGATTCCCCCACCTCAGAGTAAGTATCTTGCTTTCTTGCATTCATTTCTTTGGTTGATTCCATCCCCACATCCCCCAGCGACTTTTAACGCAGAAGATGCGGTGTATGTCCCTGGGTGCCAGGATGAGGCCAGAGGCTTTTCCCGCCCCCTTTCCAGGTGCTGCCCTTCCTGTCAGGGGAAAGGACCTCCCCACACTCACTGCTCTTTATTCACCCTCTTTCCCCCCTTTTCATTAGGATATTCCTTCCAAATGACAAACTGGTCCAGGAAGAAGTAGCCTGGTGTGCCTTCTTTCTCACAGACACATGGAACATATGATGCAGACAGGTGGCAGACAATTCTGCTAAATGAAGAAGGGAGGTGCGGTTCTGTCAGGACAAAAGTAATTGGAAAATCTACCCTCTTGCGCTGACATTTAGTCCACGGAGTGACTAAAATAAGCCTAAGCTTTCTGTCACGAGAAAGAACAGTTGAGTGAATCCTGTGAATTGCTGCTTGTATCAAACCATCACTGTGGTATATTTACTATATAGGAATAATAATAAATGTCCATACATTCTTAGGTGTGATAACCTGTATACATAAAACCAGTACTCTTTGAAAATCACTTTAGAATTTGTCTCTATATAAAGATTTTTAATTTTTGAAAACTGTTGATATACACTAAGTTGTACTATGTATTCTGGGTATATGGACCACAATACAGCTGTGTGTGTATATAAGGCACAATAATGAGAGAATAGGATACGTATGCTACAACAGCAGCAAGAATAGTTATTGCAAAGTATTGGAAGACACAAGATTTACCCACTCTGGAAGAATGGCAGATGAAGGTGATGGACTATATGGAACTGGCGGAAATGACTGGCAGAATCCGAGACCAGGGAGAAGAGTCGGTGGAAGAAGATTGGAAGAAATTTAAAGACTATTTACAGAAATACTGCAAAATTAATGAATGTTAGAATGATGTTGGATTGAAGTGGTTTTTACAAGCAATGTTAAAAGGAATATGTAAAAATGGATTGTTAACAGGTGATAATTTAAAGATAAGGGATTAAGATAAAATCAAAGAGGGAAAGGATTTGCTGAACTAACTAATTTGAACTGGAATACAAAAACGGAGGTGTGAGGAGGTCGGGGAAACAAGCAAATGAATGATAAGACATGGAAAGACTAATCTGTTTTTTAATTGTTTTTATCTTGTATTTTCATTTTTTATTTTTTTTTCTTTATTTCTTCTTTCTTTTTTTGCTTATTTTTGTAATATGTTGAAACTTTAATAAATATCTTTTTTTTATTTTAAAAAAGAGAGAATAGGATAGACTTCCCCAGCCTCTAGAGGTTTTGCACTAAAATGCCCCCCCCCCCCGGCCAATGAGAATGAATGCCTGCTTTACGAAACAAGGTTGTTATCCATAATTAGCCTTTTCCAGAGTGTGGCTTGTGATGTTTGAAAACTACCCACTGTGTGGACATGCACTGCCTGGAAGCAGCTTCTGGGGTGAAAAAGCAGTGTCAGGAGCAACTCCTTTGGCCCAGACTCCCTCCCTCCCTCCTGCGTTCTCGGGTCTGCTATGTCTCACCAGCTGGGTGGAACTGATGGGGCTCCTGCTGGAACTTTGTTGCTGTGTTTTTCTTGGGCTTCAAATTCTGCTTTCTGTTTAATGTTTGCATGTTGCCTAGAGAAGATTTTTAACTCTTAGACAAAGCCTACATATGTAGTCCACTCCTGTTTTGCGTGCTTCTCTCCTCCCTGAGAAGGGAAAGAGCTGCCAATTTGCTTCTTCAGACCAGACGTTGCTTCTCCAGGCTCCCTGTTTCCCTCTCCCTCAAGCACAGTAGCACTGGCTCCTGCAACTTCCCTTAAGAAGCAGCCCTGTGGAACTCGGTCCAGGCATTCTGGATCCAAATACCCTTCAGATTCCTTTCCCCAGCCTCTTAGGAGGAGAGAGAAAGGAAGTGGTGAACTCGTGAGCTTGTCAGGAAGATTCAGGATGAAAGCTTCTTGAAGCCTAAAAATGTTTACTTCATGGAAAGTCTTTCTAAATTGAGGTTTATGGAATGCTGCATCACTTAGGGTAAAAACCATAGAATACTATCTCCACAGCCCATCTTTCCATTACAATTGGCTCTAAAATGAAAATAGATGGGTCGTTTGGCTTTGGGGGGCAAGTGGTGTATTTTTCTGCAATAATTATCTTTCCTTCCTGGAATGTTGCATACTTATTCCCCAATGATTGTTTGGGTTTCTTAATGTTCATGTGGCTTGTTTTCCCCACATGCCTGCATTCTAACTCTTGGGCAGTGGGTGCGTGTTTTTCTGTTTTAAATTAAAATTAAAGTAATCTTGAAATGTCCCTGGGTCCTAATGGTGTTTTGTTCAATGCTTTTTACCAGACTACAGAACATTTCCAAAGGGAAGCCTCATCTGTTTCCCAGTTAGTCAGCATCAGGCTCCCGTAGGAGTTTCCCATAACCTTATGGCCCTAAAACCATCCTGTCGGTGCTTTTATTTTAATTTGGGACAGGATTTTATTATTGGTTTTATTTATTTATTAAATTTGTACACCACCCTTCACCCAAAGATCTCTGGGTGGTTCGCAGCATAAAAACACAAAAATAAAACACAAAATACATAATAAGAACAAGAGCAAAGCAAAGCAGTAACGCCCCTTCCCAAATCCCACAAACTCATGTAAAATGATCCAGTGAAACATTTTCAACTGTAAGTCATCTTGGCTGTTCAGCAATATGAGTGGCAGTGCTGATGAAATATATAATACTTGATGCTAAAGTAGGCTTCTAAGTGGTCTAACAATGAATAAAAACTAGGGACACAAACATTAGAATAGAAAAACCTGCTCTAATTAAAGTATACAATTAAACAATCCTATCAAAACATTAAAATAACAAAGCTAGACCATGAAACAATCCAATTAATAAAAACCAAAGCAATTTAAACGAGGAACTCGAGAGCTCAATGGGGTGCTGAGATGTGCTGCTCTTCCCTCTTGAGCAACATGGTCAAATGCCCCCCCCCAATATCTCTTGCCCACAAATAGGGTGGAGAATTTCAAGAGGGTATCTGTGCAGAGCTCTCAGAAAAGCCACTCCTTGATCTTGTGGCTCCTTCCTCTTCTGCATGTATAGCTTCATTTGATTGTGGCCTTGGCTGTTAATTTCTGAGAAGTTTAAAATGATCGTTACCCCTCCTTGGCACCAAAGAAGGGCACCCACCACACTGAACACTTTAAAGAAATAGTGGGTAACGGAATGATGAGTAGAGATACAATTCAGAGAGAGAGAGAGAGAGAGAGAGAGAGAGAGAGCTGGAGAAGGAGGAGAGGACAGAGGGTGCAGAAAGAGCTGTGAGTGGAAAAGGGCCCTGAAATATACAGTGGTGCCTCGCAAGACGAAATTAATTCGTTCCGCAAGTCTCTTCGTCTTGCGGTTTTTTCGTCTTGCGATGCACGGTTTCCCATAGGAATGCATTGAAAATCAATTAATGCGTTCCTAGGGAAACCGCCTTCAGACCAGGTCCGGGGACAGTTTGTCCCCGGACCTCTTCTGAAGGCTGGGGGGGGGGGGGACAAGGGCTTTTCTTCCCACCCCCAGCATTTTAAAAAACCCCGGGACAGCGGAGGACTTCTCCGCTGTCCGGGCGATCTTAAAATGCTGGCGGGCGGCATTTTAAAATCGCCCCGGGACAGCGGAGGACTTCTCCGCTGTCCGGGGCGATTTAAAAGCCCCTGGGAAGACAGGCAGGGGGGACAAAGACTTTCGCCCCCCCGCCCACCTTCAGAAGAGGTCCAGGACCTCTTCTGAAGGCGGGCGGGGGGCAAAAGTCTTTGCTCCCCCCCACCTGCCTTCAAAAGCCCTCCGGGACAGCGGAGAAACGCGCTGTGTTTCTCCGCTCTCCCGGGAAGGCAGGCAGGGGGACAAAGACTTTCGCCCCCGCCCGCCTTCAGAAGGTGTTCCCGCCCCGCCGCCCGGCTTCGGAGCATCGTTCCGAAGCCCGGCGGCGGGGGCAGGTGTTCCCTCCCCGCCGCCCGGCTTCGGAGCATCGTTCCGAAGCCCGGCGGCGGCGGGAGGAGGCGTTCCCGCCCCACCGCCCGGCTTCGGAGGAGGTCCGAGGACAGTGGGGAAGACGCGCTGCGCTTCCCCGCTGTCCTGGATATTTCCCTATGGGCTGTCGTCTTGCGAAGCGCCTCCAAAACGGAAAACCCTTTCGTCTAGCGGGTTTTCCGTCTTGCGAGGCGTTCGTCTTGCGAGGTACCACTGTACTCAGAGTCGCAAAGTGATTTAATGCTCTTTATTCAGCTCATAGTGGTGAGGAGGAATGAATGAATGTCCCCTCAAAGTATCTGCCTTATATACATTATTTACACAATGGGCTGCACATGATTGGCTAATTCCGGAATTCTACTGTAAGCCAATCAGGTTGTGGATTCACTTCTATCTGGAGCATGATTGGGTGGTTCCTGCCAACCAATCATACTGCTGCATTGTTCTAGGACCAATCAGACTGCTGCATTCTGGATCCTATTGTTCTAGGACCAATCAGACTGCTGCATTCTGAATCCTATTGTTCTAGGACCAATCAGACTGCTGCATTTGGATCCTATTCAACTCAGTACATAACACCCCCTTTCCCCTTTCATCCTCTGGACCCCCAGGGAAACTCAACAAACTTCCTGCGCCTGGAACTGGGTGTGGAGAGTGCAGCTGAATGGGACACAGCTGTGGGCAGCCTGAGGAAGGGCCACCTATCTTGAGCCTAGAAATGAAATACAGTAATCAATAATCAATCAATCACACATGTTTCGTAAGTGTCACATGAAATTGATTGGTATTAGCTGCCAGAACAGACAAGAAAGAAGAAACTTCCTGCTTGCATCACTAAGTTATGAGTCACCCTGACAGAAGTTGTGGCAATGGCCACTAGATTCAGTGGCTTGGAGGAAAAGATTAGACAAATTTGGTGGCTTTGAAAACAATCCACCTACCCACATCCCTCCCTGATAATTTTTCTGCAAGCAGATTTTGTGTTTAGAACTCCATTAAGTTAGTAAAGCTGCAGTCCTAGGCACATTTACTTGGGAGTAAGTCACACTGAAGTGAGTAAATAGGATGCATAGGATTGATGACTAAGACATTGCTGGATCGGAACTTGTGAATGATAGAGAATATTAAGGGCATTTCACTCTTGCTTTTTCTTGCACAAAGAATAATAAACTGTTTGGGTTTTTTATGGGGGGCAGAGACCACATCTTTCCTCTCAGTTGCGCACCTCTTCAAGGCATCAGTGTGAGGAAAGGTGACTCTGTTTATGTCATTCCTTCACTTCTTTGCACGCTTTTTAAATGAGGAATGAACAGCTTCTGTTGCAGCTTTCTGACATTTTATTGAAAAACATATAAGCACCTATTTCCCCTTCTTTTGCCCTGGAGACTTCTTGTGACTTTGCTGTTGGAGCAGAACTGCAATAACAGGCTCACTGTCATATGCCTGAACGTCTTTTCATAAGGAGTGCAGTCTACCGAAAAATACTGTGGCAGGTAGATTACACTTAAAGCAGAACCCTGTGTTAAATTTGGGGTTCTGTTAGTGTATAGTGGTCCTAATAAAAATGGAGAGCAGGTCTACAACAATCTACATTGTTTTTAGCAGATCTTCCTGAGCAGTCATCCAAAAGTGCATTTGTGAACGAAGTACATATGTGTTTCAGGGCTGGAGTCAGACGCAGGTCCACAAGAAAGAAGCAGAGTTTGTCAGAGAAGTTAACTCTTTAGTCAAAGAACGAATGGCATACAACTCAACATCAGTTCCCAGCAAGTCTTGCCCCTATAGAGCAGTTACCAGAACTGGTGGTGCCCTCCTTCTGCCAGCGCTAAGGCTCTTCCCCTAATGGATGTTTCTGAAGCTGCCTGGGCACCTGTACTCTCTGTTCGGCTTTACGCACCATCCGGCGTGTCCTTGGAGACAAGGGGCAAGGGGAGCTTGTTGCAGAAGGAGAGATAGATCTCCTGGGATTCTTCTGCAGCCTCTCCTCACCCTCCATCTGCTTCAGCCTATGAGTCTGAACTCCTCTCCTTGCTCACTAAATCCCATTGCCTCTTCAGCATCCAACAACTTCTCGCCCCACTCTTTTCCTCTGACCTTTCCTTGGTGTCCCACCACCAATCTCCTGGCTCTGAGCCTTCCTCCTCTGGGGTGTCCCTTGGGCTTCCCCAGCTAGTGCCTCCCACCTCTCCTCTGCCTCCAGCCAGTCCCTGAAAATTAATAGCTGCACTAATGGACAACCAGAATTTGAGTATGCATCTGCCGGAGGCCGGCAGAATGAATCATTCCTAAAGGTTTTGTGTATTCCCTGTATATTTCACTGTGTGACAGCACAAATGAAACATTTGTGCCATTGTAGTGATAAGGAAATTCAAGGATTCCCAGCATCTCATTTCTTTTTCATTTCACTTTTAATTTGCATACCACTTTTCTATATTACTATACACAGGGTGGTTTACAAGATGAAGACACAACAAAGATCACACACTTTACAACAGTCTGAACTAAGACGAAAATGTGATAATAAAAACATAACTTTAAAATAAACAACTTACATCAAATAAAGCAATATTCAATAGTCCATTAGAATATAATAATACACAATAAAATTTAATATCAGCAAAAAATAATTAAACAGAAATTCTCAACAATTACAATAAATAATTTCTAAACTATAAATAAAAATAAAAATAACAAGTCACATAAAATACCAAATGGTATTTTATGCATATAAACAGAAAAGCAAAGACACGTAGCTTACAAAACTATTTTTTAAAAACTCTGGTTCTGGTGTCTCTTCACTCTCTTAGGCTCATGAATCAAGCAATAATTCGGCTCACAGCAAGCTGAAGCAAAACAGCATCTGGAAATGGCATGAAAACCCAGAAAAGGACCACATAACTGATGGAGCAGCTGGTAGAACAAGTAGGGAGTATTCAGGTTAATTAAATCCTTCTCTAATACATTTTGAACAGCAATCCAAATGGCAAGGCCTCTTTTGGCAGATAGGGAAATGTCCCCCATGGATCCGAACTGGGTCGCAGATGCAGCATCTTTATAGTAAATGTGATCAATCCTGCTTGCTTAGAGACACTTCAACTTAATAATTCTAACTGAGCTGAAGAAAAGACTCACAGAGATGGAGGGGTCGTGCAGGTCACTCCTACGGTCCCCTGCTCACGACAGAAAATGTGAGATGGAGCAGATAGAGCAACTTCTGCTCAAAGACCTCCAGGAGAAGAGGCCCATGACTACTCTACTCAACCCTTCAACTACTCTTACCACCTTTTGAGAAATATCTTCTAACGTTCTACTGAAATCCCCCCCCCCTGCAATTTAAGATCCTATGTAGCCCTCACATGACTAGTTTGCTAATGCATGTATGAGACTTTGTCAACTGCTTTGCTGAAATCAAGAAAAACCACATCCACTAACCTAGTGTCCCAACCAAAAAGAGAAATAATATTAGTCTGGCAAGATTTGCTCTTGACAAGTCCATAATGGCTCCTAGTAATCATAACATTGTTATCAATATGCGTACAAATAGGTGCTTTATAATCTTCTCTCGTATAGATTGTGGGGTGTATAGGGTACAGAGGGTGGGCAGTACATCTGGTGGGAGACACGTTGTGCTCCTTTTGGGGTAGTTTGTCTGCCTTTGGTCCCCACCCGTCAATCAGCTCTCACCTGTGGCTCCTAGAAGGTGTCAGCACCATAGGAAATAGCTTCGACTGACCAGATAAACCAGGTGAGGGTATCTGATGGGTCTCAAACCTGTGGTGAGTTAGAGACTTCCCCTGCATGCAGAGACAGGCTCTGTCAGATTGAGTGGGCAGGACCAGTGGTCAAGGAGGCAGTTTCTGCACATGCTGTAGAGGGAAGTGAGGGGCAGGTGGGGCTCATCAACCTAGGAAGACAGGAGAAGGAAAACTCTGGTCCTAAACATCCGCTGCCTTGCGGGATATATTTGGGAGAAGGAGGAGTTAAGCAGTAAACCTTACACAAATCCAGAGTACAGTCCCTAAAATGGTTGGATGACACCTTGTACGCCTCCCTCCAGCAACTCCTGCAGCCAAGTTGGTGCCAAACATATTGCCCTCCTTTCCTTTGGTCCAGTTCAGCCAGACCGTAAGAGGGCAGTCCAGGACCTCCAGACACAATGCCCAGGCTTGTGGCCCTGGGAGGGCACTTCAGTGCTGTAACACAGAGATTTCACTTCCCCCCTGGAGGCACACTCCATTGTCTCTTGAAACAGATGGATGTCAACAAGATCAGAGGGACCAGCCTGTAATTTCTCAGTGCCTTCTTTCCCTTTCTTTGGAAGGTCATGAGGAGCATAGCAGGTGCATAAATACTTCAGGATCAGTTTATCAGTTGTAGGAAAATAGGAGTAAAACATGAGGAAGCTCTCATATCTTGACCTTGAGAATGAGGCTGTCTCATGCTTCAAGCAGAGCATGCCATTAAGTCAGTAAATCCTGCATTCCTGTTCAATGCACCCATCCAATATATATGTTTGTTGTATTTGCATTTCACATTTTAAAATGTCCTTTTAGGACTAAGGGGGGGGGAGCATTCAGTCTTCACTAGGAGGCCGGATGAGATGACCAGCTAAACAAAAAGTTCTTTGCCTCATATTGTTGTTCTCTGATATAGGGTTATATTTTCTTTTTCCCCTTGGCTCAGCCTCTCCATTTTCTCAGAAATAATCCTTTGTGTGTTACCTGTTCTTAAGCCACACTTCTCCACCCTCCATAGTTTTCAGGAAAAACCAAGCTAAAATTGGAGCAGTGGGAATCTGCTTTTGCAATCAGCTGTCCACATGGCCAGCCATGGTGGGCGGTTGCTTAGCAGCTAAGAAAAGATCCCTCCCAAAAGAATCGGAGCCCTGAGCATTGAGGGACTCTGCCTGGATGCTCAGTTGCACAGCTGAGAGTGGGGTGTTGGTTTTGTCTCTGCCTTCTTTGCTGGTGTGTGAGTATGAGGGACAGGGGGAGAGAGAGAGACTCCAAAGTCAAGCTACACAGAAAACAGTGAGTCCCAGAGAAGGTGGATAGCTTCTTTGACATGCACTTATCCATAAATGCCTAATCTTACAGTAAATGGGACTGGATTTGCTTATGTTTCACTCATCGCATGCTAAGTACAACCAGATCAACTATGCGATCAAGCATACTTTGGCCACCCAGACCAAACCAAATACTGTAATTTTGCTCTATAAGACTCACTTTTCCCCCTCCTAAAAAGTAAGGGGAAATGTGTGTGCGTCTTATGGAGTGAATGCAGGTTGCATAGCTATCATAGAAGCCAGAACAGCAAGAGGGATTGTTGCTTTCACTGCACAGCGATCCCTCTTGCTGTTCTGGCTTCTGAGATTCAGAATATTTTTTTTCCTCCTCCAAAAACTAGGTGTGTCTTGTGGTCTGGTGTGTCATATAGAGCGAGAAATATGGTACCTTGTCCATGTCCTTGGGCCTTACTAACTGAAACTCATCCAATGTAACTGGACTAGGGTTGCCACCTTTGGTTGGGCAAAATAAAGGGCAGGTTAGGCAAAATACAGGACAGGTTGGTGGGGAATTTGGGGGCTAAAAATCACTTTACCTGGTGCAGAAATGACTTCAAAGCTCTTCACCAGACAGAAGGGAACCAGAACCCTCTCTGCCCATTCAATTCACCTCTGTCCATACAAAACTCCTTCTCCCACACCAGACCAGGCCCCTGCAAAACCCCTGTCTCACTCTCTGACACCCCCCACAAAACCTAAGAGTCCACCGTAGCTGACCATTGCAATGCAACCCCCCTTTCTTGCTCTCCGCGACCCACCCCCTGGTCACACCAAAACTCTCTCTCTCAGCCCAACCCTACCCTCTGCCTGCATCCTGTGATAAATTTATCCTCCTCATGAACCCACAATCTGCCCACACAAATTTCTGCTCAGGCTCTCACTCTTTTCCTCCCGCCGGACCAATAATCTAGGAACTTTCACCACTTTGTAACTAAGCTAAGTTTTACTGCCTGTGCAACATTTCTATCTGAGGCTGTAGCACCCTGCTTGTGGTTAACGCTTAGCTGGAATGAAATATTCAACGCAGCAATAGAGAAATTAAAATAATTATTTATTTGTCAGACAAATAAATGAGAGGCACAGTGGTATATGGTTACCAAGCTCTGGCCTGGCTCCTGCCATTATGGCCAGCCCTTATATTCCCTTAATCCAGCCCCCTTTGCTCCTCCTGTGGCTGCCTCTGTCCAATCAGCCTGGTTGAATTTCCTATTGGCTGATTGCTAGAACCAATCCTAAAAGATACACCCACATCCTCCTGTCCTTATAAGGAACACAAAGAGCTATATATTGTTACATCTATAAATGACAAATAAGTAGTAATATATCTTACATGTGTCTCAACAAGGAATCTTAATTACCAGCTCACCTCTTGTCCTCCCTGCCCTATTGCCTTCTAAAACAAATGGTTAATCTTAAATTTTTATCTTAAACATATGTCAAGGATCTTGAGTTTCACATCAACATTGAAAGATATCCTTCATTTGAAGGTTTCTAAACAAATGTCTGACAGCCATATATCAGGACAGCATTTGATGGCGTCTTCTTGTCTTGGCAAGAGGCTGGGCTCAATGGCCCCTGTAGTCTATTCCAACTCTAGGACTCTATGATTCTATGAAATAAGAATCTAACATCTAAATTTGTTACTTTCTAAATCCTTTGCATAGTTACATTTAAGCCAATATATTTAAGCTAATATATTTCATACATTATCATAGGTAACCTTTTAAAAGGAATAAGGCCTTTTTAAAGTAGAGAGAGAAAGAGAAAAAAAGAAGAACTCAGTTTAAAACAGTTTCAGAAGAAGGCTCTTCAGTTTACATCCCCCCCCTTCAGCAAGCTGCTTTTCCCATTATCTGTTTAAGGAGGAAACAGCTTTAAAAAAGACTTCCTAGCTAGATGCTTTAAAAAGACTTCCCAAAAAGCCTCTCTTTCTGCCAGCTAGATGTTTTTTCTCCCATTTGCCTCTGGCCTTAGAAAATACAGCTCAAGGTTTAAGAGAGGCCCATGGTATCATTTTACTATTTGCCCATTCCTAATTATATTTATCTCTGCCTTTGTTATCTTCTGTAACATGTAGGGTCAATGTCCTGCTCTTAGTCTGTATTTTCAGCTTTTACGACTTTGAGAATTGTTTTCTGCTATAAATCAAGAGGCCCCTTGTCTTAGGAGAATGGCCAAGGTTTTCTTAAGCAGCTAGCCTTCTTGCCTGGCATGAATCGTTTGAAAATCTTTTAAGCTCACTCTTTAATATACAAGTCCTGATCAAACATTAATAAAATGCAGGCTTATGCCTGATGCCTCATTCCCCCCTTTCAAGCTCAAGGACCTTCATCCCAAGTGTCCTTGATAGCTTGACCTTCATCATGTTCCTGAGGTAAAGCTCTGTATAGGGCCATGATATGAGGTAGAGTTTCATTTGAAACCATCTTGCTAATTGTACTTCTAAAACATGAAATGATACATGGCATCATACATAAAACCATTACCACCACTGTCAAGAAAAACAAGCAAGACAATAGTATCCCTTTGAGTCCTGTGACATTAGGTAACCAATTGGTGAGCCATCCCATATCCCATCCTTCCCATGTTTGTACTGGGACATGTGCTATATTCTCCATCTTTGTGGCCAACACACGGATTGCCTCACCATTATCTGAAATGTTAAAGCAACAGGCATTCCCTGTCAAGTTCAAGACTCCACATAGGCCTCCCTGCTTGGCAAGTACATAATCCATTCCCATTTTCAGCTGCAAAATGGCGGCTCTACTTTCATCCAACTGTTGTGCAATAAGTCTCAAACTCTTGGCCGTTGCATTGGTTACAAGTTCCACTACTGCTTGCAATCGAATTATTCTGTTTAGATTATAAATAGGATCCCGTGCCCCTTGTATGAGCTCACCAGGATTCCAGGAGGCAGGATCATAATAGGCTATAATGCGCTCTGGTGGCCAATCATCAGTACCGCTCCAACTTTGGGTACTTCCTCCTGCTATATGAGAAATATCAGCGTTTCTTCGTGTACGCTTGGCCAAATTAGTGGGCATAATCCACATTGGTGGTAATACCCATCCCAGGAAACAAGTCCCACTCCATTTGGAGGGGAGTTTCTTGTATGCCCATTCTCCACATATCCACCACAACCATCGTGTCTGAGGTCTTTGGTACGTGGAGTACAGAAGGCGAAATAGCAAAAGAGGTAGAGAGTTCACAGTGCAGTATGTTAGATTGCCTTTTTCTGTCACAGTTATGTTCCATACCACTTTCCATGCATGAATAAAAGGAGGTGCACAGGGCAAGGCATCCCGAGTTCGATAGGTAGTATCGTGTGCCCAGGTATTCTTAATATTATCCCAAGTATAGTGACAATGAGAAGAGCCTATCATGGTAGAATCAGCTGCATCTGATGATTTATGTACACAGAATTCCCCTTGTACAGGTATAACTCGTAATGGTTTAGTTGAGTTCCATCCGGGGAAATTCTGTACTTCTGTTTGGTGTGGTATTTCGCTTACCATACCAATGGCATCTAATGGTATCGGTAATAAGGGCATACCTCCCTCTGAATCATCTGGCCCGAGAGAGCAAACAAGGCAATTGGTCCTATTTGCAACATTGGCTACCATTTCAGCTAAACCTACCCACATATTGTGGTCATGGTGGAATCCATATTTAGTCAATTTGGCCAGATTCAAGGACCCTTCCCCTTCCCAAGGGATCAGGATTAATAATAGAATCATGTTGATGTCTAGCATATGCATTCCTTCCACAAAAGATTACCTTATAGTGATAGCAAATAAATATTAGTCCCAATATAATTCCCCCAGTGACAGAAATGGGGAACCACCAAGACCAAAACATATATCCCGAGGATCCCCAATGTGTAATATCCCTGATAATTGTTCCACAAAGGGGGGGGGGCAGTCAATCAATTGTATAAGAGAATCTTTCCTTTCACAATCGCTGGTTCAGATGCTCCTCAAGCTTCAGGCGTGCGCAGGTCAGCCAGCTTCCAGGTTGTGGCTGCAGCAGGCCGGTCGTCAAATGTTGCCCGTGACCTAGCCCGTTCCCGGTAGGGCTAGATACAGGGGTTTTTGGAGAGAGTCAGTTTAAGAGGATTAGAGGGGTCACCTTTGCACGTCCAACTGCCTTCGGACTTCTTCAAACGGGAGTGATGAATCCAGGGGGTCACCTCAGCTACCTTCACCGCTGTTGGAGTAGAGAGCAAGACGGTGTAAGGTCCACGCCACTTAGGTGCAAGTGGATCACGTTTCCACTCTTTCACCCATACGTTATCGCCAGCCTGGAACTGATGAATCGGCTCGGCAATGCTGCACGGCGTGCGCTCGAGGGCCCACCTGTTAAGAGAAACAAAAACACGGGAGAGAGATTGCACTTGTCCCTGTGTCACATGGTCTCCTATTTGTTTAAGATCAGCTGAAATATCCTGAACAAAGGAGGGCGGTCTCCCATACAGGAGCTCAAAAGGTGACAACTTAAGTCTTTTTGTGGGTGCACACCGAACACGAAACAGTGTTATGGGTAACACATCTACCCATCCCAATCCCGTTTCCTGGGTTAATTTTGCCAATTGGGTTTTCAGAGTCCGATTCATTCTTTCAGTTTTCCCTGAACTCTGAGGCCTATAGGCTGCATGCAGTCTCCATTTCACTTGTAGGACTCGACATACTTCTTGTACTACTTGATCAATGAACGCTGGCCCATTGTCACTTCCAATGCATCTAGGTAATCCAAACCTCGGGATCAATTCAGTGAGGAGTCTCTTAGTTACCTCTCGTGCCTTTTCAATTATGTCTCTCCTTTCCTCAGTGGTGAACAGAGTATTCAGGAGCTGGCGGCAATCTGTCCAAGTAGGACTATGAGTATTTATTATTGAAGTCACCAAGTCCATCATAGCCTGAGGTTTTTCTGCAAAAGATGGGGTGTGTGTTTTCCAATTCATCAGATCTGTAGTCGTGAATGGAATATATTGCAGGGTCGAAGTTCGAGGTGGCCGTGGTCCGAGTTGCCCGTTAACCAGCACAGGCTCCTCAAGTGCATCAAATACTCTTCTGAGAGGGGCTACTACGTGATCTTTCTCTTCGCTTTGCTCTAGAGGCCTCAAATCATAGGGGATGGTATTTGTCCCAAGGCGTTCTTTTAGCAGCTTTATACGCCTGGCTGTATTGCTTGCTGACCGATTAAGGTCTCCCTGTAACTTCTGTAATAATTCTCTAGGACTTGGATGTACAGGGGTTTGGGGTAGGCAATCAGTTGTTTCACTAAAAGAGACTGTAGATGGAGTTCTACTGGGACTCACAGATGGAATAACCACTTCTGCTTGGGCTTTATTATAGGCCTCCAATGCCTCCTGAAGATATTTATCATAATCTATCAAGGAATCAAGTTCTGTGACTCCAGCCCCATTATTCATTCCACTTTCTTGCCTTGGGGTTACAACTGGTGGAGTGTTTGGATTAGGCTCCCTTCGATGTGGAGCATAAGGTGGAGGTGGAAGCAGCTCTTCCTCTGGTCCCTCAAAAATGGGTTTGAGTTTATTTGGCAAGATTCCTTTCCTAGCTTCGGCTTTTACAGCCAATAATTTGCATCGTTGGACTTTGCATTCCCTTATCCATGGAGGATTTTTATTTAATGTGCTCAGCCAGGAATCTATATATGAAAATTGTTCTGGGCACCCTCCAATTTCTTTGGCGATGTTAGGCCAAAGTTTGCTTACTAAATTTATATCAAAGGTTCCTTGAGATGGCCATTCAGTATTTTGCTTCGGCCACTCTAATTCACATAACGTTCTCAGGCGCTCTGGCGTCATTTTGACTCCATACGCCCCTGAGAAGGCTTTCTTAAAATTATTTAACATACATTCAAGAGGTGTATTTTCCCCTTTTGAACCCCCAACTCCCATTGTATGGCCCTGTGAAGTATCCACTCAGTCACTCACACACACGCTTCGTGGGTTTCCTTGCCCAGATGGAGTCGCCTCACTGGGAACCGAAGTACTACCCACTCCACACTCAGGTCAGCTACAGATTGCTCTGTACTTTCTCACACATACAATGCGTTAGATACTTCACCACACACTACCTCCCATTCTTCCCTTTTCCCCCACCAGATCACCATCTGATGTATCCAACCACCTAGCGTACTCAGTTCCCACTTACTGAGACGCAGAAGTTTGATCAAGACTTCTCTTCCTCCCAATTAATTGGAGGGCCAAAAATCCCTTTGTGCACTTACCCCTGGTTGGTTCCGTTTCCCCCCCGGTCCGTCGCCGCCAGTGAGCAGGGTATCAGACAGACGAGACTTCTGCGTTCCCCCTGGAAAAATTTACCAGTGCGCGCTTGGGTAAGCAGTTTAAAGATCCTCTCTCTTGTACCCTGCTCAGTAGAGCGAAGGGGCTGCGTTCCAGCAGACCACTTATCCGAGTCGCAGGCACCATAAAATGTAGCACCCTGCTTGTGGTTAACGCTTAGCTGGAATGAAATATTCAACGCAGCAATAGAGAAATTAAAATAATTATTTATTTGTCAGACAAATAAATGAGAGGCACAGTGGTATATGGTTACCAAGCTCTGGCCTGGCTCCTGCCATTATGGCCAGCCCTTATATTCCCTTAATCCAGCCCCCTTTGCTCCTCCTGTGGCTGCCTCTGTCCAATCAGCCTGGTTGAATTTCCTATTGGCTGATTGCTAGAACCAATCCTAAAAGATACACCCACATCCTCCTGTCCTTATAAGGAACACAAAGAGCTATATATTGTTACATCTATAAATGACAAATAAGTAGTAATATATCTTACATGTGTCTCAACAAGGAATCTTAATTACCAGCTCACCTCTTGCCCTCCCTGCCCTATTGCCTTCTAAAACAAATGGTTAATCTTAAATTTTTATCTTAAACATATGTCAAGGATCTTGAGTTTCACATCAACATTGAAAGATATCCTTCATTTGAAGGTTTCTAAACAAATGTCTGACAGCCATATATCAGGACAGCATTTGATGGCGTCTTCTTGTCTTGGCAAGAGGCTGGGCTCAATGGCCCCTGTAGTCTATTCCAACTCTAGGACTCTATGATTCTATGAAATAAGAATCTAACATCTAAATTTGTTACTTTCTAAATCCTTTGCATAGTTACATTTAAGCCAATATATTTAAGCTAATATATTTCATACATTATCATAGGTAACCTTTTAAAAGGAATAAGGCCTTTTTAAAGTAGAGAGAGAAAGAGAAAAAAAGAAGAACTCAGTTTAAAACAGTTTCAGAAGAAGGCTCTTCAGTTTACATCCCCCCCTTCAGCAAGCTGCTTTTCCCATTATCTGTTTAAGGAGGAAACAGCTTTAAAAAAGACTTCCTAGCTAGATGCTTTAAAAAGACTTCCCAAAAAGCCTCTCTTTCTGCCAGCTAGATGTTTTTTCTCCCATTTGCCTCTGGCCTTAGAAAATACAGCTCAAGGTTTAAGAGAGGCCCATGGTATCATTTTACTATTTGCCCATTCCTAATTATATTTATCTCTGCCTTTGTTATCTTCTGTAACATGTAGGGTCAATGTCCTGCTCTTAGTCTGTATTTTCAGCTTTTACGACTTTGAGAATTGTTTTCTGCTATAAATCAAGAGGCCCCTTGTCTTAGGAGAATGGCCAAGGTTTTCTTAAGCAGCTAGCCTTCTTGCCTGGCATGAATCGTTTGAAAATCTTTTAAGCTCACTCTTTAATATACAAGTCCTGATCAAACATTAATAAAATGCAGGCTTATGCCTGATGCCTCAAGGCGTGTGCACATGCACCACACCTTTGAAGAGTCTGTAAGTATGTCATTTTTAACTTACCAAATGTGTGGTCTTTTCCCATGCTAGCAAAAATGAGAAACTTTGGAACTCACCCAGAAGGACATATTTTAAAGGTCTGACAGCCTATATTTCCACACTTTGCTGCATATTTTATGACTTCAAATCTCTGTGGGGGTTCTCTCACCCAAGAGTACTTGATCTAAACTTGGATCTTGGCACCCAGAATTTCTCCTTTCTGTGTATACTGTATGTTTGCACCAACAAGTACAATCCTCAGAAGGAATCCCCCCCCCCGCAATGCCCCCCTCAAGCTGTATGTGCTGAAAATCTCTTTTTCACAAGCGTTAAAGGTACAGGAGCCCTGGCCTCCTCCACTCCTGCCCAGGTCCATGTTTTCCTGCTTTTGTATGTGTGATTCATGTTGGAGGATATATCTGTATTTTGTGGAGAGATGATACTGAGCTTATTGCAGTGTTCAAAAAAATAATATGTGAGACATTTTAGCATTGTGTTTTGCTTTGGGGTATGTTTTCAATAGAAAATTGGCCAGCAAACCTAGTCATATGCATATTTGCTCAGAATTAAGCCCCACCGTGTCCGTAATGGCTTGTTTCAAGGTATGTGCAGGATTAAACAAAATGAGGTTCCCATATGTGACGAGGTAATAGAATCAACTGATCTGGCAGACAAAGGCATGGACTAGAAAAGTGAAACTGCTTTGTGAGGAAGGACAGTGTTCTCCATAGATAGTATATTTCATATCTATCCTCTTTCTCCTTATGTTAGAGGAGTGGGAGGAAGACTTTCATGACCGAAAAGCTTTCAGGAGCTATTTAGAGGGATTTCTGTGTGGTTTGAACAATAATTATAGTGATGCGTCTCACCCGCTGAGGTGGAAGTGTGTGAAATGGAGCTCTCCGTATTCTTAACGCTAACCTGTATTATTTCCTATCTGAACACCTGCCTCAGAGCAGCAGGGGACAGAGGCTCAGAAAAGCACAAATATTTTTTTTTCTGAATACAAGTCTGTGGTAAACAATCAGTTTCTTTAAAAGGATCTATTTAACCTAAAGCCCATCTCTTTTCTGGCTTTGCTCGACAGTTGGAATTGGAAACATTTTGGGCTCAGCTGTGGCCTTAACCTGCGTCCCCAACTTTTTATTCTTCCTCATCAAGATGATGCCAAAGAGACTTCTGGCTCCAATTAAATAAGTTTGTTGGGAGGATGTGCTGCTCACAACATAAGTTCCTTTATATTGTCAGCTTATTGATCTATCCAGCCTAGCATTGTCTCCTCTGGTGAGCCATGGTCCTCTCACCTTCCGAGCAAAGGACTTCCCAAACCCACTAAAAAACAAACACTAAACTAAGTAGATGTTGTGGAATGAACCTGAGGCCTCCAGCTTGCTCCCCTGTCACTTAGCTGTGGGCCTATATTCATGTAAACTGCAATGTTCTTTGGATATCCCTTTTTGCTGGTGAAGTCTTATCCAAGAATGCTGAATAGATCCCCTCTATCCATGGGTCCCGGCATCAAGAAAGTGATGAATGATGGGATACAAACTGAATCTTAAATAAAATATAGATAAACCAATAGGCAACATATATTCTGAATACCAGGTACGAGGGACAAATAGAGGGGATTGGGAGTTGCTTTACATGCTAAATCTGATTAAAGGGAGTGTCTTGCTGTCGATATTTGTAAGTCACTCTGAAAACTGTTTTCTCAGTGTGCATTAAATTATTTTATTATGACTCTAAAGCATGGAGAATCAGTACATTAAATCTCCATTATCAGTGCTTTTATAAAATAATGTCAAGCATGTTGAGTCTATATTGCATTATATTCTGCAGTGCAATTTAGATCCTTAGAATATATATATTTTCTAGATATGAATTCACACAAGCCTATTTCCACAATTTGTGTGTACATGTACAGTTGTGATTCCAAGATGCATGTGGCTCATGCAGGAGATTTGATGTTCCTCAGCAGTTTTAGCTGCTCTTCTTGCCAATTTCCAGTTTTGTCCTTAAATCCTCTTACTGGATTATTAGAAAGCCCACACCTAGGGCTTTTGTAGGCTTTTCCTGGAGCCCAGAAATTCCCAAGCCAAGCTCACCTTGTCAGCAACTACATAATCTCAGGCAAGCTGTTATGTCAGCTTCAACCTTCCCTCAAGAGCCTCTTCCTGATACCTGGGTGTCATGACCTGGGACCCAGGTGAATGCCATCACCTGGGGAAGCTGTCAAGACCCACAGAACATCATGCACATATGCCCACATCCTCTGTCTCTCTGCTCACACAGTACATGTCTCTGATACTGAGTGCCATACCTGGGTGCCATAATTCAGAGGTATCATGACACTGAAATGATCACATCACATGCACAACAAGCGCCGCGTCTACATAAACACGTTCTCACAGTTACAACCACCCTGTATCCCCAGTTGCAACTGCAAGGCCATTGTATAAAAGCTTTGTGCCTCTGTCCTCTCTCTGAAAATAGAGGTGTCCCCTCTTTAAGCAACTCTCCTTTGCTTCCTCTCCTCCACTCCACAGTTATTTTTATTTTAACACGAGCCCCTCCCTACAACTCTCTCTCCCCACCGTGTAATGCCTAGGTTGGCTCTCAAGCATCAGGTATCTCTTGTCATTTTCTCTTTCTGTTTACAGCCCTTGTTTACTTTCGCAGTGTTAAATATGAGATAATCCATGGTTCACTTCAGAAGAGGAAAATAATCGGATTGGTAAACAGCTCTCTGAATAATGCCCGTCTTTATAATAGGATTGTAATCGAAAACAAAGGTACTGCCAACATACAGCGGGTATTTTGCTTGTGTGATTTAGAGAATTGCTTGGTGTCTTCATTTCTCTCAAAGCCAGCTCCCAATCTTCCACCTCACTCTCCCAGCATCCTATCAGATGGAAGAAGCCTGAGAAAGAAATCATGTCTGTGATGGAGTCAAGAAGTTTTGGGGTTGACTCTCTTCTCAGTGGCTCCCACTGAAGTTCTGGGGAACAAAAACCAAGAAAACAAGCTGCCACTGAAGTGGAAAGGAGCCCAGAACACTGGGATCACCAGGGGCATTTTTGCCCATATAATTGGCTGCTGTTATTTGTTTCTATGGGGGAAAGGACAATGTCAGAGGGGCAGAGCCATACCATAATGTGCAGCCAACACACAGTTAAAGCACATGGCTTCCCCAAAGAATACTGGGAGCTGGAGTTTCTTTCTCACAGCTATAATCCCCAGTACCTTTAACAAACTACAGTTCCCAGTATTCTTTGGGAGAGGTCATGTGTGTTGAATGTGCTTTAAATTTGTGATGTGGATTATTATAAGGTTTTAGGTGGAACAAATCTGCCCACTGCCAGACACTGAGTAGATTTGGCCCTGCAAAGGATTGTATGTGGGAAGAAATATTGTCTATCCTCCCCTCCCCCTCTCCTTCTGGAAGATAGCTACGCTTCGCCTGCAAACTGGAAGATCTGTTTTGGGAAGGAGAAAAAGAAAGGGGGAAATGCAGAACTTGGCTTCTTCCCCCACTTCCCATGGCAAATGCTGCTTTCATTTTCTGGGGGGTAGCGCTGGTGGGGCATTTCATGCTCCTCCACAGGGCACAGTGTGCTTGGCTTTTGGAAGCAAAGCACTGAGGCCCAAGAGTCACCCTGCCACTCGATGACCTGTGAATCGGGGAATGGGGAGGAGGAACAGAGAAGCCAGACAGGAGGACTAGGAAAGGGTTAAAACTCTCCCACCTGACAACCTTCAGCAAATAGTCTACAGTATATATACCAATCTCTTCTGACACTTCCCAAAGGATGCAAGCGAACAGTAATCATTTTGGAATTACATCTTTATATATCGTGGGTCATTAATGGTTTGTTTCCCTTCTACTGTAATAAGTCCTTTTGTTATTGTGCATCACAATTAATAATAAAAAGCTTAAATTAATAAATGTTTGCAAGTGCTTGGCTAATTAAGTCAAAATGGTGCTAAATGCTATTCATTATCGGAAAAGCTAACACAGAGGAATAGCTCATTTAGAAGCTGAGAGCTTCTGCATGCTGTGCTTTCGTAAGAAGGTGAGGGGAGCCCTGCTGACTCAAACACAAGGCCCATCTAGTCCATCATTCTGGTCACATAGTGACCGAACAGGACCTGAGGGCAGCAGCATTCTCCTTGCTTGTGACTTCCAGGAAGTGGTGCCTCCGACACTGGAGACAGAACATAGCCATCATGTACAGTAGGCCACTGATGAGCTGCTTCTCTATGAATTGGTCTAATCCCCTTTAGAGCCATCTGAGTTGGCATATGTCACCATTTCCACGGCAGTGAATTCCATCATTAGTTAGTCTGTTGATGGGCATCATCCTTCAACAGGCCGTCAACTAGCTATGCTGTGAAGAAGATGGAGCAAGCTTGTCTTCTCCTGATCTGGAGAGTAGGACCCAAACCAATGGGATCAAGTTACAAGAAAGGAGATTCAGACTAAACATCTGGAAGAAGACCTTTCTGAGACCATGAGCTGTTTGGCAGTGGGACATTCTCCCTCGGGAGGTGGTGGACTCTCCTTCCTTGGAGGTTTTTCAGCAGAGCTTGGATGGCCACCTGGCATGGATGCTTTAGCTGAGATTCCTGCATTGAAGGAGGTTGGACTAGATGACTTCCAGCTCTAGAATTATATGATTCTATGATTAATACTTCCTTTCATCTGTCCTCCTGAGTCTTCTAACATTGAGCTTCAATGTTTTGTAGAATTTAACACCTCTGTCAGGTCCCATCTTACATGACTTTTCTCTGAAAAGCCCCAAATACCCACAAAGGAGTTGCACGATCATTTTGGTTGTCCTTTTCTGAACCTCTCCCAGATTTGCAGTATTAGCTATCTGATTATTTATTAAATTTGTATACCACCCTTCATCCAAAGATCCCAGGGCAATATAGTGCAAAACATTTTTTAAAACAGCAAAACAGGGAGTGGCACTTGAAAACACATGTTTTTTGGGGACAATTCTCACGTTATATTGTTAGGGGTACACCTAAGATTATTTCTTATGATTAGCAAGGAAGCAAATAAATAAATAAATAAATAAATAAATAAACAACCCATCAGTTTGGGGAAAAGCCAGTTTCACTACACAATCCTCTCATTTAGCATTACTAGTAAGATAAATAAGTAGTATACAGCCAATCAATGGAAATGACTATACAGTTAAGGCCACAAGAGAATGAACTTACTGTCTATAGCTCAGTTGGTTAGAGCATTGGTGCTGACAACATAAAGGTTGCAGGCTAGATCTCTGTATGGGGCAGCTGCATACAGTGGTACCTCGGGTTACATACGCTTCAGGTTACAGACTCCGCTAATCCAGAAATAGTACCTTGGGTTAAGAACTTTGCTTCAGGATGAGAAGAGAAATCGTGCTCCGGCAGTGTGGCAGCAGCTGGAGGCCCCATTAGCTAAAGTGGTGCTTCAGGTTAAGAACAGTTTCAGGTTAAGAACAGACCTCCAGAACGAATTAAGTTCTTAACCCGAGGCACCACTGTATTCGTGCATTGCAGGGGGTTGGACTAGATGACCCCCAGGGTCCCTTTCAATTCTACAATTCTATGATTCTATGAGTACAAAGCTTGAAATAACATTGTTGGCAACAGATGGCAACCTGGCTTACAATCCCAGTGAAGGATTTAAAAAAATATATAAATAATCATAACTTTAGAATAAATTTCTTATGCTCCAGCTACCAAGTTTTAAATTGAACATTTTTGCTCAAATTGTAAACCATTTTCCCCTGAACCAAAGTTTTCTATGAAAACTAATTTTTTGATTGCTGACAGCTGTACTTCTGGCACCAAAGCAACCTGTCATGAAGTGCAAAATCTTCCACTCGGCTCTCACTCCATACCTGTTCAGTGTTAATTACTTTGCCCTTCTTACTCTGACTTCTTTCTGCTTAGGAAAATGGTCTGCTACTTTACCCAAGTACAGTGATTAATTCTAAACTCTATCACTTGCATAAAGATATATTGATTTTCCATTCTGTCTGCTTTATGAGGCATAAAGCTGAATCTCTTTTGTACAACTTGCATTTATATTGCATCATTTCTAACACAATCTGAAACCAATTGGCTTTATTGTAATATGCAGCAGTGCAAAGAATTAATGCTTGCTTCTAATGTAGTCAGCACAACCTTCAAAAGATGCCTCTTTTCACTGCTGGCTACCTTTGCTGGTGCATTAACAGTAATAAAGGACAGAGCTTCTTAAACAGCTAGTTTCACTTTCCTGAAAAGTGACATTGCAAGTTTGGAACTTTTATCTGCAAATGCAAATGTGCATTTTTAAAATTATTATTTTACTTCCCCCACACCACACTACCACCAAAGACCAGATTTTTAGAATTTGTATTTTGTATATTGTTACAAAAGTTGGGCACTGCCCCCACACTCTGCTGAGGGGGACCAAGATTACAGGAGGTTGCAGGTGCTCATCCAGGGTTTTTGCTCCTTTGGAGAATTGAAGACACAGTGGAGACTGTCGCAACTTTACGAAATATGATTTATTCACCAATTTGCGCCTTCAGTCTGCATGGAGGGGGTCCTGATCTTACAGCATGGTCATCTCAAGAGGGGCTTGTTCCCCACAGCAGTGCAGCCCTGGAGTCCAAACCTGCCCAAGAAGGATCTCATTCTTTGTTCTTCTGCTTCTTCTTCCCAGCACACCTTGCTAAAGATGCTCTTTTCCTGTCCCCTCACTCCCAGTTACCCTGCCAACCTCTGTCTGCCCAGACCCAAGATTCCTCTTAGATGGGCCATCAACACCTTTTTGTTATGTTCATGCCTCTATCCAAGGTGAAGCCCTGGCTTGGAAAGAAAGCTTAGCCTGGTCTCTGGTCTTCACTTCAATACTCCAAAGAATCAAAATCTGATCATTTCCCAGTTTCTAGCATTTAGTGGGGACATCCCCTCAATTCCTTCATCCAAGTCGTTTATAAAGACATTGAACAACAACGGTTCCAGGACAGAGCCCTGTAGCACTCCGTGTGGCCCTTTCTTCCCAGGAGGATGAGGAACCAAGGCACCCACCTAGCCCTGCCCCTGCTGACCCCCTGGTCCAGCCCTGTCTTGGCAAACTGCAATGATGCCAGGGGCAGGGGGAGGGCAGTTCTGTGCCTCTGCCCTCACCGCACTGCAGTCACAGCCAGGGGGACAAAATGGATGTCAAGTAGCATTGGAACTGCAAATATTTGGTGGGCTGCGAATTCCTGTTGCTAATTTTTGGCGATTTTTCTGTGTGCTAAATCTCCTATTTCCGAAGTGAGTATTGAATATTCAATGCAGCCCTGCCGTCTGTTAGATCATACAAAGCTCATAGAAATGTATAGCACAACCTTCTCCTTCAGGAATAAGATGTCCACTCCAGGCTGGTGAACACTTAGAGGAATTCCTTATGTGGAGATACTTGCCCAGTTCCTATGTTATTCTGGCAGCATGTGACTGCTATTGAGACCTCGACCCATCTTGTGTGTCCCAACCCATCAATGAATACCATAAATTCATGCTATCCAATCTGAGAGTCCTGTGAGGGAAGTGTTACGGAAAAATCTAGGTGTGAGGCTGCTCAGTCACCAGACTTTTAAAACTTTCCTACCATATCGCAGAATACAGTTCGTACAGCATCATTGCTACATCATTGCTACATCATTGACATGTCACAAAAGGGGAGGGGTAGACAGGGGTTACACTATTTCAACCTTGGCAAACGTGTCCAGACAAGTCCTTGGTACAAGATTATCATAAGCAGACATGGCAGGGCAACACTCAGGTATAAGATTAGCATAGACAAATCTGTCTTAAGTACCCACCACCCAAAAGTACAATAGAAGTTCCTTTGCATGTCTGGAGCCTGAGGCAAGTCAAGTGATGAGATTTGGCTTCCCTTGGCTAACAATGAGCCCAGCGATTGTCACCTCTGGGCACTTCCTGGAGTCCCTTTTCAAGGGGAAAATAGCTTTGGAATGGAGGAAACTGGCAAAGGAGTTGATTTTATATTATTTTTTAAGCTAGGTAACTTCCCTGAGCTGTCAAGTTGAAAGGATACATTCAGGCATAATATTTGTAACATTTAACTTTAAAGACGTGCCCCACCCCCCATAATTTCTGTAACAGAAGTAATGGAGAAATTATATGTAAAGGTTCATCCCGTGTTTCTGTTTATAGGGAATGCCTTAGTGAATCTAATTCACGTCTGCGTGTCTTGTTATGTATATCACAAGCTGTTTGAAACTACCAGCGCTGTAGGTGGCTTTCAAAACTAATAGTATCTGTTAGGAGTGCTACATCATTAGTCATCTTGCATGTGCTGAGCTCTGGGACACATTCCAGGTCTATTTTGTTGGAAATAAATTTGCAAGTCATCTTTCCCATTCAGCGCTCTCTCTCTCTCTCTCTCTCTCTTGTGACATAGAAAGTAATGTGCATTAGGTTTGACTTAGCAAAAGCTCTACTTAGATTTCACGGCAATATGACAATAGCATCAGCTTCTCCCCCATTTGTTTCTGACGGAAATATTGCTGCAAAGAGAATTTGTCTAAGTGCAGATAATCCAAATGTAAATTTCAAAATGCTTTTCTCTCTGTAGCTTTAGAGTCAATCCAATTGTATGCACTATTGAGTCATGAATATTTTCCATAACCGGCATGTTAATAGGCTGTGGCATGTTGTTTTCTGTTCTGTCCTGGTTTTATACATATATTAGGGGTTGGTACTGATTTTGTGGGCACTCCAAATCACAAGGCAAATTGGGATGAATCAGGGAAGGTTCTCATGTTTCCAGGTCAGATTGTGTCATTCAAAAGTTGTCTCAAGGCTGATCAGGGACTTTTTCAGTTTCTGAGTGCCTCTGTGCCTTTGCCTGTGAAAAAACGCATCCCCCATCCGTGGAGAGAGGCCAGTTTGGTTGGGGAAGAACCCAGAAGATGAGATCTAGCTTTCAGTCACAGTGAATTGGAGTCCCCTCCACTCCAATCACAGTGATTTGGGGAGAAAGATCAAAAACTGTGTAAATTTTTCACATGGATCTATGCCTTCATCTGGGGCATAGGCCACCTCTCACGAACAGGATTTGGGATTGGAGGGGTGGCTTTTCCCCACTTCAGTCTTTCCTGAGGATTTCCCCCATCACACCACCCACTACCCTTCTGGGACTTCTATAGTACCTGGGACTCTTGGGTGTACCTGCAGCCCCACTGGGTCTACTCACAGCTGAGACCTCCTCCCACCACATGACATGTGTGCCACCCCCACCCCCCGAAATTGGGCGGTACCCAGTGCCTGTGCCTCCCCCAGCCTGGTGCTGGTCAAATGTTTTGGACTACAACTCCCATCATTCCTGACTACTGGCTATGCTAGCTAGGGGTAATGGGAGTTATGATTCAAAATACCAGGCCTGTGATTTTAAACTGCCCTTAACATACCCAAAAGAAGGTTAGCTTAGCCCAAAAAACAGTTGGGCTTTCTGTTAAAATAATTTTTGATATCCCCTTGCTGGACTTTTTCTCTGGTGGTTGTGTTGGGAAGCAGGCAGCAGAGCAAAGCTGGTAGGAGCCAAGGCCTAACCTCGGCTGCCTGCAAACTCTTTTGCATCTGTCCAGATGTGCCATAAACACCTTCTACCTGTGACAGGCTGAGATATCTTGCATGCATTTTGAAAGCAAAGATTATGTAATTCTATTACCTTCTAGAGGAGCATCTTGTTTTCATTTCATTTCTTTTTTCTGCTTCTTTTTTGAACATGGGACACAGCAGGAGGTAATAAGGTGCTACTTCTCATCCAGGTTTCACATTTCCATGTTTGTCAGTTCAAAATGCCACACTGAAATATTTAAGGCTCAACTTAGCAATGTTAAGCTCTGAAAAGAAAAGAAAAATCTGACTCTCCGGTTTCTTTCAATGCATGGTGATTTTTTTGTAGTGATGTCTATTATAAAGTATAGAAAATGCAGTTTTTTAAATTTTGTAGAAGAAGAAGAGTTTGGATTTGATATCCCGCCTTTCACTCCCTTTAAGGAGTCTCAAAGCGGCTCACATTCTCCTTTCCCTTCCTCCCCCACAACAAACACTCTGTGAGGTGAGTGGGGCTGAGAGACTTCAGAGAAGTGTGACTGGCCCAAGGTCACCCAGCAGCTGCAGGTGGAGGAGCGGGGAATCGAACCCAGTTCACCAGATTACGAGTCTACCGCTCTTAACCACTACACCACACTGGCTCTCTTGTAGGGGGAACTTCCCATCACGCCTACAACTCATACTCTCAAAAATAAAAAATAAAATGTGCCTTTTGAGACAAGACAGCTGGCTCCCGGGAAGAGTTCTTGGGACTCCCTCACCCAAACTGTTCATCTGGCATTAACTTAGTTATCATTCAGTCCCAGATATTTGCCCAAGCATTTGGCGGCAATTGACTGAAACATGCTGGCATGTGCTCCTTTGCTGTGCTAGCATGGTGTTTGTTGTATTTTGCTCATGATGATGGTGGTGGCACAGGTTAAATATTTTATGCTGGACACTGTACCAAAATCAAAAGCCCATTAAAAGCACTGCTTGCTTGAAAGCTTGCAATCCAGTGAAACATACATACAAGAAACAGGAACGGGGAGAGAGGTGGGCACTTGCCCAGGGCAGAGGGGCAGCTTTTCCCATTGCCAGGTTTGAGTTGGCCTTTGGCACAGCGCCACCTACAGGCCTCTGCCAACCCTGGCTTGCCCCCCCCCCTCAGCATGGCCGCTAGCCATTGCCACCTGGGGCCAGTGAAAGCACGACAGCTGGCAGTCTCTCCCCTCTGACAGCCCTGCTTTTGTGTGGCAGTGTGCGATGCAAGTAGTTGGCATTGGGCATTGTATTTCCACCCCCTTGAAACGTGGGTACATTGTACATCAGTTTCTGCTGTTTTCAATCGGAGACTCTCATAATTTTGATCAAAGTACCTTGAGTTATATATCCAGTGCATATGTCAGTCACTGTGAGTGCCAGATTTAAGAAGATCAAGCCTATCCATTCTTAAGGAAATCAGCCCTGAGTGCTCACTGGAAGGACAGATCCTGAAGCTGAGGCTCCAAGACTTTGGCCACCTCATGAGAAGAGAAGACTCCCTGGAAAAGACCCTGATGTTGGGAAAGATGGAGGGCACAAGTAGAAGGGGATGACAGAGGACGAGATGGTTGGACAGTGTTCTTGAAGCTACCAGCATGAGTTTGACCAAACTGCGGGAGGCAGTGGAAGACAGGAGTGCCTGGCGTGCTCTGGTCCAGGGGGTCACGAAGAGGCGGGCACCACTAAACAACAACAAAAAGCAAGCTATAGCTTAGGGCTCCACTCTCTTGGGGGTCCCCAAAAATTTAAAGGAAAAAACCCCTGGATGTACATTTCCAAAATATAAGATAAAAAACAAATGAAATAAAAGCTACATAACAGCAACAGTGTTTTGTGTTGTGTAGGCTCCTACGATGCAAGTCATATGGGCCTCGCCTGCTAGCCTCCTCCCTCAAATATTACTGGTTTGCTCATTTCCATATAGCATACATTCAACACAAAAAACAGTGGCACTTTGTTGTTGACAAAGGACAGCTGGACATATAAAGGGCCCCATTACCTTCAGTAGCTTAGGGCCTCATCAAACCTAAATCCAGCCCTGGTCACTGTAGTATTTAGTTCCACTCAGGAACAACACCGTGATCCCTATTTGTTAATAAACCTTTTGTATTTGGCCTGACCTGCCATCACGCTTTCTATTCCATTTCTAGGTTAATAAAAAATAAAAGGTTGAGTGGTCGACAACAACTACTTGAGCAGAATGACTGGAGGTGGCATTGAGAAAGATCAGGCTTTGTTCGTCTGACAAGTGCGTCTTCTTCCTTAAGAGGGCCATTACGAAAGGGAGCACATTTTGATCCTCTTTTAGAAACCATCTGCAAATTGGAGACCAGAAAATGCACATACCTACTATCGCTTCTTGAAGCAAGGGGGGGGGCTTTTTCTTACCCTCTTTCTCTATGTCACATTGTGAGGTGGTAAACAGCAAAGCCCGTTGCCACAGCAACCGAGCCATGGTCACTGAAAAGCTTTCATTCCTGTTCTAAGGAAGTAGCAATTATGGTCTTCAGGTAACGGCAAGTGAGGAGCTCATTATAGGCAGCCCTTTTGCATTTAGCTTGAAGGGTGCAGCACAAAGCCACAAAACTAAATACAGATCTTTGTTTCCACTTGGAGATAGGAAAATAAGCCCCACTTTCCATAATGTGAGAAAAGGAGAAAGGAAATGACAGGTTTTGACAAAAGAAGCGATGGTTCTAACATCCCGTTCAAATTAGGTTCCTTTTCAAAGGGAAAGGATTTCTCCCTCTCTTCAGCTTTTGCAGGGCTCCAGCCTGGATGCAGGTCTGGGCTGGCACAAGGTGTTTTGCTGCCTGAGGCAGAGGTCAAGATGACACCCCCTCTCATTTCCAGACTGAAGAGGGGACACTGAGGGGAGGCAGGCTCCGTCCTCACAGCATCCTGCTGTTGTTCTCCGCCACTTGATGCAGCCACTTCAGGTTGCCTCGTGCTATGGCAGGCCCTGACACAGGATGAGGCCTTTTAACTAGCCTGTTCTATAGATAACAGTAGCAAAATTGAAGCAGTGAATGGGGGATTTTAGAGTGAGTAAAAAAGTATCGGTCAATACAGCAGTCACAACAACCACACAAAAACCAGTAATGGGTGACACCCTCCCACCTTGATTTCAGAGATGCTGGGTCTTCTGAAGCTGCCTTCAGTCTGCAGCTCCTGGCCACTTCTCCTGAGGGAACGCAACCCTTGGCGTGTGGGAAAGAGACTCCCTTTCCCTCGTGCAGGCGCCAATCATCCTCAGTAAGATGTCCAGGGCCAGAGTAACTTAGAAGGTGCCTTGGCTACCCTTTCAGATTGTCCCTCTGTTTCCTAAAACCTGGCAGAGGACTCTGCTTAGCTTATCATGGATCTCTCAACTGGGTTGAGTTTCCAGTATTTCTTTTTTCTTTCCAAAGGAAGCAGTTTGTATTCAAAGCCCTGGAAGAAGCACTTTTAATACAAACCGCTTTCTGCAAAATGTTCCGGTGTTAGGAGCCTTTCCCCCTCTGCAGAGACTTCAAAGGGGCTCCCTGTAGCTACCGATGAGCTGCTAAGCCTCTTTGAAGATGTGTTCCCAGTGTGTTCACCTGGCTAGCATGGAAAGTGCATCCTCAAAGGAGGTGACAGTAGGTGTCAAATCACCTGATGTCAGGAGACTGGCGGGGGTGGGGGTGGGGGTGGTCCCATTCCCCACCCTTGGTCTATGCTTCATAAGGTTTTTCGGGGATCTGATTTCTATGGATGTTAACTTCTGTTGCTTTATATGGATCTGCAATCCCCTTTGTTGACAGTCTGATGGTGAGATACAAATGAAGGAATTCTGCATGCCTGCTCCTCTTTCTTAAATGCTATGATGAGCAGAGCATGGGTAGGCAAACTAAGGCCCGGGGGCCGGATCCGGCCCAATCGCCTTCTAAATCCAGCCCGGGAATCAGCATGTTTTTGCATGAGTAGAATGTGTGCTTTTATTTAAAACACATCTCTGGTTATTTGTGGGGCATAGGAATTCCTCCTCCTCCTCCTCCTTTCAAAATATAGCCCGGCCCCCCATAAGGTCTGAGGGACAGTGGACCAGCCCCCTGCTGAAAAAGTTTGCTGACCCCTGGAGCAGAGAGTACTAAGTGCCCCACATGGAAACTTAGGAAGGAGGTGAGGAATTGCAGCAGGAAGAGGGCAGGGGCCACAGATGGGTTGTCCCACACTTTAGTAGGAGTTCTGAACATCTTTGTAAGGGACACTTTTATCAAAAATGTGTTTGGCACCATATCATGCTGCATGATTGGTTTGCTTTACTGAGCAACAGTCCTTGTTATATTTACCTTCAGGTTAATCTGTGCCTGGACACCAGTAATATTTTGGCTTTATCTGGCTGTGTAGATAGGCCATCAACACCACCAAATACTGCACTTCTCAGCCGAATTCCCAGTCTATCTGTCTCCCCACCTTTGCAGACTTAGACCTCCTGTAAACGTTTCCACTACATTTCCTTCAGAAGTCTAATCCCATTATTTTGGGATGCCACAACCTCCAGTCCACTCTCATGCTGCCTCCTCCCCAGCCCCTAGAGCTGACTGTCTACTTGCAACTTTCACAGTGTTTATACTGGTATAAACTGCTGGTATAAGGCAAAATGAATTACAGTCTATCTTCAGCCCTAGGACTGGCATTATAACCACAGGCCTGTCTCTCCTCACCCCTTGAAAACAAGGCTAATGATGCCCAAGTCATATGTCAAGGACTGACTTTTTAAAGACCAACCTTGCTGGTGTTTCATAATGCATGGAAGCTGATTCGCTAATGATTTATCATTTATTTTGTCAAGAGTGTGACGTTTACTTCACAGGATAAGAGAAAGATTCCTTCTGTTTGCACTTCTGTTCCCAGACATATAACCTTCTCACCCTTCTACCTTCCTGAAAAAGGGACTAGGATTGACAGAGATTGTTTTAGTTATGGCTCCAGAGAGCAAGTCTTGCTTGAAGCATGCATTCAAAACAAAGGAGAGTTTTCTATTTTGGGGGTAAGGTCTGCAGAATCTTTTGGCATAAGTACTGTTTAACACAAAGTTTAATTTTCTTTTCCCTGAAACATTTCTGTGCATGTGTCATCAGCTTTGATGACCCTGCCCCCTCCACCAGCACTGACTCTGCGATGACCATCAGGAAGGAAGAAGTGGGGCACTGCAGGCACAGAGATGCAACCCATTTAGTGCTCCCGCTGCTGCACTTTCCCTGCTGAAAGAACATGGCACTGAGGACAAATGAGAGCAGCTGAAATGGATGGGCAAATGTAAAGATGGCAACTTTAGGCAGGCTCAGAAAAACCCTGAGCTGCTTCCCAAATTGGGGGAAGTAGTTCAGTTTATTTCCAAGCCGGGGGTTGCAAATCTATCACCGCGAACTCCTCTGTCACCTTCAACTCATCGGTGTGAAAGATGCAACCTGTTCTGTGACTCACAGCTCAGTTGGATAGAGCGTGCTGCTGATAATACCGAGGCTGCAGGTTTGAGCTCCATATGGGAGACCTGCCTATTCCTGCATTTCAGGGGGTTGAACTAAATGATCCTCAGGGTCCCTCCCAGCTCTTGAATTCTATGATTTTATGATTCATTATGACCACAGCAAGAGTCAGTGATGTTATCAAAATTGATTTTATCAAATTTCTATCAAATTTGATAGAAATTTCTATCTATCTTCTTCTTCTTCTTCTTCTTCTTCTTCTTCTTCTTCTTCTTCTTCTTCGGCAATCACTCATAGCTGAGTAAGATTGTCTTCCATAAACACGGTTTTAACAATGACTCCGTAAGTGACTGTGGAGGCCAATTCTGGATCCACACGTCCTTCCACAGTGGGAACATTGGTTTCTTGGTGAGAGTTGATCATGGTGTGGATTTTCCAAGTGTGCCTTCCTCCTAGCACGTTTCTCCCTTGTATCCTGAGTTCAAGTGTCTTCAAAGCCCATGATACCTTTGGTAAAGGCTGTTCTCCAACTGGAGTGCTCACAGGCCAGTGTTTCCCAGTTATCAGCGTTTATACTACAATTTTTTTAGATTTGCCTTGAGACAGTCTTTAAACCTCTTTTGTTGACCACTAGCATTATGCTTTCCATTTTTAAGTTCGGAATAGAGTAGTTGCTTTGGAAGACGAGCATCAGGCATCCGCACAACATGACCAGTCCAGCGAAGTTGATTTTGAAGAATCATTGCTTCAACACTGGTGATCTTTGCTTCTTCCAGTACACTGATATTAGTTTTCCTGTCTTCCCAAGTGATGTGTAAAATTTTTCGGAGACACCGTTGATGGAAACTTTCAAGGAGTTGGAGATGGCGTTTATAAGTGGTCCATGTTTCACAAGCATATAGTAAGGTTGGTAAACAAGCAGTTTGGTTTCCCTGCAAATCTCCCACTCCTCAAACACTCTGCACTTCAATCGGGAGAAAGCCGCACTCGCAGAGCTCAGGCGATGCTGGATTTCTGCCTAGGTAGGAGAAGTGATTGACATTTTCCAACATTGCACCATTGAGTTGGATTTGTGCTGCTGCAGAGGGGTTATTTTGTACTTGTTGGCGCAGCGCTTTGGTTTTTTGCTTGTTAAGTGATAGGCCAAGCTTTTTGTAAGCTTCTGCAAAGATATTTAGGATGGTGTGGAGGTCATCCTCTGAGCGTGCGCACGCTACGTTGTCGTCAGCATGCTGAAGCTCTATGATGGAAGTTACGGTAACCTTACTCTTTGCTTTCAGCCTGCTCAGATTGAAGAGCTTTCCATCTGTTCAATATATGATTTCTACTCCGGTGGGGAGTTTCCCTTTGACAAAGTGTAGGATCATAGAACACTATATGGAGAATGCAAAGGGTCTACGTTCAGTATGGGAGACAGATATAAGCAAAAGAATTAACAGCACTAAGTGGGATGGCATATGGAAGACCCCATCCTTGAAAACTATTCTATCTCACCTTTAAGAAGCTTCTCTGAAGGTCATTCTCAAGTGGCACTGGACTCCGGTTCGTCTAGCCAAAATCAATAAATCTCTAACCCCCCTTTGTTGGAGGGGCTGCGGGAACCTTGGGACATATTTTTATGCTTGGTGGGAATGCAAAATTGGACCGGGATCTTCGATATTATCTCCAAAATTGTTAAACAACTTCTCTCGGCAAACCTTGCTTTCACTAAACCGAGATTGCAATCCAGCATAAGGATTTAATTTTTTTTCTATTGGTAGCTGCACATCTAGTGATAGTGTATCAGTGGAATTCCAGGTGGAGCTACCTCTTGAGATATGGTTTAATAATATTTGGGATATAGCTAGTTCAGAACAACTAACTGGGCTTAAAAGAGTTGCAAATGAGGTTATAAAGGAAAATACTTTTGATGAAACCTTGTCTCCCTTCTTTTCATACCTAAGGGGAAAAGAAAGTAAAGCCCTCCCACCAGCTTCACAAGCCTGTCTGTGGAGAACCTATATGCCAGTGTTCTAAGACCATGTAAAATAAAATTGTTCTTTTCTCTATGGAGACTGTATTGTATAATACAATATATATATATATATATATATATATATAGGTTTTGGTGTCTTCGGGTGTCTTCCCGTGTAAGAGTTGGGGTGTCTAGGCGACGTTTCGACGAGGTCTCACTCGTCATCTTCAGGCTGGTGCTTTCGGCTTCTTGTTACTAGAACAGAGCAGGATCTCAGTGTTTGAGTTCCTATAAATACTGTTGAGGGGGTGTGGTGTATAGCCTCCAACGTTCTGGGCAGAGAGGAAGTTCCTAGGTTAATGTGCCTTTTCTTCTTTTGTTCATTAATTACTTGAGGGATATCTTGAGTGATTACTTGAGTGATATTCTGAGTACCACTTAGGAGGGTCATTAGGTGTGGATTAGTTGCTAAAGCTTTCGTGTCTTGACCTCTTGACCTTGTAAAGAGTTTTTCTGAGAAGATGGCTGTACTGCACTTAGTTGTGCTCTGGCTTGGCTTCGTGTATAGGGGCGAGCTGTGGTTTTGTGCCCTGTGCCAGCCAGATCTGTGTAGGGATTGCAGGGGGGTGCAGCATCCGGAGGTGCCACTATGGTTTGGCTACTGGATGGTGTCTGTAATTTATCTGTGGAGAGGGTCTGGGTTTGGGTCTGGTGTGGTTGATTGGAGATGGCGTTCTGTGTGCCTCTGGTTCTGGTGTCGGTTTTTGTGGGGAGGGCTAATTTCCAGATGTCTGGCAGGCGGGACGTGTCGTCACGCTTGTTCATGTTGTGAGGGTGTTTCTCTATCTCGATGGCTTCCATGATTATTCTCTTGTGGTGATGTTCCATGTTAAAGAGCAATTTGGAATCTGCAAAATTAATTTCGTGTCCTGTTTCTTTCATGTGTTGGTAAAGAGAGGAAGTTTTTTCTTCTTTTTTGACGGCATTCTTGTGTTCTGCGATACGTGCATTTATTCGTCTGTTTGTTTGTCCAATGTACGTGGCTGGGCAGACTTTGCAGGGTATTTCATAGACCCCTTGGTTTTCTAACTGGATTTTATCTTTTGGGTTTCTGAGGATATTGGCTATTTTTTGGTTGGTGCAAAAGGCTGTTTTGATATTGTGTTTATGGAGGATTTTGCTAATTTTATCTGTAGTGCCCTTGATATAAGGAAGGAGGGCCATGCCATTGTTTTCTTCTGTGTCTTGGTTTTTGGGGGGTGTTTCTTTTTGGATTAGCTTCGTAACCCTGTTTTGCTGGTATCCGTTGGCGATTAACACATTTGAGAGATTCTGTAACTCAGTTGTCAAGTGGTCTTTGTCAGCCAGGCGTTTGGTTCTGGAGATGAGAGTCTTGGCTACGGAGTTTATTTGTGCAGGGTGGTGGTGTGATTGTGCATGTAAGTAGCGGTTGGTGTGTGTTTTTTCCCGGTAGATAGTGTGTCCTAGGGAGCCATCAGGTTTTTTGTAGATTAGGACGTCAAGGAAGGGAAGTTGGTTGTTGGCTTCTATTTCCATAGTGAATTGTATTTTGGGGTGTAGGCTGTTGAGATGTGTGAGGAAGCTATCTAGTTTTTCCTTCCCGTGTGGCCAAATTACAAAGGTGTCGTCAACATATCTGAGCCAAAGTTTGGGTTTGTGTTCTGACTTGTCTAAAGCATTGGTTTCAAAGTGTTCCATGTACAGATTTGCGATGACCGGTGAGAGGGGTGATCCCATAGGTGCTCCTTCTATCTGTTTGTATCTTTGTCCATTGTGGATGAAGTACGTGTTGGTTAGGCAGTGGTTGGTCAGGTCCAGGATGTATTCGGGGGGATTGTATTTGTTTTGAATGGCTGTCAAGGCTTCATTAATGGGCACTTGTGTGAAGAGAGATACAACATCGAAGCTCACAAGTAGGTCATCGGGATGTAGGTTTTGCTTCTTTATTGTTTCTATGAACTGGAAGGAGTTTGTAACGTGTGAAGCGATAGATTCTGCATAGGGCTGAAGTTGCTTAGCGAGAAATTTAGCGAGATTTTGTAGAGGTGAGCCTATGGAGCTGACTATTGGTCTGAGTGGTGTTCCTTCTTTGTGTATCTTGGGGAGACCGTAGAGTTTGGGGCATCTGGATGATTTTTCTCTGGGGATGATTCTTAGCTGGATTTCTTCACTGATAGGAGAGGCTTTTATTTTGGATTTGGTGGTTTTTTCCAGATAGGTGGTGGGATCTGTTTTTATAGGTTGGTAGGTAGGGTCTTGGAGTAGATTTGATAGTTTTGCTTGGTAGTCCGATGTGTTCATCACAACAGTGGCATTACCTTTGTCTGCTGGGAGAATGATTATGTTGTTGTCTTTCCTCAGGTTGGTGAGTGCTTTCTGTTCTTCTTTGTGTAAATTGCTTCTGGGTGGTTTGCTGGAGCAGAGGATGTTGGTGACTTCAAGTCTGATTTTATTGGCTTCATCTGGGTTGATTTTGGTTAGGCTAGCTTCGACTCCGCATATGATGTTTTCCGTGGGGATGCGTCTCGGGGCGACTGCAAAGTTGAAACCTTTGGAGAGTACTTTGGTTTCAGTTGAGGTGAGGATCCTGTCTGATATGTTATGTACTGTTTGTTTCATGGGTTGTTGTGGAGGGTGGCTGGGCTTCTGGCGTTTCTCTAGTTTGTGGAGTTTGTTGGTGTGTATGTCTGTCTTATGTGAGGACTCTGTTTCAGCTCTCCAAACGGCTAGTTGTTTGCATTTGTCCCAGAGTGCAGGGTGGATTTTGTTACAGAGTTTGAGGTGAAGAGTGAGCAGATCTTTGTTGGTTTGGTTTAGTAGGTATCTTTTCTTATGTAGTTCGTTTCTGATTAGGGATAGTTCAGTTCGTTTCAGGATCCTTTCGGTAGCTGGGGTTTTAGAGTGGAATTTAAGTTGGAAGCATGTGGGAATTAAGTTGTTGTCTCGGCAGTTGCGTAGGAACAAGAGATCACATAAGATGGTGGCTCTTCGGATTTCTAGTTTCTCGTAGGTTCTTGTCAGCTGGAAGGTTTCCTCCCCGTAGAGGTGAGATATTTGCTTTCGTAGATTTTCACGGGTACAGGAATGTAGGTTTTGGTGTCTTCGGGTGTCTTCCCGTGTAAGAGTTGGGGTGTCTAGGCGACGTTTCGACGAGGTCTCACTCGTCATCTTCAGGCTGGTGCTTTCGGCTTCTTGTTACTAGAACAGAGCAGGATCTCAGTGTTTGAGTTCCTATAAATACTGTTGAGGGGGTGTGGTGTATAGCCTCCAACGTTCTGGGCAGAGAGGAAGTTCCTAGGTTAATGTGCCTTTTCTTCTTTTGTTCATTAATTACTTGAGGGATATCTTGAGTGATTACTTGAGTGATATTCTGAGTACCACTTAGGAGGGTCATTAGGTGTGGATTAGTTGCTAAAGCTTTCGTGTCTTGACCTCTTGACCTTGTAAAGAGTTTTTCTGAGAAGATGGCTGTACTGCACTTAGTTGTGCTCTGGCTTGGCTTCGTGTATAGGGGCGAGCTGTGGTTTTGTGCCCTGTGCCAGCCAGATCTGTGTAGGGATTGCAGGGGGGTGCAGCATCCGGAGGTGCCACTATGGTTTGGCTACTGGATGGTGTCTGTAATTTATCTGTGGAGAGGGTCTGGGTTTGGGTCTGGTGTGGTTGATTGGAGATGGCGTTCTGTGTGCCTCTGGTTCTGGTGTCGGTTTTTGTGGGGAGGGCTAATTTCCAGATGTCTGGCAGGCGGGACGTGTCGTCACGCTTGTTCATGTTGTGAGGGTGTTTCTCTATCTCGATGGCTTCCATGATTATTCTCTTGTGGTGATGTTCCATGTTAAAGAGCAATTTGGAATCTGCAAAATTAATTTCGTGTCCTGTTTCTTTCATGTGTTGGTAAAGAGAGGAAGTTTTTTCTTCTTTTTTGACGGCATTCTTGTGTTCTGCGATACGTGCATTTATTCGTCTGTTTGTTTGTCCAATGTACGTGGCTGGGCAGACTTTGCAGGGTATTTCATAGACCCCTTGGTTTTCTAACTGGATTTTATCTTTTGGGTTTCTGAGGATATTGGCTATTTTTTGGTTGGTGCAAAAGGCTGTTTTGATATTGTGTTTATGGAGGATTTTGCTAATTTTATCTGTAGTGCCCTTGATATAAGGAAGGAGGGCCATGCCATTGTTTTCTTCTGTGTCTTGGTTTTTGGGGGGTGTTTCTTTTTGGATTAGCTTCGTAACCCTGTTTTGCTGGTATCCGTTGGCGATTAACACATTTGAGAGATTCTGTAACTCAGTTGTCAAGTGGTCTTTGTCAGCCAGGCGTTTGGTTCTGGAGATGAGAGTCTTGGCTACGGAGTTTATTTGTGCAGGGTGGTGGTGTGATTGTGCATGTAAGTAGCGGTTGGTGTGTGTTTTTTTCCGGTAGATAGTGTGTCCTAGGGAGCCATCAGGTTTTTTGTAGATTAGGACGTCAAGGAAGGGAAGTTGGTTGTTGGCTTCTATTTCCATAGTGAATTGTATTTTGGGGTGTAGGCTGTTGAGATGTGTGAGGAAGCTATCTAGTTTTTCCTTCCCGTGTGGCCAAATTACAAAGGTGTCGTCAACATATCTGAGCCAAAGTTTGGGTTTGTGTTCTGACTTGTCTAAAGCATTGGTTTCAAAGTGTTCCATGTACAGATTTGCGATGACCGGTGAGAGGGGTGATCCCATAGGTGCTCCTTCTATCTGTTTGTATCTTTGTCCATTGTGGATGAAGTACGTGTTGGTTAGGCAGTGGTTGGTCAGGTCCAGGATGTATTCGGGGGGATTGTATTTGTTTTGAATGGCTGTCAAGGCTTCATTAATGGGCACTTGTGTGAAGAGAGATACAACATCGAAGCTCACAAGTAGGTCATCGGGATGTAGGTTTTGCTTCTTTATTGTTTCTATGAACTGGAAGGAGTTTGTAACGTGTGAAGCGATAGATTCTGCATAGGGCTGAAGTTGCTTAGCGAGAAATTTAGCGAGATTTTGTAGAGGTGAGCCTATGGAGCTGACTATTGGTCTGAGTGGTGTTCCTTCTTTGTGTATCTTGGGGAGACCGTAGAGTTTGGGGCATCTGGATGATTTTTCTCTGGGGATGATTCTTAGCTGGATTTCTTCACTGATAGGAGAGGCTTTTATTTTGGATTTGGTGGTTTTTTTCCAGATAGGTGGTGGGATCTGTTTTTATAGGTTGGTAGGTAGGGTCTTGGAGTAGATTTGATAGTTTTGCTTGGTAGTCCGATGTGTTCATCACAACAGTGGCATTACCTTTGTCTGCTGGGAGAATGATTATGTTGTTGTCTTTCCTCAGGTTGGTGAGTGCTTTCTGTTCTTCTTTGTGTAAATTGCTTCTGGGTGGTTTGCTGGAGCAGAGGATGTTGGTGACTTCAAGTCTGATTTTATTGGCTTCATCTGGGTTGATTTTGGTTAGGCTAGCTTCGACTCCGCATATGATGTTTTCATATTTCATGTTTTCAAGTGCCCATTAATGAAGCCTTGACAGCCATTCAAAACAAATACAATCCCCCCGAATACATCCTGGACCTGACCAACCACTGCCTAACCAACACGTACTTCATCCACAATGGACAAAGATACAAACAGATAGAAGGAGCACCTATGGGATCACCCCTCTCACCGGTCATCGCAAATCTGTACATGGAACACTTTGAAACCAATGCTTTAGACAAGTCAGAACACAAACCCAAACTTTGGCTCAGATATGTTGACGACACCTTTGTAATTTGGCCACACGGGAAGGAAAAACTAGATAGCTTCCTCACACATCTCAACAGCCTACACCCCAAAATACAATTCACTATGGAAATAGAAGCCAACAACCAACTTCCCTTCCTTGACGTCCTAATCTACAAAAAACCTGATGGCTCCCTAGGACACACTATCTACCGGAAAAAAACACACACCAACCGCTACTTACATGCACAATCACACCAACACCCTGCACAAATAAACTCCGTAGCCAAGACTCTCATCTCCAGAACCAAACGCCTGGCTGACAAAGACCACTTGACAACTGAGTTACAGAATCTCTCAAATGTGTTAATCGCCAACGGATACCAGCAAAACAGGGTTACGAAGCTAATCCAAAAAGAAACACCCCCCAAAAACCAAGACACAGAAGAAAACAATGGCATGGCCCTCCTTCCTTATATCAAGGGCACTACAGATAAAATTAGCAAAATCCTCCATAAACACAATATCAAAACAGCCTTTTGCACCAACCAAAAAATAGCCAATATCCTCAGAAACCCAAAAGATAAAATCCAGTTAGAAAACCAAGGGGTCTATGAAATACCCTGCAAAGTCTGCCCAGCCACGTACATTGGACAAACAAACAGACGAATAAATGCACGTATCGCAGAACACAAGAATGCCGTCAAAAAAGAAGAAAAAACTTCCTCTCTTTACCAACACATGAAAGAAACAGGACACGAAATTAATTTTGCAGATTCCAAATTGCTCTTTAACATGGAACATCACCACAAGAGAATAATCATGGAAGCCATCGAGATAGAGAAACACCCTCACAACATGAACAAGCGTGACGACACGTCCCGCCTGCCAGACATCTGGAAATTAGCCCTCCCCACAAAAACCGACACCAGAACCAGAGGCACACAGAACGCCATCTCCAATCAACCACACCAGACCCAAACCCAGACCCTCTCCACAGATAAATTACAGACACCATCCAGTAGCCAAACCATAGTGGCACCTCCGGATGCTGCACCCCCCTGCAATCCCTACACAGATCTGGCTGGCACAGGGCACAAAACCACAGCTCGCCCCTATACACGAAGCCAAGCCAGAGCACAACTAAGTGCAGTACAGCCATCTTCTCAGAAAAACTCTTTACAAGGTCAAGAGGTCAAGACACGAAAGCTTTAGCAACTAATCCACACCTAATGACCCTCCTAAGTGGTACTCAGAATATCACTCAAGTAATCACTCAAGATATCCCTCAAGTAATTAATGAACAAAAGAAGAAAAGGCACATTAACCTAGGAACTTCCTCTCTGCCCAGAACGTTGGAGGCTATACACCACACCCCCTCAACAGTATTTATAGGAACTCAAACACTGAGATCCTGCTCTGTTCTAGTAACAAGAAGCCGAAAGCACCAGCCTGAAGATGACGAGTGAGACCTCGTCGAAACGTCGCCTAGACACCCCAACTCTTACACGGGAAGACACCCGAAGACACCAAAACCTACATTCCTGTACCCGTGAAAATCTACGAAAGCAAATATCTCACCTCTACGGGGAGGAAACCTTCCAGCTGACAAGAACCTACGAGAAACTAGAAATCCGAAGAGCCACCATCTTATGTGATCTCTTGTTCCTACGCAACTGCCGAGACAACAACTTAATTCCCACATGCTTCCAACTTAAATTCCACTCTAAAACCCCAGCTACCGAAAGGATCCTGAAACGAACTGAACTATCCCTAATCAGAAACGAACTACATAAGAAAAGATACCTACTAAACCAAACCAACAAAGATCTGCTCACTCTTCACCTCAAACTCTGTAACAAAATCCACCCTGCACTCTGGGACAAATGCAAACAACTAGCCGTTTGGAGAGCTGAAACAGAGTCCTCACATAAGACAGACATACACACCAACAAACTCCACAAACTAGAGAAACGCCAGAAGCCCAGCCACCCTCCACAACAACCCATGAAACAAACAGTACATAACATATCAGACAGGATCCTCACCTCAACTGAAACCAAAGTACTCTCCAAAGGTTTCAACTTTGCAGTCGCCCCGAGACGCATCCCCACGGAAAACATCATATGCGGAGTCGAAGCTAGCCTAACCAAAATCAACCCAGATGAAGCCAATAAAATCAGACTTGAAGTCACCAACATCCTCTGCTCCAGCAAACCACCCAGAAGCAATTTACACAAAGAAGAACAGAAAGCACTCACCAACCTGAGGAAAGACAACAACATAATCATTCTCCCAGCAGACAAAGGTAATGCCACTGTTGTGATGAACACATCGGACTACCAAGCAAAACTATCAAATCTACTCCAAGACCCTACCTACCAACCTATAAAAACAGATCCCACCACCTATCTGGAAAAAAACCACCAAATCCAAAATAAAAGCCTCTCCTATCAGTGAAGAAATCCAGCTAAGAATCATCCCCAGAGAAAAATCATCCAGATGCCCCAAACTCTACGGTCTCCCCAAGATACACAAAGAAGGAACACCACTCAGACCAATAGTCAGCTCCATAGGCTCACCTCTACAAAATCTCGCTAAATTTCTCGCTAAGCAACTTCAGCCCTATGCAGAATCTATCGCTTCACACGTTACAAACTCCTTCCAGTTCATAGAAACAATAAAGAAGCAAAACCTACATCCCGATGACCTACTTGTGAGCTTCGATGTTGTATCTCTCTTCACACAAGTGCCCATTAATGAAGCCTTGACAGCCATTCAAAACAAATACAATCCCCCCGAATACATCCTGGACCTGACCAACCACTGCCTAACCAACACGTACTTCATCCACAATGGACAAAGATACAAACAGATAGAAGGAGCACCTATGGGATCACCCCTCTCACCGGTCATCGCAAATCTGTACATGGAACACTTTGAAACCAATGCTTTAGACAAGTCAGAACACAAACCCAAACTTTGGCTCAGATATGTTGACGACACCTTTGTAATTTGGCCACACGGGAAGGAAAAACTAGATAGCTTCCTCACACATCTCAACAGCCTACACCCCAAAATACAATTCACTATGGAAATAGAAGCCAACAACCAACTTCCCTTCCTTGACGTCCTAATCTACAAAAAACCTGATGGCTCCCTAGGACACACTATCTACCGGAAAAAAACACACACCAACCGCTACTTACATGCACAATCACACCACCACCCTGCACAAATAAACTCCGTAGCCAAGACTCTCATCTCCAGAACCAAACGCCTGGCTGACAAAGACCACTTGACAACTGAGTTACAGAATCTCTCAAATGTGTTAATCGCCAACGGATACCAGCAAAACAGGGTTACGAAGCTAATCCAAAAAGAAACACCCCCCAAAAACCAAGACACAGAAGAAAACAATGGCATGGCCCTCCTTCCTTATATCAAGGGCACTACAGATAAAATTAGCAAAATCCTCCATAAACACAATATCAAAACAGCCTTTTGCACCAACCAAAAAATAGCCAATATCCTCAGAAACCCAAAAGATAAAATCCAGTTAGAAAACCAAGGGGTCTATGAAATACCCTGCAAAGTCTGCCCAGCCACGTACATTGGACAAACAAACAGACGAATAAATGCACGTATCGCAGAACACAAGAATGCCGTCAAAAAAGAAGAAAAAACTTCCTCTCTTTACCAACACATGAAAGAAACAGGACACGAAATTAATTTTGCAGATTCCAAATTGCTCTTTAACATGGAACATCACCACAAGAGAATAATCATGGAAGCCATCGAGATAGAGAAACACCCTCACAACATGAACAAGCGTGACGACACGTCCCGCCTGCCAGACATCTGGAAATTAGCCCTCCCCACAAAAACCGACACCAGAACCAGAGGCACACAGAACGCCATCTCCAATCAACCACACCAGACCCAAACCCAGACCCTCTCCACAGATAAATTACAGACACCATCCAGTAGCCAAACCATAGTGGCACCTCCGGATGCTGCACCCCCCTGCAATCCCTACACAGATCTGGCTGGCACAGGGCACAAAACCACAGCTCGCCCCTATACACGAAGCCAAGCCAGAGCACAACTAAGTGCAGTACAGCCATCTTCTCAGAAAAACTCTTTACAAGGTCAAGAGGTCAAGACACGAAAGCTTTAGCAACTAATCCACACCTAATGACCCTCCTAAGTGGTACTCAGAATATCACTCAAGTAATCACTCAAGATATCCCTCAAGTAATTAATGAACAAAAGAAGAAAAGGCACATTAACCTAGGAACTTCCTCTCTGCCCAGAACGTTGGAGGCTATACACCACACCCCCTCAACAGTATTTATAGGAACTCAAACACTGAGATCCTGCTCTGTTCTAGTAACAAGAAGCCGAAAGCACCAGCCTGAAGATGACGAGTGAGACCTCGTCGAAACGTCGCCTAGACACCCCAACTCTTACACGGGAAGACACCCGAAGACACCAAAACCTGCATTCCTGTACCCGTGAAAATCTACGAAAGCATATATATATATATATATATAATTACAGAATTAAAGTTTAAAGCATTTAAAACCTTTTTCCAGTTAAAGTAATTTTCCTTCCAAGGCACACAACACAGCTGGATTCCACCACTTTTATCTACCCAAAGGCAGGGCTGGGCCAAGAGATTGTGCTTCCTGAGCTGCTTCCACCCCGTTCCTTGTTGCTTGTCCTCATCATTCCAAAGGGAAATGGGCATCAACAGTGGGCACGTCTGTAGCTGGCTGATCACCTTCCCCACAAAAGGGGAAGCCACGCCTTTGACACTATGCCCTCCTGTTGTTGTTGTTTAGTCAATTAGTTGTGTCCGACTCTTCGTGACCCCCTGGACCAGAGCCTGCCAGGCACTTCTGTCTTCCACTGCTTCCCACAATTTGGTCAAACTCATGCTGGTAGTTTTGAGAACACTGTCCAACCATCTCATCCTCTGTTGTCCCCTTCTCCTTGTGCCCTCCATCTTTCCCAACACCAGGGTCTTTTCCAGGGAGTCTTCTCTTCTCATGAGGTGGCCAAAGTCTTGGAGCCTCAGCTTCAGGATCTGTCCTTCCAGTGAGCACTCAGGGCTGATTTCCTTCAGAATGGATAGGTTTGATCTTCTTGCAGTCCATGGGACTCTCACGAGTCTCCTCCAGCACCATAATTCAAAAGCATCAATTCTCCAGCCTTCTTTGTGGTTTAGCTCTTACCTCCATATATCACTACTGGGAAAACCATAGCTTTAACTATACGGATCTTTGTTGTCAAGGTAATGTGTCTGCTTTTTGAGATGCTATCTAGATGCCCTCCTGTACAGAGCAATTAACCACTTCCTGGCCCCACCCAGCTAACAATTCAGAAGCTTGCTGGGACAAATCTGCAACAGGGCAACCATTTGTCAGAGTGATACAGGAAAACTGTACAGATGGCCATCTTGCTACAAATAACTGCACTTGGATGTGTGATAAAATCTTTCTTACCAGTTGGCAGAATAAGCCAAGGCATCCCAGCATTTGAGAGCTCATCCTCTGGTGATTTGATCTATGCAGGCCCAGTCCACCAAATGTCCCTTGGAAAACTTAATCTGGAGTAGTTTCTAAGGATTCATGTGCCCAGTTTACCAAGCAACATCATGGTGGACCATTGCAAACTAATGCTTGGTAAACAGTCATTCTACTGCCTAATGGCAAAATACAATTCTAGACCTTCCCTGGCTTGCAGAGGTCTTCCATATTGTGAAAGACCACAAGTGCCCATGTCTTTGTGCAGCCACAAATATTTTAGTCAAGTCAAGTACTTTATTACGGTCGTAGACCAGCATAAGCAAAACAACTAAATAAATAGCATAATAGCATAAATCTAAGCAAATAATTATTAAATGAATAGGAGCAAGAACCAAACGTAGATTTAAACATATACATAGAATGCTTAATTAAGCATAGATAATGGGTGAGTAAAAATTTATAAGAAAAATTCAAAGATTGGTTAACACAGCTATATGGGATGGGCTTCAGAAGTGCGGATCTAACAATATGGGCCTTCAGTTTAGGACTGAATTGTAGCATAGACTGTTCTTCGTCGAATATCTATCATGGCAGTGCAAAATCTGGCGACTGAATATGTGACTTTTGGTCTCTCATCCTGTAATAATAGGGAGATGTTGTGTTGTTCTGAACACCCAGGAAACTTATATAAGATGGGCTGGATAAACCTAATTCGAATGTCTATATAATACTGGCAGTGAAGAAGGGCACGCTCCGTTGTTTCCTGCTGCCCAGAGCCACCGGGGCATTTCCTCTCCTTGTAAGGTATCTTCCTATAACGGACTTCCTGAGTTGCTGAAGGGAGGACCTGAGAATGGGCCAAAGTGAACTATGTACTTTGGTGTTGTTGGGATGTCAAGGAAACTTTGCACAGCTGTTAACGGAAGCAAAAACGTGCCTTGTTCAGAATCGTCTGGTTGTGAAGCTCAGAGGAAAAGCCAAGGGCCTTGGAGACAGAGAAGCAACCCTATACTTGTTTGTCATCTGTCAGGGCCCTAATATCAGTTTATGTATAGAATATGGTAATTAGAACTGTAATTCAGCTACTAACTTGCAAACATATGGATACAGCTGGCTCAGAAACACCCAGGGTGCTAATTAAATACAAGGTTTTAAGCAATTACCATCCAATTCAGATGTTTTGGCAGTTAAAGTGCATATTATTCTTCCATTTCCTCTCTTGTGCTATGCCTTGGGCCTTGCTACCCTTTGCATTTTCATTATGCAGTGAATATATTCTTTAGTTCACATTTTTGTTTTATATTTGCATATACGGGGTCTATCTGTAAATTGTTTCATACTCATAGCTATTTGGTAAACAGACATAAAATTATGCATTTACTAGAACAGCCTCATTAACTTCAAACTCCAAAATTTGGGATCCCCTTCAAACTGGTGCCAAAGTTTTGCAGCACTTTGCAGAGAAAACCCCACATTTTGCAGTACCCCACAAACTGAGTAATTGATATATTAAACCAAGATTTGTATTTAACACCCCCAAATCCAACATTGTCCGATTTACTCCAAACCAGAACCCAAATTTGGCAAAAGTTTTGCAGTGTTTTGCAACCAAAGTTTGACAATAGTTTTGCAGAAAACACATCAAGGAATACATCAAGCTGGGCTTCTAAGTTAATGCCAAAGTTCAAAGTTGTGAAATGGATGACTGGGGTTTTGGGTGATACCCGTGTCAATTGCTCAGTTTGTGGGGCACTGAAAAGCACAGGGCTTTCTCTGCAAAAACAGCTGCAAAACCTTGGCACCAGTTTGGAGGGGATCCCAAATTTTGGGGTTCATAATGAAGCTCACTAGAACAGCTAATCTGATGAACTGATGCTGCTCATTTGGGCAAAGGATGTACTTAATAGCAATCTGCCTACATTTTGGACTTGTGTTTCAGAAACAGTGTGAATTGTAAACTGTGACTCTGTAGCTGCTACTCAACCATGTTTCTATTTTCAAAAAATGCCCAAGCCATCTAACACTTAATTTTTTTAGAAATAATCAAATAATCAAAAAACAGCACCCTAAGCTATACAAAAGCATTCCTGGTCACAGCCACCACCTGAAGATCCTAAATTCTGGTTTTCATTCTTTAAACTGAGTGCTACCCCAACAGAAACAGACTGAAAGTCCTTTGGATAGTGCAACTTCATGCAACATATTTTAAAGCAGCCATACCAAGCCCAATCACACCACTGCAGAAATACACACACACACACACACACACACATGTAGCACCCTGCTTGTGGTTAACGCTTAGCTGGAATGAAATATTCAACGCAGCAATAGAGAAATTAAAATAATAATTTATTTGTCAGACAAATAAATGAGAGGCACAGTGGTATATGGTTACCAAGCTCTGGCCTGGCCTCCTGCCATTATGGCCAGCACTTATATTCCCTTAATCCAGCCCCCTTTGCTCCTCCTGTGGCTGCCTCTGTCCAATCAGCCTGGTTGAATTTCCTATTGGCTGATTGCTATAACCAATCCTAAAAGATACACCCATATCCTCCTGTCCTTATATGGAACACAAAGAGCTATATATTGTTACATCTATAAATGACAAATAAGTAGTAATATATCTTACATGTGTCTCAACAAGGAATCTTAATTACCAGCTCACCTCTTGCCCTCCTTGCCCTATTGCCTTCTAAAACAAATGGTTAATCTTAAATTTTTATCTTAAACATATGTCAAGGATCTTGAGTTCACATCAACATTGAAAGATCTCCTTCATTTGAAGGTTTCTAAACAAATGCCTGACAGCTATATATCAGGACTGCTTGGATGGCGTCTTCCTGTCTGGCAGGGGGGCTAGGCTGGTGGCTGACTTAATTTCAGGATAAATACAACTCTTACAACTATATGAAATAAGAATCTAGCATTTCTTAAATCCTTTGCATAATTACATTTAAGCAAATATATTTAATACATAACATAGGTAGCCTTTTAAAAGGAATAAGGCCTTTGTAAAGTAGAAAAGGAACTCAGTAAAAAAACCAGCTTTCAAAAGAAGCCTCTTCAGTTTACACCCCCCCCTTCAGCCAGCTGCTTTTCCCAACATTTATTGCCCTTTAACTCTCTCAGTTTAAGAAAGAAACAGCTTTAAAAAGACTTCCCAAAAATGCTCTCCCAAAAATGCTCTCTTTCTGCCAGCTAGATGCTTCTCCATTTGGTCTTGGCCTTTTAACCTTAGAAAGAAGATCTGGCTCATTTTACTGGGAGGCACATTGGTATTATTTTACTATTTACTCATTCCTAATTATGTTTATCTCTGCCTTTTTTATCTTCTGTAACATGTAGGGTCAGTGTCCTCACTCTCAGCCTGTAATTCCCCCTTTTTACGACTTTGAGAATTGTTTTCTGCTATAAATCAAGGGGCCCCTTGTCTAGGAGGAAAACATTGCCAAGGTTCTCTAAGCAGCTGTCTTCTGCCTGGCATGAAACTTTTGAAAATCTTTAAGCTCTCTCTTTAATATACAAGCCCTGATCAAACATTAATAAAAATGCAGGCTTATGCCTGATGCCTCACACACACACACACACTGATTCTTGTGTATCATTATGGTAGAGTTGTTAGAGAACTGGATCTGGCTGGTGGGCTAGATTCTAAAACCACTCAGCCCCCATGGGCCAACTTCAGCGGGTGGGCAGGACTACTCATCTGTCAGTCACCAGGTGGCATAATGATGCCAGGTGATGGACACCTATGGAAATTAAAAGAGGGTTGCTGTACCCACTTAGCAGTTGATGAGCAGTTACAGCAAGCTCCTTTGAAGATGTGCTTTCAGTGATTGATCCTCTTTAATATGTATCATGTGCCCCACAACTAATGTCATATATCACATCAGGTGGGAGGGAGCAGTTGGCATTTGTAGGAAATGGCCTGGCAGGCCAAACTGTGACCTGTACTGGGCTTAATTAGACCTCTGGCCAGAAGCATTTAACAACCCCTCTTTATATAACAACAACTCTAGACACAAAATCACAGGAGCATGTTTGGATCAATCACTGTGGAAACATGAGATGATGAAGTTCTAGATTGTTCTTTAGGATCATTTGAGTTGTACCATTGCCACCATTTTGCCAAGTCCCACAAGTCTTTCATAACACAGTAGTTGCTAGGGGTGTGCACGGGCCTGAAGATTACCCTTGCATTTTACAAAATCCCTGTCTGTTTCTGAGTTGCTGTGTGCCATCTTCACTCCAATCTCCATTTCAGGTTCTGGGCTGCTCTGTATAAAATGAAAGTAAGTTGGTACTAATTCACAATAATGGGAAACCTAAAAACAGCTGCCGCTTCCCCACATTTGATCAAAGTAGAATGAAATTTACTGACGCAGGAGCCGCTGTGGAGTGGATCGTGGCTTCCAAATGGCAGATAAATTGAGCCAAGGGCTTTTTGTGGAGGAAGTAAAAGCATACCTTCCAACATTTCTCAGATGAAAATAGGGGCATTTCTTACTCCCGTACAAATGACCCCCACCTGCAGAGCATTTCTACCACCACAGCACCAACAGAGCACAGCACACACAGCCTCCACGTCCTGAGAACACCCCTTTTGAAAAAAACAACAACTATTCTTGCAAAGAAGAGGAGTATGTCCCCCATAGCTTAGTTCCTTTGCCTTGTTATTGGGCCCACACACATAACGGATACCAGGAGAAGGTTACTGCACTTTGTCCTGGCAGGGAGAGGTGCCTTTTTCACCCTCCCAAAAAAAGTACAGTCACTGAGATAAAAATCACTTTGAAATTTATGACCACAGGCTCAAATGCATGAACCAAAGGACCAGAACCGAGATGATCTTAGCTGAAAACGATATTTGGTTTAATTGATTGCATCCACACAAAGTTCCATATGGCTAAACTAATTCTTCCAAAGAGAGAAACATTCTCCCTAGGGGTTGCCCTGAACACTGCATGAACGCTGCAGGAGCGAAGCTTCCTTGCTCATCAGCACAAATTATAGATCAGGTACCACCTGGGAAGAGAAATCCCTGCCTCTATGAGGAATGTCTGTTCAGAAATGTAGTTATTTATTTATCTTATTGACTGGCCTCCAAGGGGCTCAAGGCAATATATTACGGTTATCCACCTCACTACTTTGTCCTCAGAACAATTTGGTGAGGCAGGCCAGGTTGGAGAGGGTGCCTGGCCCAAACTCACAGGGTGAGTGCCATGGTTCAGTGGGGATTTGAGCAGAGCCCTAGCCCAAACAGTCTAACCATAACCATGGACTGCCCCCCTTGTCATACGTACCTTAAATTAAAAAAAAGACAATTGCTTTTTTAAAAAAACCCTACTGTTCAATTTCAGTTTTCTGAGTGCATGTTCTGGAAGTTGGGCAATAGGGGCAGTACAGGATTCCTTTTGGTGTACCGACCTCCCCGCTGCACCAAGGATTCCCTGCCCGAGCTGCTTCAGGTCGTGGCGGATGTTCTCCTGGAGACACCTAGTTTGGTCGTCCTAGGGGATTTCAACATCCCTGCCGACACGACCTTACAAGGGGCCGCTCGGGACTTCGTGGAAAGCATGGCCTCCATGGGGCTGTCCTTGAATAAGTCTGGCCCAACCCATAGCCGTGGACATGCCTTGGACCTGGTGTTTACCTCTATGGATGTTGGTGATCTGACACTAAGTAAAAGCGAAACGAAAGAAGTGCCATGGTCAGATCACTTCCTGGTGCAACTGGACTTCTCTGCGACCCATCCCCTCTGCAGGGAGGTGGGACCAATTCGGATGGTCCGCCCCTGCCACTTAATGGATCCAAATGGTTTCCAGAGAGTGGTAGGGGATGCTTTATCCCATGTTGATGGCCTTTCAGCTGATTCCCTGGTGGCCCGCTGGAATGTGGAGTTAACCAGGGCTATTGACTGTTTGGCTCCGAAGCGCCCTCTCCGATTGCATGGAGCCTGGACAGCCCCGTGGTTTTCCATGGATCTGAGGGCAATGAAACAATCGTTGAGACGGCTAGAGCGCCGGTGGCGGATAACTCATTCCGAATCTGACCGGACACAGGTTAGAGCTCAACGTCGAGCCTACCAAGTGGCGATAGCGACGGCGAAGAAGAATTTCTTCACCGCCTCTATTGCATCTGCAGAAAACAGCAGCAGGAGACTTTTTCAGGTGGTTCACAATTTAGCGGAACCACCTGCAACATCGGGGCCCAGTACGGGCCACATGTTCTCCTGCAATGATTTTGCAAAGTTTTTTGCAGATAAAATCGCTCAGATTCGGGAAGAAGTAGACTCCACCGTGGGAGCAGGGCCGGGGCGGGAGAGTGCTAGAGTTCTGTCTAGTCAAGTTGAGTGGGATCAATTCCAATCTGTTACCTCCAAGGATGTGGACAGGCTGCTTGGACGAGTGAAACCAACCACCTGTCTCCTGGATCCTTGCCCATCCTGGCTTATAAAAGCTAGCCGGGAAGGACTGGGCGATGGGCTTCGTGGGGTGGTGAATGCTTCCCTCCATGAGGGAGCCTTCCCAGACCCGCTGAAAGAGGCGGTTATTAAACCGCTTCTTAAAAAACCATCTTTAGATGCGGCCACGATGGCCAACTATCGCCCAGTCTCAAATTTTCCATTCCTGGGCAAGTTGATTGAGCGAGCGGTTGCCGAACAACTCCAGGCACGCCTGGAAGAAGCGGACCATTTGGATCCCTTCCAGTCGGGATTCAGGCCTCATCATGGGACTGAAACTGCCTTGGTCGCACTGGTTGATGATCTCCGGCGGGCTAGGGACAAAGGTGAGAGCTGTTTCCTAGTTCTGCTGGATCTCTCAGCGGCGTTCGATACCATCGACCATAGCATACTTCTGGACCGTCTTGAGGGGCTGAGGGCTGGGGGCACTGTCATACAGTGGTTCCGCTCCTTCCTCCTGGGCCGTGTTCAGAAAGTGGTGGTGGGGGATGAGTGTTCAGACCCCTGGGCTCTCACTTGTGGGGTGCCTCAGGGTTCTGTCCTCTCCCCCATGCTCTTCAACATCTACATGCGGCCGCTGGGAGAGATCATCAGGAGGTTTGGGCTGGGTGTTCATCAGTATGCGGATGATACCCAGCTCTACCTCTCTTTTAAATCAGAACCAGTGAAGGCGGTGAAGGTCCTGTGTGAGTGTCTGGAGGCGGTTGGAGGATGGATGGCGGCTAACAGATTGAGGTTGAATCCTGACAAGACAGAAGTACTGTTTTTGGGGGACAGGAGGCGGGCAGGTGTGGAGGATTCCCTGGTCCTGAATGGGGTAACTGTGCCCCTGAAGGACCAGGTGCGCAGCCTGGGAGTCATTTTGGACTCACAGCTGTCCATGGAGGCACAGGTCAAATCTGTGTCCAGGGCAGCTGTTTACCAGCTCCATCTGGTACGTAGGCTGAGACCCTATCTGCCTGCGGACTGTCTCGCCAGAGTGGTGCATGCTCTGGTTATCTCCCGCTTGGACTACTGCAATGCACTCTACATGGGGCTACCTTTGAAGGTGACTCGGAAACTACAACTAATCCAGAATGCGGCAGCTAGACTGGTGACTGGGAGCGGCCGCCGAGACCATATAACACCGGTCTTGAAAGACCTGCATTGGCTCCCAGTACGTTTCCGAGCACAATTCAAAGTGTTGGTGCTGACCTTTAAAGCCCTAAACGGCCTCGGTCCAGTATACCTGAAGGAGCGTCTCCACCCCCATCATTCTGCCCGGACGCTGAGGTCCAGCGCCGAGGGCCTTCTGGCGGTTCCCTCATTGCGAGAAGCAAAGCTACAGGGAACCAGGCAGAGGGCCTTCTCGGTAGTGGCGCCCGCCCTGTGGAACGCCCTTCCAGCAGATGTCAAAGCGATAAACAACTACCTGACATTCAGGAGACATCTTAAGGCAGCCCTGTTCAGGGAAGTTTTTAACGTGTGATATTTTATTGTATTTTGGGTTTTTATGGAAGCCGCCCAGAGTGGCTGGGGAGGCCCAGCCAGATGGGCGGGGTATAAATAATAAATTATTATTATTATTATTATTATTATTATTATTATTATTATTATTATAAAAACTTTTGTAATTACCTTTGTAATCAAAATATTTTCAATAATTACTGTAAATAGACTAATCTTTCAAACATTTCAGCCCTACAAAGAATTGTGTTAATGCAACCAGGTCATTCATTTCACACCTGTCACTGTTTAGGCATGTGCCATTCATAACACTGGTGCTGATCAATAGTTGACTTGTTGCCTTCCCTGCCATCTTCCAGAAATACCCATTAAAAACCTGTGGGTGACACTAAAATTCTATGAGTCAGTCATATCCTGCTATAGGCAGCCAACTGGAAAATATATTCATTTCTTTGGTCTGTTGCTCTTTTCATTCCCTATGTGTTTTAAAATGCAGATGGTGAAATCCAAAAGAAATAAGGAGAAAATTAGGAGGTACAAAACAGAAACGACATCTGCTCATGAGACATAATGTTGTTGTTGTTTTTGGCTGCAGTGATTCCCCCAGTTCTCTGGGTTTCATTTCATTTCATTTTTGTTTTTGTTTTGCTTAACTATAGCCTTTCCACAGAATTGCATGGTCTGGTGTGAAGTTCATAGAACTATAATTAGACATTTCAAGTTCCTGCTTCCCTTCACAGGAAGAACTTGATTTTCGGATCCTAATGTTCAAGAACATAAGAAGAGTCTTCTGAATCAGGCCAATGGCCCATCTAGTCCAGCCCTCCAACATGATGTGGCCCTAAACCAGGAGGCCACCTTCTGTGGCTGCACCCCCATGTGAGTCACGTGACCCATAATAGATCACAGTCCCAGGAAAAGTGCTTTTTCGGGGCAAGATCACGAGAGAGCATGGCACCCAAAATGGCTGCCATGCTCTCACGAGAAAAAACATGATGTATGGGGTGGTATCCTGTTCTCACAGTGGCCAACCAGCAGCTGACATGCAGCCTCTGACAGTGAAGATGGAATTTGAAGGGGGGGAAGTGCAGCTCAGGGACAGAGCACCTGCTGTGCTTGCAAAGGGTCCAGCATCTCTGGGTAGGGCTGGGAGAGACTCCAGTCTGAAATCCTAGAGAGCCACTTCTCATTCAGTCTTGTCGACAGCAGCTTTTCTGTAGTGGTTAAGAGCGGTAGTCACGTAATCTGGGAAACCGGGTTCGCTTCCCCACTCCTCCACATGCAGCTGCTGGGTGACCTTGGGCTAGTCACACTTCTCTGAAGTCTCTCAGCCCCACTCACCTCACAGAGTGTTTGTTGTGGGGGAGGAAGGGAAAGGAGAATGTTAGCCGCTTTGAGACTCCTGAAGGGGAGTGAAAGGCGGGATATCAAATCCAAACTCCTCCTCTTCTTCTTCTTCTTCTTCTTCTTCTTCTTCTTCTTCTTCTTCTTCTTCTTCTTCAGCCACGGATCGCCAGATGTTGTTGGACTACAACTCCTATCATCCCTGACCATTGGTCCTGCTAGCTAGGAATGATAGCAGTTGTAGTCCAACAATATCTGGGGATCCAAGGCTGAGAAAAGCTGCTGTCGACAAGACTGAATGAGATGGACCAATGGTCCAATATAATTGTTATGTACTGAAGTTCTCACCCTGGGCCAGCAGGGGGATACTGTGGATAGTTATGCAAATGAAGGCTCAAAAGTGACGTTTAGTGATTGGATAGTTTTAGAAAGTTGTTACAGTAACAAGGTACTGGAGCTCTATATAAGCAGGCTGACTGAGGCCTTCAGTTCAGTTCTGTTCCAGCTTACAAATAAAGAGCTGCTTTGGAGAAATCGCTGTGTCGTCTGATATGTTCACCCACAACTTAACAATAATGTATGGCAACTGCTTATGCTCCAAGCTGCTTTAAAGGTCTAGCAAAGCATCAACATTAATTCAGAGAAAGTTAGGCCTAGTAAGTTTACACATCACTTAAGCCATATGCAGACATTCTTTAAATGTTTTGGGGGAGTAAGTTTGTACTAGGGGTGGATGAATCTGACAGTTTTCTTGGTTTCTCATTTTTCCAAAGACAAAGGAAAAAAAGGGGGGGAAAGAGTTGGCATGAAAAACTGTATGCATTCTCACGAAGAGTTCTCCTAATAGATGCATATCCCAAAGCAATTTCCCCTATCCATACATTTGGGGGGTTGACGACATGCATCAAAAAATTTGGGGACGTGTGAATTTCAAAAGATAGTCTTTTGATTATCAGTATTTTTATTATTTTAAAGAGCTGCATCAGTGGTGTAGCAGGTAGACAGTCTTTAAAGAAGGTATAAAATGCTGATTAAAACAGAAAAAAATATACGGCACAACCCTTCCTCTCTTTACCATGCACCAAAGGCGATATGATTGGACCATTAACTATGTTTCTTTCCAGCTGGAAGCTTTTGAAGGCGTATTTCTAATACATTTAATTATGAAAACCGAGCCCCATTCTCACAGAACCAGGTTTTTAAACATGCATATGTGACAGCATCTGGAACTGTTAATTGAAGTGAGCGGTTGACAGCACTGAAGGAATGTTGCTGCAAACTGAATTGGATGAAATTTGAATAAGCAGATGGATTTTTTGCTGGAAACTTCTGCTGTGGGTTGGGAAAAGAGAGTTCTGCTCGTGGGCAGACCAATTAGGGTAGAACTGGACAGTTTGCTTGACTTGCAGCAGCTGCTGCAAATGACTGCTTTGTCCTCCGCCTGTAAAACTCAGTCTTACTTCTGCATCTTTCTGCATCACCAGAAGCTACCAATGAAATGGAATTAGGACAGAGAAATGTATGGTCTGACGCAGTCACAGCACAACAGTTTTGGGGAAAGGGGTAAGAATTTGAGAAAGAAAAGACAAGAGAGCTCCATGTTAAGCATAACATCTATTTCTGCCTTGTCTTTCTGACTAAGCTATTCCTCACAAATTGTTTGGGCCTCTCTCTAGAATCACTTGATCAAATTTTCAGTTCCAGTACTGGCTTAGACCTGCTTGTTATTTTCCTTGTCTATGCAATTGTACAAATGCAGAATATTTTGCGAACAATGAAGATTTCCAAAAACTAATAACCTCTCAGAGAAAAACTACAGTGGTGCCCCGCAAGCTGAATGCCTCGCAAGACGAAAAACTCGCTAGACGAAAGTGTTTTGCGTTTTTTGAGTCGCTTCGCAAGACGAATTTCCCTATGGGCTTGCTTCGCAAGACGAAACGTCTTGCGAGTTCTTGCGAGTTTGTTTCCTTTTTCTTAAAGCCGCTAAGCCGTTAATAGCCGCTAAGCCGCTAAGCCGTTAATAGCCGCTAGGCCATTAATAGCCGCTAAGCCACTAAGCCGCTAATAGCCGTGCTTCGCAAGACCAAAAAAACACAAGACGAAGAGACTCGCGGAACGGATTAATTTCGTCTTGCGAGGCACCACTGTATTGTGGCCCAGCACTGCAAATGTAAACGAATATGTTGACTGCTTTGTGAAAATAAATAGCTTTTCATATGAAAACTATTTCACAACAGAGCAACATGAAGTTGGCAGGAAAGAGTCATGGTAATTATGTCCCTAAAGATTAATTTCATCACTTTGACTTTTTTTCAAAAAAGTATTCAGGACAAAAATATTTATCAAAGACTCTGAACACAGAATATGGGTGATCTCATTTATGCAAGTTGCAATTCTTATTTGTTTCATAGTTTCCTCCATTGGAGATTAAGATAAGAGCTGAAATTTCCCTGGAGGTTCTATTTCATGACTTTGCCGGTATTTTGTAGTCCGTGCTTATTGGTTTGATAGATGACCTTGTTTGTATGCAAATTAGTTATTTTAAATACATGTAATCTTTTCCAAATAATTACTGTTCAGGAGCCAACCTACAGTAGCTGAGCTAAGAATGAAATCCAAATAAAGTATGCATTTCTTGACACTCTTTCAGATTATGTTCATCCTTATTTTTATGTATTGCAGGCACGCATCCTTTTCAGTTCCTAATATAGTGTGAAAAAATAAGAATGCCATTGTAGTTCTTCCATAAATTGTTTCTTTATATTGCAATACTTAATGCAATTGAGGCGACAGAACGCTACTGCACAGAGGGTGTTCGTCAGATGTGAAATGATCTAGTCTAGAGGCATGAATGACTCATAAAATGCTTACTGTCACCATACCTCTCTGCCAGTTGTGGCAGAGACAGTGAATCTCTCTAGTGGAGATGCGTATTTCTCCAGTTTTCAGAAGAAGCACAGCAGCATTTTAGACAATCAACTATGGTTCTTAAGTATGATGGACTGAGACCTCAGTGATTTGTCTAAAAATATTATTTATCGTGTTAAATTTCTGCTTTCAATTGTTCTCCAATCTGGAGAAGACCTGGTTGTGTGGGAAACAGAGTTGTTCATGAGGATTACAAACAAAACTGTCATGATGCAAGTTTTTACCCGTCTGCAATATTCACTTCATGACTATATAGAAACTGAGAGGAGCAAGCGATCTATTGCTCAGTTGTGACATTTGAAGGAGGGAGAGAAGCCTGGAAATATTACTAATTTATTTTTCCAATTTATTACCCACCCTTGACTACACCCTTGGGGTACAATTTAAAATGGGATGTGGGTGGCACTGTGGTCTAAAGCACTGAGCCTTGAGCTTGCCGATCAGAAGATCGGCGGTTCGAATCCCTGCGACGGGGTGAGCTCCCGTTGCTCGATCCCAGCTCCTGCCAACCTAGCAGTTCGAAAGCACGTCAAAGTGCGAGTAGATAAATACTCTGGCAGGAAGGTAAATGGCGTTTCCGTGCACTGCTCTGGTTTCACCAGAAGCAGCTTAGTCATGCTGGCCACATGACCCGGAAAAACTGCCTGCGGCCAAACGCTGGCTCCCTTGGCCAGTAAAGCGAGATGAGCGCTGCAACCCCAGAGTCGTTCGCGACTGGACTTATCTGTCAGGGATCCTTTACCTTTGCCTTTACAATTTAAAATACAATAATAAAACAATCGAAAACAAACTGCAGACACAAGAATCAGGTGGGCCCCAAAACACACGTCTCAGGTGCCAAAAAGCATATGACAGAAACTGCATAATGTAGATGCCAGACTCACCTCTCTGGGGCTGCAACAGAGAGTGCTCTCTGCTGGGCATGTTTTTAAGGCTCAGCAGCATAGTGCCATTTGTCTGTGGCTGGGGGTGTGCGCAGGCGAACGGAGGGTGAATGGAGCCCGCTGCACCAGCTCAGCTCTTGCCACCAGTGCTGCCTGCCCACCTGCGCTGCAGGGAGCCTGGCTAGCTGACACAGCCTTTGGCAGGCGAATCACCCCAACACCTGTGGAGAGGAGCGCCAGGCCCTACCAAACTGGGGTCATCCCTTGCCTGCCTGCACGCAGGGCCACCCCCACCCCCGCTATCTCATAAAAATATTCTCATAAAAATATTCTGAGAAACGATCTAAGGTTTCCATTTTCTGGTCATCCCAAACTGCTGGAGAATTCCAGCCAGGCCCTCCCCTCCTTTCTACATGCTTATAGGTTATAGAGTTTTGAGCACAAATGTGAATCCAAGCCAATCTATTTTAATGTTGTTGAATGAAGCAATGGGCTTGCCCTCCACTTTCAGTCCCCCTGGCTTAGCTTCTCTTCATCCGCCAACATAAACTAACAACAAAATTTTCCATTTAACATTAAGTGAACCAATTTCCCCCCAGAGTTTTCTGAAATAGTGGAGTCAAGCTGGGCCAAGCGTTCAGACAGTCTCTGGGTGGATCTACACACAGGGGGGGAAAACACGCTATAAATAAGTCAGAAAATAAATAGTTATAACAAAATATTAAAAGGCTATGGAAAATCACAAAGAATTTTTCTTTGCTCTCCAGCACCATCTAGGTGTTGCATGTTTATAACGCTTTCAAAATGCTGTTTTTTGAGTAACGTAGGTGAGTCCTTTGCCTCTCTCCTGCTATACTTCCCACAGAACAGTTGAAGGTAGATGACCCTGAGGGAGGGGGAAAGCCCTGCTGAGGCATGCTCTGAGGTGGTTTTTCTCTTTGCTCCTCTCTCTCCTGGAACCACATGCTTTCTTATGCTCCTTCCACTCATAATCTGCTAGCGTGATTCTACCATGGATCCTCAATGTCTACCAGGCTCTGCTTCTGACCTGGCTGGTTCTGCAGTGGTCATGCTCAGGAGCCCAGGATTTCTGATATGAAATACTAGGTCAATCACAGCCAGACCGCATCTCATTGGTTGCTATGGGGATGCCTATGAAAATGTCCTCCCTGCAATAATCTTTCCCACAGGACTCCAGACTTTTGTTGATGCAGCCTACAGTAGAATTTTCTTTTTTTTTTTTTTTTTGCTGCTGCATCATACTGTTGACTGATGGTCCACAGTTGTGTGTGTGCCACTGAGTACCCACAATCTGGGGCCCAAGTCGGCACCTCTGCTGCCTAAGTGCACAACCTTATATTTGTCCCTGTTGAAATCAGTTTGATAGTTGGGGCCCAATTCTCCAATTTGTTAAGGTCATTTTGAATTCTGATTGTATCTTCTGCATTAGCTATCCCTCCCAGCTTAGTGTAATCTGCAAATTTTATGAGCATCCCCTCGATGCCTTCATCCAAGTCATTCATAAAGGTGTTGAAGAACAACGGGCCCAGGACAGAACCCTGTGGCACCCCACTGATCACTTTTTTCCAGGATGACAAGGAACTCTTTGGGTTCGGTCAGTCAACCGGCTACAAATCCACCTGTTACCTTGTTCAACTATAAGCCATCTTGGAAGATTTGTATTCTGAAAGGTGAGATGTAAGTAATTAGAATATTAAAAAAATAAGAAAGAGGGATGCACAAAGCCAGTCTAACCAGCAAAGTCAATTGAACAAATAGTACCCAACACATTTTGAGAATCTTCGTCAGGGGAAATTGTTCAATACCTAGATAAACACAAACTTGTACTTCATTTATAGCGGAGCTGTGTCATGCTTGGGTTGTGCTCAAGGCCCATCAGAATCAGTGATTCAATTTCAGTAGAACAATTTCCCCTGACAAAGGTATTCAAACGTATTGGGAGCAATTTATTAAATTACAATTGCACCTCATTGCCTTTGCCTGCTTGCAATTTTCAGGAGCGTAGCACGCTCTAGAGCTTATTGGGGTTTTTTAGCTTACCTGTCAGAACACTGTTTTACAGGTCTGATACAGGCAGATTGGAAATACTATTTGTTTATTTCTTAAATTTGTTCCCTACCTTTCCACCCAACAGTGCTCATTGGGTCTGGCTTGTAGGCATCTTGTTTGCTGCTCTGGGACAGAAAAAAAATCGCAATTTGATTGGCCAACCTTTCCATCCTGTTGCACACAAGCAGCTTCCAGCAGCAGCCAGTTGGGTGGCACCAGCAGGGAGAAGGAGAACGGCAAGGCAGCAGGGAACGTGGCACGGCGCCACTGGCCTCTGCTGGCAGCTTCCTGCCCATGACTCTCAGGCCCCAAAGGCCATGTGACTATCTTCTAGTGGGTGTATGGCAAGAGTAGGGGCTTTCAGACTCACTCAGGAGCCAAATGTGGCCCTCCATGTCTGTCTATGTGGCCCTTGGAACTGACCCCTCTGGCTGAAAAAGGTTCCCCACCCTGGTGTATGGCAGCAAGTTCCAGTGGGACCTGTATCATTTATGAGTTTAAATCTCCACCCATTTACAATTGTTCCACGTGCAAGAAAATATAAGTATCTGTCAAGGCCTCTGTTAAAGCGATTGATTAGAAATCAGATGCTGGCATTTAAAATAATTTATGGGAGTGCTGAGCTCATTCCTTTTCCCCTTTCTTTTTCAAGAATGCAGCCTGGAAATTTGGAAAGCTTTGAAAACTTTGAGTCACTTGGGTGAGAGCGTGCTCTGTGTTTATTTAAATAAACTTCTTCTACAATTATTCTTATGATAGATTCCCTCTCAAAATGTTCTTTGATACAAGAATCAAAACATACAGATGTTAAAGCATGCACTCCATATAAAAGCTACCTTTCCGTAAGATAAAGTACATTTAGAAGAAGCAAAACCCTCATATGGGATTTAACATTGGTCATAATCTAACTCTTTATAAAGAAGAGTTCTTTATAAAAAGTACTACTCAGCTCAGTATTTCATTATCAGGTCCAAGTGCAAGTGAAGATCCTGTCAATTTGAGTAATAAAAAACCCCTTGCTATTTCCCCTTCTCTTCTTGTTTTTCACGTATTCTTACATACATACATACATACATACATACATACATACATACATACTACTGCAATGTGCTCTATGTGGGGCTACCTTTGAAGGTGACTACAACTAATTCAGAATGCAGCAGCTAGACTGGTGACTGGGAGCGGCCACCAAGACCACATAACACTGGTCCTGAGAGATCTGCATTTGGCTCCCAGTACGTTTCTGAGCACAATTCAAAGTGTTGGTGCTGACCTTTAAAGCCCTAAACAGCCTTGGTCCAGTATACCTGAAGGAGCGTCTCCACCTCCATCGTTCTACCTGGACACTGAGGTCCAGCGCCGAGGGCCTTCTGGCGGTTCCCTCACTGTGAGAAGCCAAGTTACAGGGAACCAGGCAGAGGGCCTTCTCAGTAGTGGCGCGCGCCCTGTGGAACACCCTCCCATCAGATGTCAAAGAGAACAACAACTACCAGACTTTTAGAAGACATCTGAAGGCAGCCCTGTTTTGGGAAGCTTTTAATGTTTGACGGACTATTGTATTTTAATATTTTGTTGGAAGCCACCCAGAGTGGCTGGGGAAACCCAGCTAGATGGACGGGTATAAATAAATATATTATTATTATTATTATTATTATTATTATTATTATTATTATTATTATTATTATTACTATTACATTTACTTTTGTCAGTTAACCAACATGGGGAAAATTGACAGAGGACAATTTCAAGGTTCCTAGTGCTCCCTTTGCAGAATGATATTATGAAAAACTGAATGCATCTAAGCTGCCTGGAGTTCCCTCTCTCACAGCATTATGACTGACTGCCCTTTGAAAAGTCAGCTGCTTGACATTACATCTCATTTTCACATAACAACGAAGCCATTTTCGTCACAGTAGGCCATATAAGCTCATAGACATCCCACTGGTTAATTTTATTCTCTGGCTCTATTAATGAGTTCTCTGTTTGAAGTTTGAAATCTTAGGTTTCACACAATTTAATTGTTTATAGCAGCAAAGCAAAACTGTACCTCTGGTGTTTACGGTGACCATAATCCTTTACTTCACCCGGTACAGAGAGCAGAAGCTTGGCTGATTTAAAATTTGGTTTGGGTTGTTCAGAAAGCTGCTTTCTGACAGATTCTATATCCATTCCCTGGCCAAATTTGTCTCCTCTTGCTACATGGGAAGCAATCCAGACGCAATAGCAGAGGCCCTCTTCTCCGTTCATGTGTCTCCCCAAGGATGTCTAAACTCTGGAGGCAGGTGGAGTAGGGTGTCTGTGTAATAATGGAAGTCAAAGGAGGTGGGGAAAGAGTGCCAAACCCTCCCCCCCCACCAAGCATCTCTGTCAGTGTGTCTTGTCTCCCCCAACCATTCCCTGGGCTGCCTAGGGGTGAAGGGAATGTAGTCCATCCATATCAAAAGGGTTCCAAACTGGATACCACTTCTGACTCAAATTCTTCCTTGCTCCAGCCCATCTCTGATCTTGGAGCTGAACTGGACTGTGAGAAACAACCGTGGAGCCATTGAGTACAGCGAGGTAAGAAGGAAGGGCTCAGCTCCCATTGCCCAAGTGTCCTTTTTTGATATTCAAGTGAGACACACATGCCCTATCACTAATTTTCAGATGGCCCTTGCAAACCAGTTTACAAAGGATTTAAAAAGTAGTGTGAAAATGTTTGAATAAATATATATTTAAAAACATGTTACAAGACATTCAGTTAAACACAACACTGTGTTTGTGTGTGTGTGTGTGTAATCAATTAAAACAGTGCTTCACAAATCAGCATAAGCATTAAGAACATGTCTCCGCCCTGAGGAGCATACAGTTTCTAGTTGGACAGCCAGAAGAGAAAGCAGAGAGAGAGAGAGAGAGAGAATTAGAAGAGGACCAGATATTGCATCTCCAGAAGCCCCAGCAGAGATAAGGTAGACAGGGGAGCAGCTTCTCTTAGCCAGAGGAAATATTGAATGAGCTGGTTGTTGGATAGGAAGGGAACTTGCTGAGAAGAGAATTGTATAAACTGCGGCATGAGTGGAGTGGAGATGAAGAAGCCCCTTGTAATTGAGTCAGGGCATTTTGTGACAGTGCAGAAAGCGCTCGCAAGATTGCAGGGCATTGAAAGGAGTTGGAGGAAACAGTAAGAGCAGGAGTGGTTCATCTGCTGCTCTCCCCTCACAGGCCCAACTGCATTTCTGCCTCTCCACTCTCCCTCCCAGGAAGGGGCAGGGCTCCAAATGCTGTTGGAAGGTAGTGGAAGAGGATAAGTTGATCCTGTGGTCAAGAGAGTGGATGGTGGGGAGAAAGGTGGCCTTCAGGAGACTAGAGGGAACATTGTTTTTTAAAGTATCTCTAAAACCTTTATCTACTCCCAATTCTTCAAGTTCACATAAACTTTCCCTCCTGTTTTTAAACAGAATCCGAAAATATATCAGCTGCACACTGCTAAAGACATACTCAGAGTTGTGCGTTTTGGAGAATGCAGTGGCAGCTTTCCATCTGTGTGTAGAGCACAGTCCTGTTTTATCAACACTCTCCAGGCTCCCTTCATTCTCTGCTTGCTAAAGATAACCAATGGAGAAAATTTGGAAGCCTCCAATACGAAAGTGGGACACACATGGAGGAAAGAGATTATCAAATGATAGTGTATCTGAATTAAACTTCCTGAAGGAGGTCATCTAGTCTAGGCAGTAAGCTTGCAATAAGCAGAGGAAAACATGCTATTGCTCTTCTTCCAGATGCTGACATCAGAGAAATATTTTTGGTCACTATTTGCACTAAAGCTGCCTCATTCTTTCCCTACTGGTAGATAGCGCAGGATGCCTCAGTATGTATTAGCGCCTGTTTGGGGAAGTGAGACTAGAAGGAAAGGACGGTGGAATCAATTGCCTTTTTCTTAAACTGAGATTATGGCTTTGGACAAATCTCTTGAACTTTCTGTGGATTTGTTTTCCATAATAACACTTGCCAGCAATAATAAGCCTTACTCAGTACATCCCGGATTCTGTATAGATTTGGATAGTTGTGTTCTATAGGAGCCAACACGTATTAAAGCAGTAGGCGTGATCATAAAATGTTCTCTCTGCATTCAGTCCCAACAAACCTTTTACTCTCCAGGGCTAAACTCTTGAAAAGGTTTTTGTAAGCTGACTGTATATGGCGATTGTTGGCTCCTTCTTAACATGATATCGCCAAGACGAGAAAGTTCTTCCTTCCCTGCACAGTCTATCAAGCACTTAGGTGATGGGGGAAGAACCTCTAAGGCTCAATTTAATGGATATATGTACCCAAATTAAATCATTTTAAAAAATTAAAAAATAAACAAGAAGGGGCATTAGCCCCCATTGAGCAAGACGTTTGCTAGTAGGATATCCAATAAACCTTAAATGATTGGGGAAAGACCTTTTCTACATAATACTTCTAGTAGATGACAATTTTATTTTCTTTAAAATATTTATAAGTTGCCTTTCCCTCAAAAATTATCTGCAAGGTGGTTTGTGCAAATAACTATATTAACAATAAGAAGACCCATGTTTGAGTTAAAATATGTCACTGTATGTAGCTTAGCTGTTCTGTTAACTTGAGGGGGAAAAGTGAGAGAATGCAAACCTTGCTGGATGTAATTTGTATTATAAGTGCAAATGACTAGTCAATGAAGCAATTTGCATTGTTACATATCTATGTGGAATAAATTTCTCCTCCAGACCGTTTTTTTACCCCATGAATTTCAAAGGTATTCAGAAAGTGCAATAATCAGTATGTCAACATCAATCTGAGGTTACACATAATGACCAAGCCAAGAATACATAATTAAGGCAAAAGGTTAGTGCTTAAAAAGCCAAAAGCAAGGAACCGCTGATCTGATTTTTAGTTGTCAGCATAGTTGTTTTATCTCTATGTCGGGACTATAGTACAATACAATAAAATGTAGCAGTGTACAACTCATCCCATAGGCAATTATTTCACTAGCTGTTACTGCTATGAACTTCATATTGATTATACAATGTAGGAAAGTGCATAATGCCTTTTGAGTTGCCTTCACGAAGCATGAATTATATAGATTTTTAGCTACTTTTCGGTATCTCTGTATCTTAGTATCACATCCCCATAAGAGGGTGTTCTATCACTTTCTGTATGGATTTAAGTCTTCTATAAGGAGGGTAAGAGTGCTTTGTGCTTGCCCTGCTTCAATTGTCTCACATTTTAACTCTCTTCAACTAAGTTTTAATATATTTTCGTTATCCATCATAATGACAGGCAGGATTGAAAAAGTGCTTTTCTTTGGAGAGTTACATAAATGTCTGCTGCGTGGTCCCATCACTGCCACATTCTTGTGAAGCCTTCCCCAAACTGGTGGTGCCCACCTGACATTTTGTACTACACACCCATCATCCACTGGGATGCTGACTGGGGCTGATGGTATTAAACCTCGGAGGGCACCAGCTTGGGGGTGGCTGCTCAAGTGTTCAAGAAACAGGACTAGGGGAGAATGGCTCACATGAATGAATGAACGTGTTCTTCAGCTGCCCCCCAGCAAAATGCAATAGATGGGCCTTTGCTAGGTTGACACCCTGGCTTTGAATTCTCTCCCTGATACCATTTTTAATCTCATTCTGGCACCAAATATCTTTTCATTTTCCCAGTCATTTTAGCTTGTATTAGCATCAAATCAGTCCGCCCCCCCCATTTATGCTGCTTATATTTATTTTATATGTTAATATGTGTTTTTATTTTATGTAATGAGTGGTGGTTAAGGTGCAAGATGTTCCAGGAAGGGGTGTGGGTGTCTGCAGCTCAAGATGTGGCCTTATCTATGCCAAAAGGTGGGCAAAGTCTCACCAAAGTGAAGTTTCAGGCTTCCATCTTGATTCGCAATGGCAGCCAGCATCCAAATGCTGTGAAAGATCACTGCCTTCTCCCACTGGGAACCGTCATACCAAGTTTGGTGATGAAATCTCAAGAGGCAGCTCAACCCACAGAGATCAAATGGACAGACAGACAATTTCCCAAAATAGATAGTAGACACATTCCTAGGGAAATGGTGGTCTTCTGTAAATATTCTCATGGCTTTGAACTAAATGAAACAGTGTGAGCCAAACTCTCAGGTTGTCTATGAAAGATAAACAGTCAGCGAGGTTCAGCCTTTGATCCTCCCAGTTGTTTAGCATACTTTACCAATCATGTGACAACCTATTATTTTACACTGAACAAATGCTGCATATAAAGGAAATATTAACTCATTTAATGCTATGTTGAAGCCTGTTTAAGGCCCGATCCTGAGACATCAAGGGGGGGAAATGGGGACCACACCATCTCCCTGTGATGCTGTTCTTTGCTGTGGTGTGAGGCTACAAATGGGCAGAGAAGTCCTATGGCTTTAAGGACTTAAAAGGAAATAGCAGTCTGAATGTGGAATTCACTGCAGTGTGTTTCAAATAAAGGAGAGAGGCAGAAAGTTGCAGTAGAGCAAAGAATGAAATATCCAGATAAAATATTAGCGTTTTAACGATACATATTTAAAGTGTTCCTGATAGATATTTGAAGGAAGGATGCAGGGATAGAATTAATCTCTCCAGCTGGAGCAGAAAGTGCTGAGAAATGAAGTTTTGTCCAGTCCTTCTGACTTTTGGTCTTGAAGCAGCACCTGCTAAAGAACTGCAAAGCCAAACGTGAAAAAGAGAGAAAAGTAAGTTAATCAAGCTGCCCCCATGGTCTGAAGGGTTTCAGAAGCAGCTTTGCTGGCTGACCTAAACTTTCCTAAGTTTTTCATTTAAGTTGCCACATGACAGCTGTGGCTGAATGAGGGTAAAGTCCCAAATTTGCACTGAGGCATAAGACTTTAGTCAGAGTTTAACAAGACGAGAAGTACAGCTAAGTTTCCCACAGGATGAGTGGAGAACAGTACATTAGGAGTGAGAAAACCACCTCACCCCCCGCCTCCAATGACAAGACCAGAACCGCTACTGCCGCATCTTCGTTGCTTCTCCATGGACCCTGGAGAAGATGCTCTAAGACTTGGAAGCCAGATTGATTTGTTCACCACCCAAACTAGCTTCCTGTCCTGGATCCTCATTTGCAACAGGAAAATGCTAAAGAATCTTCATGACAATTTCCCCAAACCAAATTTGCTCACTGCTTCAGGAATGTGGAGAACTAAATTTAACACTGGGGAAACGGGAAGCGAAGAGACCTGGAAGCGACAGATCCTTGTGTCCCTGGTCGGCACCCTAGTTGTCTTTTAAATGGGTGGTTGTGCAGCTGCCTTCTTGTGGGAGCCCAGCCCCTGCCTCAAAGGCTGCCTCAGCCCCATGTTCAAGAGAGCAAGAGAATGTCCAATTTGTTGTGCATTTTCCAAAGCCTGCTTCCCTTTCAAGAACAGTAAAGGTGTTTGCTTTCAATTTTGGATAGTTAATCACAAGCAGGTGCTGGAAAAAACATCTAGGCTGAACAAATGGAAAATAGATAAGGCTGACTAATTATCGTCCTTTGTGTTCTGTAACCAAGGGGATTTCTGCTTATTTGCTTTTGATGATTTCTGACATCCGGCACTCTTGATCTAATACTACCTTGTCAGAAAACCAGGGTAGGTGTGTTTTTTTAAGTGGCTTGCTCCAGCAATAAAATGCTTTCTAAATAAATAAGCTCCGAGTCCTATATAAAATTGCTAATCAGCAACAAAATTTGTGTGGGATTAAAATGAAATAAAACTCAACTTGTTTAACTCTTGTCTAATCTGCCTGGAGGTGAGTTCAGGGTTTTGTTCCACTTCAGAAAGTGCCAACACCAATACAGTGGTACCCCGCAAGACGAATGCCTCGCAAGACGGAAAACCCGCAAGACGAAAGGGTTTTCTGTTTTGGAGGCGCTTCGCAAGACGAATTTCCCTATGGGCTTGCTTCGCAAGATGAAAGCCCATAGGGAAATCTCCGGGGACCTGTTTTAAATTGCTGGCGGTCGGGAGCAAAGACTTTCGCCCCCAGCCGGCCTTCAGAAGAGGTCCTGGACCTCTTCTGAAGGCCGGCAGGGGGCAAAAGTCTTTGCTCCCCACCCGCCTGCCTTCCCGGGACAGCGGAGACTTCTCCGCTGCCCCGGGCGATCTTAAAATGCTGGGGGTCGGCAGCGAACACTTCGCTCCCGACCCCCAGCATTTTAAAATCTTTGGGCGAGTGTCTGCAAGCCTCGCGCTCCCGGCAGAAGGTCCTGCCGGGTGCGCGAGGCTTGGGGCGGCAGCCTGTCACCCGAAGCACGGGGAGCCCTTCGGAGAGCTCCCCTTGCTTTGGGCAAGTGTCTGCAAGCCTCGCGTGCCCGGCAGGAGGTCCCGCCGGGTGCGCGAGGCTTGGGGCGGCAGCCTGTCGCCCGAAGCACGGGGAGCCCTTCGGAGAGCTCCCCTTGCTTTGGGCGAGAAGTCTCTGCTGCCCCAGGCGATCTTAAAATGCTGGCGGGCGGGAGCGAAGCGTTCGCTCCCGCCCCCCAGCATTTTAAAATCTCCCCGGGACAGCAGAGACTTCGCTCCCGCCCGCCAGCATTTTAAAATCGCCCCGGACAGCAGGGGCTTTTAAAATGCTGGCGGTCGGCAGCAAAGCCCTCCTGTCCCCGGAGCTTGCGGGGCGGGAGGTGGGAAGAAGGGCTTTTTTTCCCACCGCCAGCCTTCAGAACAGCCTTCTGAAGGATGGCAGTGGGAAGAAAAACCCTTGTCCCCCCCCCCAGCCTTCAGAAGAGGTCGGGGGACAGACTGTCCCCGGACCTGGTCTGAAGGCGGTTTCCCTAGGAACGCATTAATTGATTTTCAATGCATTCCTATGGGAAACCGTGCATCGCAAGACGAAAAACTCGCAAGAAGAAAAAACTTGTGGAACGAATTAATTTCGTCTTGCGAGGCACCACTGTACCTGCTGAGCCAAATGCTTTGCATTGCTGTGCATAGAAATCAGTGCAGCTGTTAATCCAATCACCAATCCCAAAGCATCCAAATGTTGGGAATCTGAGCTTGGCCTATGCAACAAACTACAGTACATGCAAATAAGAAGAAGAAAAGACTCTTCGTATTTGGCATGCCATAAAATAACTTCTTAACTACCTACCTATAGAAATGTTAACTCAGTTTAATGTTTGTAGTAGCTTTAGTGGACACACTAGTCAGCAAAGCTGTGCAATAATAAAAAAGACTACTTTCCAGAACATTAACCCTTCTTTCACCTGTTTAGTTTTATTGTTTAATAAAAACAGAGATCTCCTAAGCTGGTTCACAACTATATAAATACAGAACAAAATAAAACATTTAATCCATTTAAAATGTTGACCGGTATTAAAAATCAGCATAAAAAAATACTAGGGCTGCATATACACCATACTTTTAAAGCACATCCTTTACCTTAAATAATTCTGGGCACTTTAGTTTACCCCACATAGAATTATGGCTCCCAGTGACCTTAAGAAACCACATTACCCAGAATTCTTTGAGGGGGAAAGTGCTTTGAATGTGACTGAAAGGTAGTGTTTACAACCATAGCCCAACAAATTCAAAGCTAGCCTTCACCAAGCTGGTGGCCTCAAGGTGTTTGGGGCTACAACCTCCATCAGGCCCAGCATAATATTAGCTGTAGTGTCATAATTAGACCCAACGACTTGGTAAAAAGATGAGCATTTAAGCCCCATTTAGAAATCCAGAGGGAGGTTGCTTGCGTCATATCCCTTGGAACTGAATTCCCTAATTGAAGTGCCACCACCTAGAACAGGCATCCCCAACCTTCAGCCCTCCAGATGTTTTGGACTACAATTCCCATCATCCCTGACCACTGGTCCTGTTAGCTAGGGATCATGAGAGTTGTAGGCCAAAACATCTGGAGGGCTGCAGGTTGGGGATGCCTGACCTAGAACTTATCTGTACCTCTCTCCATTTCTTAGGGCCCCTTCACACATTTACACTTCTTGGGGTTGTAGAGCAGAAACCTATGAATCTCCAGTCAGACACAATTCCCATTTATTTCAGTGGTGCTTACTCCCAGGTAAGTAGATATAGAATAACAGCCTCCAGTTATTAAGTGCAAACATGTGTATCGCACAGGGAGCATGGAAGCCTGCAGCCCCCTATTGGACAAGTGTACATTTACTGCAAGCCTCAGTGTGATTTGTGAAATACCCACAAAAACACTCTAGAAGTTGACAAAATGGCAGGCTGTTGGGAATTGGCTGTGATATAAATAAATGACCAACACACATTAAACTGCCTTGGCTTAGGTCTCCTGCAATTCTTTCAGAGCTTTCTTATTTTTCTGAAAACTGGGTGCATCTTATTACCGAGAAATGGCATAGCAGCTCCTCAAGGCAATAAAGGCCAGAGGAGTGTGAAATAGCCTTTATATTGCATTTTGATCCATTCCAGAATGAATACGTGCCTATTACTCACCTACCAGAATCGTGATGTTTAAAGGCCACCCTGCAGTAATGTGCCATTCAAGCCTAACCTTTCAGCTTTAATAAAAACTAAAATTAAAGAGGGCATGCACACAAAATCTGTTACTTTAAATGTAACATTTTATTTAATTGCCACCTGCTATTATTCCATTTCGGATAGAGAGTCTTGTTCATTTCTTCATTACCCTCTCTGTGGGGACACGGGTGGCGCTGTGGGTTAAACCACAGAGTCTAGGACTTGCCGATCAGAAGGTCCAGAGGGAAGGTAAACGGTGTTTCCGTGCGCTGCTCTGGTTCGACAGAAGCGGCTTAGTCATGCTGGCCACATGACCCGGAAGCTGTACACTGGCTCCTTCGGCCAATAAAACGAGATGAGCACCACAACCCCAGAGTCAGCCACGACTGGACCTAATGGTCAGGGGTCCCTTTACTTTTACCTTACCCTCTCTGTGGGGCAGGGCTCTTGGGTTGTCCATGAGGGACACCTGAAAGCAGGGATAGAGGAATGCAGTGGTTCAGCAGGCAGAGCCCCTTTCTTCCTCTTTAACTGGCATTCCTGCCCTAGTAATATTTTCTTCCGAGATCTATCCTATCAGCACATACCTGCATTTAGGCTATGATATACCCTGTTACTCCACTACCAAGGCAAACTTCCTAAGGAAAAATAGTTGTGGAGTTTTCATGTGGTAAAGGTGCAAGATATGCCTTGGAATACAATCTCAGCTAAAGCAACTTGATCTTCCCACATCCCCATTAAAAGAAATTAGTGAGGTGTTGAAGGAAAAATTTGGTGTGGTTTAACACAACAATTGCTTCTTCATGTTGCTGGCATTGCTGAATGCATTCCTTCCCGTTGCTGGCATTATTGAAACTGGCCCTTTAAGGACTCTTTTTCACTTTGCAACAGAAGTCCACTTCTTATTCTGTTTTTTATTTGTGCTATTGAGGGGTTTTTTTGGGGGGGGGGAATTAGAAATAAATAGAGTTATGATGTTGTAATGTATTTGATGGAGTGTGATGGAAGAAAACACTGGAATGCAACAGTTTGCCAGAAAAATGGAACCACTGCAGTCTAATTTTGTACTGGGAAGGGGAGCCGATTCAGCATGTGGTACCTTTCCAGGATCCAATTCCACAGTCTTTTTCTTCTGACCAGCCTTGCCAAGATATGACACATGGTCATAGGAGATCACTCATTATGTCCTCCATTTGGCTTCTTCCATAGGAAGGGCTTTATAGTGCTTAAAAAGTAAAGGACCCCTGACAGTTAAGTCCAGTCGCAAACGACTCTGCGGTTGTGGCGCTCATCTCGCTTTACTGGCTGGCGTTTGTCCGCAGACACTTTTTCCAGATCATGTGGCCAGCATGACTAAGCCGCTTCTGGCAAAACCAGAGCAGCGCACGGAAATGCCGTTTACCTTCCCGCCAGAGTGGTACCTATTTATCTACTTGCACTTTGGGGCATGCTTTCAAACTGCTAGGTTGGCAGGAGCAGGGGCCGAGCAATGGGAGCTCACCCCGTCGCGGGGATTTGAACCGCCGGCCTTCCGATCTGCAAGCCCTAGGCTCAGTTGTTGCGACCACAGCGCCACCCACGCCCCTGAATTATAGTGCTTACTGACCATATAGATAGCGGGTGGATTGTTTGGTTTCCTGGCACATTCCATTGTGTCTGGGTAGTCTCCTGTGATTTGATACTATTTGTCCTGTCCTCTTCTTCCGGTTTCAGACTCCTTGTCACTGTGTTCAGTACATAAATAGTCTCTTATGCAGCACCACAGCTGTTCCTCTCACCTCACATTGGTGACTTCTGACTGTGATGTGATTGGCTGTGTCTGAGGTTTAGGTTTTGTTTTATTTGTGCATTAGTCAGTCCATAGCTCTCCGTCCCTACCAAGAAAACTGAGTTGAGGTTTGATTTCCTTTCTAGAGGCAATCAGAGCGTGGAACCAATAGTTCATTTACTAAGGGCAAAGCAGAAAATTTGCTGGCTCACTTTAGCAACTGCCTCCCCAATGGTCCATGGACCCCCAAATTACATTTTGACGAAATTGACAGCAAGAAGGAAGATCTAAAAGAGCATGACAAGGAGCAGGCATAGGGAAGCACTTGAAACTTACTGAGCTGGGATGGCAGATTTCATTCCTCCCCCCCAACCAATGACAAATGTGTACTACCTTGATACACTGCCTGGACAGTGATAAAGAGAAGGGGGGGAGAGGGGTGGGTGGGAGAGAGCGATGTTGACAAGGTCTCCTATAACTGCCAGTGTCTGCAATCTGAGCGAGTTGAAGTGGAAAGCAGCCATAAATAGCAAGAAAGATTTGTTAGGCTCTGCAAGATCTGAGCATTGATTCAGCCTTGATTGGGCTCCCTACCAATGTACTTTCGTCATTTATCTCAGGTTAAGCCATCACTCTTGTTACAGCATCTGTTCCTCATCTATTCATTTCAGAGAACACAACAGCATTTTCCATTTTGTCAGCTGCTCTTCTCGCCTTTTTGATTGCTTGAGACCTGAAGTTTGAGAGGCTGCTCTCCTATAAATTACCCCTAATTTGAAATGAATGTGCTCGCTTTGAGATTTGACGTGAGATAGGGCCTTGTACATTTCCTAAACTAAGCTAAGCTAGAGATGAAAGACAGAGTGACCTTGCAACAAGGTACAGGCAGGGCTGGAGAGCAAAAATGAAAACCAGGACTCTGACTACAACTGTTTGTTTAATATTGGGTAAAAAGCTTTTATAAGGCAAAACAATGATTTCATATCAGACTCTAACTTCCTTGTGATATTTTATGCATCAGATTTTTCTCCATAGATACATGTAAAAAAAAAATTTGAGAAGATTTCCTCAGGTCATCAAAAAGATACCTCCACCTGAAAATTGGGCTCACATTCCTTGGTCTTCTGACTGTCACTGCACAACAACAACAACAACAACAACAACAACAACAACAACAACAACAACAACAACTATTATTATTATTATTATTATTATTATTATTATTATTATTATTATTATTATTATATTTATTTATTTATTTATTTATACCCCCGCCCATCTGGCTGGGTTTCCCCAGCCAATAAAACAAAACAGCTGTTGTCTGTAATAAAATACAAAGTGGAAAATTCCCTTCAAAGTACTCCTATGGGGAGGAATTCAGAAATTGTTGTTAAAAAAAACAACAATTAGGAATTGGTTTCAAAATAAATATACCAATATAATAATGCCGTTATGCAAATCTATGTCATGACAATGGTTGGAATACCAGGTACAGTTCTGGCAGTCACACCTCATGAAGGATACGGTAGAGGTTGAATAGGTTCAGAAAAAGGGCCACCAAATTATCAAGGGAATAGAGCAACTCTCCTAGGAAGAGAAGCTACAACATTTGGGCCTTTGGGGTTTAGAGGAAAGGTGAGAAGAGGAGGCATGATAGAAGTTTGTGAAATGATGCACATTCTCAGTGGAGAATGTGGAGAGATGGACTTTGGATTTTCAGCAGCACCCTGTGTGAGCCCCAAAATCAGGGCATCCCCGCCTCTCACCTTCCATTCTCCTCAGTTCACTACTTCACAGCTGCAATGCCCTGCAGCGCCCCCTAGGCTTGGTGCCCAGTGCAGCGGACCTGGTTGTGCTGCCCTAAATCTGTCTCTGGAGAGACATTTTTCTCCATCATTCGTAGTACTAGAACCTGAGGTTATCCGATGACGCTGAATGAAGGAAGATTCAGAACAAGCAAGAGGAATTACAAAAGAAATTAATGGCAAGGTAAATTATGGAAGGGGGATTTCAAGCTTCACCAATCTGCAGTTTCATCTGGAATGCTTCAGCTAGGGGATACTTCAACTGAGCCCTACAAAAAAGCCTAGTTCTAGCTGTATCCTTTAATTAGTTTATTTTGAGACAATTCCCTCTGTTATACATTGTCTCAGAATAAACTGGGAACAACTGCTGTGCAGCTCAACTCTATTTTCTTTACTTGAAAATATTGTAGAGCACCCGCCTTTGAAACATTTGCAATGTAAAAGTGACCTTTATGAAATGTGGGGTTTTTAGCTTCCAAGACCTGAAGTGTGGCTGCAGTTCTAAATCGCTTACCAAGAGGTTAACCCATGAACACCGTGGGACTGCTGTTCCAAGGAAGCAAGCTTGGGATGGTGGTGTGTGGCTGTTCTAGGGATTGTGGCTGTGTTCTGGAGCCAAGCAGCACTCCCTGTGGGCCCAGTATTTCACTGCACTCTGGTCCATCTGCGCAAGAGTCAAATTGTCCCTCCCCACTGCCACCTCAGCCATCTGTCTACATATTATGAAAGCCGCTTGGAACAGAATAATACCAGCAGTTAAATAAGAGTAAATAACTTCCTTAAGCCTCTTAAAACTAAGAAAAAGAAGAGGTAAAAGACCCAACCCCTCACCTTGTCAAAATCTTTGGGAAGCTAAACATTGCTGCACTCCACCCCAATCTCTGAGTGGTGTGAGGTTCCAGGGGTTCCAGGAGCTTTACCCAGAGTTTGTGTTTTGTTTGTTTAGGAAATGAGGCACAGTGGAGGCTGTGTTGTCTTTGTGGTATATGGCTTATTAACACACAAATGCAACCTGAACCTACAGTGGAGGGGTTCACAGCATGGACACCCCCAAGAGGGTCTTGCAGCTGTGGATTCAAATCATAAATCAGGCATCGTGCCCTGACCCTCTATCCAGCTTGCCGCCTTTACCACACTGCAACTTTCCCCCTCCAGGTCATATTCCAGCTAACTCTAGAGACTCTATTTCAAACTCTACCTTTGTCTTCTAACTAAACCAGAGCTGGAGGAGGGGCTTCACCCACTTGCCGTCTGGCACAGAGGCTTGTTCCTTTGTTCTCCTAATGGTTCATCTCCCAGGTGATTACCTCATGAGGAAAACTGGCCTGGCTTATATTTCAACCCTTGCAGAATCCAGGGGTTCAGGGGGGTTGATTTAATTCTAAGACTTTACTGGATCCAACCTGCCGTTCAGGTTTTGAATCTGCAATTTAGTTTTGAATGGCATTTTACATCAAAATTTGAAACGTAAGCTGTTTAAAAGGAATGTTATCAAATATTACCTCTCAAAAGCTGACTTTGTTGGTTACTCCATACAGTCAAATGTTAATACTACTACATGTCACCTACCTGCCAATTGCCATTGTATGCCAGTGGTTAAAATACAGTAAAACCAGCAAATAAATGCTAAGTACTATTAAAGGTCAACTGTGTTACATATTAAATATTGTCAAAAGATTTAAAAGACTGAAATAAACTATCCAATACAAACTGCAGACTCAAGAGCCTCTCTGCTGACCTCCAGTGCGCAAGGTGATGAGGCGTGTGGGTAGCATCCTGACCCTCCTTCCATGTGTCTGGCTATATACATTTTGTGATTAGCAGCATAACTATGATTTGATTTCAGGAACTGTTTCAGTCAAGTCTTTGTTAAGAGCACTAAGCTAAAGAGCCTTTTTTTCTGGCATCAGAAGTGTATCTTTTGAAAGAAAAGGTTGAGTAGCAACAAACAAATGCATGAAAAGTTGCAAGAGAACGGCCTGCATCTGAACTTTTAAGAATTCTTACCCCCACTGCACTCTTGCTGAAGTTATTTGAATTCCCTATTGAAATTCATTTTGTTAGTTTTGGCCCAGTTCTCCAATCTGTTAAGGTCATCTGGAATCCTGAATCTATCTTCTGCAGCATTAGCTACAGCTTTCAGTTTGGTGTCATCTGCAAATTGGACAAGGATCCCCTCAATACCTTCTTCCAAGTCATTTATAAAGACACTGAACAACAACAGGCCCAGGACAGAACCCCCCGGTCACTTTTTTCTAGGATGATAAAGAACCGTCAATGAGTACTCTTTGTGTTCCGCCAGTCAACCAGCTACAAATCTAGCTCATCCAGCCCACATTTTATCTGCTTCTATGCCATAATATCATGGGGGACTTTGTCAAAAGCCTTACTGAAACAAGATACACTACATCCATAGCATTCCCCTGATTCACCAAGCCTGTAACTCTGTCCAAAAAAAGAAGGGAGATTTTTCTGGCTTGACTTATTTTTGAGAAACCCATGCTAGGTCTTAATAATCACAGCATCCTTTTCTAAGTTCTCACAGACTGACCATTTAATCTGTTCTAGGACCTTTCCTGGTAGTTACCTTTCTGAAGATGGGGATAATGTTTGCTTTCCTCCGGTCTACAGGAGCCTCACCTACTCATCAAGAATCCTCAACGATTATAGACAGAGGCACTGAGATTACATCTGCAAGCTGTTTTAGTACTCTTGGGTGCAGCTCACCAGGCCCTGGAGATCTGAATTCATATAAAGTTCCCTTAGCACCTCTTTCTTTGTCTTGGGTCGCAGCTCCCTCCTAGCATCATTTATTCTGTTATCACCAGGTTGGGCACTGCTTTCCTTTGGGGTGAAGACAGAGGCAAAGTAGGTGTTGAGCAGTTCCGTCTTCCCTCTGCCACCTAATAGCATTTCTCCATCTTCTCCACACAGAGAACCTACTATTTGCTTGTTCTCCCTCTTGCTTCAGACATAGCCAAAGAAACCCTTTTATTATTTTTAACTTTTCTTGCAAGTGTGAGTTGATTCTGAGATTTAGTCCATCCGACCTCCCTGCAACCATTGGCTACTCATGTATACTCTTCCTTTGTCATGTAAGCATAAGCCATGGAAACCCAGGCAATCAATGTTAAGACTCCTGGTTTAATGAAAATCAACATGAAATAAACAGAGTTCCTAAACAAACAGCAGGCTGCTGTCTCTGAAGCAATTAGTTTTATCCTACCTGCCTTTCTTTTACAATATATCAATTAGCTCAGCTACATAAACTCACAAACACCCCAGGATTTTAAAAAAAACAACTTGGAGAACTCCATTTGAGGTTGCAAGATCCACAGGGGCAGCAAATCCTAATGTAGATCTTTCCTTGCCCCTTGTTCCTGATGTAGTTCCTCCCTTTTTGCTGGTGGGGAGGGGGGTTGGGGTCTGCCTCAGGTACCAAAATGTTTTGGGCCTGTCTAGTCTTCTTATGTTCTTAGAGCAGGGTGGGATTTAAATGTGAAGCTGGATTCTAAGGAGAAGGTGGGTTTGAAACATGGAGTGACACGCTGGAACTGCCTCAACAGGAAGGAGTTCATTTGTCAGAAGTGGGACTCTGGGAATTGGTTGAGGCTTTGCCCCCATCTTCCTTACTTCTAATCTCATAACTTTGAAATAAACTACTTAATAAAGCCAGCTGGAGGGGAAAGTACTCGTTATAAATTCATTGAGTAAAAGTGCCACTTCACTGAATCTGTGTCATGCCTCCTTAGTCACTACTCTGGGTTATCCATGTCAGAGGTGTGAAATTCAGCAGTCAGTAACACACTAGCAGAAGGTCACCCGCAGAACAGCTTTATCCGTTTTGGATTCATTTATTGAGTTGCTGGCAACAGTAGCATCCAGGGATGGGAGAGCTTCAGGAACAAGCAAACAAAATATACCTTTTGTTTGTCCAAGGGGATTTAAATGGAACCAGCGCATTGAGACCAGTGGTGGGAATGTGACAAAATAAATCATTCAACTTATATGGATAGAAAGAATTAAATGTGAAAGTATTTCTTTGGGGAATTAGCACCAGCCACATTCCAAACAGCCACCTGCTGAAATAGTCACCATCTGTCAGCTGTGGGACTATCTATTGGTTGCTAAATGCTGAATATGATAGAAGAAGGCTGCTCAGATGAGCCCTGGAGGCATTTTGCATTAAGAGATGAAAATAACAGCAGCAGCAGCAGCAGCAGCAGCAACTACTACTAAACTGGGAAATTCAATAGCAGCATCTTTTATGTTTAACACATTATGTTCAACTATACCCAGTTATAAGATATAAGGCAAGAGGTCTTGTGATGAACATGGTAGCTGTGATGAACTAAGCCAGGCGGAAACATTTTCCATTTGGTTCTACATAAGTCAAGTTACATGAATGGGCAACTGACAAAAAGTATTCGGTTTATATTTTAGCCTTCAACCTTAAGTAGTGGAGGTGGGAACCTGAAGGTGGTTAAACTGCCTTGTCCCATGTCCAGCTGCACCAGCAAGGTAGAAGTGAGAGAAGAAGAATGTACTGCAATCTTCCAACCATTTCCCAGCTTCAAAAACACTTTAAAAGCTTTTCTCCCCCATTGTTTCTAGGCATGACTAATCCAGCGCCTCCCGCCCAATTTGCAGGAGTGACAAGAAATCGGGGGGGGGGGGGAGAGACTTTTCCAACACGGGCAGTTTGATGTTGCTTGGGTCAGGGCATTGAAGGAAGTGGTGCTGCCAAAGAGGGAGGCTCTGACATCAGAGCTCACTCTCTGACATCAGAGCTGTCTCCAGTACAGTGGTACCTTGGTTTGCATACGTCTTGGTTTGCATAGGTTTTGGATTACAAACACGTCAAACCCGGAAGTGTGTGTCCCGGTTTGCAAACTTTTTTTGGATTACAACCCTTTTTTTGGATTATGAACAAATTTTTTTGGGAGGCCCCATTGGCAAAAGCGCGCCTTGGGTTACAACCTGTTTTGGTTTACAAACGGACCTCTGGAACGGATTATGGTTGTAAACCACAGTACCACTGTACTGGAAGTGTAGATCTGATCCATCCTGGAGCCCTGGGAAACCATTCCAGAGACCACAGGCCATAATCGTTTAATTACCCAGTTATTTTGATCAGCAGGCATCCCCACTGAGGCACATATATTGCTGGGGAAAGTTTGAGTTACCTGAACTCCCTCCATTGCCAATTTTTTGTTGCTCCACAGTTTGACAAGGCGTTGCAATCATTTCTATCCTAAGGGGCAGTTGCACTTAAAAGATGGTGCATATAAATCCTATCAACAAATAATACATTTGTTGGATGAATGCTGCACCATCTTTTTTTATTTTAGGAAACTGACCAAGCAACATAACACACAATGAGGAATAGCAGTTGTACTGGGAACACATTGGGCCACTGTGCACACAAAAATAATTTCAGAGGACTTTTTGGTGGTCTGCTTTCTTGTCTTCAGGTCTCCTTTTTTGTGGGGGTGGGGTATAAAGTTGCCACCAAAACTTTTATTTATTAAACAGCTTAATTATTATTATTTTTTAATCCCTAAGTAGTGTCCAGTAAAACTCAAATGCACAATAAATCTGGCAGTATAAACCACTGGAAGCAACATCCAAGGGGGTAATATGGCATCATAAAGTACAAAACAGCAGGTCCAGCTTTGGCAGTCAGGCAAAGCCAGAAAAAGATGCCCAGAGCAGGTAACTGATGCTGCTTCCTGGTCACCAGATCGATCCTAAAGAAAAGATGAGCTAGGGTGCTTCTCCTGAGACAAACATTTAAGGAATTTCTAGGAGAAGCAAAAAATATTTTTAAAAATTATAAAAATCCAATAAAAGTAGCAACATTTCCCACAGCAACCTCACATATTTGGAAGCTGTCTCCTTTTCCTCTGACACCTCATGTTGACAAATAATTAAAAATAGGATTTATGGACCCTGTTGTCCAAACAGGACCATCATATTTACATTTACATATAATGTATTTATAAGCTATTTCATTGGTTTTAGCACGGACTAACAATATCCTTGAAATAAGAGGCATGGATAGCATAGTCTTTGTCCTATTAGGATAATAGAATTGTTTTCCTGCTGCCTAAATATGAGGTGACTTTAATTGGCATGTTTCCAGGAATAGCTGCAGACCTTGGTATATTTTCCCAAGAGCGTGATCCATTTACACTGCAGAAACCTTTTCGGCTTGTTTGATTTCGCTGCAACTAATTCTACTGTAAATTCATTGTAATATAAATATTGGTTTTTACCCTAATGCAGAAGAAATGGATGTGTCATTAAGTATAACTGAAATCCTGCAGGCTATTCTCTAACAAAGCGGAACGAAATTAAAATTGATCCCACTTCTTGGTTTAAGGAACGTAATATTTCTTTGGTAGTGTGGGGGTGGGGATAAATTGGGACAGGAATCAAGACTACTTGGCTTCAAATCTGTTGATGTTTTGATTCAATTCATGAATTTAATTTCAATTATTTATAATATATATTATTCACTAAAGGTATAGCTACTCTCTACTCTCTTTTGCTAATGTGACTAATCTGTTTAGGTCCCATATAATTACCCAAAATTAAGTATTGTTCCCAATTAATGTAGATGCTCTAGACACTGTATTGTTATAGATTTATAGTGGTTTTATACCAGTTGAATTTCCACCCATTCCTGCATGTGCGCGCGCGCACACACACACACACACACACACACACAAAAATCCTTGGCTTTTGCAGTATGGTGAGGGAGCTGAGAATTTGATAACATGTTCCGAGTCATTCCCTCTCTCCCTCCTTCTCTCTTTGACTAAAGATTTTCTTATTTTCCATAGTGATGTTACACTGCAAACGTAAGAGAAGATAGAAATAAGAAGACATGAGCAAGCATCATACAAATTTAGAAACAGATAGGTAGCCGTGTTGGTCTGCCATAGTCAAAATAAAAAAATTCCTCCCAGTAGCACCTTAAAGACCAACTAAGTTAGTTCTTGGTATGAGCTTTCGTGTGCATGCACACTTCTTCAGATAAGAAGTGTGCATGCACACGAAAGCTCATACCAAGAACTAACTTAGTTGGTCTTTAAGGTGCCACTGGAAGGAATTTTTTTATTTTGACAAATTTAGAAGATGAGATTACTTCAGAATTGCTTTCTTTCCCTGTTTCCCATTCCTGTCCTCCCCCCACTACAGCCCCTTCAATGACAGCAAATGTGCCGGCAGCCGGGCCATTCGTCTGGGGCCTTGTTGGTCTGTGTTGGAGGGCAGATGCCACACAAAAAATGGTGGTGAGCATTGAAGTGGGAATCTGGCCAAGGCTCTTCTGGTCTTCTTCGGAGTCTCGCTTTGAGCTAGCTCCTCTGCCCGCCTGTCTTTCTGCTGCACTAGTCCAGGTCTGCTTCAACCCCACATGCCCCAACAAGAAGAGAAGCTGCCTTGGGGGAAACAGACTCTATGGCAAACACTCTTCATGACTTGTGGGGCACTGGTAGAATTTGTACCTGCATATGCACATATGGACAAAGAAATCAGATAAATGTCTACTTTCCTACGTTCATTTTTTTCAACAAATGTATAAAATCATTAATACAGAATAACTTTCAAACATAATCTGGAGGGGAAAAAACAAGAAACCTCACCCCTTTTCAACCATACCATTTTATCCATATATTCAAGAACGATCATAACATTCTTAAGAAGCACCTCTGAATCTCATGATATTAATCCAAATATAAATGCAGATTTTGAAGGATGAATTTAACCTTTCCACAAAAGCTGAACTTTCAATAGGAATGAGCTGGGAAAAGGAGGGCTTTTTTTAACCTTCATGATTAAATCTGAGAATGATGGATAGACTGCAGCTCTTTCCTGAGATCCTCTTAATTGCACTTCAAATAAAGCCTGGTCGGTCCAGATATAATCTGAGGATGAACTCTCTTCTAAAGCACTGCTACTTTATCACTTAGGAAAAGAAGACTGTGCCTTGTCAGTTAGCTTAGAATATAAACATGGCACCTCTTTCTTTGTTTAATTTCCATTATGGAGGTTGCTGTGGTGACACTGCAGTCTGTAAGGGTGTTGAGATGCCATTGGGAAGACATTTGGGACAGGTGTGACTAGAGCATCAGAACTGTAACTACAACTTACTACTGTTAAATATTTATTTTATTAAAATAATTTATATCCCACCTTTCAAGATACACATATTTTCAACGTGACTTACAGGTAGCATTAAATTACAAATTCTAAAAATGCAATAAATAATATTTAAAAGTCATCAGGATCATTCCCATAAAGTGATTGATGGCAGATTATCCTGGGGGCAGGGAGGGGAGAGTCCAGTTGGCTATTATTTGTGATAACGAGATGTACAGTTTAGGTAGCACAACACAGCAAAAGAAGACCAATTCCAGGGGGAATTTCTGAAAAAAAACACCAAAAAACTTGAACATTCCCACAGTATAGGCTTCGTTGATGCTGTAGTACAGCCTTGGGGCCTGTAATGTTATTGGACTACAACTCCCATCATCCCTAGCCAGCAGTACCAGTGATTAGGGATTATGGGAACTGAAGTGCAACAATATCTGGGGAGCCAAGGTTGGGAAAGGCTGCTGGAGTCTTCATTTTAAGTATCTGAGTGAGAAGCTATTAAAAAGGCATGCCTTTTTTTGCTTATAGTGAGGCCTGTGGCAATATTGTTGCACATAATTAAGGTGGAGGTTAGAGCTTTGGGGACTTTTGGATTTGAAAGGAGCAAGAAACAAGAAACGGAACACCCCATAAGCTTTATCCTTAAGTATGGAGGCCTAGCTGGAAAAAACATGGATTATGTTGGGCTGGAATCTTTTCAAGATTTGGTGGTTAATATCAAGGACTATCAAAAAGACCGGCAGAAAGGAATTGAGAGACAATTAAGTGCCTCAGACGTGAGATCTCCAGGCTGATAATAGATTAAGACTGATGGATACTATTGGGGGCTGAAACCGGGAAGAGGGGGTGGAATTTGGGAATCCAAAGGGTTTATAATTACAATATATTTCATTTCGATTTTGTTTGTTATTGGTATCTAAATTGGGAAATCCATGGAAGGGAATTTTGGTCGACCTTAGGGGAAAAAATGCTTCAAGAATAGGAACCGATGTATAAGATTGTTGTTTAAGTTTGGATAAGGTAAAGTTGGTTTTTTCTTTCTTTCTTTCTTTCTTTCTTTCTATCTATATATATATATATATATATATATATATATATATATATATATATATATATATAAAAGGAACTATACTAAATGAAAATAAGGTTATCAAAATATAAATTCAGAGGTTTAAAAGTCAAATGGTTTGCAGCAGTAATGTTTAAGTTAAAAGAAAAGAAAGGGCAAAAACTAAATGAAATTAAGGGAGAGGACTTGCTGAATAAATAATTGGAAATTGGAATACAGAAAGGGGAGGTAGGAGGAGGTCAGCGAACTAAGGTATAAGAAAATAAGGGATCGAAATTATACTTGTTTTCTGTTTGTGTTTTGTTTGTGTGTATATATAATCTTTGAAAATCTCAATAAATATCTATTAAAAAAAAAGAATATTGTTGCACATAGTCCTAAAGAGCAAATTAAGGCTGAGCAGTCATTTCATGCAAATCTTAGGATCCTGCAATTTTGGAGGAGGAATCAGTGGCCCCTCAGTTTCTGAAGCAGCATGACAATGTGCGAAACTGTTCCTGCGCTTCCATGTCAGAGCAGCTGTTGGGTGTTGAAATGGGGGAGGCTAATAACTAAGGGGCAGTGACCCCAAGAAAGAGCACTCCAGATAAGCACCTGGAACAAGGTGCTAATTGGATAGCAGGGAAACATAAATTGGGAGCGAGCGCAGAGGGGGGGTGCAGGGCACCACTGTGCGCAGGAAAGGTCACGGAAAGTCCCCAATTCTCTGTAATCCCAAACAAAGCCATTCTGAACTGTATTTAACTAGAGTGACATCATCACAATGAGAAAGGGTAAGCAAGCTGAGATTCCAGCAAGCATAGGATACGTCTGACGTCAGTAGCTTCTGCATCCAGACTTCAAGGCTACCGGCTTGTGATAAATGTAAGAACAGGTTCTTCTTACAGCAAAGTGTGGGAGCCATTCAATGTGGGCAACAGTTCCTGCTGCTAATTGGCTTTCCCTGTTAATACCTTGAACAACAGCTATCAATAGAGTAAGTATACTGGGGCTTCCCGCTTCCTTGAAATTATCCCAAGCTCCCTGGTTTATTGGCCTGACAGCATCCGCAGGTATCGTTGGATCAGGTGCTTGTCAGGTAGCCAGATCACAAGTATCTGCATTCTGCAAGTTAAATGCTGTTTGATTGTGAACATTGTTGATTTGCACAACTCACGCAAGGAGATCGGTGCCAGCAGGGGCAGTGGGATGGGATGATGAGCAAATTCTTGGCTTGCATGTCCTGCATCTTCCAGGTTGGAGGGCCTATTCCTAGAGGAAACATAGAACTGTAGAGTTGGAAGGGAACCCGAGGGTCATCTAGCCCAACCCCCCTGCCATGCTTGAACCCACAATCTTGAGATTAAGAGTTTCATGCTCTACCAGAGCTGTGCCCAAAGACCTCCCCGAATCCACAGCCTTAGCTCAGTAGCAGAGCGCATGCTCTGGAAGCAAAGGATCCCTGGCTTAGTCCCTGACATCTTCAGTAGGACTGAAGAGCCTTTTCCAGTTACTGTATACACTATTGAGCTGGCTAGGCCAGTGCTATAACTGGTTTGAGACACTTTCCTATGTCCAGCCACTAAATGGAGCTGTAGCCACAGAAGTCGCAGTGTTCACCCCCACCCCTTCTCTCCCCCTTTCCCTTTCTTAGATTTTGCTCTCCCCCTGCCGCCTTCTTCTATTTTACCCATGGGCTGCCTTGCCTCTTCTTTTGGGAGATGGTGGTGGCTGCAAGGCCAGACTACCTTAACAGTTTGCAATGAATGCTTAATTGACCTCAGGATCTGCTCCTTTTCACCCTGGCATGCACCCAGCTCCAGCTCCAGTCACTGGCTGAAGGCAACCTGAGTTGGAAACCAAAGACCAGCTTGGCATCCTGCAGTGCCCCCACCCCCATGTCCAGACTCAACAAACTGGGTGGGGGGGCAGGGCTGTTTTCTTTCAGTGGTGGGGATAGAAGAGCTTTCAAGCTGTTGTCCTTTGAAATTAAATATTGTCCGTTGAAGAAGACAGGGTTGGCGGACAGGCATAATTCCTTGTGCTATGCATAAACAGAGCATTTCCCTCCATAGTGCTGAACTCTTCTTGACCCAAGAGGAAAAGACTTACCCCACCATCATTTTCATTAAAAACCCGCAGGGAAGCTGAGAAGACTGTAAACATCCTCTGCAATATAAACAGCAGTGCAGTTGACATGAAGGTTTTGCGCAAGAATGTTAATGTGCATCTTTTCATTTTAACAGGAAAGCAATTTTTAAAAACCCCAATTTTGTCAAAGATGGAAGGTCCCTCATCCTGTGGCCATGCTGTTTATTTAGCTAACTCAGTCTTCATAGTGCCTAGTATATACTAAGTCTTAGTAACTAGCATATTTCTAGGTGGGCAGAAGACAAGGGGCAACACGGTGCCAAACACAGGGCCGGGGTCCTCTGCAAGGTGTCGCTGCCCTATGTGGGATGTAATCCACTGGAGCAGTCAAGTACAGCATTCCTTGTTTCGCTAGAGTGGACATGCAAGGGCATGTTTGGTCCAGCCAGTCAAACTTCCTGTTACACCGGGCTGGAGCATCCTTCCTTTGCATATTACCAGTAGGTGGGCGTGACCTTTCCAGACCTGGTAAAAGGCCAAGTCGCGCAGCCACCTCCTCTTCCTCTCAGCCAGCAGTCCCTGGGTTATCTCCCATATGGGGTAAACCTATTTGTACTTATTTATAACATTAAGCCTAAAGCGTGCCTTCAGGGATCACACTGTGCTCTGCCTGATCGTGGGTAAAAGTACTTTCTGTTACTTATGAATAAAACTGTTGTGTCTTTATTCTTTTAGGAGGGAATTAAGGGGTTGTGTTTCCTTTGGGAAATGAGGCACAACAGAGACTGTGGTGTCTTTCTGATATATGGTTTATTTACACATATATACAACCTGAGCCTGGAATGGAGGGGGTCACAGCATTAACACCCCAAAAGTGTCCTGGTTCTCCCATAGCTGAGTGCTGGATTCATCTCCTGGCTGCTAGAGACTCCCCAAGATCCCTGATCCCTGCTTCCAAGTCAGTCTCCAACAGTCTCTTCTCCCAGGGCCTACTCATTCGTACCCAGCCACCGCTCCTCAGTGTCCTGCCAGTCTCAGACAGCAAGAGACCAGGGATTTTCTCAGCTGGGTGCAACATAAGCCATAGAAGGCTTCCTACCATATCAACCTGACCTGCCTATATGTGCGGGAGAAGTCCTACTCATGGTGTCACCACTACAGGGAATTTTAGCAGTGGGGAAAGGACATTCTCTGTGGTTGTCCCCCACCTCTGGCATAATCTCCTCTCTGAGATGCATCTCGTACCATGTCATTAGCTTATTGTGGGCAGGTGAAGATGCACCTCCTTGGGAAGGGATGAAGCTTACTGATATGAGCCGCTCTGTCAGAAATCATGCATCTCCCTGTTGTAATGGATTATTAGTGCTGATTCTCTTGCCCAACTAGCAGTTCGAAAGAATGTCAAAGTGCAAGTAGATAAATAGGTACCGCTCCAGCGGGAATGTAAACAGCGTTTCCATGCGCTGCTCTGGTTCACCAGAAGCGGCTTAGTCATGCTGGCCACATGACCCGGAAGCTGTCTGCAGACAAATGCCGGCTCCCTCGGCCTATAGAGCAAGATGAGCGCCGCAACCCTAGGGTTGTCCGCGACTGGACCTAATGGTCAGGGGTTCCTTTACCTTTACTAGTGCTGATTGTTCTGTTATTGGTTTCTCTTTTTTTTTCGAATTAAAAAAGTTTTTATTATAATCCAACATCTAAAAAGACATATACATTATTAATAGTAAAACAAAAACACAACAAAGATAATAAAATAATTCAAGAATCAGTATACAATATTTCCGTTCTTTGACTTCCCACCACCACGACGAGACCTCTATCTCAGCCGTATTTACAGCAGTGTCTTTTACTAACTATCGTGTTTTACCTCGCAATTTTTAAATTATACCTACTGTGACTTTGGTGCTTCCTAAAGTCGTCTCTATGTATGAAAGAAATTTGTTCCAGTCCTTAATAAATTTAGTGTTTTCCTGATGCCTAATTTTCTGCGTCATTATTGCTAAGTCAATGTATTCAATTAGTTTAGTTCGCCAATCCGTGATTGTTGGAATACTGGGGTTTTTCCATTTCTGCGCTAACAGTACCCTAGCGGCTACTGTTGCATACTGGAATAGAGTTTGGTCGTCCTTGCTGATCTCACTACCCGCCATTCCTAAAAGGAATGCTTCGGGCTTTTTTGGAAAGGTATACTTTAACATCTTTTTTAGTTCATCGTAGATGGAGCCCCAGAACTTCTTTACTACATCACAGGACCACCACATATGGAAGAAGTCTCCCTCTTTCTTTTTACACTTCCAACAGGTCTTATCTCCGGTTTTATACATTTTAACTAATTTTGTTGGGGTGATGTACCAGCGATACATCATCTTCTCCATGTTCTCTCGGAGGCCGACACATGCTGAAAATTTCCAGTCTTTGGTCCATAGTTTTTTCCATTTTTCATATTCTAAAGGATGTCCTATATCTATGGCCCACTTGATCATAACTTCTTTGACTTCCTCATCCATAGTGTCCCAGTCTAGTAGTTGGTTATACATTTTAGTTAGGAGCTTAGACTTCCCTTCTATTATTTCTAACTGGAATTGGGATTTATTTTTACTCATACCAGCTTTTTTGTGTTCATTCCATAAAGAGTGAATTTGGTGGTATTGTATCCACCCCATTAATTTATCTTTTAACTCTTCGTAGGGTCTAATTTCCCATCCTTTCTCAGATCTTTTCAAGAGTTCCGCATAGGTCCATCTTCTACCTTCCATATTCACTTTTTTAATTACTAGAATATCTATGGGTGACAGCCATAGAGGGGTATTTTTTTCTACCAGATTCTTGCACCTGTTCCACACTTCCAATAACGCTCCTCTTATGATGTGATTGGAGAAACTTTTGTGCACACCTCCCTTGCCTTGCCATAGGTAGGCATGCCACCCAAACCTAGCATTAAAACCTTCCAAATCTAGTAAGTCGGTATTGTCCAGCACTATCCATTCCTTCACCCAACATAAACACGAGGCCTCATAGTAAAGTTGTAAATTCGGGAGCGCAAATCCACCTCTATCTCTTTTATCAGTGAGTAACTTATACTTGATTCTGGCCCTTTTACCCTGCCAAATAAATCTAGAAAGGGTCCTCTGCCAGTTCTTAAACATAGTTGTACCCCTGATTACCGGGATGTTTTGGAACAGGAATATCATTTTGGGGAGGATGTTCATCTTGATGGCAGCCATTCTCCCCTCCCATGAGAGGTGTAATCTGCTCCAGCAGTCTAGATCTCTTTTGCATTCGCTCCACGTTCTATTGTAATTATCCTCCACGAGATTTATATTTTTCGTTGAGAGCCAAATACCCAGATACTTAACCTTTTTTGATGTCTTTATCCCGGAATCTGATTCAATTTTATTTTTTGTTTGTTCGTCTAAGTTCTTTACCAACATTTTTGTTTTTATTTTATTCAGTTTAAACCCCGATAGTCTCCCAAATTCCTCCATTACATCAATGACTACGTTTATCCTCTCTAGAGGCTCTTCTATTGATATTACAAGATCGTCGGCATAAGCCTTAACTTTATATTCTTTTTTACCTATCCTAATCCCTCTTATTTCCGAAGTTCCTCTAATCTTAGTCAGTAATACCTCCAGGACCATGATGAATAACAGGGGTGATAAGGGACACCCCTGCCTTGTACCTTTTGTGATCTTAAATGAGCTTGTTAAATTACCGTTAATAATAAGTTTCGCTCTTTGGTTTGAATAGATTGCTCTAATGCCTTCTAGGAATGGCCCTCTTATTCCTACCCTCTCCATACATTTAATAAGGAATTCCCAGGACACATTGTCGAAGGCCTTTTCGGCGTCTATAAAGATTAAGGCGGCAGGGATATCAATCCTGAGGTCCAGATATTCGATTATGTTGATTACATGTCTCACATTCTCCTTTATTTGCCTGCCGGGCAGAAATCCGGCTTGGTCTTTATGGATTACTCTATTCAAGTATCTCTTAAGTCTGTTAGCCATTATTCCTGCAAAAATCTTGTAGTCATTATTAAGCAATGATATTGGTCTGTAGTTTGATATGTTAAGTGTATCGGAGTCTGCTTTGGGAATTAATGTGATATGTGCCTCTCTCCACGAATCAGGCATTTCCCCTCCTTGGAGGATATTATTAATTACCCTACAGAGTACAGGGACCAGATGTTCCTCTAGCGATTTGTAGTATTTTTGAGAAAGGCCATCTGGGCCAGGGGCTTTTCCGGGTTTCATTTTCTTAATTGCGTCTCTAACCTCCTCCATAGTTACCGGTTCGTTTAACATTATCTTTTCTTCATCTATTAAGTCTTCTTTCCCGTTCCTTTCCAAATACATTCCTATCTCCTTTGTATCTTCTACCTCTTTCTTTTTATACAGCTTTTCGTAATATTGAAGGAACTTTCCCTTAATCTCGCTGGGATCTTCTATTGTTTGGTCTTCAAATTTAATTTTATTAATCACCTTTTGCTTTTGTTTTTTCCTCAGCTGCCACGCTAACAACTTACCAGTTTTATTTGCTGATTCAAAGTATCTTTGTTTCATCGTCTTTATTCCCCATTCTATTTCCTGATTCAACAGTGTTGAGTATTGGGTTTGTAATAATTTATAATTTTGAATATACCTCTCATCCCCAGGGTTTGTTATTAGTTTGTCCTCTACTTCTTTTAGTTGTTTAATTACCTCTTCCTTCTTTGCTTCTCTCAAGTTCTTCCTATATTTGTTCTGTTGAATCAGAAAACCTCTTAGGACTGCCTTACTGGCATCCCATACCACATTAATTTTAGTTTCTTTATGTAAATTATGATCAAAATAATCTTTCAAGACGTTCTTTGCCTTATCGGTAATCTCATCCTGATCCAGTAAGTAGTCGTTCATTCTCCATCTATACGGGCCTGGTGGAGTACCCTTTATTTCCAAAAAGATTGAATTGTGATCCGATAGCGTTCTGGGTTCTATTGTACATCTCCCCGCTCTCAGCGAAAGTTCCCTGGAGACCCAGATCTGGTCTATTCTACCCCAGCTCTGGTGTACTCCAGAGAAATGGGTGAACTGTTTCTCTGTAGGGTTTTTGTATCTCCAGATATCTATTAGATCTAAATTCTCTTGGAGATCATCGAAAGTTTTTGGGAGTTTCCCCTGCTTCCCTTTCCTATTTTTTTCACTTCTGTCGATATTGGGTTCCGGGACTCCATTCAGATCCCCTAATAAAATTAATTTATAATTTTCTAATTCCAATAATACTTGTTCCAGCTTGCTAAAGAACTCGGTTTTGTTTGTATTGGGGGCATATATCGATACTACATTAAATCTTTCCCCTTGGTGGGTAATTTGGATCCCTAGGATCCTCCCCTCCTCATCTTTACATATTACTTTGGGTTCCAGTTTTTCTTTGGCATAAATAACCACCCCTCTCTTTTTATTCACCTCTGAGTTAATAAACTCCTTTCCCAGCTTTTTATTGGTCAGTATATGTTTATGTTTTTTGGCCACATGTGTCTCTTGGCAGCACACCACATCACATTTTTTATTTTTCAAAACTTTCACTATTTTATTTCTTTTGGATTTCTCATTTAGACCGTTAACATTCCATGTTAAAAAAGTTAGAGACATTGTTTAGATAAAACGTAGCGTTTGTATCCGACTATTAATTCTTTGCCTCTTCCTCTTCCTCCGATTCTTCCCCTGTTTCTTCCCCTTCAGCTACGCTTCCCCCCTCTTCCTTCTCTCTTTCTCCTTCCTCCTCCCCTCTCTGTGGTCTCACCCTCCCCCCTCCCCCTCCCTCCCCTCCCTCACATCCTTTCTTCCTGATATTCCACTCTCGTTTTTAGTGAGCTCCTTCTCGTATCTTCTCAGGAACTTCTCTACCTCTAATGAGCTGGTCAGTTTAAATCTCTTATCCTTGAAAAAGAAGGCGATTCCCTCAGGGAATTCCCATCTATATTGAATGTTGTTCCTTCTCAGAACACCTATTATGTGTCTGTACCCTTCTCTCTTACGCAGTAACCTGACCGGGATCTCTTTCAGGACAATTATTGGTCTACCGCCTATTATGAGTTTTTTATGGTAACTTGTTTTAAGTATCAGGTTTCTCATTCCTATTGAGTTAAACATTACTAGGCAGTCCGCTATGGGTTTCCTAGTTCTGTTCTGGTAAGTTCTCATTTTAATCCTAAAGGCGTTTTCTATTGTGTACGCGACCTCTTCTTCTTTAATCTCTAACCAGTTTGCTAATTCAGTAATTATTTTTTCTTTAATATTCTCTTTCGTTTCTTCCTCTATACCTCTAAATTTTAGGTGCATTTGTCTTTGTCGCATTTCAGCCATCGCTATGTTGTCCCATATCTGCTCCTGTGATTTGTTCAGCTCTCGCAGCTCCTCCTTCATTTTCTCTGTCTCCCTTTTCTGTTCTCTCATGTCTTTTTGTATTTTTTTGTTAGATTCCTCAAATGTCTTTGCTTTAACTGATAGCTCTTGAACTTTCTTTCCGAGCTCTCCTATAGCTCCCTCTATTCTTTTGTCTATTCTATCTTGCATTTCCTCTAATTTATTTTCTATATTATTTTCGTTCTGCTTAAGTTCCTCCTTAATTTTTAACCACAGAAAATCCAAGTCTTTAATTTCTTCCTGTCTAGAAATTTTCCTTTCCCCTGGTGTTCCCCCTCCCCTTTTCCCATTCTTCCCCTGCATTTTTGTACCTTATTATTTGTTGACCTTTTCGGTGCTAATTCTCTCCCTTTAAGGGCTCACAATCTCCTTGTTCCCCTCTGTACTTCTATCCCAGATAGTCTGTTTGGTTACACAAAAAGATACCATCAAAGTCCCAACCGATTCCCACACGGAGTACCCAGAGCTTAACCAAGCCCCATGTCTCCAAAATACCAAAATATCGGGGGGGTTATCCCACAGGTGAGCATAGGGAGACAGAGGGGTAGGGGGAGGCAAATGGGTAATTTATGTAAACTTTAGGAGATAGGTAAAAGAGAGGTCAGTCAGGAGGGTTGGTAAAGGGATGTAACAATAACAGTGCAGAGAGCCGAACAGCCACTGAGTTAACTAAGTGGGGGGGCAGTGGGGGGAAGGGCAGGGATTAACCAAGAGAGGAGGTATACACAGGTATACAAAAAGCCATGGGTAACAATTAACCTAAGTCACTAGAGAGTGGGGGGGGGGTTGTTACGTCTATTACAAGTAATTATCCGTCTTTAACTTCCTTTGCGTCATTAACACAACACTCTTGCATCGGACCAAGAAAGAGCCATATATCTTAAGTAAATAAAAAAGAAAAGCAGATGCAGTCCTTAATCAATAATCATTTCCAACTTTCAGCAGTAAGTAAGTCTCTTCAGGGGGTGACCGTATTGGGTTTGTCTCCTCCCTCTTTGTACTTCTCCTGCTCTCCTCCCTCTTTGTACTTCTCCTGCTCTCTTGGGTTTGTCCCATTAACACTTGCGGCTTACTGCTGTATGTGCCCACTAGTTCGCCAATAAAAAGTCCATAAAGAATCACAGAGAAAAACCAAACTTAAGCAATGTTCCAAACTAGGCGTCCAAATAAGCGTCCAAATATAGGTCCGTTCATAAGTCCACGCCAAACTCCTAACGGAGGTGTATGTTGCTTAGGCAAACAGTCTTTGAACCTCCTATAGATGGAAGTCTGGTTCGTTCATTTAGTTTAGCCAGTAAAGAAACAAATAACCCTCCTCCTTCTGAGCATACACAGTTCAGTCGTTATGCGATATTCTGCTCTCTTACTAACTGCGGTTCTCTAAGTCTGCGCTCTTTTCGCTCTCCGTCGGGTGGTGACCATATATAAAAACAATTACTGCCCGGACTCACCCATCTATACTCCTTCTTTTCGCTGTTATTTTAAGTCCAATAACGATGGGGAACCCGTTTTTAAACCTCTTGAGGCTCGTCGCCTTTTTCGGTGGAAGCTTGAGGCATCGTAACTCAGAGATGGTAATTCCCTGTTGTGCGCCTGCGGCTCCGCCCTGTCTCTCCTCTCTGCCAAAGAGGGGAGGACCCACGGATATAAACGCCGCTCCGCGCCGCTGGGAGACCTTCCCCCAGGGGTTCCCCCCCTGGGCTTTCACTTTTTGAGGGGCGCAGTGCCCTTGCGACACCCCCTTATCTCCGAGATATTCGAAAAGCCCTTAGCGTGGCTTTCCGCGCTTCCTCACCGTCCGCGGCCGGAACCGGAAGTCGCATGCAAAACTCTTCCTGTTATTGGTTTCAATAGTTTAGTCTGCATCTATTTGATTTTAAAGTCATTGATATTGATTTTATTGATGTATGTGCTCTCATTTTCATGACATATATTCTTCCTCATGGTGAAGGGCGGGATATAAATATCACAAATGAGTAAATAATGCATACACTGGATGGGGAGCGATCATTACTGGGATCACAGAAGGCAGGGAGGCAATGATTATTGCGACCCTCTGCTGTAGAACTGAGGAAACTCTCCTCGGAAGTTGTTATTTGCATTGTGAGGAAACCCCGCATTCACACCAATGGCTGCTGCAGTTGCTCATATAACACTTCAAACTGACGTACTTAAATGGTGCAAAGTAAAATCAATGCATATAATGCAAAATGGGTTGAAATACTGGTTCCAGTTACAACATGCAGAGATGAGGTAAAAATACAAATACAGTTGAGCCTTGATCAGGAAAGGCTTGGGTCAAGAAGAAAGCTTTAGCAGGTGCTGAAACATGCACATTTGATGCTTGCAATATATAGCCAGGGATAGAGTTGCATAAAGTGGGAGCTAGGTTCATTGCTGTATAACAGCCAGCAGACCTCCTACTGCACGTCCACCTCCAGCAAAGGTCCCCCAACTGAGAATAGCAGCTGAGCTGGGCAGGGTTGCTCAGATAACCAGGCCCTGAGCTATCAAAGGTGAACAGATATTAATTGCGATTGCATTTCAGCTATTTACTATGGTCAATTATGAAAGAACCATGACATTCTGACTACACAAGTGTTGTCAAAATCAGATATTAAATATTTGTTGGGTATTTGCCAAATAATTGAGTAGTCAGAGAAGACCTGGAGAATATTCAGTATCAAAATTCAGAGCAGAATTCTAGATCGCAAATCTGCTGGAGTTTTAATGTCCACTTTCAGATTTTTTGAGGGAGGACATGGGACTCAGCTGCAAATAAAATGTTTTAAGTATGTTGTAAAGTGCAATATACAAATGTGACACTAGATGGTGACAGTGAGCTATGGGAAATTCAATATTTTTTTCCCCAAAACATTTTTTATATGTGTGTAGATTCCACCGTGGTTACCTACCATGTTAGCAGCTACAGCAAGACATGCTGGTCTTCCTTTCCTGCCATTTCTCCTGCTTATTATATCTCTTCCTGCAAATGCATTCCAGATTGTTTTGGCTGGAATAAGAAAGGCATCCATAGCCCCACCAGCCACCCCAGCACATTCTTGCAATCCTATTAGTTCTGTTGTGGCTCTTGATCTTCAGCAGTTCTTTCAGCGAAGGAGACAAACAAGCAATGGATTCTGTACGCTTGGAACTTGATATCAAAAAATTGGAGAAGTTACAGAATTAGGCAACATACTAGTAAAACCCGAGCAACACCGAGCATAATGTAGAAACGAGGGAAGTCAAAGACCTCTGAAAAGATTGCTGAAATTTCTCTACCATACAAATTTTTGTCTGAGGAAAAAAAACCATATTCATTTTGCATTTGACTTAGTCAACGTTTTGGTGGCAACTCTGTTTACTGTTTTTTCCCTGGCCCCAGTATTATGTCTTTATCTACTCCCTGACACATAGAAGTGGAGCAAATGACACTTCCCCACCAAAAAAAATGTTATCTCTCTGCCAGGAAAGCGGAAGTACTAAACAGAAGCAATACTGTATTTTAAAAGTTTGATGTGTTCTGAATGTGCCATGCTTTACTTGCACAGAGTGAGCATGCAACCTCAGACAGATGCTTACTCAACTGCTTTTGAAATCTCTGGGGAAATTCTGAAGCCTCTGAGGAAACCTCTGTTTTCAACATTGCCTGTTGCACAGCACAACGTGACATAAAAATATCCCAGAACTGAATGCCTTCTTCGACCCAGTTTCTATTTAAATAAAGACAATGCCACAAAGAATAAAAGAAACCAAACAACTGGCTGCCGTCCATACTGCAAAGGGAAATAAAGACTCGTTATGTACTCTGGAGGAGTCCTTTATTAGGACTTGACAAAAATGGGTTACTAGCCTTGAATGTGAAAACACAGAAGACAAGGAGAGTGTGGGATTAGCATCCATCTTGCTGGTGCTTCTCATGAGGAAAGGAGAGCATGACAAATAAAATATTCCCAAATGCTTTCAGCACTCACTGGACAGAAATAATTCACAACAGAGCTCAGTTCAGCTCTGCGCAAGGAAGGGGAATTTATATTCAACAATTTTGATTCTTTGAAAAAGGCTCTTTAAGTATCTGTCGAGTTCAAAAAGACCATGTGCTAAATATAAACCTTTCAAGCAACCTAAGAAAAGGAGCAGCCAGAGACCTTGTAGACCAGAAAAAGATGCGGATTGGTATACCGAGAGCAGGTTGTCACAACTGCTCTGTGCTATGAGGTAAAACCTGCACTGCTAAATCCCCACTTGCTTTTGAATCTAGAGGTGGGATCCCAGCTGCCTCAAAAGGTTTTGTGGCTTTCGATCATTTTCGACCTTCCACTGTTTGGTTGATGAGGTGAAAAATAACTACAGAATATTTCATCTAGAGCTGGCTATGAAAGAACTGGCATTCAGTGGACCTGAAACGAACCAGAGCTGCAGTTTCTGAGCATGCATGAAGCCTACATGAAGAAGATCAGGAGCAGGCAAGCACCTGGGGTGACATTACCTGTATCCTCAGACCCATTAGCGGCAACAACCACCCATCTAACAGGTATTGTATTTTATACTCATTCCTGCCTCCCAAAAACATTATTTTTTTCTGATTTTTCAAAAGAGATGTTCCACTGAATTCATGTGTAGGCAAACTAAGGCCTGGGGGCCAATTGCCTTCTCAATCCGGCCCACGGATGGTCTGGGAATCAGCGTGTTTTTACATGTGTAGAATGTGTGCTTTTATTTAAATTGCATCTCTGGGTTATTTGTGGGGCCTGCCTGGTGTTTTTACATGAGTAGAATGTGTGCTTTTATTTAAAATGCATCTCTGGTTATTTGTGGGGCATAGGAGTTGGTTCATTTCCCCCCACCAAAAAAATATAATCCGGCCCACCACAAGGTCTGAGGGACAGAGGACCGGCCCCCTGCTGAAAAAGTTTGCTGACCCCTGACTTAAATCCAGAGGCAATGCTTCCTTCAGTGCTAGAGATAGTGTGCAACTGGTGCAGAATTAACAAAGCACAATAATTATAGATGAACGAGGAAGAAATCCTGGAGTTTCCAGTCAGGAATTTGTACTTTTCCAAAACTCTAAATGACAAATGATGCTTAATCTGTTTCTGAAACAGGTCTGGGCCAAAAAAGTTGTGGCATTACATGTACGCATGCATGTATTCATTTATATTGATTGTTACCCGGGGGGGGGGGTGACTGATAATGAGGCTTAAGTCTACCTGTGGCAGAGCGGGTCATCATAAATCAATTTGAAATGGCAAACATCCAAATGAAAGTGGATTGTTAAGCATTCAGAGCTCTTCAATGTGTTAAATAATGTTAACAAAATTGCAACATTCCAGTGTGTTTATGTTCATTGACCAGAATACTGGGAACAAGCTAGGAGCAGGTTTACTTTTTACTGCACAATTTTATATAGCTTGCACATCTCTCCATACCTCTAAGTCAGGCTTCCTCAACCTCGGCCCTCCAGATGTTTTTGGCCTACAACTCCCATGATTCCTAGCTAGCAGGACCAGTAGTCAGGGATGATGGGAATTGTAGTCTCAAAACATCTGGAGGGCTGAGGTTGAGGAAGCCTGGTCTAAGTCAGTGAAGAGGCTAGGGGTGTGTGTGTGTGTGTGTGTGTGTGTGTGTGGAGATATATACAGGAGAATACATACATATTAGACACACACACCTTTTTTATAAAAAAACAAAACTAGCAGATCAAGGAAAGGAACTGGAATATCATTGAAGAAAGCAGGCCTCTACTTTTTTTAAAAAAACCTCCTCCAGGTCTTTGTTCCAAAGTACACCTTTAAATTTTATAAAAAGGTCAAACTAGACATGCATGTTTGCATTGGGGATGGGGGGGTAAGAACAAAATTGCATCAGCTGGGAGGGGTAACAAGGAATGAGATCCAAGAAGACGGGGAGGGGAGGGAATATAACTTTTCTTCCCTCCAATGCTGTTGAAGAAAATACCTCTTCTGAAGTTTGTATGAGCTTTTAGGGGAAATTCCTCATTAGCACCAAAGGGGATTTCGTCTAAATGCAAATACTAGCTTCAATCTGCAGGAGAGTAAAGGGTTGCATTCTTCCTAATGCCTGCTTTGATCCTGTTAATTGTCACCTGATGCAGTATGTATTTTAGGAAAAATCTACATTTTAGATGCAAAGACACCTTTTAACATCACATCTAATTTGGCTCTAAATCAACACTGCCAGATGTTTTGTCCTTTTCTTTTTCTTGTAAAGTTTTCCATTAATAAATCAAGATATTCTGCCCCGCTTTCTTTCTTCCACATAAGGTTTCCATGAAAGGCTAGCTCAGGATCTGACCATTTTCTTTAATCATGCTCTCCCTCTTTGGTGTAACATGCACGTATAAATACACATGGCTAAGGCTGTGTTTACATAGTAGTAACTGCTGTTGATTTTCTTACAGCAAGTTATTCTATTGAACTGAACATATTGTTTGAAATAGCGGCTGCATATCGGACTGATGACTTAGTGGAATTAATGGATAGACTTATACCTGGGAGATGTATTCATAGGTTCTTCTGCTCATGGACTCATTGTGTTGACTTGGACAAGCCCTTATCTATCTTCCTCAGGCCCCCAGTTGTCAAGTTAGAATAACTGTGGCTCTCAAATGGCTCAATAAACTTCCTGTTATTGCTGTCTACCTGTGGCTGCAAAACAGGCTGTGTGGGGCAGTTGACCTGACAGGCTGATGGAGGGATGTGTTCATTTTGGTGGGCCCTAGGTTGTGTAGCTCAATTTATATGGTGCATTTAAGTTCAAATGTAATGTCACATGGAAATTGGGAGTTGGCACGGGGGGGTAACTGCGGCAGTGGGAAGTATTACTGAGAAATGAACAAATTAAGGTGGGACCATCTCAATGCATTTTCAATTTCATTTTCAATCCTAGATCTACCCCGTTCAGCATTCTGCTTCAAAACATGATCATCCGTTGCCTCCAAGAGACAAATTTATTTATTTTCCACTATCTTCATCAATCAGAGGTATACAGTCTCTGTACATAGGAGTAGCATTTGGCTAATAGCAATTGATAGAACCCACCTTTCAGAGAAGACAGCCATCACAGGAGCCAACTCCTGAGGGCTGAGGGGTCTTCACCCACCCAATAAAATATTTGAGGTGGCCTGGCCATTTTCTGTGGGGTTTTTAATTCTACCTCATTGCTGCAGTCTATCTTCACTCTTTTATATCACAACCATAATACAATAATCTCTAATTATTTCTGTTGCTCATAGTTCAAATCCTGCTCGCCAATTCATCATATCTTTTGGGAGAGGTTCTTGAAGCTGCAGCATACATAGTATTTCCTTTTCCAGTTTTGAAAAGGGAACCTGCATGAGCTATGGATCACCATATTCTAATAGGAATGGTCTTAGGCTGATACACTTAAAAAGACCCTTCAATTCTCTAATGCCCTCAGCATTAATTACTCCCTAAATGGATTCTTAATCTAACCTTTAAGGGGAATTTTTTTTAAGCAAGAGGATTAGTTTTGATCCCAAATTCCCTGTGAAAGGGGAGATCAGATGACTAAAGTACTTACAGAATCTAGGATTATTTCTGCTCTTGAAATATGAATACTGAATATGTATTCCCCCTCTCCCCTCTTGCAATGGACCTTCTATCGATGGATTATGGGATGGCTGCATGAATTAATTGTAATATTTTTTTCAAAAGCAGCCTCCCCCCACTCCAAATATATCCATTGTGCTGGGTATTCTTGTTGTTTGTCCTCACTCTTATTCTTTGTCCTCACTGCGGCCAGGCTCAGTTGCTCTCCCTGCCAGTTAATCCTGTTAGCAATGGCAAACCCTATTTGGCTTTGTTCATTAGTGACCGTGATATCATAGTGTTAGACCTAACACTGCTACAGTTTTACAGAAGGATGCAGGTCGAGACATTCAGTAAGATTTAAATACTAGCATGGTAAATAAGGTGAAGGCCAGAGAAGGAGAAGAGGAAGAAGAGTATAGAAACAATAGAAAGTGTTCACAAGCACTTGTTGTTGTTGTTTAGTTGTTTAGTCGTGTCCGACTCTTTGTGACCCCATGGACCAGAGCATGCCAGGCACTCCTGTCTTCCACTGCCTCCTGCAGTTTGGTCAAACTCATGTTCGTAGCTTCGAGAACACTGTCCAACCATCTCGTCCTCTTTCGCCCCCTTCTCCTTGTGCCCTCCATCTTTCCCAACATCAGGGTCTTTTCCAGGGAGTCTTCTCGTCTCATGAGGTGGCCAAAGTATTGGAGTCTCAGCTTCAGGATCTATCCTTCCAGTGAGCACTCAGGGCTGATTTCCTTAAGAATGGATAGGCTTGATCTTCTTGCAGTATTTATGACGTGAAATGAGGTAACTTAGCTCTAACTTCTAGGGCTCATTGAACCACTCCATCCAATTTCCTTTGGTTATAAACTGATTCTTCAGACACTGATTTTGAGATGAATCAATCAGGAATGTTTATGCTAATGGAGCCGCTCTTTAAAGTCTGGTGGTGAAACTGTTTTGTTGTTGATGTTTTATATTTGCAAGTAAACCTGATATGCATTCTAAATTGATGGCACAAGTTCCTTGCATCATTAAGCTTCGTTACATTCTCTGATGACAACTGGCAAGCGGCAGCCGTTGCCAAGGATTGAATGGCAAACATATCAAATTACTTCTTTTTATATAGATGGTTAGCTAGACAGCTAGCTAGACAGATGGGAGAGCAAAGGTGACCATCACTGAAGATGAGCCACTGTCGGGCCAATTATGAAATCAAGCAGTTCCAAATGACTGCCAGGGAGTCTTCCAGTGGCATGACATGAACTTGGGGTGGCGGAAGAATAGCAAAAGGCCCAAACCAGCCATCTTACTTGTTTGCTGAGAGCTTGGAACTGATGCAAAGTGGAAGTATGCATCACTTGTATGTCCTGTGATCACTCTCCCACATTTTATATGAAGCGTTGAGACTTAAATATTTTCCCCAGAAAGATCTACACTCTCTCCCACACTTTGGGATGTATGAAAACAATGCATATCACCCCCAGGGGAACAGGCACATCTCCAGATTTTATTTTATTTTTAGATTTAGAATCATGGGACAAGAATTGTGAGTCACTTGTGCTTACATGTCACATCACATATTCGGTCTTCTGCAGCAGGGTCCAGCCTTAGCATCTATCTTCAATGTCAAGAAACAGTCTGCAGGCATGCAAAGTAAGAATGAATGAATGTACTCACAGAATCATAGAGTTGGAAGGGACCCCAAGGGTCATCTAGTCCAACTCCCTGCAATGCAGGAATTTTAGCTAAAGCATCCATGACAGATGGCCACCCAGCCTCTGCTTAGAAACCTCCAAGGAAGGGCAGTCTATAACCTTCCAGAGGAGTCCGGTCCACTGTCAAGCAGCTCTTACTGTCAGAAAGAAACATCTTCCTGATGTTTAGTTGGAATCTACTGTCTTTTAAGTTTGAATCCATTGGTTGACGTCCTACCCGTCTGGAACAGGAAAAAATACACTTGTTCCCTCTTCCATGTGACAGCTCTTGAGACATAGGAGCCAACTCCTAGGGGCTGAGGTCAATAAAATATTTGAAGGGTCCAGGCCTCTCCAGTGTTGTTGGGCATTGTCATTCAACTAGTGTGTGCATCCCGTGTCATGTGGTTGATCATGAGGGGCCGGAATGTGACAACCGCTTTGTGAAGTACAGTGGTACCTTGGGTTACATACGCTTCAGGTTACAGACGCTTCAGGTTACAGACTCCACTAACCCAGAAATAGTACCTTGGGTTAAGAACTTTGCTTCAGGATGAGAACAGAAATCGAGGAGCGGTGGCGCGGTGGCAGCGGGAGGCCCCATTAGCTAAAGTGGTGCTTCAGGTTAAGAACAGTTTCAGGTTAAGAACGGACCTCCAGAACGAATAAAGTACTTAACCTGTACACAGCAGGTTGCATTTCAACTGTTCACATGACTTTGAATTTTCCAACTTGTTGTGGGACGTCCTATACACAACCTTCATTTGAAACTATTCATCTGAAACCTTTTCAAACTGAAACATGCACACATCCCTCACTACGTTCCTTTAAAATAATCTTCAAAAGATGCTTGGTTGGTTTTGCTAGTAGAAGAGAAATTAATTAGCACTTAATGACCATGCAGTCATATAATGGCAGCTGGCTTCTGCAGGGAGGGAAGCCACAACTTTTTTTGCTTGTAAAGAATGAATAGCTAGACAATGGTGCTGATTTAATTTTCGCATTCAATAATTGGTTTTCCTGAATTTGGTCTGGTGTGGTTGCTAGAAGCAGGGGCCCTTTTCAAATTATACATCTATGATGACTTTCAGATGTTTTTCTTGTTCTTCAGGACAATGAAATATAGAAGGCTCTGTTTCACTAAGTGAAATTCTTTCTTTGCCTGCTTTGTGGCTCAAAAAGTGGAATTTTTTTTATCTTCATTTGGACAAAACTTTCACTGGGTTTTTTTTCTTTAAAAAGGTTCCATTGGCTAGTCCCCATGAAGTTGTCAACATAGCTCCCATCCCAAAGCCTTACAGACAGAAGAACATAGGCAGCATACCAGACGAGAGGAAAAACTAAGAGCAAACAAATAGGAAACAGTCAAGCAAACAGGATTCAGGGCAAGAGCAAGACAGAGTAAAAATCTGCCCGGATGGTGATTTCACCCTTGAAATCCCGGGCATATCTGGGGAAATCCAGACATATGGCAACCCTAGTATATATAAAGTATATATACTCTTCAGCAGCCCTGAGCTCCCTGGAATCAAAAGGCTATATAAAACCACATTCATTGCTGCAGGCTCCCACAAGAGTCATGGCAACAGAGGAGTTGGGTGAAGGACATTGTCATCTCCCTCTTTTCCACCTGAGGAGTCCAAGTGACTCTTGATCAGACCTACTTGGAATGGCACCTTCCTCCATGCCAGGGAAGAAGGGGTCAGGGAAGATCTACATCAGGAACGAGGCGGGAAGAAAGACTGACCTTGGGATCTGCTGCCCCAATGGACCCTGCCGCCTGAGGTAGTTGCCTCACCTTGCCCTGACTGTTGGCCTCATCCTCAATCTGAAATAAGTGTGTCATTGTCACTTAGTGTGCTCCTGGCTGGGTTATAAACTAAAGCTGCAGACATCACACAAGGCAATTGCCTCTGGCAGTTTGTTAATTTAGCATGAGAGTCATTCGGCTGCTTCCCCCCTTTTCCCACCTCTGTATTAACTCATACTAAGAGAGCGGATTTGTCATGAAGAAGCTTTGGGGTTTGACATCTTGTACTCAGTGCTGTTACTGTAGATCAGGCTTCCTCAACCTTGGCCCTCCAGATGTTTTGAGTCTACAATTCCCACCATCCCTGACCACTGGTCCTGCTAGCTAGGGATCATGGGAGTTGTAGGCCAAAAACATCTGGAGGGCCGAGGTTGAGGAAGCCTGCTGTAGATTGTACCTAGTTCCAGGGGTGCCAGCACAATTTCCTGGGCTTTGAGCCCTCTGCCCCACCTGCAAAAGATTGCACAAGTGTGTATTAATGGCTTTGTGGTATATGCAGATTTATGCCCCCCTTTGTGTGGATGTTCAGGTGTGAATGGGTGCTGGGGCACCCTCCCAAAATTTTAAGTGTCTGTATCAGAATATTCTTGACAGAGGGCTGTATCCAGTTCTACCTCTGTGATAAGTTCATGATATATTACTTTATTGGGTATACTAATTAAATATTAGAAATGTAGTTTAAACAATGTAATGCTTAGAAAAGCTTAGGGAGGAAGCAGGACGAGTGTACACACCATAGGTACACACAACACCTTTATCAAACCACCTTCAACTCACCGAAGAAGAAAGGACTACCATCTTCCCCTAATGTGTTGTTAAAACATATGAATATAAAAACTCATTGGGGGGGGGGATGAAAACAAAAACAAAGGGAGCAAACAAATGCCACTAGCTTCTTGCGCTGTGCATAAAGCAATTTGCGGGCACTAAGGAAAAAAGAAGCATTTTGCTCCTCTTGTATGTTGTAGTTATGCTGACCATCACTACAAAGGAGCAGGTGGAGGTGAGTGGGCTCTTTTGCAGACAGGCTATTCTCTCTCTCTTCCTTTTCTATTTCCTACCTGACACCTGAGCTGTATAATCAAAGGACATTAGATTTGCTCTAATTAATTCTTCTATTCTTTGTCAATTCAGAGGTAAAAGACCTGGTGAATAATTGCAGGTAATGAAACTCTGAGCTGAACTAAATGCTATGCTTAAAGTAACGATAAAAAGTGAACTAAAAGAGGCTACAATTAAACATCTCGAAACACTGTTGAGTCATACTGGTTTCTGACCATTTTCTTTATTTAATCTCCAAGGCACACAAAATCCGGAAAGATTGATGCCTCCCAAAACTGGATGTGCTGCAATTCTCAAGTCCCTTGCCAACCAACCAACCAACCCACCCACATACCCCTGCCAGATTTGCTTTTCTCCTTCCACTTGTCCCACTCTGGCTTCTTCCTTGAAAGCCCCTGTCAGGAATAATGGCTAAATGGAACCTGCCAAGTAGGCTAAATGCTAGAAGAATTGAGACATTCTATGTGTGGCAAAGAAAAGGGGTGGCCTGGCAGGAAGGAAGGAAGGAGGAGGACAGCTCCTTTGTGGTCACTGAAGAGACTTCATCAGGTGCAACTTTTTTCCACTCCCCCCACCTGCAGCTCAGGGGTCAGGGCTGTTCAGTAGATTTAACAATGTTCTACAGTATCTCAAAGTCAGATTCTGTTTGTGTGAAGAGAATGAAAGTGATCAAGAGTTTGTTTTAAAAGAGAGAGGGAGAGGCATTAAACAAATGGCAAAGATTGGGGGTTTATTTTTTTACAGAATGTTAAGGGAAAGTTTATGAATACCAATGAGAATACTCCAAAGTTATAAGGAAGGAACAACACAGGACTCTCCAGGAATAATTTAGATGAGGGTTTCTCTGTAAAGGGATTACACCAACTCTGCCTTTTGGGATTTAAATGCCAGCATTTGGCACATGAGAATAGTTTCCATTTTGAGATAAATTCGTAAAACCAGAATACATTTAAAATGTAAAATGGATAAAATAGGATTAAATGGAGATTGATAGATTGGAGAGGTAGGAAAGACAGAGACTGCTTTACTCCCCACCCCTCTGAATATAAACAAGATTATGACAATGGAGGTAGTCTATCAGTTTTCAAGCTCACAAGATGCATTTAGTTTCCACAGCCCACTTTCAGAATAATTTATTTAATACAAGTTGGGGACAAGGTTTCTGGTCCTTTCAGCCACACACCTGAATTCACATAATTGCTGCTGGACCCCACAAACACCTACCTGCATTCACCCACCAAATCATACTCCTACTCCCTCGTGGGGTCCAATCCTTCCCTCTGGCACAGAGCAGCAGATGCACACCTTGTTCATTTATCTTAAAGTAGTTCTATCAATTATATTTGCTGCCTGTTTGCTTCCTTTAATATCAGCTCCCTTTGAGATCTTTCTGGCAATTGGGCCTGAAATGGGTGATAGCGATTATATAAAACCTCCCTACACGCTCTGACCTGAGCTGCTTCAACTGATCCAAAGCTGACCCAGCCTACTGACCCTTTTCTGGTCCTCCCAGTAGAGAAGAGGAAAAGGCAAACTACTATTTTTTATTGCGTTTGTTCCTTCAATTTATTGTGCCTCCCTTTCCCTCCAAAAAGGAAGCCCAGAGCAGCTGTCAACACCACACACACACACACACACACACACACACACTCTAAAGGCAGACAGTGTGAAAATTATCCCACAATAAAAATGGTACCATGAACCTATAAACTTTCGGTTCACTGCCTAAGAAAACACCAATTCAGTGAGCAATGCATTCATACAGTAATTCCTGTTTCCTAGATCTCTGTTGTGCTGAGTTTTGCTGACCTAGAAGCAGATGCAAGTTGCGTAGGGGTGGTTAGCCTGTAGCCCTCCAGATGTTGTCTGCTTCTTATCACCCCCAGCAATTTAGCAATGGTCAAGGATGATGGGTGTTGTAGTCAAATAAAATTTGGCAGGTAACTGGTTCCCCATTCCACTATAAAACCTTGACATGGCTCATATTCTATTGAGGGTGGACTATAGGCTCTTAGTGTAACCCTGAACCCGTTTTGCTAAATGGATATAGAAATGATTCCTGAAATACAGGGAATTAATTTGCTCATTAATTCTAAAATATATTATTTCGCTTTACTGAAAGCTGCTAGAAAAAAAGAAAACATTTTACTTTATGTGATTGTTTAGAATATTAAATCTAAATATTGGAAGCAAACAAAATCTTTTTCCAATACTCAAAGACTGGTTGGCAACACTTTGGGATTTAGCCACTAAACATAAATTAGCAAGCAATATTTGGGCAAGGAATCAACAGCAAAGATCAATATTTTCAAAAGAAGATAGAAATCATTTTGGAAGTACTGGTATAAAAGACAATGGGTGGAATTCAAATCAGGGCAAAGTGTGCAGTTCTGGGAACATCCCCCCCCCCAAGTGTGGAAGAGGGAACAGCTTTTGTCTGCTGGTGGGATTCATTGCACAGACTCCCACTCCACCAGTACAACTTTTTAGTTAAATATGGCCTATAAATTCCTGAAGTTAATGATTTTCATTTACTGCAATTATTAAGTATTTATTAGTATTGTAATACTTTGATAATGAAGAGCGGAATCTTTTAAACCTGGATTCTCTATTATTATTTGAAAATATATATATATTCAATACAAATTTCAAATGACTTTCCATCACTGAGCTAACATTATTCTGTCTCTTTTTGCTGGTTTATTATCTGATGCACTTCTTGACAGTTGCATATTTCTGGCTTTTAATTAAAAATGCAATGATTTTTTAAAAATGACCTTTACTTTTCAATAAATATGGCCCTATCAGAACACATTAACATTAAAATGGAATTAATTTTGAGGAACCTTTTGACAAGGACATTTCCCATTCCCACTTCGTGCATTCTTTCACTGCTTCAAAATTCACTGAGGATGATTCACAGTGTCGTAAGGAGCCTTTGAAGGTCAGGTTTCTGTACATGGTGAGATGAAATTTCTATACCAGCACCCAAAAAAAGTAAGATAGGCACTTTGTAAATGTCTGCCTGTCGTAAAATAGATTGGGTATCTAAGTCTGTAATTCTCCTATGAAACTATAGATCGTACAGATGAGCAGCTGTGGCTGCCCCCAAAATGAACACAAATCCAGAAGAGGAGAATGTGAGGTAAAAGTATTTAATTATTTGTAGAGTTGTTGAATAATTCAGCATGGGTGACCTGAATAGGAGTTTTAAGGGCTTTGGCTTAGCCATGAGCCCGAGTGGGAGTCCTAGGGAGCTTTTAGGTGACATTCTAGAAAGTAAAGAGGAAAAAGCTAGAGCTAGAATTCTACTTTCGTTTAGCAAATATCTACACATATTTGCCACTCACGGTAACATTATCAGTGCTGTATTTACATATAAGCTAAACAAGCTATAGCTTTTTAAAGGAAAGAAAAAACCTGGATGTACATTTCCAAAATATAAGATAAAAAACAAATAAAATAAAACCTACATACAGCAACAGTGACAAATGGCTTTAGATACCTATTAGGTCCATCAGTTACCATATAGCATATATTCAACACAAAAAACAGCGACAATTTGTTGTTGACAAAGGACAGCTGGACATATAAAGGGCCCCATTACCTTCAGTAGCTTCGGGCCTCATCACACCTAAATCTGGCCCTGAACGTTATGTATGCAACATTGTACTAGACGGCTGTGTCCTTTCAAGACCTCCATCATCTATACTCTCCCTATTAGATCTGGATGTCCTCTTTTGAAATTGTATTAGAATCATAGACTCATCGAATGACAGAGTTGGACGGCACCACAAGGGTCTTAGAGCTGAACCCCCAGCAATGTAGGAATCTTTTGCCCAATGTGGGGCTTGGACTGAGGACCCAGAGATTAAGAGTCTTGAGCTCTACTGACTGAACTTATGTTGGATTGGAAGTAACACATTTCTAATAGATGTATTACTCACAGATACTTTTTATACATGTTATATTTTCACATGAGGAAATCACTCTGTGGGATGGATTTTTTCCTTTTCAGCCGGTCCAAGTGAGGCTGTGGAAATGTTGAACCACTGGGATCAGTAATGGAATGGAATTTTTTAAGCTGCTGGTGCTAGAGTTTCATTATGCCCACTTTTTAGAGATAAGCGATTTCTTTTCCTGAAGAAATCTTACCACTGTCAGTATATCTGAGTGAATGCCCCTGTTGCTGCCAATCTTTAGCAGATTAGCATACATGAATATTTCATTATACTATATTGTATATTATCACATGTTATGCATTTCTTATACAGTATTTCCAGCTCCCCAGCATTGTTAGCATTCTCTTGGGCTCTCTGAGATGTGCTATGCAAATACAAATTCCAGTAACTTTAGGGCTGTGCAATACAAAAACATGGTCTATACTGCAACTTCTCTGTCATGGAAGAAACAGTTGTCATCTTTGGCTTTTCAGTTTCTACAGCAGGCAAAACTTCCTACAGAATCAAGTTTGCTTCTTGCCAAGGTGAGGCACACTCTCAGAGACAAGAGCGGTACTCACAGCCTTGGGGCATTTGAAAAGCTATGGATACATTTATTAATCATTTATTAATGTTTGCTCATATAAACAAACAATGGCTTAATATCTTGGTTTATTTGGAAGCCATTAACCATGGTTTTCTGGTTCACACATAACAGGCACCTATGTTTAACTGCAGTCTGCTGAGGTGTTTCCCCATTCATGTGAAAAGGAGGAGTGAAGTCGCCTTTAAGTAAAGACGTGTTCATCCACATGTGGTCAGTGTCTTACCCAGAGTCCCTCAGTCTAAGTTCTTCCCCAATGTATCCTGTTAAATAATACAGGCACAGCATTTAGCTGAAATAATCTATCAAATGTATACCCTGCCCTTAATCCAAGAAAGCTGGGGCAGGCCACATGGAGCCATCCCATTGTATCTTCACAAAACCCTGTGGAGAACCAAAAGTTGAGGGGGGAAATGAGGTTCAAAGCTGAACAAGGAATCACACTCAGGTTTTTCCAGTTCGAGCTGGCCATTAATCCACTGAAACACACTTTTGTCAAGGATGAACTAAATTGAAAGGCCATTCCACACATTATGTGGCATAGACTGTGACCTTGGGAGTGTTTTGATTCTTGGTGCATCTAATTTTCTCACATAGAACTCAGAGAGAATCACTGAGAACTACATCTCAGTGTAGACCCTTATTAAAACCCCTACTTTGGATTCAATTTCTTAATCATTGAGGAGTATCACAAAGAGACAAACAACTGGAACATTTCAATATATGATTACATATGTTGGAGATGCACACGACTTTTAAGGCCCCATCTACACAATTCCCAGGTCTCTGGGGAGAGGGATCTCCTATCAACTATCCTCAACACAACTCTCAGCACCCTTAACAAACTAAGGTTCCTAGTATTAACTTGTGGAAGCCATGACTTTTTAAAGTGGTATGATGCAGTTTCAAATGTACAGTGAACATGTTAAAAATGCCTTAAGCCAAGTGCACATCAGACACTTATGCTGAGAACAGTGCTAAGAGTACTATATGATCCAGACCTGCTTGTTGGGCAAGGTTACTGTTCTATTCTGGTCAATGCAGAGCTAATTAAAAAAACCCAAATAGGCAACCAACCACAATGTGACTGAAACATGACATGAATGCAACCCCAGTCTTCCCAGTCATGGAGAAATTGAAAATACTGTTATAGATTTATGGAGGGGGACTCCCCTAAACTCTAGAAATGAACAAATGGTATGATTTTGATGATTTGGGATGCGAAGGGAGAAATACAAACTGCAGAGGAATTCCTGGGTTAGCCTCATAGGCGCCGACTCCATGGGGCTTGAGGGGGCCCGAGCCCCCTCAAAAATTCGTTTGGGGGGGCTCCGCCCCCCCAATAATCTCGGGCGCCCCTCCAGCAGAGCGCCATCGCCGCCCCTCCCCCAGCCCAAAATGCACAGGGTCGGGCTGCATGCCTCCTGCCCTCCCTCCCGAGCAAAAGCTCCACCCAATTTCCGCTCCGGAGCTGATTAATAGGCGCAGCACGCTCTCCCCTATTCGCTCACGAGGAGGCGGCGCCACTTTATTTGCATATTCATGAGCTCATTTATTATTCATGAGCTTTCCCGGGGCCCCCCAATATTTTTTATAAGTCCGCGTCCCTGGTTAGCCTATGCAAATGATTTGGCCAAGCTTGGTCGATTGAGAAACAAGACAGGGCCATTGAGAGTCATTGGCATGCGAGAGAACTGTCCTCCCCACTTGCCCTGAGGTGTGAACAGAGACTGCAGATTTGGAAGGTTGCCAGGGTAACTGGGTGTTTGAGGTGACCAGAAAAGGGTGTCTGGTAGCAAGTGGTTCTGGGAAGGAGGAGGAGGAGGAAGGGCTGGGGTCCATGTTGGGCAGGCTAGCTGGAGGCTGGCTGGGAGAGATGCCTTGGAATCCAGAGCTGCGCTGCTGCAGCATACAAGCCCCTCTTGAAATGACAGAGAGCCATATTTCTTAAAGCTACGACAGTTTCCCCTGTGTCTCAATTCTCCAAAGGAGCGCAGCCCTCGGGCGAGTGCCTGGAACCTCACGGGCTCTCGCCACTTCTTGGCAGAGAGAGGGGGAGGCACCCAACTTTTGTAACAAGACAATTATGCCTGATTCGGCATGAGAAGCAATGAATCCTAGTTTGCTGCCTTACAGGACGTATGAACTGCATCCTTGAGACATCAAACATTGATACTCTTAGAAGCAATATAATCCAGTAGTGTTATTTTAGGATCACTGCTCAATATTTTTTATTTTATTTTCTAAAAGGTAACTAACTACAATTTGAAGAATTATATTAATATGAAGGTGAAAAAGTCAGGTGTGTGTCTTTAGTAATCTACATTTATATAAGGTTTTTCGGTATGTTCCTACTGCTATCTAAAGAGCTACTTTCTCTTCAGGAGTTCATGGCAATCTTTTTTATGTCTCTGTAGTTTGCTGTTCCTCTAAGTAAGTGGCATTTCACAAACACAGATAAAATAACACGATGCAAATCACATAGTTTTAAATGGCAACATTAGGACACTAATTAGGCAGAGTCAATGGAGGACTGTCTTAGTTTTCTAAGGTTGCAAGATTCATTTGGATATTTGTCAAAGCAAACAAATAATCCAATTTGATATGTGAACACATAAAACCACATAAAGGCACATTCATTCATTCCATCTCTAGGACTGCAAAGGGCGGAAATTAATTGGCCACTTATTTTTCTTCTCCTTTTGCTATTTCAGTCCTATTCACCTTCCTATTCAAGACAACTTTGTCTGCTTCAAATTAAGGGCCTTTGTTGTTGTTGTAATGATCTCTACTTACTAGGTCAACTGTGAGATGGCTGCTTTTATTTTCATCTTTAAAGCTTTCATTGGGATAGTCCCTTCTTAATATGACTGGAATGTGAAGGATTGAAGGGGTGTTTTTGGTTTCCTGTTCACCTAACTGAAGATCTGGTAAATTTATGCATGTAAAATAAATGTCAAATGAGCTTGAATATCCTGGCAACACTAAAAGCCAGATCCCGACATTCCATCAAACTCTCCAGCAACCTTGAATTCTGTGGGACAAAATAAACCAGACAGGCTAAATGTTTCTGGCTTGGAGGTAGTTAAAAATAGATACGCAGGCTTTTACCAGTGAATTAATCAAGTATGGTTCATCTGCTAGGTATAATTTTAATAGACTGAAGCTCCTGATATTGTCGCATAGTTAAATCTGATCAGTTATGTGATACTGTGTGATGGGTGCCAGATGGGTATGGCATAAATAATACCATTATTATTATTACTATTATTATTATTATTATTATACCTACATTCTTCTCTGGGAAAAGACCTTATTCAAGAAAATAGTGCTGAATCCACGAATTAGTGAAAAAACAAAGTAGCTGTAAAAAGGTGGCAACGGCATTCAAAAGGGTAAGTAAGGCAGGTTTCATCAAATCTCCTTCTACTAGATTTTACGTGTCATAAGAGGCAGGGACTGAGTGGGCACATAGTCAGCCTCACGGCTGCAAGTTTATTGTTCAGATCCTCAGGCTGCACCAACAGATACTGATCCCACAGGGTCCAGCTAGTTAGATCTCATTTGTCTGAGACGGATTTTGCACAGTTCCTTTCTGGCATTTGGGGCTGCACAAGCTACTTGTTTGGTGAGGATACCAAAAGTCTATCTAAGCCAATAAAGCACCTTTAATGTTCTTTCATAGGCTGATTTTGTTATATGTGATACTTTTGCTTCAGTTATATTTTTGGAGGCTGAAGTGTCTGAATTTGTGTTAAGTAGTTAAAACCTAGGTTTCTTGTGTGCATAGGATTAAAACTATTTGGATTAGGCAGCATAGTCTGCTATAAGTTTGTTGTTCAGTTTCTGTGTGATTCACCTTGAGGCTCTAAGTGGTCAACATACTTGAATGCAAAACCTAAGGTTTGTCCTGTGTCAGAGAGAAGCCCCACCCCAAAGGAATTTCCATCCAGCAGCAACGGACACATCCTCAAGTTGAGTTGAAATGGAGCCCACAGCATGAGTGTGATCTGAATCTGGAATATATACTGGAAAAGAAAACAGAGAGCATCGTGCCAGATTTCTCCTCTATTTCTAAGGAGCTGATGGATGCCAGACACAAAGGAAGGTTTAACAGTTATGTTCCATGTCGACCCGCCCTTCTGGGTTAGAAAGTTGGGGCATAGAATACCTTCTTCGTGACTGAGAAACCACTTATTGGATGAATCCACTGGCATGTCTTGTTACATGAAACAGTGTCTATTTCTTTTATAAGGCAGTTAAAGCAAACTTTCCCCCCCTTTCAGCATTCATGGGTAGCCAAGATTTGAACTGGGAATCTTATGGTCTGCCTACTGACTCCCTTATGGTGAGCCACTTAAAGCTGTTGGGTAAGGAAAGAGTGCTTCAGGTCCCAGCATGGCTGCACCCTCAGAAAGCCACTGATCCCTAACCTGACCTCACAGTAAGTGCCGCATCATCATGTTTGGGAAGCTGTCTGGTTGTAGGTCTGTTTGGCTCATTAACTGCTTTTATTTACCTGCCCACCAACTCACCTTCCTGCAGACTGTTGCCTTTGGAGTTTGAATCTAGTTAGCAGATGACTTTTCTCCCTACCTTCTATCTTTTCTCCTCCCTACTCCTTGATTCCTACAACCAGCTTCTTCCCCCCCACAATGTGGCAAGGCTATGCCTCCTGCCTGCTAGTGCATCTTCACTCTCTCATTCTCTCCCTCCCTCCCCCACCCCTCTCTCTCTCTCTCTCTCTCTCTCTCTCTCTCTCTCTTTCTCTCTCTCACACACACACACACACACACACACACACACACACACACACCTTTGTGGTGATTTAGCAGCAGCTGGTTTGCATCTTTCCATCTGTTTCCTATTCAGTCTGAGTGAGCCTGTTTGGTTTTTATGGAGAGAGGTTATTTCTGCTGCTGGCACTCCAAAGGTGGTAATCAGATAATCAAAATGCATTTGATTGCATTGCAAATGCACAAATCATTGTGTTGAAGAAAGAGTTTTGCATTTATTCAGTTGCTGCCTATCCATAGTTCTTCTCTGTGTCATATACTGCAGCCAAGTTAAAGCAACAGCTTATAAAATCCTTGACTTTCATTTTAAAAAGCACATTCCTCCCTTTAGTGCATTGCAGATTAGAAGCCAGACTCACAAGCTGTACGCTGACTCCCATCACCACCACTATAACTGTCCATTATTTATTGGCATCAGCACAGCAGTGCATAGCAAACAAAATGGCATACAAACATATGAACCTACTTCAATATGTTCAACTGTTTTTGGACTACAATGCCCATCATCCCTGAAAACTGGTTCTGCTAGCTAGGGATGATGGGAATTGTCATCCAAAAACATCTGGAGACCTAAGTTTGAGAAAGCACGAGACAGAACATAGCCATTACATAAAGGTAAAGGTAAAGGTACCCCTGACCGTTAGGTACAGTCATGGACAACTCTGGAGTTATGCGCTCATCTCACTTTATAGGCCGAGGGAGCTGGCGTTTGTTGACAGACAGCTTCCAGGTCATGTGGCCAGCATGACTAAGAAACCAGAGCAGCACACAGAAACACCGTTTACCTTCCTGCCAGAGCGGTGCCTATTTATCTACTTGCACTTTGACGTGCTTTCGAACTGCTAGGTGGGCAGGAGCTGGGACTGAACAACGGGAACTCACCCCGTCGCAGGGATTTGAACCGCCAACCTTCCGATCGGCAAGCCCTAGGCTCAGTGATTTAGGCCACAGCGCCACCTGCATCCCTATTACATATAGTAGATCATTCTCCATGAATTGCTCTAAAACCCTTCTAGAGCCATCTGAGTTGGCATACGTCACCATATATCATGGCAGTGAATTCCATCATTAGTTAGTCTGTTGATGGGCATCATCCTTCAACAGGCCGTCAACTAGCTATGCATTGTGTGAAGAAGATGGAGCAAGCTTGTTTTCTCCAGATCTGGAGAGTAGGACCCAAACCAATGGAATCAAGTTACAAGAAAGGAGATTCAGACTAAACATCTGGAAGAAGACCTTTCTGAGACCATGAGCTGTTTGGCAGTGGGACAGTCTCCCTCGGGAGGTGGTGGACTCTCCTTCCTTGAAGGGTTTTAAGCAGAGGTTAGATGGCCATCTGCCATGGATTCTTCTTCAGCTGTGATTCCTGCATTGCAGGGGGTTGAATCCTTCGGGTATCTTCCAACTCTACAATTCTAAGATTCTAAGAATAACAACAATAATAAATATTTGCAGGAAAGCCATATGCTATTAAAACAATGGATAAAACTAGCAGCAATCAAATGTTGGTTAAATTTAAGACACCTGGGAAAATTTTTAAAAAAGGAAAAGGTTTAAGATGTGACACTGCACCATATTTAATTCTGAAAAAGAGGGGGATGGAAGAACTTTTGTGGTGGAGGAAGGGAATATGTAAACTTTCCTATGTGGTTACAGATTTGAGGGGCATTCCAGCAGCACAGGGACCATGCCAGCATTGTTTTGTGTATTAACAAGATGAAGAAGAAAAAGAATTGTTTGATAGATATAGTTGGCATTATTTTATTTCTACTTCACAACTTTGTTTTCAAGCTTTCATTTTTGCAGACTGTCAGATCTAATCATCGATGTATTTAATGGAATAAATTTGATTGATTGGTGTGTTTTACCTCCTTTATTAAGCTTTTTATGCTTCAGGGGAGCCATAAATTCAGCTTCACCAGCTAGTCAAGACAGATTTACAGCTGTGATTCAACCACTGCTAGAATAGCAAAGATACCAAGACACACCTGTGCATTGAAATTGTATATATAGTACCATCAATCTTCAGGGCAATTCACAGAGTAACCCTCAAAAGATGGCCCCTACCTTGAGGTGCTTACACTTTAAAATTTGGCCCAGGGAAGAAGATGAAGGGCAGGAATGATTTGTGTGCAACTCAGTCTCAAAAGCTTAATTGCTGTAAGAGATTCGTAACCTCTAATCCAAAAGAATGGAAAAGATGTATTTTGAGGAGACTTGAGATAACGAGAACTTGTATTAGTTGCAGCTTTCATAATGTTCAATAAAAATGAAATTCAAAGATAAATTCACTCTGATATAACATGTACAGACTATAAAACAATCAGTTAAAGTAATGAATGAAGCCATCAGTGTTGATATGAGCTTTTGGGATTGAAGATCGGACCATGTACTGTATGAGCTAATATTCAACAGTTATGGGAATGCAGCAGAACCCATGCTGAATGGTACTGCTTTATACTGTGAAGAGAAATAAGTTCTTCTTCTTCTTCTTCTTCCTCTTCTTCTTCTTCCTCTTCCTCTTCTTCTTCCTCTTCCTCTTCTTCTTCTTCCTCTTCTTCTTCTGTCATTTAGACTGAATCTTCACCAAGCTAGAAACTGAGGGAATAAGACAAGTGTTGAGAAAGCAATAGAAACAAACCAAAAACCTTTAAAGCCCGATATTAAGATGGTTGATCAGGACATGTTGAATTTTTCAACTTTCAAATTCCAGAAATGAGTGGTGCTAAAAAGTTGTAACATGACTTGGAAATTCGAAATATATTTTGGCTAATTTAATATTTTTGCTTGATAAGTAAAGCATGTGTAAAATTGCATAGAAATCATTAGCAATGATTGCCAAGTACTTGCAGTTATATTATATATTAATATTATGATAATTATTTAGCATTACCTGACATTTTCCAAAAGTAAAATTAAAATTCTTTTGTTTTCCAAAAGCAGTTTATGTGCATCTTCATCAAATGCAAACAAGCTAAATATTGTCGTCACTAAAGTAATAGCAGATTTGAATGCCTCACACTCAAAAACATGTTTTTAAGACCCCTCACTGAAGAAATTTGCAAAAATTAAGTTCCACCCCATAGAATAACACACCCTAATGGTTGATAATTGCCAAAGTTAATGTGGCTGAACTGAGAAAGAGAGAAACCTCTCATTTGGTTCAAATGAGCCCTCCTGCACATTAAAAATACAGTGGTGCCCCGCAAGACGAATGCCTCGCAAGACGAAAAACTCACTAGACGAAAGAGTTTTCCGTTTTTTGAGTCGTTCCGCAAGACGAATTTCCCTATGGGCTTGCTTTGCAAGACAAAACGTCTTGCGAGTTCTTGTGAGTTTGTTTCCTTTTTCTTAAAGCCGCTAAGCCGCTAATAGCTTCGCAAGATGAAAAAACTGCAAGACGAAGAGACTCGCGGAACGGATTAATTTCGTCTTGCGAGGCACCACTGTATATGTGAGGGATTCAAGGCATTCAACAGAGTCACCTGCATTTTGGGACTCTTATTGGGAGCATGACTGTCAATCTTGAGCAATTCTTCAAAATTTACCACTCCACCACTAATTATTGTAACTCTGAAACTTGAAAGAAAGCTTCCAGCATGACATCCATTCATTTCAGTAATTCTTTTGCTGGTGGGATTGGAGGGGTGGCTGTGGAGTGTTGACGGGAAAATTACAGTTTAACAAGCAGGTCTTGAACTGCTCTTGAGTGGTTCTGCTGCTGTGTGGTTGGAAGATCCCAGAAGGTGGTACAGGTATATATATATTTTAAAAACAAATGGAAATCAATTATATTTAAATACAGCACAGTTCAAAATTGTAGCCAATGATAGCTTTAATCTGCTGCCTTACACCACCTCCTGTTCTGAAAAGAATACAAATCTATGTTTAATTCTGTGATTACAGAAGTTTGTTTAAAGGAGGAGTCTATTTAACTGTGAACAAAGTCTGCCCTTTGAAGCACAAGGAACTGTTGTTTACATTTTCCAGGTGCTTCATATATCAGAGTTCAGAATTAGTAGCCTAGAAAACCAAAGTATGTTCCACAATGTCGACGGTTTTGAGGACGTAATGAGATGGAGGAAATTACAATGTTCTCTTTTAAGTTCCAGAAACTTTAATGGCTTTTTCCACTTGATAAAGCCGACATGTAAATGTGTATAATAACTGAGAAAAGAAACTGGGGGGGGGGGAGAAAGTTGCTTCATTTTCATAAAGCCATTAGCTATCTAAAATAGCAGTTTTGGTCCATAAGTTCACTTTCAGCAATAGCTAAACGTATTCCTCTATGTCGACTCAAACTTCAATATGTAAAGTGCTGCTAGACTTGAATCCAGAGTCTCCAGGCATGTTTTTGCCTATAGCAGCTGCATAGCTTGCCAGATAAGGGAGACATTTCTGGCCTGCTCTTTACTGTTCTTCAGCACCATTACTGCAGATGGGAAACAGGTGATATTGGAGCTACCAGCTCAGCAGAATTGTGCTGGCTGAGGTCCAGCTGGTCATATAAAGCTGTTGTTTCTGGCTTTGTTCCTCAATCACAGCCTCAATGAAGTGTTGAGGATTAACGCTGTGTGTCTATACATGTCCATTGACTGCCACTTTGTTTTGTGGGCCAGTTCAAGGTGCTCATGTTCAAAGTTCCACCACCCTCAGAGGCTCGGAGGATGATGGCATTTTCTGTGGCAGCCCCTAAGGTGTGGAACTCCTTGTTATGATGTGCAGTTTCTGACTCACACTTGCATGCATGAAAGGGTTAACCTGATCTCAAGTTACCGGTGTGGGTAGCAGCCCTTGCCCCCCACCCCCATTTTTCTTTTCTCTTTGTGCTTCTTGGAACAAGCAAAGAGGGAGCCTGTAGCTTGGCTCCCAACTCAGCAAATGCTGCATGTACATGAAGAATCTCTCTAAAAGGAGATTTTATAGCCTGCGTTTTTGCTAACCCAAAAATTGCATTATCCTTTTCATAAGGAAACAAAGTACTTTCCGTTGTTTGGAACATTTCTCTTGTCTCCAGCAGAGATTTGGTTTTGGAACATTTCTCTTGTCTCCAGCAGATGGAGACTTGTTTGCTGTAACTTCTGGAAGCTCTGTGAGTAAAACGTTGAAGCATTGGCAAAGCTAAGTGTGATTTGTTCTAGCCTAAGTATTTTTGTGGAGAATATTTGTTTAAAGGTGGATGAGGGCAGATGCAAAGTTTTAATACGCTTTGAGCAATCACCATTTTGCTTACATCTGCTATTTAAGAGTAGAAATCTCTCTTCCAAACCTCTCTTCAACACTCCCTCGACCACAGAGGTGTGTCTGGAAAGTTCATTATATACTTTTTTAAAAAAATCAGTGCTGAAAAGATACCTGTGATATATTTTCAAGACCCATCCTATTTTTGTGATAGCATTTTTTTGGCAATTGTTTTAGATTATTTTAACCCTTTTTAAAAATTGTTCTGACCCATCCTGGGACCTCAGGATGAGGGGCATTATCATTATGGAGATTTCTTATTTTCTTTCTAATAGTTGTTGTTCATGCTGCAAATTCCAGTTTCTTGCTTCCTAGACTCTATAGCAAATCAGTTCAGAAAACATGGTGTTAAAACACACACACACACACACACACACACACACACACACACACACACACACAGCCCACTGTTGGCAGCTGTTGCTCCTCCTGCTGCCCAGTCAGAGGGAACCCTTTTTGCTGCCCAGGTTAACTGCCAACTTCTGGCTCTTTGGCTTCAGCTCTTGTGAAGGACTACTGCTGGAGTCTTCCTCACCCCTTGAAAATCTTTTTAGTTTCTGCCTTCTGCAATTTGTGCTTCAGGGCATTGGCTCGTTACTACCTAAAAGCAGTGCCATTTTTTTCCAGAAAAAGGGTGCTGGTACTCACCATAAAGTACCTTTCTTGGCTGACACTTCAGCTACTGCCAGGTGGACCACGCTGCAGTAGCAGCAGGCGAGTTCAGTGGCAGCCCAGCACTTTCCTGCAGCTGTGCTGCCACAGGACAAGGATGGGGAGGAAGTGTTGCCACCTGGGAAGGAGAGAAAAGGTGTGCCCCCTCACACACTCACTTTAGATGCCAAAATGGGAGGGGGAGGTACAGCATTCCATTGAGTACTTCCAAAAAAGAGAACTGCCTAAGGGATCCCTTTCCTCCACTTCTCAATTCCCTCCTGGCGCTTTGCTGCTTTGCCAGGCAGTGGCTGCTCTCTGCTCCAGACTCTCTCCAGGCTTGCATCTTCTTTCTTCTGACTTTCTTCTTAAGAAACCCTGCCCCCATATTCTCAATTCTGAATCCTCTTATGAATCACCTGGTTCTCACTGGAATCCCCAAACCACATTGACCTATAAACTATGGGCAGTAAGTAATGGCATGGTGGGGCTGACATGCTCACCTGACCTCCCAACAGGCTGTTTACCGAGAGTGAGATGGGTGAGGTCAATGCGGTGTAAACACACCTGCTGAGCAAATGTGGCCTTCCTGCTGGTGCACTTGCACCTTGCTGCCCTCCCTGCCAACCCAAGCACCTCAGCCTTACTACACAGTATGGTCAATTACATTTGAACGGAAGGTCCACAGCACCACTTTGAGGGTTGTTTTGTCTTTGTCTTTTTTAACAAGCAGCATAGAGCCTTTATCTGTCATGGATGCTTTAGTGGGTTGGACTCACTGACTCTTGGTGCCTACGATTCTATGCTTCTATGACCTTTCTGATTCTACCGGCTCATATAAAAGCTGATTTCTGCTGAAACCTCAAAAGTTACATAGCCACCTCCTTAGCAACGGTATCAGCACAATTGCGGACCCCTATTCAGGCTGCTTCAGTGAGTCAGCTTTTTCTATTTATTTCCTATCCCATTGACTCTGAAGTCAGATTGTGATCTAGCAAATTTTGGGAAAGACCCATTTGTCACCTTGAGTAACCCCAGGTCAGGTCTACTGGTTGGATTCCACCTATTTGCTTAAATAGGTTCATATTTCACATTGTAAAATTGATATTTTGCAAGGTTTAAAGTGGGGAATGCAATAAACATGAATGAATGCTTCCATTATAATGAGGTGCAGGTGGTGTTTGCTTGTCAAAGCTAAGTATGTCCTGCAAATGGGGAAGTGTGTGTTTAGAATTGTTGGCCTGATAAAACTGAAGCTGAAACGAGGCCATATATTATTTTCCGTTTGGCGCATGTAACTTTGGCTAACGCTAAGGGAGATCCTGACACAGATTTGGGCACAGTGTTTTAAGTGTTTCTGCAGTATTCCAAAAACTCCAACTTCTAAATTTATTCCACACAGAGAAATTCTGCACACAGGGCATGTAGTGCTGTCATCCCATAAACAGTAAATCATTTTTATAGCGGGGGAAATGTCAGAGACTTTGAGTCTACAGCTCTAGCTTTGGATGGATTTAGAACCAACCATCACCAAGCCAAGAGAAACATCTAGTGTCCTACTGCTTTCATTCTACAGAAGGGTTGTGTCAAAGCCGCAGGAACTACTTATATCACAAGAATCATAGAATCACAGAATTGTAGAGTTGAAAGGCACTCCAAGGATCATCTAGTCTAACCCACTCCTAGAGAGCAATCTCAGCTAAAGTATCCATGACAGATGGCCATCTAACCTTGGCTTTAAAAGCTCTGATAAAGGAGAATCCACCACATTCAGAGGGAGTTCATTGCACTGTTAAATGGCTCTTAATATCAGGAAGCCTCGCCAGAGTGGTGCATGCTCTGGTTATCTCCCGCTTGGACTACTGCAATGCGCTCTACGTGGGGCTACCTTTGAAGGCGACCCGGAAACTACAACTAATCCACAATGCGGCAGCTAGACTGGTGACTGGGAGAAGCCGCCGAGACCATATAACACCAGTCTTGAAAGACCTACATTGGCTCCGAGCACAATTCAAAGTGTTGGTGCTGACCTTTAAAGCCCTCAACGGCCTCGGTCCAGTATATCTGAAGGAGCGTCTCCACCCCCATCATTCAGCCCGGACATTGAGATCCAGCACCGAGGGCCTTCTGGCGGTTCCCTCCCTGCGAGAAGCCAAGTTACAGGGAACCAGGCAGAGGGCCTTCTCGGTAGTGGTGCCCTCCCTGTGGAACGCCCTCCCACCAGATGTCAAAGAGAACAACAACTACCAGACTTTTAGAAGACATCTGAAGGCAGCCCTGTTTAGGGAAGCTTTTAATGTTTGATGTATTACAGTATTTTTTTTTGGAAGCCGCCCAGAGTAGCTGGGGAAACCCAGCCAGATGGGCGGGGTATAAATAATAATAACAATAAATAATAATAATAATAATAATAATAATAATAATAATAATAATCAGTTCTTCCTGATATTAAGTCAGAATCTCCTTTCTTGTAACTTGAAGCCACTGAGCAGAGAATACTTAAACTGAAGTCCAGTCACTGTAGTACATCCTGGTGGTGGTGTTTTCAGATGAAATGGGGGGGGGGGGGTTCCACATGTTTAAAGTGTTCCATTAATAAGTACCTAACTGGTAAAGATCAAAGCGAAGAAGTGGGAGGTGCTGGGTGTGGCAGGGCTATGTGCATCCCGCAAGGTTGCCTACCTCTGTTTCTGGTTAGTAGCCAAGTGAATGGAGGCACTTTAAAAACATGCTATTGTTTTTCTGCATTGTTGCAGACTGAAATATCATGATAAAAGTGGCTGTCCACGATCAAGTCACAAGCTGACATTTCTTGAATTGCAGCTTGATCCTTCACTGCCTGTTGTTGCTTTTGGAGTTGGGGTGAAGTCTGGGTGTGACATGCTCACTAGATTGCAATGGAATGTATAGCAAGTCCCCCCTAACCTTACACTTTGCAAGTGATGTGTAAGCTCCTCTAAAATGCTAAAATGCTGCTCCAAGACTCTGGCAGACACAAATGCTGCTAATATTCTGAGTAATCTCTTTGCTAGGAGAGCTGCAGCTCATCAGATTATAGGACTGATCAGCAGAAGGCCCTTTAATGGCTTTTCCAAATAGCCTTTTGCTGAAACAAGACTTTTCTTTCTTAATTGGAAGGTTCATGCAAGTTGTGGGAGAAAGAAATACCAAAATTAGTATTTTCCAGCAGTGCACTAATGAAGCCTCTGACATGCCTGATTTAAAACCAATCTACTTTTGCTTTATGCATTTGTTCATCCAGGTCAAAATTAAAGTACTTCTTTAAAGAAGATGTCTTTGTTTAAAACATGACACAGCTGCTGTGTTTTGATAAACTGATAATATTATCTCTGCTTTTGCCTTTGCCTCTAGCTCTTGGTAGCATCAGTGGCTGAATTGCAAGGTACTTTGTGTGTGAAGACTTTTGCAATGAATGTCCACATGGTGCTCCTTGCATCTCAATGGCCAATGTTAACTATTTAAATCAGAGAGAGAAAGAGATCCCTGAGTCTTAGAAAGTTCTTGGGCAGCCTTTTACCTGTTCCTTTTCCTTGTGTGGAGAAAGAATTGGAGACCTGTGAGGGCAGAAAGTTGAGCACAGAAGGTGCAGGCAGGGATGTGCATGCACACACAGATTCCTGCATTACAGGGCCTTGGACTCGATAACCCTCCTGGTCCCTTTCCAACTCTACAATTGTATAATCAGTGCCACAAAAGCAGCCACACAGCACTGCAGTTGCCCAAGGCTGCTTCTCAACAGACTCCGGAAAGACTCAGGCTTCTTTGTCTTTCTCTGGACAGATGAAAATACAGTGGTACCTCGGGTTACATATGCTTCAGGTTAGATACGCTTCAGGTTACAGACTCTGCTAACCCAGAAATAGTACCTCGGGTTAAGAAGTTTGCTTCAGGATGAGAACAGAAATTGTACTCCGACGGCACAGCAGCAGCGGGAGGCCCCATTAGCTAAAGTGGTGCTTCAGGTTAAGAACAGTTTCAGGTTAAGAACGGACCTCCGGAACGAATTAAGTACTTAACCTGAGGTACCACTGTAGTCACATTGCTTCTTTCAGTCCTCCCTGATATTTCACTCAAATTCTCATGTCTGGTGCGATTGGAGAAAGGCCAGCAAGCATCTTCAGCTCCTGAGCTATACAAAAGTTCACAGTTAATGTTACTGAATAGTGCTATTATTGTCAATTAAATCTCTAGTCTCCTTCCTTCCTTCCTTCCTTCCTTCCTTCCTTCCTTCCTCCCTCCCTCCCTCCCTCCCTCCCTTCATCAGTTACAAAAATGCAGAACTCTCACTATTTTTGAGATGCTGTCAGTGTTAGTCCTTTCTCAAGCCTGCAAAACTGTCTGATGGACCCCTGCAATTAATTGTGACTTCTTTTTCTCAGAACTCTTCCCATTGAAGTGCTTTGTTTTCTTTCAGCAGAGAGACTTAATGGCATTTATGAGCTTCTCCATTTGCAGCCTTTGTAATTGGTTTGTTTATCCATATTGGCAACCTAATATTTTTTATGTAGTAGGCAGTTTAATTCAGATGTAGTCTTTGAGATTATGGGGTTTTTATCTAACAAGAGGTTTTAAGTGCCGCTTCTCTAATGAGCAGTGTACCTTCCTGTCATTACTTGGCATCTGAAGTAAGTGCAATTACTTTTCCATTTATGGTTCTTCAGATACCCTCTGACCTTTATTCCACCCCATCCCCCCTTAGTTGTGGATTGTCCTATTTTTCCTACTCTATGAAATCTTCGAAGCTAACAAGGGAGGCGGGGATTGCTCTGCATGTAGGTGTGAACCTATGTAATGTCCACGTGCTGAAACAATGCATAAACTGAACGCACCGCTATTCTTTGAAATTTGCACTTCTCTGGATTTGGAATTAAGTTCTCCAGCCGAAAGATGTGTACAATAATGCATGCCTTAAGGGAAGCTCTACATAAAATGCATGTTAGTTATTTATGGCACTTAGATCCCACCTTCACTCCAAGGAGCTCAAGTAGATGTACATAGTTCTCCTTCTCTGCCTTTCACCTTTACAACAGCCCTGTGAGGTAGGTTAGGCTGAGAGACTGTGACTGGCTCAATATCACCCAGTGAGCTCCATGGCTGGTGGAGATTCGAACCCTAGTCTCCCAGGTTCTAGTCCAGCCTTCCAACCACTACATCACCCTCGCAATTATTAGTGAAAATAACATAATACTTGGGAAGTTGTCTGCAATTATATTATGGTGAAAGAATTTTATTTGTTTATTTTATTTAGCATTATCAGTGTACTTCTTCAGCATCAATGTCTCTAAGCAGTTAACAGAAAAACAGAAAACATATATTAAAAATACCAATGAAATGTATTTTCACAGTACACCTGGAGTACTGTGTCCAGTTCTGGGCACCACAATTCAAGAAGGACACTGACAAACTGGAACGTGTCCAGAGGAGGGCAACCAAAATGGTCAAAGGCCTGGAAACGATGCCTTATGAGGAACAGCTAAGGGAGCTGGGCATGTTTAGCCTGGAGAAGAGGAGGTTAAGGGGTGATATGATAGCCATGTTCAAATATATAAAAGGATGTCACATAGAGGAGGGAGAAAGGTTGTTTTCTGCTGCTCCAGAGAAGCGGACACGGAGCAATGGATCCAAACTACAAGAAAGAAGATTCCACCTAAACATTAGGAAGAACTTCCTGACAGTAAGAGCTGTTTGACAGTGGAATTTGCTGCCAAGGAGTGTGGTGGAGTCTCCTTCTTTGGAGGTCTTTAAGCAGAGGCTTGACAACCATATGTCAGGAGTGCTCTGATGGTGTTTCCTGCTTGGCAGGGGGTTGGACTCGATGGCCCTTGTGGTCTCTTCCAACTCTATGATTCTATGATTCTAAATTGGATGTTACAAACAAGTTGACATAAAAAAATCAAAATATAAATAAAACCAGCAGTTTTAAAGCTATGAACAATGAAGTGTTATGACTTATTAAAATACATTACAGTTTTACACATAGGTTTGCCTAAACAAAAAAGGTTTTAGGAGCTTCCAAATGCAACACAACCAAGGCACCTGCTTAATAGGAATGGGAAGGGAATTCCAGAGTCGGGGTGCTGCCACAGTGAAGGATCAATTCCTTGAATGTATGGGACAAATTTTATGTGGCACCTGGCAAAGCACCAGTTCTGCAGACTGAAGCCGTCAAGTGCGCTTATGTGGGGTAAAATGATCCTCCAAGTAACCCGATTGCAAGCTATTAAGGGCTTTATATACTAATAGTAACTCCTTGAATTTGGTCTGGTAGCAAATTGGCAGCCAGTACAGAGCTCTGAGCAGGGGTGTCATATGCAAACAGGGTCTCACTCCTATCAGCAACAGAACTGCTAACTTCAAGCACAAGGGAAGCCTACATAGAGCTCGCTGTAGTAAGCAAGTTGTGAAGTGGCCAACAACAGAACTGCTGGTCCAGGAACACTTGAAGCTGTCAGACCAGTTCCTCTTATCTTTAAATTTGTGTATGACTAATTCTTGAGGAGGGACACGGGTGGCGCTGCGGTCTAAACCACAGAGCCTAGGGCTTGCCGATCAGAAGGTCGCGGTTTGAATCTCCGCAATGGGGTGAGCTCCCTTTGCTCGGTCCCTGCTCCTGCCAACCTAGCAGTTCGAAAGCACATCAAAGTACAGGTACAGTAGTGCCTCGCAAGACGAAATTAATTCGTTCCGCGAGTTTTGTCGTCTTGCGTTTTTTTTCGTCTTGCAAAGCACGGTGTCGGGAAAGTTTTGGGAAAGCTTCAAAAATCACCAAAGTCTTTAAAAACCTCAAAAAAGGCTACCACACCGCGTTCTATGAGTTGCTCCTCGAAGTCAAGTCGCAACTGTATTAACGGTGTTAAGAAAAAGGAAACAAACTTGCAAGACGTTTCCGTCTTGCGAAGCAAGCCCATAGGGAAAATCGTCTTGCGAAGCAGCTCAAAAAACAAAAAACCCTTTCGTCTAGCAAGTTTTTTGTCTTGCGAGGCATTCGTCTTACGAGGTACCACTGTAGTTAAATAGGTACTGCTCCGGCGGGAAGGTAAATGGTGTTTCCGTGAGCTGCTCTGGTTCACCAGGAGTGGCTTAGTCATGCTGGCCACATGACCCAGAAGCTGTCTGTGGACAAACGCCGGCTCCCTCAGCCTATAGAGTGACATGAGCGCACAACCCCAGAATCGTCCACAACTGGACCTAATGGTCAGGTGTACCTTTACCTTTAATGCTTGAGGAACCATATTGGTGAATATAAGATGTCAAAGAAAGCACAATTTTGCCAGTATGGTTATGGCCATGGATAGGCAAATTAAGGCCCAGGGGCTGGATACGGCCCAATCGCCTTCTCAATCTGGCCCACAGACGGTCCAAGAATCAGCGTGTTTTTACATGTGTAGAATGTGTGCTTTTATTTAAAATGCATCTCTGGGTTATTTGTGGGGCATAGGAATTCGTTCTCCCTCCCCCCCAAAAAAATAGTCCAGCCCCCCACAAGGTCTGAGGGACAGTGGACTGGCCCCCTGCTGAAAAAGTTTGCTGACCCCTGGTTATGGCTAATGTGGCGGGGGAGGGCAGGGGAGAGAGAGAGAGAGAGAGAGAGAGAGAGAGAGAGAGAGAGAGAGATACAGGATTGTGCTTCCAGGATCTGCAGCTGATGTTACACACCTCACTGATCCTGGCCCTGACACCCATGTGGTCAGCAAAGACAGCCTGTCAGCGAGAGTCTCTGCATGTTTAGCTGTGTGCTATATAAACTTCGATGTGATTGGGGACACCAACAGCGCAGGCTTTCCAGTCATCTGGAGGTCTACCCACAAACAGATGAACATGTGGATTTGAGGACATGGCAAGGAAGCACGTTCCTGCTGCCACTCTATGCTTCATCTTCAATAAATCCCCACAAACCAATGCGTGAGGAGAGTATGTGACACATAGTACACACCATGTACTGTAGCAGTCATTGGAATAGACCTCCTGGGGAGATCCAGTCTAGACATGCAACATGTGTGTATTTTAAGCTTGGGTGCTGTGGGAATCCATCTGGTGAGCTCAAAGCTGAGGGGGAATTTTAACCAAGTCCTGCCAGGTCCAAGTTCAACACTCTTGCTCTGTTTGAGGGAACACTGAGTGCAGCCAAAGACAGCAGACCTGCTTCTCCAGCCCATTACAGGCATTTGGTTCTGCGGCAGCGTGTGTGATTTCTGTAGCGTGTTCAGTGGAGAAACCCTATCAAATAATTCAGCATCAGAGAAGTTAATTACTCTAACCAGCACGTCTGTAAATCAGCTACTTGATGGAGAAGGGGAATTAAACACTCTAGCCTGTCTCCCTGTCTACTAAATTGGGTTAGAGAATCATGTGAATATGTGATTGTTCACCTGGCTGGAGATGAGCATGCAAAAGCTGGCTTTCAGGTGCATCCGCCTCTGTTGTGGATTGCGGCATTAGATTTTACTACAGTGGTACCTTGGGTTAGGTACGCTTCAGGTTACAGACTCCGCTAAACCAGAAATAGTGCTTCAGGTTAAGAACTTTGCTTCAGGATGAGAACAGAAAATGTGCTCCGGTGGCACAGCAGCAGCAGGAGTACCCATTAGCTAAAGTGGTGCTTCAGGTTAAGAACAGTTTCAGGTTAAGGACAGACCTCCAGAATGAACTAAGTACTTAACCCCAGGTACCACTGTAGTTTCAAATACTGGCTTCATTAACTAGGAACCACGAAATTTTGGATCCCATCCAAACCTGCTCCAAAGCTTTGTAGTCATTTTGTAGGGTTTTGTAGTACTCAGAAATCCAACAGGAAGCTCACAGTGGGCCCCCTGTAAAGCCTTCCCTGGGGCAATTGGTCAGCTGACCACTGTTGGAAAGAGGGGTGGGACTGGACTGTTGTTCCTGAATGTATGTTTATGGCTGTATTAAGTTCTTTCTCATGGCATTTTGTGTTTGGGAAATATCTTTCATTTAACTTTTATGCAAGTAATATCAGATATGTATTAAAAACCTATGTTAAAATTATAACTACAAACCAAAGATTAGTGCTCTCATATAAAAATGTTTGGGTGCATATCTTTGCTAGATATATAAACAGCAATATACCCTCGTGGGAGCATCTTGTATGGTTCTTTTTTTAAAAGATTTTATTTCAGAAAAAAAGATAGAAAGAGGCCATACAATGCATGCCATGAAACTGAAAGTTAAGGTTAGGTAAAATATTAGTTAACATAGGGCGCACAAAAGCATAAACGAAAAAAGTCCATATCCCACAGCAGAATTAAATAATTGAGGCCGTAGCCCTGCACACACACATTTACCTGAGAGTAAGTACCATTGAATTCAATAGGGATTACTACTGAGTAGAGATCCATAAGACTGCACTGTTAAATAGCTTATATGAAATATAAAATCAGTTACAAATGTTATTAGTAAACTATATTAAGCAGCTTCAAGCAAAGAAAGAAACCATATACTGTAGAAATCAAATATAATATTGGGTTATATATATATTAAATATTTGTTGTTGTTGTTGTTTAGTCGTTTAGTCGTGTCCGACTCTTCGTGACCCCATGGACCAGAGCACGCCAGGCACTTCTGTCTTCCACTGCCTCCCGCAGTTTGATCAAACTCATGCTGGTAGCTTCAAGAACACCATCCAACCATCTCATTTTCTGTCGTCCCCTTCTCCTTGTGCCCTCCATCTTTCCCAACATCAGGGTCTTTTCCAGGGAGTCTTCTCTTCTCATGAGGTGGCCAAAGTATTGGAGCCTCAGCTTCACGATCTGTCCTTCCAGTGAGCGCTCAGGGCTGATTTCCTTCCGAATGGAGAGGTTTGATCTTCTTGCAGTCCATGGGACTCTCAAGAGTCTCCTCCAGCACCATAATTCAAAAGCATCAATTCTTCGGCGATCAGCCTTCTTTATGGTCCAGCTCTCACTTCCATACATCACTACTGGGAAAACCATGGCTTTTACTATACGGACCTTTGTTGGCAAGGTGATGTCTCTGCTTTTTAAGATGTTGTCTAGGTTTGCCATCGCCTTTCTCCCAAGGAGCAGGCGTCTTTTAATTTCGTGACTGCTGTCACCATCTGCACTGAATATTAAATATAATTAGGGTTATATCATATTAAGTGTATGATAATTATATATATCTAAAATACCGGTATATCTATTCTTTATAAAATATGCTATTGGTTTCATGAGTACCTATACAATTTATAAGCTAAGTCCATATTGTAAATAAATAAATTAATACAAATTGTTAGGACTTCCCATATCTTTGGCTACTTGAATTTGATTCGTTACTTTCCTAGTTGCAAATAGCTCCCAGATTTTCATACTGTTGGGCTTTAGTAGGCAGTAGGGAACAATTCCAGTTGAAAACCAAAGCCATTTTTACAGCTATGAGTAATTCCAGAGTAGCTCTTTAGGCATAACTTTTGCAAGAAGTAATGGAAATGTACCTTGAATTTTAGCAAAATAGTTTTATAAAAAGGTAATCATTTCAATCTATCACTAAGGAATGTATAGAGGAGCAAGAGAGTGTGCTGCGACGATCACCACTGAGGATGATATTATTTATACACTTGAAAGGTTGATCTGAGTACAGTATTATAGACATCGAGTTAAGAACTCTTAATAATACATAGTGAACCAGACTGTAAAAGGTCAAGTAAATAGTCATAACCAGCAGTACATAAAAACATTAAAACCAGATGTTTCCCTTGTGCTTAAGGTCTGCTACTTTATTATGTGTTGTTGCCTTGTAATATTTTAGAAACAATTTGCTTTGGGTTTTATAGTTAATGCACTGCAGATGTGCCGAAACTGAGCGTGCAGACTAGGGGCTGGACCAGTCAGAGGCATTTATCTGTTTTCACTCTAGCCTTTGTCATCTCATATGGAACAGTGGAGTGATTCTAGATATATTAAGCACCTATACATAGTGTGATCCAGAGGGATGCCGTTTCAGATCTTGCTTGCGCACAGGAAGAGGCGATGAGCCTGTCAAGTATGTCCCAAACAAGATTGCATGGCCACTATGACCACAGATAGAACCGGTTGTCTGTAGGGCAGGTTGCTTCAGCTCAGCCATGCATCACAAGGCAAACTCTACCATCAGTTTGATGTTTTGTTCATGTTGGGAAGGGAATGGCTTGAGAGTAGACAATATCAAGACTTCTCTTGTCAGATCGTTGCCTGGTGAGATCTGCAGAGCCAGCAGTTTGCATGAACTGGCTGAAGGACTCAGTGGCCATATGCCCTTGGGGCTTTTTCAGCTAGATCTGCCAGCCCATCTGTGAAACTCTGGTCTCCATGGGAAATTGTTACTCTGAGACATCCTTCCTTACTGAATAGACTCTGAATTGAACCGTAGTATAACTGGAAAATGTGTTCAAGGAAGCAGGAGGGATGACACCTAGAGTGTAATTGGAGACAAACTTGTGACAAATCTGACCGAACACAAGGTTGAGCTCATTTTAAAGCCTTTTCTGTGGTGACGGTGGCAAAGCATCCTTACTTTTTCACCATTGTGTGCACTGCATGTAATGACTGTTCAGTTCTGGGCACATTTGGACCTTTATCAATCCAGTCTCAAGCCCAGTTAGTTATGGGGCATAAATTGCATTGGTCGTATTAATGGATGACCTTCACTGGGAGAGGAAAGGGGAGACTATGGCTAAATAAGTGCTTGTGATGAGCAAAGCGTGTTCTCACTAAAAGAGAGCACGTGTTGCGGATGGGGCCGAACAAAACTCCACTTGGTTGCCAGGCAGTATTAGATTCAAGGGGCCTGGAGCAGATTGGAGGATGGTGTTACTGGGGTAAATTTGATGTTGCCAATTTAGGGGTGGGATCAGTGGTTATTTAAGCAAGGTCCACAGCTTTCTCTTTCTCTTTCGCTGTGGACATCGGATCTCCCGCCCGCCCTCCCTTGATTTGGGCTTGCGCTTTGACCTTGCTCTGCCTGTCATGGGGTCGTTCGCCTTGGTGCGGGGGCCCAGTAGGAATTTGTCCAATTGGCTGATTAGTGCGTGCCTTTTGGGTTTTGCCTACTGCTTAGCAAATCGTCACAACTTGTAAGGTTGGCGGTTAGGCATTGGTTAAATTGGTTGGTGGAGGGGTATGGATTGGCTGTGCCTGCCCCTCCAATGCTGCTGCAGACGGGTATTCCGTTAAAGGAATTCTGAAGCTTACCATCCCCTTCGTCCAAACCCTTGGAGCAGGGTGCGGGCCGCGTAAGCTTCAAGGAGCAAGCGCGGAGTAGCTGAGGGCCTGTGACGCAGCTCCAGCTGACTCTGTCCCTTGTTCCTCCGGGACTGACTAGGGAGTCAGTGCTGTCCCCCATGGCGGGGGGTGACAGATAGTCATAACCAATGCCTAAGCAACCACTCTCAATTTGTATGAAAATAAAGTTGTGGCCAAAAGTATGCCAAAAACCTTAAACAAAAATTATGTGTGATGTGTGAGTTATTGGGGTAGGGGTTTTGGGGGACCTCAGCACGCAATATCAGTACAACAATCCTTCTACTGCACACAGAATAGGGGGTCCTCCTTTGCCTGGCATGGAGTTTGGTGGTATTGGAGAATAACTGTTTTTCTCTTTGGTAGTTCGTCTGCTGGGTTCCTCAGGGATTAATCTTATCTCCCAAATGCTCTTTAACATCTACATGAAGTTACTGGTGGAGATCATGAAAGATTCAGATGTGACATGAATTCTGCTGTGGCAGTTGTATCCTTTTCCTGAAGAATAAGGTTCTGGCTTTCATGATATATAGCATCATAAGCTCAGTCTGGACTACTGTAATGCATTGCATGTAGGTTTACTTTTTTAAGCTGTTTGAAAACTGGAGCAGGTGCAAAATTCAGCTTCAAGGCTCCTCCTATGAACTGCTCAAAAGGACCACAGAACATCAATTTTGAAAGATCCACACTGCCTACTTGTTTTGGGGTACAATTTAAAGTACTCTAAGAGTCTTAAATGGTCTGGGACTAAGCTATCTAAAGGAAGGTCTCCCCGTAGCCTTTTAATGACTTCACAACACAGGTAAGTGTTGTGTCTAAGCGTTACAAGGGAGGATTCAGCATAGGAATGCGGTGAACAGACTTGCCAAAGGAATCTCCAAGGCTTTGCAGATAAGAAATTGAATCGATGTTTTCAGAATGCAGTGGCACTTCAAGAGAAAAGAAAAATATTATATTGGTTTTGTGCAGGCAGATCATATATTGAAATCTCCAGAGAGGTTTTGTTCCATTGCCCCTTATTTATATACACAGTGACAGCTTAAATTATGTGTCTTGAGAAAATGATTTATGAGATGAGACTAGAGGAATGAAACTATTTTTGCTTTAACACAACATAATGTGAGGATGATGCTACTCAGCATATTGAGCCAAGGATGGGAAATATAGACATATTGGGGGGGGGGTTCCTACTTAGTAGAACAGAGTTAATATTAAGAGAATAACCATGCACTCATGAAAAAAGGGCTTCATTTCATAATACTCACTGCCTCAAATACATTTACAAAGGAGACACAAGTCACTGGCTTTATTTGACAAACACAGCCATTATGTCTATTTCATTTTCACATTAAATTCTAGCAAGCAAGTACTCTAATCCCAGCTTTATAATTCATTTGCTTTGCGGTGTGTCAATGCATCTAACAAAGGGATGAATGCATTGCTAATAGTTAGAGTACCCAGCAATCAGATCAGTGTATACTTCTTTTCTCCACAGTGGATACAGGGTAGTTGTTTCACAGTCATCACAGAGTGCTGTAAGCTAATGCCAGAAACAACAGTCCTTTCCCAATAAGTGTGAGCAGTTTTTGAACAACTAACTCCAGGCTATGAGACTCTCCCCATATGCATGTAGGTCGCACTCTTTATATGAAGAATGGTGAACAATTCTCTTGGGTTGCTTATACATTACCAGCTTAAAATTCAGCGAATTTGTTCATTTTCACTGCATTTCAAACTGCTTTGCCACACTGTTGCACACATCAGCATGGTCTGATGTGCATCTAAGTCACCCCTGTATTTCTACACAAGAGGCCCTAGCACAGGCAAGGATGTTTTTATCCAGTGAACACTCCTCAATTTGGATTGAAGCTGGTTTGGGGCAAAAACACATCAAAATCCAGTGTTTCAGAAGAAAGTGCAGGGTAGACGTGGATTACAGCTAACAGTGTGTATCCTATCACTGCTTCCCAAACAAGCAGTGGGAGGGGTACTGAATGCAGAGTAAACAGTAGTGTGTACACAGCCTTTATTTAGAACAAACTCAAACACACCTTGGGCATGAGAAAAGCCCACCAGAAATCTGGGTCCTCGGTTGCTTCAGGACCCTGGTAGCAGCCACAGCTACTGAGCTTTGTGTAAACCTGGACCAGAAGTGCTCCAGACCCTGACAAACTGGAACATGCATAAAACATGAACTGAATCTCTAACATTGCAGTCCCTTGATTTCCCCTCCCCCCCCCCCACCTTGGGCTGGCTTTTCCATTCAGCTTGATGATCAACAGCAACTGATCAAATAGTACTAGCATTATTAGCTGCGCCCATCAAAGGCTGGGCCTGAATCTGTGTGGTGTTTGGTACTTGGTTTAGAATTGGTTCAGGGAAAGTAACTCCCAAGTTCATCCTTCTGAACTTATTGTGTGACTCATTGCTCACTTGGTGGATCATTATGATGTCAGGTGGTTGACTGATAGGCTGCCTAACCCACATTTCAAATTTAGCTGGCAATCTAGCCCACCGGGCTGAAAAGGAGCCCCATCCTTGGAGCAGGATGGACCAATGGTCTTCTTGAAGGCAATTTCCTCTGCTCCTGTTAACAGCTAAACATACATAGGAACATGATGCCCAAAGGTAGCTAAAGTAGAGACTGTTTTAGCACCAAAAAGTAACACAAAGCACAGCAAAAGTAAGCATGTATAGTAGATACAATATATTAGTGGTGGTATCACAGGAGGTAGTAATAACAGATTTCTTAAATCATTGTAAAGAGGGACAATGAGTCTTAAAATATATGATTACAAAGATGAGAAAAGGATTATAATTGCAGAGAGCATGTTTGAAAAGAAAAAAAATGAATTCTGAAGATGATTATAGCAAAAGTAAACATAATTTCCATTATTATTCCACCACATCTCTGTATAATTTAGGTAGAACTCGTGTGTGGTAAAAGCATGAGTGTGTTATTACCTTTGGTATTTGAGAATGAGCTTAAAAATAGCACTGAAAGATTTAACAGGTGTGTGTACTTACTTTAGCAGGAATGGGTCTTGTGTTTAGGAACCCACTCTATATAGAAATTATTATACAGCATTTTTATGTTAACATGGATTAACTGCAGCTTCTGGACAACTCCAAAGGCAGCCCCACATAGATTGCATTGCAGTAATCAGGCACTGAGATTACTGATGGCCAGATTATCCCTGTCCAGGAATAGCCATAGCTGGCATACCAGCTGAAATGGCAGAAGGCTCAACTATGCAATGGCAGAGGCGTAGCTTGACTGGTTTACCCACACTGGGCACCACAGCAATGCTGTAGAATCGAGGCACTGAATTTTAATGTTACACAGGGTGCTGCTGAAATTTGAGAGCCCAAAGTCCACCATTGGCAATGAAGCCACTTGAGTCTCTAGTGACAAAGCTGAATTAGATGATGAACCTGGACGAGAGTCATCCTTCCCAGAACAGGCAAATGAACACTTTCCCAGATCCATGAGCCACCCACCCACAAGACCACTTGCCAGGATGCTATCCCAGTTTATTGATCCTCACCCATCCCACAGCTATAACCAGATGCTGACTTAGATGTTACAGAGAAATAGAGCTGAATGGGAGATCTTGAGAGGAATGGCAACCTGGATCTTTCTGTTAGCTCCAGCTGACAGAAGATAACTATGTGGTGGTTGATAATAGCCAGACAGATAGCCTGGCTATATCAATTGCTCTGGAGATAAGAGTGATCTGGGATTATCCTCACAAAGCTTGATCGAAGCCATTGTTCTGCTGTCTGCGCCTTGCGGTGAGACTGGAGTTTATAATGGGCTGGCAGGCGGAGGAAAACAGCATTATACCCAAATACCACGTAATCACCTGAAAAACAGGTAAAAAAGGGTTACATGCTCTCTTTTGGTTTTAAATTGGAAGGGGGACTATGTATTGAGCTTCCTGCATGACAAGGGGTTAGACTAGATGACCCTTGGGATGCCTTCCAACCCTACAGTTCTTTGATTCTATATATAGCTTAATTCTATTAATGTTTAATTGTTTTTTAATGATTCCAACCCCTGCACCCTCATGTTTTTAGCTGTTCCTATTTTACCTCTAAGGTGCCTTGAATCCTTGTCGGGGGAAAGGTGGTGTTTGTGTGTAATAAATGGGACAGTAGTTACTCCTAGAGCCTGGCACAGGAAGAAAGCAATCAGGAGTATAGAAGACAACTAGTTCCCAAAACCTTCAGACTAGAACGGAGCCCTCTACAGCAATTTTAGTTAAGTTTAATATATAAAGAAGCTGTTATCCGAGGTTCTCCTCTGTTCAGAATGGGAACATAGGTGCCAACTCTCCGGGGCCCTGGGTGCCTTTTGCTGTGGGTGCCTGTGGGTACTTGGCCTCCACAACTCCCACCGCTGCTGCCTGCTGCCTCCCTGGCCACCTTTGTGCAATGCCCCCCCCAACCTCCGCATGTCACCCATAGCCTGCAGCAGAGCCAGAGCCCATCAGAGTGAGTGTAGGGTTCAACGCAGCCACAGCAGGGAGGAGCCCTGGAGCGCCCTCTGAAAGGGCTGGCAGGGCCTGCTGTGGTGGTCTCCGTGGGGCCACTCTCCACCTTACATCTGGCACTTGGGCCCGGTCCAGTCAGAGGCGGCAGCCGTGGCAGTGGAAGCAGAGGCCGTGGTGCCAGAACACTCATGTCACGCCGTGATGACAGCACATTGAGACATCGTTATGGCATGGCACATGCCGACACTGGGCACCCACAGTTTGGGGCTGATGTCTGTGCCCTGAATGGGAGGGAAGGGGTTTGTCCTGAAATGCAGGCGTGTTTAAAGGTGTGTTCAGTATAGAAGAGCCCAAGCCAGCGCAAACTGGACCTCAGCACGAAAACAAAAGCACAGCTGTCTGTGGGGATATTGTTTGGATGGGTGGACAAAGAAAAACCCTGAAAGTGGGGAGCAGGCTAGTTTCTCACAAAAAAATGAGACGAAGGTTGTGTGTACATTTTGCCCGATAAGCCAGGTTGTACAAATGCTAAAATTCAATCTTTCTTTTTTTAAAAATGAAGGTGAGCAGTAGGGATTTCCTATTTATCTGCAGGGAGAGGCAGTTGCCCACCTCCTTTCTCCCTCTGCAGATTCTCATGCTCCTGCTGGTTCTTAATTATGAAGACACTGGGGCAGAAACTACAAGCAGCCTAACTGGTCCCAGTGTACGAATGAATGATGAGCACGAAGAGTTCATTTGTTTCTTCAGTTTAAAATTCATTTTTAGCTCAGATGAAGGCCCTTCTGCTTTCTGCATAATCTGAAAATCCAAGGGGATGAAGGGGAGAAAAGATCTCATTTGTTACTGCCATGATATGTCGTGTTCGGCATGAATTTTGCAGAGGACCCTGTAACCCTATCAGAACACTGTGTAGCTGCTTAGCCGAGAGTGCCAAGGTAACTGATCTTACTCTAATTTCTCACAAGTAGCTGTTTCTCAGGACCAAAGCAGACCACACACAGTCCTTACGTGTGGGTGTGTATTCAAATTCCCTGTGAAGCAAATAAAAAGCCAGGATGAAACAACTAGAAAAATAACAGTGACAAACATCATTATCTAGCCAGGTGCCTCAAAGAACTCCCAGAATTAAATGGTTTATGTAGGCTTTAAAAAGTCAGGAGGGATTGGGCCTCTTTGGTTGTCTACTTTTGACATATTTCTTATATCATATATCTTATACTGTGCTGGGGTGGAACTCAAAGTGGGTGTAGAGACACACCCCAATAATTTTGGCAGGCATAGGAGAGATGCTACAAAAAAAATGTATATTTGCCTAAAGTACTTTTCTGAGTTTTCTGGAACTAGCCTGAAAGCAAAAATGGGCTATAGGTTTTGTTGTGGTAGACAATCCTATTGACCAGTCAGGCCTCCATAGACAGAGAAGGGCCCCACACCAAACAAGTCATGTTCCTTGCAACTATCAGCCTATTTTCAGACATGGCAGGTGCTTGGAACATGAAAATTCCTGAAGATCTCAGACTCTGAGGAGCGCAGAAATTCATAGGGGGCCTTAGGGTTCTTACTTATAGCAGTGATCCCAGAGCCCCGTGTTCTTCAAGACCAGCAGAGTTAAGTCGTCGCTTGAGCAGCAGACAGACCTGACACTCCAGCAAGAGAACCTAACGATGTGTAGAAATAAGACACAATTTTAACACAACAGACACAGCTGTCTACGAAGTCTGCCAGGGAGCCAGATGCCAGAGCTGCAAGGCAATTTTGCCCAGCCCCAGGGTGCCAGATTATTTCTCACGGGAGGAAAAGGGGCTGATAAAATGCTCTTGTGAAAAGGGAAATCTACTAAATGCAGGTCCTTAATTAACAGTGTAACAAGCTAAGCTCCATTTAGGCAACCTGCAGCATATCAACCAGAATGTAAAACAATTAATTATTAGCAGCCAGCTCAGCTACATGTATTTATCCACAGTGCTGCTAATTAAATAGCCAAAGTTCCTTTTGCAGCTCATTTAAATGTAATTATTGGTCATGACATCTCACATCAATTCAGGCAAAAATGGCCCAGAAATGAAACCACTGTCCTAATGTGCTTGATATTAGCACCAGAATGGTTGAAAATCTCTGGCTGCTGAGGACCAGATCCATGTAATGCCTATTTAGTACTCTCATAAGCATGTTGGCTGACAAGCAATAAAGTTCCCATTTTCATTACTGTTATACCTGGGACCACTCTTAAAGGTGACCCAGAAGCTTCAGTTGCTGCAGAATGCAACAGCCAAAATTTTGATTGGTGCAGCCAGGCATATTAATATTACATCAATTTTAAAAGTTATTTAAGAGTTATTGTTATTATTATTATCAATTACATTTGTATACCACCCTTCACCCATTGTTCTCCGGGCAGTTCACATAAAAATACAAGATAAAAGCACAAAATACCTAATAAAAACAAGAACAAGATGAAACCAAAGACCCCCCACCCTGCTCCTACTCCCACCACAAACACATTTAAAAGGACACAGGATGCCAAAGGTCAGCCAAAGGTCTGGCTTTGCTTCTGGACCTTATTTGAGGGACTGGCATTTACCTTTGAGACCCTAGATGTGTTGGGTCCTGAAAACCTGAGGGAACACCTCTTCTTCTACCAATCCACCTGCACCTTAATTATTATGTGTTAAATTTATATCCTGCACCTTCCCCCAAAGTAGCTGCTGGCAGCAAAGATGCCAAAACGAAAGCAATACAGTTAAAACTAGCGACCACCTACTCTCAAAATAATAATTTCATACCCGCCAACTGTCCCAATTTGAGCGGGACATCCCACAATTACATAAGCCATCCCGACTTCTGATTGGATCTCGGGATGTATCGTTTTGGCTCCCCCAAGAGCACACCCCCAAATGCATGTTTTAGGGGGCTTTGCTCTCATGAGAGTCATGTCACTCGCACTGGAGTATGGCCCCCATAAACGTGCGTGCTGATTTCCCTGTGTGGCATGTTGGAGGGTATGTAATTTCAGAGTCATAATCAGAAGTTCTGCGCTTGTGGCTCCTGCCTTGGCATACCTTGTGGGTGTCCCTGCACCTTCGGGCGCTGGGTTGGAGACCCCTGGGGTCTCTTATGCACCCTCTGCCACCTCTGGCATTCAGCCACCCAGTGGCTCTTAGCTGCAGGATACTCTCAAAGGCCTTTCTCCAGCCAATCATGTCAAATTTGGGTAGAATTCTTCCCTCTCATCAGGCCACAACTATGGTCCAAGGGGATAAAGTCAAGATGTACACAGACTGACCAGTTAGAATTTGCCAGTTTTCAGTCTGCTGCTTCTGTCTATAACAAAAGCTCTTTTAGTAAAATTGCAATTAAATGGACAGTCACCTGCAGCTGTCCCGCTGATGACGTGCCTCTCCACAGGTCTCAGCAGAAAGAGCAACATTATACATACACAAATCCCTTTACATTGAACAGTGTGGATTCCCCTGCACACTCCTTTGAAACAAAGCTTTACCTGAGAAATAAAACAAAAATATACCTCTCCACAGTGCCTCAGAGATGCACTATTTAACAACAAAGGAAAGAGCTTTTTCAGCAGAGGGATAGTGGCTGTGGGGTGCCTACATCACAATCCTTTGGGTAACCGACAAAAATGTTCTTACTCATCCAGCATTTTAATTCATTGTGAAATCAAATTGGAAAAGGATTTCCCTCCCTGTGGTTTCATTGTATTTGTGCTGTGATACAACGGATTGCATTCCTCTCAAACAGGGTGAGGGGGATATATAAATGTTTTAAATAAATGTGTAAGTAGTGTTCACAGGTGAAAATCTACTTCTAGAGTATTATTATTTTATTATTAATTTGATATATATTATGTCTGCCAGGTATTATGTATACCAGGTATGATTCTGGCCTTCAGCAGCCAAAGATGGCAACTAATGTGGGGCTGCTGTACTCTGCAGTATCAACGTTCTTCTCCCTCATTGGTCAACCTGAAACCTATGAAAGAACACAGCCAGAATTCTGCTATTCCCAGTAAATGGTCTTCAGAGGTATTTTCATTTTCATTTGGGTAGTAGTAAAGCCATTGATATCCTCCATGAAATGGTTTGAGCCAAAAACTCAATCCAGACTCTGTAAGTGTCCCTGTATTCCAGGGGCGTCCCTGATTTAGAGAATCCGCCCTGGTTTCTGATTTGATCCTGGAATGTCCCGCTTTTCCTTAGGAAATCGCTATTTTCATTGGAGAAAAGTTGGGGGTATGGAATTATCCAACCCCTTAGCCATCTGAAGGCAATCCTGTATAGGGAAGGAATTTTTAAAAAATGTTTAATGTTTTATTATGTTTTTATATATGTTGGAAGCTGCCCAGAGTGGCTGGGGCAACCCAGTAAGATGTGTGGGGTATAAACAGTAAAATTATCATTATGGAGAGGGATGTCCTTATTTTCACTGGAGAAATGTTAGAGGGGATGTCAGTCCTGTGTGCTCTGGCATTTTGAAGGCAAAATGACTAGGTCTAGGGAGGCTTGATTTCTAGAAAAAGAGATGTCCAATCCCAAATCTGTCTGGCAAAAGCCTCTGATCTAGAAGTCCTTTTACAAATTCCTGATGTCTAGGGACTCTCAGAAGCTAAGCAATTCTGAGGAAAATTACTCTGTACTGACCAGCCTTATAGCTCAGTCATTCGAGCATGAGACTTTTAACCTCAGGGTTGTGGATTTGAGTCCCACATTGGGCAAAAGATTCCTGCATTGCAGTGGGGCTGGACTAGATGACCCTTGTGGTCTCTTCCAACTCTACAATTCTCTGACTCTATGACTCGGGTATATGTTCATTGTTTCTTATTTTGGATTAAGGCTGGGTCCTGACACTGAGCCCTGGTAGAAATTAAATGCTGTAGGGGCATAGTAGCAGACGTGGAATTAGGGGAGCACCACAACAATGACAAACAACGGAAAGCAAAAGGAGGGGGGCACCAAATTTTGGCATCACACAGGGTGCCATTGAAATTTCAAAACCCACAGCCTACCACTGATAGTAGCTCTGGAAGAGGCTGACTCCTTTGCAAACATTCATATAGGCCAGGCTTCCTCAACCTTGGCCCTCCAGATGTTTTTGGCCTACAACTCCCATGATCCCTAGCTAGCATGACCAGTGGTCAGGGATGATGGGAATTGTAGTTTCAAAACATCTGGAGGGCTGAGGTTGAGGAAGCCTGATATAGGTCTTTCATACATATTGAAGCTGTGTATGTGAATGCACAGCTGTGTTTGGCAATATCTACTAGAGAGGGTTATCTGGCAAGTCCCCTTGTGCTGGGTTCCTGTAATTTTGATTCTTGTTTTATTAACTTAGGTCTTCTCCATCATGTCTATGTGTGTTTCTAACACATTCTATGTCTACTTCTCACATCTGATGAACGGGCAGCTGATTATTAATGTTTGAGCCACAAAATATCCAAGTGTTTTGTTACATTCGAAGTTCACTTTAGTCACATAAAGTGATTAAATCCACTCAAATGAATGAAGTATGCCATTATATTCACATTATAACAGAAATATCTAAGTGTTCTGGATATTCAGAAATGCCTGTCCATAGACCATTAGTTCAGAAATGTACTCTTGGGTATTATTCTCCCTGGGAAGTGTTTCAATTTGTCCAGTGACAAAAGTAGTCACCCATCTTTATGACATGAATAAGCAACTTCAGAATTTGTTATCAGAGTTCCAGAACAATGTTTCAGATGTCCTTATTTCTTGACCCATATACTGATATTTAATTTACTACTGCATTCAGCAAAATTTTAATGACATTCAAGGATAGAAATTAATGTGCTCCCCCCTTGATGCATAACCATCTAAACATTGTGCACATGCTCACTAATATTCAATTTGTCTGCAGCAGTACCATATGAGTTCCATTTGTTTGACTATGGAAAGCCTGTTTAAAAAGAAATTGCCATATTCTGCTTTAAAATAGAATCTATTGGTACATTTGGTTTGTTTGTTTTTCCATGGTGGAAGCATAACCAATCGGACCAGAAAACTACAAGGATTTACCATCACCCAGAAACTTTCACCAGAGTCAAGTTGTCATACGTCTGGGATATAGCCAGCAATTGGCCATTGGAAACTGGAGGCCAGTCTCCCTTCAGTAGAAGTACGGACTTGGCAAAGAACTCTTAACTTCTGGTTGGCCAGAATGAATATAAAGTAAAAGCCTTTGCTGATGATCTGGTAATTACGATCGAAGAACCTTTAGAAAGTGTAAAAGAAGTTTTGGATGAGATTGAGAAATTTGGAAGGATCAAAGTATAATAGAAATAATGCAACAAAGGACAGAGATAGAAGCCGAGAATTAAATTTAAATTATTAACGGATGCAAAGGAAAGAGGAGGCTTCGCCCTGCCAGACTTGAAACTATATTATGAAGCAGCATGTCTTTGCTGGTTGAGAGAGTGGATAAAATTGGAGAATAAAGAACTATTAGACTTAGAAGGATTTGATAACATATTTGGATGGCACGCGTATTTATGGTGTGAAAAGAAGAAAATCCATAAAGGCTTTGGGAACCACATATTTTGGAGTTCATTAATTGAAATATGGGATAGGTATAAAAACCTATTAGAACCGAAAGTTCCACACTGGTTGTCTCCATTAGAGGTTATGAGTGTAAAGAAAATAAATATGAGAGGTAATTGGATTACATATGGTGAATTGATAATCAAAGAAGGAGGAAAATGGAAATTAAAACATATGAACAAGTCAAAGAATATGTATATGACTGGTTGCACTATTTTCAGGTTAATGAAATGTTTAAAAAAGACATTAAAGAAAGTGGTTATGTAGAAAAAGATTCAAAGTTCCAGACAGACGTGATAAACAATAATTGTAAAATTATGTCAAAAATGTATAAAATATTGTTGGAATGGAATACCAAAGATGAAGAAGTTAAATCGGTAATGATACAATGAGCTAGAGATTTTGGTTATAATATTCAGTTTGAGGACTGGGAAAAACTGTGGAAAGAGAATTTAAGATTTACTGCATGTACAGTACTTAAAGAAAACGTTATGAAAATGTTTTACAGATGGTATATTACACCGGTAAAATTATCAAAAATGTATAAGACGTGTAACAAATGTTGGAAATGTAAAGAAAAAGAAGGTACGTTTTATCATATGTGGTGGGAATGTAAGAAAGTGAAGGGCTTCTGGGAGATGATCTATAACGAAATGAAAAAGATGTTAAAATATACATTTGTAAAGAAACCAGAGACCTTTCTTTTAGGAATTATAGGGAATGAAATTAGAAGAAAAGACTGTAAACTTTTTCAATATGCAGCCACAGCAGCAAGAATTCTACTGGCCCAGAAATGGAAACAAGAGGAAATACCGACAATAGAAGAATGGAGACTGAAGCTGACTGACTATGCAGAATTGGACAGATTAACCAGGAAAATTAGATATCTTCGAGACCAAAAGTTCATCGAGGACTGGGGAAAATTTGTTGAGTATCTGAAAAGAACATGTGATGTGCAAACAACACTGGTGGGATTTCAAGAAGCACTGTGAAAGTTGAGATATATTGTTAAAAAGAAATAGGAGTGGGAGAGAAGTTTAATGGCAATATAAACAGAGGAATGCGTAAACTGAGAGGTAAATATGGATGATTGTCAGAGAAGCCGAAGGAAGTCTAAAAAGAAACAAATTTGTGAAAACCTGATAGAATTGTATATTTGTGTTGGATTATTTATATAAAAAAATTATTTATATAAAAAAAAACTCTTAACTTCTGGCTCCATCTAAACTCACCCCCCCCCCCAGGTTTACTATCCCTAGTACTTCAAGACTCCCATAAAAGTGCCTGGCTTAAAACTGTCTATCAAAAACTCCACTCTTGTGGCCTATCCCCAGAACACCTATTCACTATGGGCCCTACTAAAGCAAACAGTCTAATTGGTCAATGTCTAAAAGATATTGAGCATCAGAACAACGTGGCCACTATAAGGAAATTCTTCCAAAAGATCCTGTCTGAGAAATGTCTTTGCCCCTGTGGTGATGGTACCACCGAAACAGCGGCACATGTCCTCCTGTCTTGCACTCTCTACAAAGACCTGAGGAACAAGATCATCACCCCACTCGTGCTAAGCATCCCAGGGCGCTCAACCGCTGCCACAATGTCCTTTCTTCTATCAGATCAAAATGAGCAGATAACAGCAAAGGGGCAGTCAGAATAAGGGCCACTAACTGACGGCTGATTCAGGACTTTAAATTGTGCTCTTATATCAAATTTCCTTTTCTGCATATACTGTAATGTTTTACTGTTGCTGTAGCCATTGGCTAATGCGAATAAAGTTTTATCTATCAACCCTGTGAGGTGGGGTGGCCTAAGAGGCTGTTACTGGCCCAAGGTGACCCAGTGAGCTTCATGGCCAAGTGGCAATTTGAACCCTGGTCTACTGGATCTTAGTCCAGCATTTTAACCACTACCCCCTGCTGGCTCTCTTTTCCTCAAGCTTTTATTTATATGGCAATAAAGCACATGGGCTCGATCCTGGCAGCCAGGCCTGGACCTGGGCATCATAACCGTATATAGCACCACAGAGGGAGGTTTCAAGAAAATGTTTTTGTCTGCCTCTGGAATGTCCTGATAAAGCTATGCGGCTCCTACTGCTTTAGGAGTAATCACTTCATCTTGTCCTCCTTGCCCACAATTAGTGGCTGTATTTGCCAGCTCAGCTCTTACTGCCCCTTTAAATCACTTTCTTGGAGATTCTGCAAGCTACTGAATAAAGATGGGGACATTTATTCAGCCATGCCCATCATGTAGCTGTTTAATAATCTGCTATCTTTATACCAAAGTGATAACAGTTCTGTTTTCCCTTCCACTATGAACAAGTGTATGTGTTTCTTTTTACATATTATGCTAAACAGATCATTGATAGCTGGATTCAATAACTGTAAGTATTTGTTCATGTTTTCTTATAATAGTTCAGTGAATGAATGTGGCTTATTAGGAGGGGATATTTCTAGACAGCGCTGAGGAAAGTTCAATTCAGTAATGGATAGAAATAAGCGAGTAACATCCCACACACAACATTATAATGGAATTTTACCCTGGTGTGTTTCTAAATTATTTCAGCAAAGATCTCAGATGATTCAACCAGTCCCCGCATGTCTGATCTTACCAACTCCAATGTTTTATGTGCATACAGATGTCTATGTTGTTGTTGTTTAGTCATTTAGTCATGTCCGACTCTTCGTGACCCCATGGACCAGAGCACGCCAGGAACTTCTGTCTTCCACTGCCTCCCGCAGTTTGGTCAAACTCATGCTGGTAGCTTCGAGAACACTGTCCAACCATCTCGTCCTCTGTCGTCCCCTTCTCCTTGGGCCCTCCATCTTTCCCAATATCAGGGTCTTTTCCAGGGAGTCTTCTCTTCTCATGAGGTGGCCAAAGTACTGGAGCCTCAGCTTCATGATCTGACCTTCCAGTGAGTACTCAGGGCTGATTTCCTTAAGAATGGATAGGTTTGATCTTCTTGCAGTCCATGGGACTCTCAAGAGTCTCCTCCAGCACCATAATTCAAAAGCATCAATTCTTCAGTGATCAGCCTTCTTTATGGTCCAGCTCTTACTTCCATATATCCCTACTGGGAAAACCATGGCTTTTACTATACGGACCTTTGTTGGCAAGGTGATGTCTCTGCTTTGGAGCAGGAACCGGCAAGCCACTCCAGTATCCCTGCCAAGAAAACTCCAAGGACAGAGACAACAGATGTCTATAGTATTACTATTTATATTTGAAAATTGCCACAAGAGGCCCCAAATATCTGCTAGACTGCCTTCTTCCCCATCTCTCTGCCCATCCACTGAGATCATCATCACCTTAGGGCCAAACGAGCGTTACTCACTTCTTAAGTCCTCTCTTAAGCATGGCAGAAGGTAGGTCAGGCAGAGGATGACAGAGGCCTGATCCAGGTTGAGAGCTCAGTACAAAGTTTTCAACCCTTCTCCCTCCAACACACGGCAGGCTCAAAACAGATTGCCTCGCATGACATGGAGAAAGGTTTTCCTTCCTCTCTCATAACACTAGCACTCACGTACATGCAACAAAGCTGAATGCTGGAAGATTCGGGACAGATAAAGCAAATTACTTTCCCATGCGGTGCATAATTAAACTATGGCCCTCACACCCACGGGAGGCAGTGATGATCGCCAGCTTGGATGGTTTTGAAAGAGGAGTGGACAAGTTCACGGAGGAGAGGACTCTCAATGGCTCCCAGCCACAATGGCTCTGCTTTGCTTCCACGGTCAGAGACAGTGATGCTGATGCTTCTGAATACCAGTTACTGGAGATCGCAGGAGCACAGATCCTGCTTGTGAGTTTCCAACAGGCATCTGACTGGCCACTGTGAGAACAGGCTGTTGGATTAGATGGGCCATTGGCCTGATCCTGTAGGCTCTTCCTATATTCTTATGATTAACCTAGGTGCATTAATTTCAATCAGTCTGCTCTGAGTAGGTCTTAGTTGGATACATCCCTTTATAGGCTCAGATTTATAAATGATAAAATGGAAAATACCGAAAATTGCCAGTTACTAGTAAAACATGCTCAAGTATGCTGTATAATATTTAATGACATGCTCTTTCTTAGGCTGATAGTGAATTTTATTACACACTTGCTAAGAGCGAATTGGGGCTGTGAGTTATCTAGCTCTTGTTACTAGAGAAGGTAACAACTTTCCTGGCTTCCTTCTCATCAATTGTTTCGCATGCATTGTCAGTGGCTCCCATAATTTAAGGAGCAAATATGCTTACCAGTGAAGATTCACGTGGCAATAAATTTCCCATGCATTCCTTCTGATTCACACTCAGCCAGGCAGGAAGTGATGAAAGCTAAGTAAGAGAGAAAGAGTTATCTTTCTTAGGAAATGTTAAGTTGATTTCATTGAACTGTACTGGAAATGTATGTCTGTTCTCATAAGGAAGCACTCTAAAAATATATTTAGCAGTAAATGAGTCATTGTCTCTCATGAGAATCAAACTGAGGCCCTCTGGGGTCTCTAGCCCCCAAAGTATATTCAAAATATCATCTGAAAGCCAGTGTGGAATATTAGCCAGTCTTTGTTCTAGAAGACCTGGTCTCAATCCCAACTTTTTTCTGTACTTTGAAAAAGCGCATTGCTTCTTGATCTCAGTTTCCCACCTGCAAAATGGAGTGCACACTGAACTATTTCAAAACGTTTTATTGCAATGATAAATAAGATACAGACTGATTTGCACATTTAAATGTAGTATAGAGTCCTAGTGAAGGCAGAATTTGATGTTGCAGGATACATGGAGCCTCTGTTGCTCTGCAACTTTCCCATTAATGTCTCAAGTAATATAACATGTGACATGAAGTCATCATGACAGCCACCTTCAAATATCTCAAGGGCTTTCACATGGAAGATGGAGCAAGCTTGTTTTCTCCTGCACCAGAGGGCAGGCCCAGAACCAATGGATCCAAGTTACAAGAAAGGAGATTCCGACTGAACTTCAGGAAGAACTTTCTGGTGGTGAGAGCTGGTTGACAGTGGAATAGACTTCCCTTGGGAGGTGGTGGACTCTTCTTCCTTGGAGGTTTTTAAGCATGGGCTGGATGGCCATCTGTCATGGCTGCTTAGCATGGGGTTAGGCTAGATGACCCTCAGGATCCCTTCTACAGTTTTATGATTCTATGAGTCCATGCTGTTGTTGCAGATACTAATATTGTGCAGTTTGAAGTGACTGGATGCATAAAAACTGACTCCTTTCGGAATGAAGCGTTGTCCAGACCAGTTAAATGGTTCAAAGCTTTACTTGCAGAACTTCCTTCAAAACAGAACAAAAAGACCACAGATTCCATACAAGATATTGTGCTGTCCAGCACAGGCTCTGCATCTTAGAAATAAAAGATAATACCAAATAGACCTAGAAGCAGAGGTCTCTCTCTCCTTAGAGCCTCCATTTTGCCTGAAACTGTTGTCCCCTTCAGAAGACTCTTTTACATGTCTTTACTTCAACAGAGCCTGAGAAGGAAGACTCAGCCACCACCCTTCCATGATGGCAAATTTGTAATTCAATACCTTTCATGTGCTCCACCCCATCAGAGCTACTGGAAAACAATAACAATAGTTAATTATCAAAACATCTAAGCAGCTCAGAGAACTCTTCTTGATACACTCCAGTGGAATTTTCCAGTGTTAAACCTTTCAGCAATACACACAGGCGTTTTTCCATTCCAGTGTCAATTAAACAATTATACTTAACAGCTGTGTGTTGCCCTCTCCCAGTGACAGAGTGAATGATATGAAAGCAGGGCATTGCGCAGTGTCATGCAATGCCATGTATTGTGTTAACAAACAAGCAAGAAAGAGGCAGAGGAGAGCTTACTGTCTCTCATAATTTTGGCTCTTTTGGTGTGGATCACTGTTGAGCAGAGCCAGATTTAGGTGTGATGAGGCCCTAAGCTCCTGAAGGTAATGGGGCCCTTTATATGTCCAGCTGTCCTTTGTCAACAACAAATTGTCACTGTTTTTTGTGTTGAATATATGCTGTATGGTAATTTATGGACCTAACAGGTATCTAAAGCAATTTTAATGGTTTTTTATCTTAAATTTTGGAAATGTACATCCATATTTTTTCCTTTAAATTTTTTGGGGGCCCCCAAGAGAGTGGGGCCCTAAGCTAGAGCTTGTTTAGCTTATATGTAAATCCGGCACTGCTGTTGAGATTTGGCAATGGGGGCCTGATTTGGTCTGCTGCCTATCTAGAAACCTTTCTCTACTTCTCATTGGAAACAGGAAACATCAGGGCAATGATTTCTCAAGACATACCTGATTTCAAAACTTAGGTTTTTCAACTAATGCCATTCACCTCTGGACCCGTGGCTGAAGAACCTATGTGCACTCCCTATAGGAACACTAAACATAAGGATAGTATTCAACTAAATTTTACTCTGAGTAAACCCATTGAAACTAATGGTTTTCCATAGGGAAATGAAACTGCAGCATGAGGAATGGCCAGACTGCCCAGCTGAGCTGTTTAATGGAGGGGAGAGGCACTGTGAAGGGGGTGGGGCTTGGGGTGAGTTGTGGGGGATGGGAGAGGAGGTGGGTCAGATGTAAAAAGGGGGGTCGGTCTATTGTAGGGGGGGGTGAAGGGAGAAGTGGGGTTGGCGAGCAGGCATAGCAGACCCTAGCAATTTTATATTACTAACTTGATTAATCAACCCTTCAACGCAAAGGGTGTTATATGAATATTGGCAATAAAATAAAACTTGCCAAACAACATTATTAAAGCCATATAAAGAATCATTGGCAAACAAACAAACAAAAAAACCCAGGAAATGTTTAGATCAATGGAACTGCTTGGCATGGGAATCACCAGAGATGTAATAAGGGAGACGAATGCTTCCACCTAGGCAAGCAGCTCATCCCAACTCAGGGGAGAATTCATTTATTTCCTTCACAAATCTAACATGCAGGATAAAACTTGCCCTTTGCATCGAAAATTGCTTTTCCTGTTCTGTGCTTCCCCCTCCCCCGAGTGCTCTTTTTTCTGATGCCACCACTCCAGGGGAAGTGTTTCATGCATTCTGAGGGGCTCCCCACCCCTGCTGCTTTGGGCTGAAAAACCAACCAAGCATTGCTGATCTGCTCACACATGCTATACCCCTCAAAAATGCCAAGCACCAATAGCATAAAAAGAAACAAAGAGGGTTTAACACACAAAACCTGCTCCAAAAACATCTAGCAGTAACAACAGCAAGAAAAGAGAAATCATATTTTGAAATTCAGCTATATTTGCAAAGTGCCTGTGGCAAGCCTGGTAGAAAAGGTATCTTCATGTCATCTTGGCGTGCCTTACTGCATAAACAGGGGTGTGCAGAAGTATACAGATTTGTTACTGAATAACTCAACTCAAAGGGAATAGGTTTTCCAAAGTTTTTCCAATCGTGAGTTCTGTAAATGTTTCATGTGAATATCTTTCGCTAAGTTTTCGTGACTTGATGCATCGTTCAGTGGCAGAATCACACAGCAGGTCCCAAGTACAGCCTTGCTCTCCCCTCTGTCTGGCCAAACTTTATGATCCAGCAACCAATGCGATACCACCACCCCCCCCACACACACACACCACTGTTATTGGGACGGTAACGATAACTCACTCTGCTGAAAATGGCTCCAAGTGGCTTGCAAATGCCGTAGAAATACTAAAACCAATTGCAGCAAACCCAACCAATTAAAAACCTAACAAATGAATCTGTACATATAAAAGATGGGTCTAGCAGTTCCTTTCCACATCAAAAGAGGCCACAGATACCTTAAAACTCTTCAAGTACAGCTTCCCCAGCCCAAGACACTGAGAAGTGCCAGGTCCTGATCTGAATACTTCTCCCCGACCCCAACCTTTCCAGCTGCTTTAGGCCAAGAAATAAATGCCCAGTTCTAGGACATAAAAACTGTGAACATAGGATATAATTTGGCCCTGAGACTTTAGAGCAGAGCTGGGTAGTGATGATGGAAAAAATCAGTGCAGTTTGTCTGTGGAAGCCAACCTAGCTATCTGCATTTCCTGGAACAATACACAAATTTAAACACAGCTGTCCTTTCAAACTCACACTCCTCTGAATTTTGCAGTGTGTGCCTTAAAAGTGTGCCTTAAAATGCTTTTGTTCATGAAAATAACATATAAAAATGCATTGTAGCTGGGAGAATTTTCTTTGCAAAAGTGTTTAAATGCTCTGGGTAGCTCCCAACCAAATATTAAAAACCACACCCACCAACCTTAAATAACCACTCCCACCAGTTTATCAGTTGCTGTTGTGTGACATCAACTGTGCTTTCCACACCATTCAGTTTGTGCTTGCCGTGGCTGTGCAGAAGCCGTTTCTGCAATCCTCCTTCAACTTAATTCAAGCAAAAGATCTTGAGTGCCTTAGATTTATGGTTTAGAAAGCCATTGCCAGTCAGGGTGTATATTTCCACACTAGAGGAGTCAGGAGAATGGGCTTCTCCAGTAAACCTTTCCACATGCTCAATGAATGCAGGACATGTGACAGAATGCAAGACAACAAGTAGCTGTTCCTGCTCCCAATCACTGCCCAGGGATACAGACTACCCATGGTTGCAGGACGGCCATTTCTGCCATCCCTGACCCTTGGGCATGATGTTTGGGGCTAATGGGAGTTAGACCAACCACAATTGGAGAGCCACGGGTTCCACATCCCACTCTACACATCCATGGAATGAACAGTGCCAACGTGTGTACATCATTGCTGTCCTTCCAGATGAATGCATGGATGTTATTCACTTATTCACTAAATGCACGGAAACTGGATTAGTATAAAAGGTAAAGGTAAAGGACCCCTGACAGTTAAGTCCAGTCGCGAATGACTCTGGGGTTGCAGCACTCATCTCGCTTTACTGGCCGAGGGAGCCGACGTTTGTCCGCAGACAGTTTTTCTGGGTCATGTGGCCAGCATGACTAAGCCGCTTCTGGTGAAACCAGAGCAGCGCACGGAAACGCCGTTTACCTTCCTGCCGGAGTGGTACCTATTTATCTACTTGTACTTTTTGGCAAGCTTTCGAACTGCTAGGTGGGCAGGAGCTGGGACGGAGCAACGGGAGCTCACCCTGTCGTGGGGATTTGAACCGCCAACCTTCCGATCGGCAAGGCCAAGAGGCTCAGTAGTTTAGACCACAGCACCACCCGCGATTAGTATAAGGCAGCTCCAAATGTTCATAGTTGATTGGCAACAGTGACATGGTGTGTATTTCTATTGTGTGGGTGGGGATGCAAGAGATCTGGTAAATTTAGAATCGGGTTGTGGTCTTGTAAAGTTTAGGCAACACTTCCCTCAACCCTCATCTCTGCTTTACCCCTTTGATGCAGTTTACTAGATTTTAGTCCCTCGTTATGGTTGCTTTATTAGTGTGGCATTACTGTACATGGCATTTTGCCAAGTAAGCAAAGGAAGAAGTCCTTGTCTTGAGAAGTTTACAATCTAACTTTGAAGCTGAGGTGGTGAGAACATCTCTCTTTTTTTGTCCACAGACATGGTCATGTTTTTGCTGTTTCTCTTTGTGCAGAGTTCCTTTTCCTCTTCATGTTGATTTTAAAAATTCTGCTTATTACTTCTAAATCCATTGACTTTATTTCTCATTTTAAATTACTCCTCCCAGAGCTCTGTGTTCTTCTGATACCAATCTGTTAGTTAGACCAAAGATCACATCAGTTGCCTCACACCACTCTCCCTTTCCTTTGGCAGCACCTTATCTTTGGAACTCATTGCCTCTAGAAATTTGCATGATTCAGTCTCTCCCACTCTTTAAGAAGTGCCTGTGATGATATCTGTTTTCTCCAAATGGCTAAGATTTTAACCAGTTGTTGCTCTTCTTCCATTGTTTGGTCTTTTCTGGCACAAGTTAGGTGTCAAGAGTCATTTTATGGTTTCATGTCCTAAATGCCTTGGAAAGATGCCCTGTCGGAACCTGGCCTGGCCTGGAGCTCAGCTGCAGAGTTTCACTCCTGCAGCAGCCCTGCCATCATTCCTGCAGGGCTGTTGTGATTGGCTGCTGTGAGACATGAGACAGTTTCTGGGATAGAGAGGCAAGTGCTTCTCCTCAGGCAAGCAAAACAATATCTTAAGTACATCTGAAACACACAGCTCAGATTCCTCGCTCATACCTCTATGGGTCTGGTAAAGGGCAAGAGACAGTGAGTCACCACCAGAAGTCTGGTGGAATCTCAGTCCAAAGAATTAAATAGTTTGAATGTGTTTTGAAAGTCCTTCTGGATCAATTGCAGCTCTGAGATGTTGTTGCAATTTCTTCTCCTTTTTTCAGCTGTTAAAGCTAGCTCAAGCAAGATAATGGTTACCAGCTTGCTGCAGGCTTATATTCTTATAAGCAATGCCAGCCGGGTATTTCCTGAGTTCCAAGCCTTCACTTAATGCTTCTTAAAATGTTTGCATAAGTTTTTATAGAGTAACTGCAGAGGTGTGGTATTCCGTGCTTACATACCTAGCGGACAAAGTCTAGGGCTCAGCAAGATTTGTGCTATTCTTGTTCCACATCTGAAGGTGTTTGTTCCCCCTCGCTGCTTCCGGCTAATGGTATAGGAAATGGGTAGCGTGGAAAGAAAATTCATTATTCTGCATACTGATAAGTTGATAATCAGTGGCAAACAAACCCAGTTTTGCTGCCATGTAGTACATGAAGTGAAATGTAGATTAATCTGCAATGGCCCATTTTTCAAACTGTTCCTCTTCCTCTGCCTATACGCCAGATATTTAACAGGTGAAACCTTTTCTGGCACAGCAGTAAAATGATGGAGAAAGTTTCATGAGATCCATATGCCTGACTGCTCTAGAAGGAAGGGGATCAAAGCCAGTTGAAAAAGTTGGCCACTGAAGAATGATTATTCTACACTTCCCCCCAAATAGACACGTCCACCCAGTATGCTAATTTATGTTGATATATGCCCATAACTACAGGTTGCCTGATCAGTCATAGTTTTACCAACAGGGTGGTGAACCTTTGATTTAGAAAAATAGTGTTGGTGGAGCAAGAAGGAAGGCAGGTCAGGGGAATCCAAGCCTTGTTGGGAGCCAAGACTGGAAGAGCCTGTTACAGGTAGGTAGCCGTGTTGATCTGCCGTAGTCGAAACAAAATAAAAAAAATCCTTCCAGTAGCACCTTAGAGACCAACGAAGTTTGTTATTGGTATGAGCTTTTGTGTGCATTGTGTGATTGACTCAATGGGTACCCAACAGGTTTACCATACCCATTGAGTCAATCACCCATCTCCTACTACCCTCCTGAGAAAAGCCCCACCCCACCCTCCCACTATATATAAGGGTCTGGTGACTTCTGTTTCAGTGTATCTGCATGCACACGAAAGCTTATATACCAAGAACAAACTTAGTTGGTCTCTAAGGTGCTACTGGACAATTTTTTTATTTTTTTATATATTTCGACAGGTATCCTTAGAAATTTGTATTTGTCCATACTTGTGGTATGACAAGGTTAAAGCACATAAAGTGTTTAAAAACCATATTGTCAGGAAAGCATTGTTTAATGTCTGGACAAGATATAAAGACTTACTTGAAAATAAAACCCCAAGGTGGTTGTCACCAATGGAGGCGAAAGCTCAGAAAAAGCTCAATATGGAGGCCAAGTGGCCGAAATATTGGGAAATTTTGGAGCAGGAAGGAGACAAATTGAAATTGCAGAGTTTTGAGAAATTAAAAGATAAAGTGTGAGACTGGCTTCACTATTACCAATTAAGAGAAACCTTTAATCTAGATAAAAAAATTGGCTTCCAGGTGGAAAAATCAAAGTTGGAAACAGAACTGTTAGATCCTAAAACAAAGATACTTTCAAGAATGTATAACTTGCTGTTAAAATAGAACACTCAGGATGAGATGGTTAAATCTGCTATGATTAAATGGGCACAAGATGTTGGACATAACATTATGTTTGCTGACTGGGAACAGTTGTGGACCACAGGTATAAAATTTACGGCATGTAATGCCCTAAGAGAAAATATTATGAAAATGATCTATAGGTGGTACAGGACCCCAGTCAAGCTTGCAAAAATCTATCATTTGCCCGAAAATAAATGTTGGAAATGTAAAGAGACTGAAGGTACATTCTTTCACCTTTGGTGGACGTGCCCAAAGACTAAGGCTTTCTGGGAGATGATCTATAATGAAATGAAAAAGGTATTTAAATATACCTTCCAGAAGAAACCAGAGGCCTTCCTCTTGGGCATAGTCAGCCAATTGGTGCCAAAGAAGGACAGAACTTTCTTTATGTATGCAACAACAGCAGCAAGAATACTCCTCGCAAAGTATTGGAAGACACAAGATCTACCCACCCTGGAAGAATGGCAGATGAAGGTGATAGAGTACATGGAATTGGCAGAAATGACTGGCAGAATCCGAGACCAGGGAGAAGAGGCGGTGGAAGAAGAATGGAAAAAATTTAAAGACTATCTACAGAAATACTGTAAAATTACCGTAATGAATGTTAAAGGGATGTTGGATTGAAAACAAGCAGTGTTGGTTAAAAGATTAATAAGAATATGTAAATATGGATTGATAATGGTGGAAAATATATATTTATTATAGGTTAAGATGTTAAGGATAAATGATAGAGGGTAAGGATTTGCTGAACTAAATATCTGAACTGGAATACAAAAAGGGAGGTGTGAGGAGGTCAAGACACTAGTGAATGAAGTATAATATATGAAAATACTAATCTTTTTTCTGTTTTGTTTTTTGGTGTTTTTTCTTTTTTCTATTCTGTTAACTGTTCTTTATTGCATACCTTTATGTGTTTTGTTTTGTATTTTCTCATTTTTGTAGTTTTTTTTGTTTTTGTATTCTATGTTTAAATTTTGAAGTTTTTGATTGTTTATGAAACCTTAATAAATATTACTTTTTTTAAAAAAGAAATTTGTATTTGTCCAAATTTTGTGATGCGGTTTTCCAACCAAACAATGTGTACAAAAATTGGTATATTGGGGAAAACTGTGCTTAAAAATGCAGATGTCAATGAAAACAGGTTATGAAATTGCATTTTATTAGGGAAATTGCACTTTTTTGCATGTGTTTCAGTTTGGTTTGAAAAAATGAAAAACTGAAATAAACAAATGTGTTCTTCCCTTGTCAGAAGACATAGTTTACTGGAATATCAAGCTCTAATACCTGCTACTTAACAGTTTTTAGTGGTCAGATCAGTCAAGCAATGGCCAGCTGGGCTGGCAACCTATTTGCCATGAGTTTGCTGTACTTTCTTATGAGCCATGCAAAATTGCCTGTACTCTATTTGACCAGCTAGCATAGCCGTTTTACAGTCACTGGTATGTTTCCACAAATGCCTGAAATCCTTAGCAAGCTTTTTATAGTTGATACTCAATACTGCTTTGCTGTGACAACCTGTATTTGTTTTGGGTGGCGGGTTTGTGTGTGCAAACCACCAGTTGTGTAGAATGCAACAGATGAAGCAGGAATTATAGTACAATATATATCAAAGGAGAAAAAAACGGAAAAAGAATTCCATGGCATTTTATTCTATGGCATTTTAGTAACAGACAAAGCAATTGCATGCTAATGAGCTTATATTCCAAACACAACAGGAACACCAGCTGCTTAAATGTCAGACTTTTTATCCACTGGGTGTTTTCTTATGGATTTAGCCAGTCAATGAAAAAAAGCAACCAAACAAACCTTGGTTAATGAACTGTGTGTGGACCCCTCAAGGATCTGTATTCCTGCAGAGCTCAAGCAGAAGGGGGCTTCAGAGGCAGTCTTTTCACAAGGTCAGGTTGCTTCTCTCTAAAGAGAGCATGTCACAGATTGAAGGTGTTCTTCTCCTAATATATATGCATTTCCCTTCATATCATGCACTTTTAAACATTATTTCCACTAATATACATATATTTGTGTCTGTTGCCTAATCATTAGGATCTAATATAGGTTTCTCAGTATGCATATCTTCTTTCTTCTTCTTCTTCTTGGGCAATCACTCGTAGCCGAGTAAAGATCAACAATGAGTCCGTAAGTGACTGTGGAGGCCAATTCTGGACCCACACATCCTTCCACAGTGGGGACATTGGTTCCCGGGCGGGAGTTGATCATGGTGTGGATTTGCCAAGCGTGCCTTCCTCTTAGCATGTTTCTCCCTTGCGTTCAGGGCAGATTTTTGTTTACAACAGTTCTGAGTTCGAGTGTCTTTAAAGTCCATGACACCTTTGGTAAAGGCTGTTCTCCAACTGGAGCGCTCGCAGGCCAGTGTTTCCCAGTTGTCGGTGTTTATACTACATTTTTAAAGATTTGCCTTGAGACAGTCTTTAAACCTCTTTTGTTGACCACCAGCATTACGCTTTCCATTTTTAAGTTCGGAATAGAGTAGTTGCTTTGGAAGACAATCATCAGGCATCCGCACAACATGACCAGTCCAACGAAGTTGATGTTGAAGAATCATTGCTTCAACACTGGTGATCTTTGCTTCTTCCAGTACACTGATATTAGTTTGCCTGTCTTCCCAAGTGATGTGTAAGATTTTTCGGAGACACCATTGATGGAATCTTTTGAGAAGTTGGAGATGGTGTTTATAAGTGGTCCATGTTTCACAAGCGTACAGTAAGGTTGGTAGTACAATAGCTTTGTAAACAAGCATTCTGGTTTCCCTGCAAATGTCCTGGTCCTCAAACACTGCACTTCAATCGGGAGAAAGCCGCATTGCAGAGCTCAGGCAATGCTGGATTTTGGCATCAATGTTGACCCTTGTGGAAAGATAACTGCCTAGGTAGGAGAAGTGATCGACATTTTCCAACGTTACATCATTGAGTTGGATTTGTGGTGCTGCAGAGAGGTTATTTTGTACTTGTTGGTGCAGCACTTTGGTTTTTTGGGTGTTGAGCATATATTGACTGGAGAACAATATCACAAGATTCAGAGAAGTGCACATTTTGAATAATAGCCCTGCTTCAGTTCATGCATTGGTTCAGGAATCGTGTTAATCAAAATTATATGTTAGAGATCTATATACTTTCTTATTTTAAAAAAGCAAATGATGTTCTGCCCTTGCGCCAACGAGAGTTCTGTCTGTTATGACACATCCGCCTGCGCCCCATGATTTAGTGTGAAAGTGGTGGGAATGCATCACATATAAAGCCATTGGTCTCTTATATCATGACTGGCAGAAGTTCTACAAAGCTTCAGGCAGAGATCTTTCTCCTACCTTCATTCTTACAAAACAGAAAGAAAAACCCTCAACTTAAGTTGCTAAGGATTAATCCTGAGACCTTCTGCATGCAAAGTATGCGCTTTACCAGTGATCTATGGCTCTTCCTCTGCAAACAGTTTCTGAAAACCTCAACCACCCCTTTTCCTTTTGTTTTAATCATCCACAGTGTGAAAGGGTAGATATGGGGCCATTAAAAGAGCAGTCACACATCCAGACGGTCTTATTTCCATCTTTACCACTTGGCTAGAGTGTAACCAATACCTATTTCTCACTGAGATGGTAGACCAGTGCCTGGGCTATATACAACGCAAGAGAGTATTGGGGGAGGGCACATGACAGAATGGTCTTCTAAATTTAAAGTTGAAAAATCCTAGAGAAATTGTCTAGATGCTTCTACCTGATCTGTATTTTTTCCTATGTAGTTTTGAGGGGGCTTTTACTTATTTTTGCAATAAAGTTTTCTTAGGTCATTTGTAGTTGAAGGGGCACAACCAAGACACAGGTTCACTACCTCAGGAAAACTAGGCCAAGGAAAGAGTATTAAATATGAGTCACATTGTAATTTCATGAGGCATTCAGAAATAGTCTGCAGCATCAAACTGGCACTGTGGCAATGAATTTTCATGGCACTCTTGTTGTTGGTATCTTTGTGAAGAGGAGGAGGGGGAGAAAAAGTCACTATTGAAGTAAATTTTCATCTTCTTTTTTTATATCCCACATTTGAAGGGAAACTAGTAAATGTCCAAGATGCAAATGGGATAAAACTTCTATGCATTATAGACAAGATCAAACATTGATTTCCCAAGGGTTCTGATGCAAAACACAGAGGATAAAGTCATGTCTTTTTTAGGCCAAATCAATAACAAGGCATATAAAGAGATAAGAAAGGAGTCATATTGTTATTTTTGCCATATTTGACTTTTTATAGCAGAAAAGGCAATTTGCAATGTACTAAAAACCAAGCCAAGGCATAACACCATGAATGCTGATTCCCCCAGTTAATGGTGCACATTAGTAGAAAATTCTCTCTCTCTCTCTCTCTTACACACACACATACACACACACACACACACACACACACACACTGCAGAGTTCCTTGAGGTGTGAGGCCCATTATTCTCTTATGTTTGAATTGTTTGGGGCCTATGGATACAACACTGCACTCCGAAATTAAATGTTCACATTCTAGAATCATAGAATCATAGAGTTGGAAGAGACCACAAGGGCCATCGAGTCCAACCCCCTGCCAAGCAGGAAACACCATCAGAGCACTCCTGACATATGGTTGTCAAGCCTCTGCTTAAAGACCTCCAAAGAAGGAGACTCCACCATACTCCTTGGCAGCAAATTCCACTGTCGAACAGCTCTTACTGTCAGGAAGTTCTTCCTAATGTTTAGGTGGAATCTTCTTTCTTGTAGTTTGGATCCATTGCTCCGTGTCCGCTTCTCTGGAGCAGCAGAAAACAACCTTTCTCCCTCCTCTAGGTGACATCCTTTTATATATTTGAACATGGCTATCATATCACCCCTTAACCTCCTCTTCTCTAGGCTAAACATGCCCAGCTCCCTTAGCCGTTCCTCATAAGGCATCGTTTCCAGGCCTTTGACCATTTTGGTTGCCCTCCTCTGGACACGTTCCAGTTTGTCAGTGTCCTTCTTGAATTGTGGTGCCCAGAACTGGACACAGTACTCCAGGTGAGGTCTGACCAGAGCAGAATACAGTGGCACTATTACTTCCCTTGATCTAGATGCTATACTCCTATTGATGCAGCCCAGAATTGCATTGGCTTTTTTAGCTGCCGCGTCACACTGTTGGCTCATGTCAAGTTTGTGGTCAACCAAGACTCCTAGATCCTTTTCACATGTACTGCTCTCAAGCCAGGTGTCACCCATCTTGTATTTGTGCCTCTCATTATTTTTTTTAGAAACTAGGAGCCAAACTAGTTTGGCCACAGGGGAAACCCTTGAAGGAGGACAACTCTGCCCCACCACCCAGGCCCCTACTGGCTGCGCCCTAGAGCAGCATAGGAGCAATTGCAAGATGGCACAGCCCACATTACTCCAGGTGACATATGAACTGGCTTTATTTCTAGCTCTGTGGGGAAATTGTTGGGATGGCTGAATCTAGTTCCAAACTGAGCCATGGGGAGTTCTGGCAAAGCGATGGAAATGGCAGGGCTTGGCAGATGCTTAGTTATGCCCTATAGTTAATCTGATTTAATGTGAAGATAGATGGAAGAATTTGAGAAGGGAGCCATAGGCCTCGTGGACTCTTCTGAAAGGCAGGAAAGCTACTACACAAAGCCCTTGAGTCTTCCCAGACCCCCTTGGAACACCATAGACAGGAAGATCAGGGGTTTCAGTTCATAAAACACTTTGCAGTCTTTTGAGCTGAAAAGTTCTAAAATGGGTGGAAGAACAGTATTAATAATGCAACATTTGATTTTTCTATTATTGATTTTGTCACAAAATTATGCTTTCAATATTTCATGACAATGTGAAGTACAAGACACCAAGTTCTATGCAGAAGGAGGCTTGTTATAGATGCTCTTTAAAAAATAAATGGAAAGTGCAGTTATTCTGTTCATTTACGGTATATCTCACCTTTCCTCCCAGGTGGCGTACCTTGGCCTCCCCCTCCCTGTTGCATCTTCACAACGTCCCTGTGGGTTAGGTTAGACAGTGACTAAGCAGAGGGCTGAGTTAGATTTGAACCACCTGACATTTCTGAAAAGTCTTCAGAAGCCGCTGCATGGAAGCTGTAATGGGATGGAAGGTTGGTCTGTGTGATCTCTCAAGGATTCTCAAACCTGGATGTAAAAAAGAGACTGCTAGAGAGAGTCAAACTGGGTGGGCAAGTTTAGCCTGGTCACTGTCCTTTGGTCAAGTTTATTGGCTCCAGTGGGGCTCAATGGCCAATCTCCCCATAACTAATAAAATGGCCAAAGTCTCTTTCTGAAAGGAGCATGTCTTGCTTCCACCAGCTTCTGTGGGGAATGATGCCATGCAGCTGCTTGAGAAAAAGCCATGAGCGTGTTTAGGATGAGTTTAGTCTTGGACTGGAAGAGACACACAAACTTGCTCCTTGCAAAAATCCAATTCTCTTGCTGGCCCCCTAGAAATATGATGGGGAGCAGTGAATGGAAAACTAAATTTAAAATCTTCACTTATTCTCAACACAATGTATATGTGTAAATACAACCAAACAGCACAATAACACCAGTAAACCTCTAGTGACCTCATTCCACAGAAACAGAGCCTCGATGCAGATGGAAAGCCTGGAATTCTAACTAGCGATGGACACTTTTCATTCCTCTCTGCTCCCCCCCCCCAAATCTTCAGTGTGCTACATTTTTAAATTAAAAAGTCGTCACGAAAATTTGTAAGGATTTTAATGCACATTTTCCCTAGCATACACATTTTTGCAAGCAATTTTCTCTGATAAAATACATTTTTGTACACACACCCAAAAAGTACTGTATTTTTCACCCTATAGGACGCATTTTTTCCCCTCCAAAAATGAAGGGGAAATGTGTGTGCGTCCTATGGGGCGAATGCAGGCTTTCGCTGAAGCCTGGAGAGCGAGAGGGGTCGGTGCGCACTGACCCCTCTCGCTCTCCAGGCTTCGCGGACCTCTCCGCAAGCAGCGGGAGCGCTCCCGCTGCTTGCGGAGAGTTGCCTGCATGCCGAAGCCTGCGCGCGCTGGGATCAGCGCGTCCAGGCTTCACGGACCTCTCCGCAAGCAGCAGGAGTCAGCGCTGGGCTCCCACGGGTTGCAGAGAGCTGCCTGTTTGGGGCTGGGGTCGGGGGAAGCTCAGGTCTCCCCCGCCCCAGCCCCGTGCCTGGGGGGAAAATAATTTTTTTCCCTTTATTTCCCCCCAAAAAAACTAGGTGCGCCTTATGGGACGGTGCGTCCTATAGGGCGAAAAATACGGTATACACATTTTTTTGCTAGGAAAACTGCACCACTGAATTCAGAAAAGTGTGAATTCCCAAGGAGAGCTGTGTTTCAGTTAGCATACTGTTTCAAAAGCATAAATTAGGTAGATCAACATTAGAATGCAAACAGAACTGACTTCCTCCCCCGTACCTATGTGTAGCATAGTAATTGAATACACGTTCACCCTTCATAAACAGGGATATGTTTGTTTTGCTTTTAACTTGTAAAAGCAGGGGTGTTTCAGGGATGAGGAGCAGCTCCAGTATTCAGTCGTGGGATAGCTCAGTTGGTAGAGCATGAGAGTCTCAATATCAGGGTCATGGGTTCAAGCTCCTGCGTTCAAGGGGGTTGGACTAGATGACCCTCATGGTGCCTTCCAACTCTACAATTCTATGATTCTATGAATGCTAGCCAACAGCCACCTGCAAGAGCTTCTGCTCATGACAGCTCAGCCTTCTGAAAAAAGGTATTGTATCTCCCTAGTTCAGTTTAAAGTATGTGCAAAGCCGGCAAAAGCAGCTTAATGGAAGGGAACAGGTACAATAGATGCAGATATACATACAGTGCTCCTTCCACCTTTGCCATTCTGGCAGCATAGCATGGCATGTGTTTTCATCTGCAGTCATCCTTTCCCCCCAGATTCATGGGGCTTCGGAATGCCTCCCTGATCCTTTGTCTGCAGCAGCTGAGGATACAGGGCATTGCCCTGCAAATCTGCCAGCAAGCCGCTTGAGGAGAGAAAAGGTGAAAGAACTGAAGTTCTCCTGGAGGTGAAACATTCATCAAAGGGTATTTCACTGCAAATCAAGACAGCCTGCTCCTTGCAGGAAGGAGTTTGTAGGGTGAGAACTGTTAATAGGAAGCTCTAACAATAGATGATTCCCAGTGGTTCAAGTGTTCTAATTGGGCAGGTTTGGATTTAATTTTCACACAGTGTGATCGGGCTCATATCACTGAACCTGCATCTTCTCCCTGAAAGCATAAACAAACATGACTGCCTCTCAGAAGACTCCAGGCGCAATGACAAAGTTGCCTTTGAGTCACCTAGAATAGTAGGGAATGATATTTAATTACACACAGCCTAGTCTGATTAGCAGGGGTGAACAGAGCTCCTACTGAGGTTTGATTAAATTTCAGGAGATTGTAAGCCACTAAGCAACAGGGAAATATAAGTTAGGAATGGGCAGAATGGCAGAGCATGTAATTTAAAAAACCCACAAGTTCTTTTTGCTGTTTTACCCTCCAAATTCAACTTTTTGAATTTGTTGTTGTCATTAGACGGTTTTCTACAGCAATTGGAGATGTGAAAAGTCCTCCTGTGGCACTTTCCTGATTTTGATGGATCTCGTTTACAGTCTCAGGCTTCATGATAGGCAACATCTGCAAAACATTTCAATTCTGTTGTTCCTCTCCTCTTGTTGAATCTGTGGGTCTTGGTGGTCACTCGCTCCGTTCACAGAGAAAGACACCACAGGACAATTGCCATTCCCCTTGTGCCTCAGGCTCATGCCTCAGGCAGACATGGAGCTTCTGTTACCTGAGGGAGGCAAGACATACACCGCCTTCAGGAACAGCCTCAATTAACCCTTCTCCACCCTCCCTCGTTCAGCTCTGTGCTGGCTGTGCCTAAGCAGAGTTCTACAATTTTGCCTTACAGTTCACTTGATGTAGAATCAGGTTGTGCTATAGTCTGAGAACTTCCCTGGGCGGGGGTCTCTTCAGATATTACTTCCTCTTCTGAGAAGAGACACTGCAACATAGCAAGTGAGCCATAAGTAGTGTCTGCAGAAGTCTTCCATGTCAGTTTCACCTAACTATGCAGAAAATCTGGTGCCCTTTCATAGATCCACCCAGTGAGGCTGGATGGGCATCTGTCATGGATGCTTCAGCTAAGATTCCTACATTGCAGGAAGTTGGACTAGGTGACTTTTGGGGTCCTTTTTAACTCTACAATTCTATTATTCTATAATGACACTGCTGTCAAGTTTTTACACCCAACACCACTTAGAATCATAGAATCATAGAGTTGGAAGAGACCACAAGGGCCATTGAGTCCAACCCCCTGCCAAGCAGGAAACACCATCAGAGCACTCCTGACATATGGTTGTCAAGCCTCTGCTTAAAGACCTCCAAAGAAGGAGACTCCACCACACTCCTTGGCAGCAAATTCCACTTGGGTAGGGCCTTACTACACAGTTGTATGTGTGAAGAGTGGTGCAGCAACTGAATAGCAGGGACTCATGTGATGAACCCATGAAAAAGCAACTTCGGTGCAACTGCTGTAATGTCTACAACGCAGCCTCAACTTGAAGCTAAAGCCAGGAAAAATCTGACTCCCCCCAAACTCCGATACCAAAAACACATTTATGGAATGGCCCTGCATTCACTGTTTGTGAACAGGAACTGAAACAGATGCAAGCAAAGTCGTCAGATGTAGTGATCTATGAGCTGTTACTTTGAAGGAAATTCACAATATGTGAAGTAAGGATCTGATGTAGTATCGTGGCTAGCAGACAAAGGTGTGTATTAGCAATTCCTCCACTGAAATCTCCCTTTCTCTATGACCTTGCCATAACTACAGTATGGGGAATAATAAACGTCGTCTGCATTAAAAGGCTGCTGAAAGGATCACATCATTCAGAGATACAGACATTCGCAAATGTCGTTATAAATGCTACATATTAAGCAGTCCTCATCATACCAAAGGAAATGAAATTGTTCCAAATGAAATTCTGTCTGGACCGGTCTTGTGACACAAAGCAGCGACTTAACAAAAAATGCATCAAGGCACACATAATAATCTGCATGAAGGAAACCCTTCTATGCAGGAAATAAAACCCACAAAGATTTTTCAGACCATTCTAGAATGTAAATACTGTTTGGAAACTGAAACTCTTTCCCTTCGCCCTTTTGTTCATCTGCACTAGAAAGTAGAAATATGTATTCTGAGTGCATAATATAGAGTGTGATGCTGTCTGAGAGATTCCCACATCGTCCACCCACTCATTTTCTCACCAAGGGGCAGCGAAAGATGGAAATAACTCTCACGCCCACATACGCAATATACGTGTGCTCCTGGGCAATTTATTTATGATTAATAATATTTTATATGTAAAAAAAAACTTGTGGGAAATGGAACAGGCAAACCCAATCCACGCCCAGGTAAACTGAAGCCCATGTGGTTTATAGACCAATAATTCTACTGGAGCCCAATAAAAGTGAATCAACATACACAAAAAGACACTTCAACTTAAGGGAGCTATGGAAAGATACAGGTACATTTGGGGAAGAAATATGAGATCAGAATTAGTTTCTGAGTTAGAGAGAGGTTCTGTGTCCAGGCAATCCAAATTCTGTCCCAGGAAAAGCAGGATTTTGTTACCTGTATAAAAGGATGAAAATTGAGCAAATTTGCATAGTTTTCCCCAGCAATTTCTGTTCTGCTGCTGCTCATAGGTGGTACACTAAGGAACCCACAGCTTTGTTTTAACCAATGAAAATCTTACTTGGTCAGCTATTTGGCTTCAGCAACTGCTCCCCCAAGCCTAGCATCAGCATCCAGCTTGGTGGGATACAAAGGGCACCACCTACAACAGCTGATGACAGCTGCCCTTTAAAAAACAAATGTTTACATATCTTTTTTTATAGACTGTGAAAAGAATTGCTGAGCCATGCAGCTGTAGCTTTCACAGCTTCCATTACCTGTGGGCCCTATCCCAAATGTGTGCTTCATTGTGGATAATGAAGATGGTGGCAGCTGCCTCACCTGGTACTTCCTCAGTCCAGGCGGTAAAGAGAAGTGCCAGGTCGTTGGAGCTGCACTGGTTTCTGTGTTTGCTCCTTTCCCTCTATTGCCCATTGCTGCCCATCCCCTCTGCTTTCTGGGCTAACCAGGGAAGCACTAGGGGGTCCAATGACAGATTGCTGAGGGCCTACTCAAATCTGGTACTCTATTCTGGTAGGGTGGTCACTCACTCATCACCCAAAAGGTGAAAATGCAGCACCAAAAAGAAGATAAGGGAGGATGGCATAACATTTGCACATGCTGGTTTATATGTGCAAATGATAGGTGGAATTAAGTAGGAGAACTAGGTGCACAACTGGACTTTTTCCTCCTTTCTGCTCCCCTAAACCTGTTCTGGGGGTTACTGCAACCTTACAAAGCAAGTTCAGAGCATGCAGGGGAGGAGAGGGAAGCCCTGTCACACAAGTGGGCCCTGCACCATGCTTGCAACAACTTAGTTGAATCCTGCCCCTAGAAATCATTAAAAAGGTAAAGGACCCCTGACAGTTCAGTTCAGTCCAGTCACAGACAACTCTGGGGTTGTGGCGCTCATCTCGCTTTACAGGCTGAGGGAGCTGGCATTTGTCCACAGACAGTTTTTCTGGATCATGTGGCCTGCATGATTAAGCCACTTCTGGCGCAACGGAACATCGAAACCAGAGCAACACATGGAAACACTGTCTACCTTTCCGCTGGAGTGGTACCTATTTATCTACTTGCACTGGCGTGCTTTCGAACTGCTAGGTTGGCAGGAGCTGGGACCGAGCAACAGGAGCTCACCCTGTCACGGGGATTTGAACCACCGATCTTCTGATCAGCAAGTCCAAGAGGCTCAGTGGTTTAGACCACAGCGCCACCCGCATCCCATTAGAAATCATTACAATAATTTAAATAGAAATATAATACTGTGAACTTGGTGTCCTGTGCGCTCGGGTCTGATCTCCAGATAGTAACTGTTGGTGGACAGCTTCAGGTATGGTTTCCATATGTCCGGGGGAAACTGGACATGTTCTCTTTTGGGGGGCCAACATGTCCATCCAGGAGGATTTTTACGTTTAAAATGAAATGCCTGGGTTTGTCAAGCTTGGGCTTGGGCTGCTCTACACGCTGTGACTGCTGCCAGTCCGAGCTGGGGAAAGAGGCTCGTATGCCAGCTTCACCATTTCCTTCATTTGGTGCAGGTATTTTATATCCAGTATAAACAGGATACCATTTTTTGTACCTACCTACACACACACGCAAATCTTCGTACAAAGATTACCATAATAAAGGACAAAAGTGGTAAGGACCTAACAGAAGCAGAAGACGTCAAGAAGAGGTGGCAAGAATACACAGAGGAATTATACCAGAAAGATATGGATGTCTCGTACACCCCAGATGGTGTGGTTGCTGACCTTGAGCCAGACATCCTGGAGAGTGAAGTCAAATGGGCCTTAGAAAGCACTCCTAATAACAAGGCCAGTGGAAGTGATGGTATTCCAGCTGAACTATTTAAAATTTTAAAAGATGATGCTGTTAAGGTGCTACACTCAATATGCCAGCAAATTTGGAAAACTCAGTAGTGGCCAAAGGATTGGAGAAGATCAGTCTACATCCCAATCCCCAAGAAGGGCAGTGTCAAAGAATGCTCTAACTACCGCACAATTGCACTCATTTCACATGCTAGCAAAGTTATGCTTAAAATTCTACAAGGCAGGCTCAAGCAGTATGTGGACTGAGAACGCCCAGAAATGCAAGCTGGATTTTGAAGGGGCAGGGGAACCAGAGACCAAATTGCAAACATGCGCTGGATTATGGAGAAAGCTAGAGAGTTCCAGAAAGACATCTACTTCTGCTTCATTGACTATGCAAAAGCCTTTGACTGTGTCGACCACAGCAAACTATGGCAAGTTCTTAAAGAAATGGGAGTGCCTGATCACCTCATCTGTCTCCTGAGAAATCTCTATGTGGGACAAGAAGCTACAGTTAGAGCTGGATGTGGAACAACTAATTGGTTCAAAATTGGGAAAGGAGTACGGCAAGGCTGTATATTGTCTCCCTGCTTATTTAACTTATATGCAGAAGTCATCATGCGAAAGGCTGGGCTGGATGAATCCCTAGCCGGAATTAAGATTGCCGGAAGAAATATCAACAACCTCAGATATGCAGATGACACAACTTTGATGGCAGAAAGTGAGGAGGAATTAAAAAAACCTTTTAATGAGAGTGAAAGAGGAGAGCGCAAAATATGGTCTGAAGCTTAACATCAAAAAAACGAAGAACATGGCCACTGGGCCCATCACCTCCTGGCAAATAGATGGGGAAGAAATGGAGGCAGTGAGAGATTTTACTTTCTTGGGCTCCATGATCAGTGAGTTGGTGACAGCAGCCACGAAATTAAACGATGCCTGCTTCTTGGGAGAAAAGCAATGACAAACCTAGACAGCATCTTAAAAAGCAGAGACATCACTTTGCCAACAAAGGTCCGTATAGCTAAAGCTATGGTTTTCCCAGTAGTGATGTATGGAAGTGAGAGCTGGACCATAAAGTATGCTGATCGCCAAAGAATGGATGCTTTTGAATTATGGTGCTGGAGGAGACTCTTGAGAGTCCCATGGACTGCAAGAAGATCAAATGTATCCATTCTGAAGGAAATCAGCCCTGAGAGCTCACTGGAAGGACAGATTATGAAGCTGAGGCTCCAATACTTTGGCCACCTCATGAGAAGAGAAGACTCCCTGGAAAAGACCCTGATGTTGGGAAAGATGGAGGGCAGAAGGAGAAGAGGAGGACAGAGGACGAGATGGTTGGACAGTGTTCTCGAAGCTACCAGCATGAGTCTGACCAAACTGCGGGAGGCAGTGGAAGACAGGAGTGCCTGGCGTGCTCTGGTCCATGGGGTCACGAAGAGTCGGACACGACTAAACGCCTAAACAACAACAACACACACAGAGAGACAAAGGCTCCTGTTTCTGAAAAGGACAGGGGGCATCTGATCTCTCCACTACTTTTAATTGTTCTCCAAGACCTGAAGGAGAGGCAAAAGGGGAAATAGGACATTCTGGAATCAGAAACTGGGATGGGATAGCATTAACACCCCTAACTTCTTCCATAGCCACAGCACCCTTGGACTTAACAAGACTCCAACCATTGATCTCAAACTTTGCTCTCTGAGTCTCTCTCCAGCCTGCTGTTTGATATCTCCACTGCATAATGCTCACCATACTTTTCTGTGTATAAGACTGTTTTTTTCTTTAAAAATCATGCTAAGAAGTGGGGGTTGTCTTATACATGGGTAGTTCATAGGGTGGACATTTGATTGGTTGCTGCCGCGGCTGTCAATGGCTAGTGCGCATGTTATTGGTTGCTGTGTCAATGGGTGGTGTTGATTGGCTGACACTCTGGCAGTTGGGTGGGTGATTGGCCGGCGATGGGACAGACAGGAGGCGGATTTAGCGACACGTGTGGGAGCGATTTTTGGCAATCCCCCCCCTACAAAAAAGCTCAACAACTCTGTGCCATCTCCCCCTGTTTTCTTAAATTTGAGTCCACCAAAATAGGGGTCATCTTATACATGGGGGCGTCTTATAGATGGAAAAGTACGGTAACTTCAATCATAAATTACTCTAAAATACTGGCATTGTCTTTTAAACTAACTGTCAGTAGATGGAGGGAGACCACTCACTTGCAAATGATAATTTCCCTTGATCCATTATGTTGTCTTAATGGTTCATCCCCAGGTCATCACCTCAAAAGGAAATTAGCTTTTTTTTTTGACATTATTTGCTGTTTCATGATGTCTCAGTAAAAATCTGATGCAGCAGAATTAAAACAGATCCTCTATAATTGGCATAACTTTAATTTTAAAAAAAATTATTTCATAAAATGTATATACGCTTGCTTGTTAAAACAACTTCAAAGTAGTTTACTAAGAGGGGGAAAACAATAAAATTATCAGTAAAAAATGGTAAAAGCTACTATTTCAAATATTCCAATTTTTTAAAAAAATTATTAAAAGTAAAATAAACAATAAGCTAAAAACGGATTAAAACACATTTCAGCCTTCTGGGTAGGCTTGTCTTTTTTTAATATATATATTTTATTAAGGATTTTCTTGTTTTACAGAAGTGTAGTGCCTCGTATTTTATTATTATTATTATTATTATTATTACCTAGGATTAAAGGGTTGTCTGACACAGCCTAATATACACGGAACTTGATTAGATTCTAACTCATGGGAATCTGACACACCATTTTAACACATGAGCCTCAACACGAAGCCTCAACACGGATTTAAGGTGCCTTCTACCCAGCAACTCATAAGAATACATTGAAGGTGCCTGCTTGATTTCATTGGGTGGGCAAATGTGCTTTTTAATCTTTCTGGACAAAAGCTGAACATCTGAGAAAGGGACCTCGCATTTGAGGGTGAGTCAGAGCCTTGCTCCATCTTGCCCAATCTTGCGCACTCTGGTTAGCAGTGGCTCAAATACCTGAAAGCCTTTCATGAGAAGAAGCGCAAAGGATCTGTGAATACGGTGCCCTTCTGTGACTGGGGCCTCACAAATCCTGGCTGACCTGCACCATATTTGTGGCCTTCATTCGGTGTTCAAAAATCAGAATGGGTTGCGCTAAAAAGTTAATCTGAAATGTAAAGAATGAATCAAGGTTCTTTCTATGGCTTGTGAAAGCAAACAAGTGAGCGATTTAAGGGTTATTACCATTTTAATCTTGCAAGCCTTTGAAATAGTAAAGGACATTAGCATCTCTGCATCCACGTTCTCCCATCGTGCTATATTACGCAGAGATTTAGGGCTCTTGCTTTCTTGCTTGCTTTTATGGTTGCTGTGTGGCAAAATGCTGTGAATAAAATGAGCATAGAAGCATTTTCTCCCCCTTCTTGTTAAAAACAAACAACCCTGCAGTCTTAGCGAAAGGGAGAGGAACTTCATGAATAATTCAGCTGCTCATGTTTACGCAAAACTTTAAGAAATGCGAATCAGAACTCAGAATGTAGCCCAACGTTTCCAAGATTGCTTCCACCTACACATTCTGCGCAGAAAGAAGCCTGTGGGTCAAAAACTGCCGGCAGCCCATAGGGAGACGAGCAATGCAAACCTGCGTTTTTCTTTCTGACTGCTAGCCTGGAAACTTAGAAGATGAACTTAGAATAAGACTGGAATCAAATGTGGAATTCTGATTAAAGGTTTTCAGCAGGGCTGACATTTGACCTATCAAAGAAGGGGGGAGGGGGAATCCATAATGCAAAATCCATGCTTGGTCAGTTGTCCAGTGAATAATAGCTTGGTGTTTAAAGCTTAACCAGATTAATATAGTAACCAAGAAAACAGAATTATGTGTAACTTGTGAACCTGTTTTGGCTTCAGAAAAAGGATCCAGAATGTACTTCCCCTTGCAAATTAATTTGGCTCCCTCTGAAGCTGCACCATAATTCAAACAAGATTTGGAACTGTCAGAGGCAGGCCATTTAAATGTGATCAAGTTTGACCCAAAGGAAAGCATTATTCGTATCTCTGTAAATCCTACCAGGTGGTTGGCAGAATAAATTTACTTTTCGGCAATGCATAATTATGGGGTTGGGTAGAGTTTGGATTGAAATGCCTGCCAATTGTCAGTTATTATCAGCTGAACACCTTTTGTTTGATCAACATCCAATATGCATAAATGCACCATATATTCCAGAATTCCATGGCCTGCCTTGTTCCCCAGACCTGCTAGAGTCAAGGTTACTGGTGTGTTCATCACCTGCTTTGCAACTCATGTTCTGCCCTTTCCAAGTGCTGTAACAGGCATTTCTCAACAGGAACAAGGATATCGGGTTCAGGAGGAAGCAGTGCAGGCACTAGCTGTTCTAGTGGCACAAGTCAATGGAGTCCCACCAAGCCCATTAAATGTGCAGCGGGGAGGAAGGGGCCTCTCAAGTGATGTGGCACAGGGCTGTGGAAAAGTTCTGGGAGGAACTCAAGCCTATTGCAAAAACTGAGGTGCCAACCCTTCGACCAGCTACCATAGCTATGCAATGGAATGTGTGTTTTTTTTAGTGTGTATTTACTTGCTTAGAGTAGATAATAAGATGATAGAAAACTACAACAAAACATAGTACCGTTCAACTGAATTATAGCACAATTTTAACCACCTTAAACCAAATGCATGATATCCAAAAATTAGGATGATTAAATAACATTGTTGACAAATAATTGACTGATTGACCAATTATTCAATAGTATAGGTCTTTTGAGTGTTCAAAGGGTTCGTACATACTGTACATAATACTTAATCCTTGCAACAACCTTGTAAAGTAGGTTATTATTATTACCCCATAGGTAGGGTCAGGTAAAGGTAAAGGGGACCCCTGACCATTAGGTCCAGTTGCGAACGACTCTGGGGTTGCAGTGCTCATCTCACTTTATTGGCCGAGGGAGCCGGCGTACAGCTTCTGGGTCATGTGGCCAGCATGACTAAGCCGCTTCTGGAGAACCAGAGCAGCGCACGGAAACGCCGTTTACCTTCCCGCTGGAGGGGTACCTATTTATCTACTTGCACTTTGACGTGCTTTCGAACTGCTAGGTTGGCAGGAGAGGTAGGGTCAGACCAACCCTCAAACAAGGTGAGGCAACTGCGTCAAGTGGCAGGATCCACAGGGGTAGCAGATCTGGTCTCCAAATAATGCCTTGCCCGCTGCTGCTGCCATGTGTTGCTTGGAGGCCAGTTCTGCTGCCTACTTGTCTGTTCCTCGCCCCCTGGCATCTCTACAACGATCTCTTGGCAAATAGGAGGCACTGCTGGCATGGGCGTAGGCAGGGGGCAGCTGCCCTCCCCCAAAATCAAGCAAATGAACAAAAATACCTAACTAAAATTAGAAATTGTTGACAGATTTTGAGCACCTGGGGTCAAATGTCACTAATTAAAAACAACGGTTTTCGAGACATTTCATTCTGAATCTGCTAGCCAGAGCCCGGATTCATTGAAAAAAATCTAGTAACCTTAAAATTGTCTTAATTTGGGTGTGGGTGTGTCAATGGTTAAAGTTTGCGCTCACTGATTAAAATTGGTCCACGCTGAAGAATTGCTTAAAGCTTTAATCTGGGATTAAAGTTTGCAAATCCATTGCTGTTTCTTTGTCTTGCTTGAGGGAGTAGGTAACATTCTATGAGGACTATGGAAGGGTTAATACTAAAAATCAGCTCCCAGACGTTGCTAAGCAACCGTGAACTGCCCTCTGGATCACTTACCAGCCAATGGCGATTTGTTCCGCTGATGTCATTTTGCTACCTTAATATCTATGCAGAAGAACTGTGTGGGTGGAGTTCTGTGAAAATCTACCTGAACTGCTTTTAATTAGTATCATCTAATAAAATTAATTCCTTTTCCTCCTCCAATTTAGCTCCAAAGCTTAATAACTTTGATGGAAGACTTAACAAAGCAAACTGTTGATAGTCATTCAAAATTATTTGTCCCTTCACAATATTTGGATGCTGCACTCAGATTGAACAGTATATATATATATATATATATATGCACATAAGATTTATATCCAGACTGTCTTCTGGAACAAGAATCCTTTGGGAATAAATACCCATTTCAGCCTGGAAACATTATAGTTATAATAATGGCTGACAGCCTTATTCCCATGAAACTCTCACAGGGTTAAGGATCTTTACAAGTAAAGTTGATTCTGGTGAAACAGCATTAACTTGGAGCATAACGTCATTTATCTGAAAGCCTCAGGGAAAGGCGTAATGTTTTTGAAAAAGGTTCCTTTTCACACAGGGATACATGGAGCAGCTTGAATTACCGCGTGAAGGGCTGAATCTATTTTTTGTAGGGTTCAGGCTTTTCTGCAAACATTTGGGATAAGGAGAGGGGGTGCTCTTGGAGGGGGGAAATCCCCCATTTTTTCATACCATTTTTGGTTTCTCTGCACAGCAATTGTTCCCATCTGTAAATGTTCCTTTGCCACACACCCCACACCCCCGGGTGTTGTTTAATTGAATGAACCTCTTCTCAGCCAGTCAGGGGTCACGAAGTGAACATGAAGGTATCAATAAGCTATATAGTCAATCAAACCCACTTAGTTTATTTATTTATTTGGCTTCTATACGGATCTTACCAGAAGAATTCAGAGGAGTGCTCAACACTGGCATACAGAAAAACCACCTGGAACCAATAGTTGCTCTAGCCATGCAAAAATTAAACATCAAACACTCACACACGTACATATAAATGCCTATCATTTTAGAATGTAATAATTAATACATCAAAAGAATCAGAGGCTAGAAATGTTCTAAAGGTATGCGTTCTCACTTTAATATTCTCTTTCTTAGCTTTTCAGGTGTAAAAGGAAATGAAGAATGGCAACTTTGCACCTGTCCTTTGACCTGATGTGAATCACTGCTTAGATTTTCAGCAGACAATGGGACAATACGACCATCTTGAACATGGCTTGATGATGCACATAAGAGACAGGTATTTGCCCTCTGCATAATACACCATTTCGTTTGCATATACTGCTTTTTTTACATAGGTAGATAAATGCAATGTAACGTGGTATATAGTGTTTGGGAAACAACAAGTATCAATGTTGTCCTTGACTAAAAAACCAAAGAATCACAGAATTGTAGAGTTGGAAGGCACACAAAAGGTCATCTAATCCAACGCCCTGCAATGCAGGAATCTCAACTATAGCATCTGTGACAGATGGCCATCCAACCTCTGCTTCAAAAACTCCAAGGAAGGAGAGTCCACCACCTCCCGAGGGAGACTCTTCCACTGTTGAACAGCTCTTGCTGTCAGAAAGTTCTTCCTAATGTTTAGTTGGAATCTCTTTTATTGTAGCTTGAATCCATTGGTTTGGGTCTTATGCTCAGGAGCAGGAGAAAACAAGCTTGCTGCATGTGATAGCCCTTGAGATATTTGAAAACGGCTATCATATATTCTCTTTTACAGGTGAAATATATCCAACTCCCTCAACCATTCCTCATGAGGCCTGGTTTCCAGACCCTTGATCATCTTTGTTGCCCTCCTTTGCATACGTTCCAGCTTATCAACATCCTTCTTAAACTGTGGCGCTCAGAATTGGACACAGTATTCCAGGTGTGGTCTGACCAAGGCAGAATAGAGCGGGACTAGGACATCCCTTTAACTGGACACTGTAAGCCCTCCCTCCCTCCCTCTCATAGAGGCACTTGTATGACCAGTGCTTTTTTTCTAAAAAAAATGTTTAGAGGTACTCTCATTTTCCTACTCATATTGAAATACTGCCCCTCAATGAGGCCAAACTTAGATTCACAAAATGTTTAGGGGTGTGCGTACCCCTGCGTACCCCCAGGAAAAAAGCACTGTGTATGACGCTGCTAAATGATGGTGGGGTAACAGATAATAATAATAATAATAATAATAATAATAATAATAATAAATAATGCCCCGCCTATCTTCCTGGGTTTCCCAAGCCCCTCTGGGCGGCTTCCAGTATATCTAAAAACATGATAAAATGTCAAACATTAAAAACTACCCGATACAGGGCTGCCTTCAGAAGTCTTCTAAAAGCCTTACCTTGTGTCTCGTGCAAAGACACACTGTTCTGCCATCCCTGTTTTGGAAAGCTTTAAAAGACTGAAGGTTCATTCTTATACGAGCAAAAATAATAATAATCTATGATTATTCTGTATTATGTAATTATTGTCTCAAGGGTATCATTAGATGACTAATGGAAGGTTTTGAACACTTGTTTTATACTGTATCAATAGAAATAGTGAAAATTGCTATTTCTCCTCAAAATATTGTAAAACTGGTTGTCAATCTGAGGGTGTGATAGTTCACAGACATTGTACTGTTTCCCCAGGTGCTGGATTCTCCATTCTCTAAGATTTGACTGCATGAATGGAACTTTGTTCTTTCCCAGTTTACACATCCTTGTTGTAGCTCAGGCATGTCCAACAGGTAGATCACGATCTACTGGCAGATCTTGGGGTGTTCCTGGGAGATTCTAGTAGCTCTCTGGCCCCTCAGTGATCTTGTTTCATAGAAAGAAAAAGCTCAAAAACTTTAACTTCCTAAAAAAAGCTCAAAAACTTTGGCTATCCAAAAAAAGGCTATCCAAAAAAATTGGTCCATCCAACGACAATGGGTAGATCACTGCCAGTCTTTTTATACTGTGAGTAGAACGCAGTCTATAGGGAGTTGGTCATCCCTGTTGTAGCTTATCCAAATATCTAATCACAGTCTTGCCGGGAGCTTTCTGGTCCAAGGAAAGCCCTCCATACAGACACAGGATTCTCCTCGGCTCCATTGGGCCGGAATCTGTGAATGTCTCCTGAGCCAGATGGTTAAGTATAGACTCGTTCATTTCCTGTTTTCTAAAAGAGCATTTGGAGCTGATGGCTTGTGCTGAGACCCTTGCTCTTTACAGGAGTTGTTTTACAACCCTCTCTTTTAAAACCAATGACCTGTTACCGGAGGAGATGGGGCTATTAGCCATGAGAAGCTCACTATGACCTCCATATTCAGAGGAAGAATGTGCCTGAGTTTCAAATGCTGGAATTAAACCACAGATAACTTTCCTAGGACCATCCAATTGGATACTAGGGGCGGAGGAAAGATGGCGACGAAGTAAGACGCGCTTGCCGGAGCTCCCCTCCCTTTCCAAGTTCATGCTGTAAGTTACTCCGCTCCTATTTTTCCGCTGTGCAATATATCGATATATCGTCCAAAACTGGTTTGAAGCCCATATCATGGTCTTGGTTTCATAATTTTTGACCTAGCAATATAGCACAAATTATGATGTGTGTGAGGCCTGAGTGATGCCTGGCTTTTAACATTGTGATATATCACCAGGTAAACACTGTGATATACTGATATATCACGATGTCTGAAATAAGGATGTAACTATGAAGAGGTGAACAGGGCAATGTCCTGGTGTGACTTAGGGGGTCTAAAATGTATACATTTTTACTTACCTTCACATATTGCTACAACTGTTGTTTTATAGTTCAGAGCAACGGAGCAGAAGGAATCCTGAGAGAAACGATGACTGGCTTCACAGTTTTTCCCACATCGCGAGTTTTTACATAGAATGCACACACACATCATGATTCATGATATATCGCAGAAAATATAGCATTTGGGGGAGAGGGGTGCGCTGAATCCTTCCCTCTGAGATGCTAGTTTTCCATCCACATGGTGTGCGTTTTGATTTCAGGAGAATAATTCAAATGTCCAAGACAGGAGAAGCTGTACCACTTCATTCTACTGCTTGTAGATGGTGTTTTTAGTTGTAAGAAAAGTATATTGTTTTTTTGACAGAAACTCCAGTGCCGTTCTGTTGTTTTAATGCTTTCAGAGCAACAGCTATTACAGGATCCCTTCTACACTCTGCTGAGTCATTGTTTTAATACATATTCTGATATGAAAGTTCAGACACCTATTGAATCACAAACCCCAGTTTTTGCAACAGTTATGTGTTTGCTTCCAATTTTCCATTCAGAAACAACTTCGGCTGACTTTTGTTCAGTTGTAAGCAAATTTCTGTGTTGCTTTTTTGCTCTTGCTTCATTCCTAGATTTTAAAGAATTTATTAAAAAGGAAAAGGAATAAAAAAGGATTAGACCAGTGGTAGCCAAACTTTTTTGCAAAATTGTCTAAAGTGACTCATTCCAGGGCGTGGAACGATGCCACTATATTGTATGCTATGTGGATATGGTGATGAAGAAGTTATTGTACGGTGAGGGGAGATTCAAATATTCTATTGTAAATATGAGGGGGTGGAATTGGTAAAGGATTAATTGTGTGAAGTTCATATTGACAAGCTGGAAGGTGTGCAGAGGAAGGCAATCAAGATGATCAAGGGTCTGGAAACCAAGCCTTATGAGGAATGGTTGAAGGCGCTGGGTATGTTTAGTCTGGAACAGAGGAGACAGAGAGGAGATAAGACCTTCAAATAACTAAAGGGCTAGATAAATCATATTTCAATAATCAACTGAAGGATGTTTCATGACTAGATATTCCGTTTGACAGGCAGATATCAGAGAATCCAGAGGAAGAGGCATCAGTATTCAAGTCAAAGTCTCTACTACAATTCCAAAGCAATTTAAGCGATTCCTACCTGTTAATGAAAATATCTATCATTGTTTTGAATGCCAAAAGCACCTGTTCCAATCTGCAAGTGCAGTGGGAGAAGAGTATACCCTGCTTTTGGAAGGCCATCTGTCACGGACTCTGAGCTTTAGCTGAGAGTCCTGAATTGCAGGGGTTGGACTAAATGACCCTTGGGGTCCCTTCCAACTCTACAATTCTATGATCCTATGATTCTGTGCTTAGCAGGAGATTAAGGGCTGTTGGTGTCTCCTTTGCTCTATGCTCCATCATGCCACATTGCTTACATATTTCCAGGCCAAATTAATTAGAATTTGTTGCATAGCATACCTAACATGGTTTGAATCTGTCACATTCTTTCCATTTATTTCATCAGTAGCCCTGACTTTCAGTGGCGTAGCGTGGGTTGTCAGCACCCAGGGCAAGGCAAGTAATTTGCGCCTCCTAACCCGTGGATTTGCGCCCCCTAACCCTAACCCCCAGATGTTGCGCCCGGTGCGGCCGGGCCCCCCCCTGCACCCCCCACGCTACGCCACTGCTGACTTTTTCTCCTTGCTCATTGCTGTGAATTTTGTCCAAAATTTTCTAAGTGCAGTCCTTGTTTAGCACTCAGTGTTTTAAACCGCAGTAGTGTGCTCATTAATTAACGAAACATGTAAAAGTACCCCAGCCTTTCAGCTGTGCTCAGACATGAACTAAGCCAACAGCAAAATTAACAAATAATAGGGATGCACAAAGCCTGTCCCTTTATTTTTATACTGTTTTCTGCTTTTCTTATTCATCGTCTTGGATAGCATTGCTTTCAGAAACCACACAGCTGTAAATACAATGTACTTCAGCATGTGCATTTAATGTGCGGGCTGCCAATTGCTTTTATTATGAGACACATTCCTATGCATATTCCCACTTTACAGACTGTCTTCAAATTGTTATTTTTGCTTTTGGTTTTGGTGGGCATAAATTGGGTGCGTACCAGAATGCAGAGAAGGCAGGAAGTACCTGTGGATATAAATAACTTTACAGTAAGGCTGGATCTAGACGCATCAAAGAAGTGTTTTCAGTTTAAAGCGTTGTAAATTTAAACAAGGAAAACAGGTAGAGAAAAATGGGACTCCACATCTCTATCTGGTGGCACAATGTTATATTGCACATACAACGCATATAAATCACTTTTTCTTTACCAGTCTAGCTGAGTCCCAACTTACACAGGGTTTACATTCATTCCAGGGATAGTGCCTATTGTCCAAACTGCATATATTCAAAACACACTGAGTGCAATGGTGGGTGGCATTGCCCAAGTTGTTCCCTCTGGATGCCCGCCTCCCATATACAGTATTAGGACTGAGGCACCAAGTTAGGGAAATGGATAACGGCACATGAAATCCTAGACAGCACAAAAATTGTTGGCGTACCATCTCAGACAAAAGTCACTGGCGTAATTCCACAAATGAGCATTTGAAGCTGGAAGTGCCAACCAGTGCTGTCCTAATTTGACACCCTGTTAGAGCAAAGACTACATGATTTTTAAAACTCAAGTAAAGCTAAACACAAATCTGCGTATGAAATGTTGGACAAGCTTCCCATTCTACTAATTCAGCCAAGACTGGAAAGACATTTCCTGTCTGTTATCCACACAGCAGATCTTGCCCATTGCTTGAACTTATGAGTCTTCAGAGCCTGCCGTAAATCACAATAGTTGCTGCCAAGAAAATCAATATGTGTTTTAGCAGCAGCTTTTTGAAATCTGTTTGTACTCTTGGCCATGGTGGAGCAACACAAGGAAGCAATACTTTGTGAGGAGGACCCCCTACTGCTCTGCAGAAGATGAAGTTAGCAAATAAACACTACTCCCCAGAGCATCACTTTTGAGTATCTCTTAAGGTTTTTCCTTTTCTTAACTTGGCTTGCCACAAACGCAGGGAAGCACACAGAAGGAAGAACTATGAGTTTCAGCTGCAGCACTTAAAACCAGCCAACCACATTTCCAAATGTAGGCCTGCAGATAAGTATCACACACGCTCTTACATAAATAGAATCTCGTGGAAAGGATGCTCGCAAGCACCACTCTTCTTAGAGAATAATACTGGCCAAACAGCAACTAATTAAACAGTCTTTTCTTGCTTATTAATAGTAAATAACATCAGAGAGCCCTTGTGGTGTGGTGGGGCAGAGTGGACTTGGAGAAGCTTGGCTAGCACCTACACTCGGCGGAGTCACGTAACTGATGAGGCCTGCAAAGAGAGTCCATTGTCGCTCTGTTCATGGTTGTGTTGTCTGGGTAGAGTGTCCTCCTAAACAAGGGCAGCTGCTACCATAACGAAAGGAAGCAGTGGGGAAAGACAGAATTCTGTGTTTGTTTCATTTCGGGAAGGGGTTCCACCAATATTCAAATCAGGCAGCACAAAACTTCAGTTGCAGTAAACTCTTATTTCACATTGCATCCACTTACACTGAGGGATTAAGACTTCCTTACGCTATAGATTTTCACAAAAACAGCAAGCCCTTTTCTGTTCCACGGAATTTTTAGATGCACCCAAAAAGTATATTTGGGGGCCAAAACAAACAAGATAGATAAGGGGGAAATACTAGACAGAAATATCTAATATTTTTCTTGATTTTGGTGTTCCAGGCCTAATTTATACAATTGGGCCAAATGGTTTAGATTTTATTAGCACTTAGAAAAGCCACATTACCTGCCATCCATACCTGTTGGAAATCTATTCATTGCAAATTGCTTAGGTAAGGAGAAATTCATATTCCACACACAAAACCCAACCTTCAAAACGAATTCTCCTTGAACTTCCTACACAAACAAACAATCCCCACCCACTTATCTATGCTGCTTCTGAATATTTTACTGTGTTTGGGGTGTCACCTGTGACACAACATGCCTCCAGACTGTCTTGTGGCGACTTTGATTGAGGGATTCATGCTCCTAGCAGTATTTTAAGTTTGTGCAATTCAAGCATGACAAACACAATAAATACATGAATAAGAATTATTGAGATTTGGAAAGTGAAGGGGAAAGGCATTGAAAAGTGTGAGATAAACGAATGATTAATGGAAAGATGTGTGAACACCCTGCAAGCAAATCAAAAGGAATGTTCATTGTTGTATAAGTGCCCCACAATAAAATGGAACAAATGTTCAATAAATACTGGCCATAGGCTAACCACTGTTTCAGCTTTATGCAAGCAAATCAGGATGAATGCTCAATAAACAGGACATTTGGAGGAGCCCAGAGATAGTCTAAACTCTTGCTACTGTCATTAAAAAAAAAGTTTTATTGGAAGCCATGCCAAGCCTTGAAGAAACGGTGTATCCATTTTTTAAATGACTAACTGAAATAAATATTCTGCACACATACAGGATTGGTTATGGAACCAAAACATCCAAATAAATCACCCTGTACTCTTTGGATACAAAAGTGATAGGTAAGGCAGTATAAATCAAAACAGAAAATACTTTTTAATTTAAAATAATTTTTAATAAAAACAAGGTTACTTGACTTCCTGAACACATGGCACACAGTAAGTATCTTTTTCACAAATGTGGTATGTTTTTATTATTCAGTTGAATATTTCCGTGACTTCATTGCCCACATAATCATGCTGAAAGGATGTAAATCTTTACAGTCCAACCCACAAATTACACTGGAATACTTGGGGTTCGCAGCGGCGTAGCGTGAGTTGTCAGCACCCGGGGCAACACAAGTAATTTGCGCCCCCTAACCCGGGGCAAGGCAAGTAATTTGCGCCCCCCCAACCCCTAACCTGCGAGTTGCCGCTGGCGCTGCCGTGCAAACAACGCTGCTTGCCCGGAGGAGGATGGAGGCAGAAGCAGCCGCCGCCTGTGGCTGGGCCGAGGGGATGGCGGCGGCGGCAGGGTGCAGAGGCTGCCCGTGCCCGGCCAGGCGTCGGTGGCGGCGTCGGCGCTGCTGCAGCGGCTGCTCCTCCTGCGAGCAGTGAGCGGAGCGCAGCCACAGCGACGGCGGGGGCGCGCGCGCTAGGGCGCAAGGCTGGCGGTGGCGACGGGGAGCCCGGCGGAGGAAGGAACTTGTCCCTTCCCTCTGGACTCGCGCCCCCCCCAGATGTTGCGCCTGGTGCGGTCGGCACCCCTGGCACCCCCCACGCTACGCCACTGGGGGTTCGATCCGGTTTGGTGGCTTCTGGATGAACATCTGCATCCATAATGAGCAGGCAGAGGGAGAACAGAAGACCTTCCTCAAAGAAAGGAGTGGAGGTGCTCTTCCCTTGTGGCTTTTTTTAGAACACCATTGTGCCACTGGCTCATCTTTACAGGCCAGTTGATCTTTAAAACGAGGAGGCAGCTGGACCAACTCTCTCACCTTTGCTTTCTTAAGATATACATATCCACTCTTTGGCTATTCTTTATCTTTAAAGTTCGGCTTGATACCAGCGAAACCTATGTGCAACCACATGTGTTGGTGGGTAGTGCTGTTGCATCAAAGGGGATGAGAGCCCAATGAACCAGCTCTGTAGGTACACAAATTATGAGGTGAATCAGGGTGATTCAGAGAAGGTCCTCATCTTTCTGAGTTGGACCACAGCATTAGAGAGGCATCTCAAGGCAGAACACGGACTCCCTAAGCCACTAGCAGCCAGTGAGATGGCACTGGTGGAAGACCACTGCTCCAATCTGAAACGCCCACCGCCATGCACTGCACCAGGCCAAACTCCTTGCACCTCCTCTCTCCCTCTTGGCCAGGGACCCACTGTCTTGGGAAGCCAGGAGAGCAATGGTGGTCAAAGCCACACCACCTCAGAGCTTTTATTGACAATGAACTCCCAAATTTGGGATCCCCTCTAAACTGATGCCAAAGTTTTTCACTCATTTTGTGCCATTTTGTACCTCAAACCCCACATTTTGGGGTATTTTAAATGATTTCTTAAATGATGTTATTTTATTTTAATTTTGCATTTTCAATTTTACAATATAAAAACAGAATAAAAAATACCATAAATAAATATAAAATCCCCTTTGACTTTCCTCCCCCACCCCCTTTGTGGATCTTCATCTAATGATTTTCCCCTCTGCATTTCTTCTGTAGCTTAATTTTTTAAATATATAAATCCTTTATCACTCCATAGTTCAAATTTTTGCTACACGTTCTATGTCAATGCTACCAATGTGTGTGTTTACAGTGATTTTTAAAATAAATTATAAACTTTCTCCATTCGTTATTAAAGTCGGTCTCTTCCTGGTTTCTAATTCTTCCTGTAAGTTTTGACATCCCTGCATAGTTCATCAGTTTTATCTGCCACTCTTCCTTGGTCAGAGTTGTACCATCTTTCCATCTCTCAGCTAACAGCATCCGTGCAGCCGTGGTTGCATATGTGAATAATTTTGTCTGGTCCTTCGGGATCTCTGGACCTAAAATACCTAAAAGAAAAGCTTCTGGTTTCAGCATTTTTCCCCAATTCATTATATTTCATTGTACCTCAAACCCCACGTTTTATACCACTCCCCAAACTGAGTAATTGATACATCAAACTGGTGTTTGTAGTTAACACCCAAATATCAAACATTGTCTTATTCACTCCAAACTGCTGCCAAACTTTTGCAATAGTTTTGCATGGTTTTGTACCACAAACCCTGTGTTTTGTACTGCCCCCCCTCAAACTGAGTAACTGATACTCAAACCTGTAAGAAAAATACTTCATTAAGGAAATTCTCCCCCCTACCCAGGATGCTTCCCTACTGGTGAATTAGGAAGCCACAGTATTGTATCCAAGTTTTAATTTTTCATGAATGCACAAGGGATTTTTATAAGTCACTGCCATAAGCAGTTAAAAGGATTTGGTTTACGTGAAGCCCTAACACAAGGATAAATCTGTCCGGCTGAAAAACATTGTGGGAAAGAGATCTGTTTACAACAGGGTTGTTGTTTTTTGTCATTTGTTTTTGGTGTACTTTGTGCTGATGGGATCCATGGAGACTGAATAAACATAAGCAACTGCAGAACTCGCTTCAAACTCTGGGTTCAAAAACCGCTTGACCCAGCTTTGGGAAGTTTATTGCTCTACAGTGGAGAAATCCCTTGGTGACACAAGATTTTCTTACTCAGCATGTTTCTTCTACAAAAAGCACTATCCTCTTATTATCATTTAGGAATCAACTGCAAGGAATCCTTTCAATTAAATTTTGAAGGGGAAAGAAACACTAGTCTTTATTATCACGCAGTCACCTACAGAAGAAAACATCGTGGCATGGATTCGTATTTTGGCTTTGCTTAACCTCTCTCTCCCCGTCCTGCCTCTTTCTACATACCCCCAACCCTCCTCCATAAAAGGGATTAATGTGAAGCCCCAACCGAGAGATTATTTGAATGAATTACACATCAGATTAAGGGAAATCTTGTTTATTTATAGCAGCATCAAAATAAAACCTTCACTGATTAAAGACGGAAAGTCCATTCCTCTTCCCTGTAAATAAAGAATCAAATTCTTGGTTTCGCATGAGACAAGCTCCACACAGCTGCAACCGAAGGACTTCGCGAGGCTTCATCATGCCAGGTTTGCTCTCAACCCCCATCCTAAATCAGTGGACTGACATGTCTCTCAGTCTCCCTAGTAGAGAGACAAGAAGCGTCACAGGCAGCAGGTGTGTGATTGTTCCCCTCCCCTGAGAAGTGGTATGATCATTTTCTGTAGTACACACACACATGCACACAAGCATTTTATGCTACTAAATTGCACCCTACATTTCACAGATGAAATGTGGGCCCTTGTTCTTATTTGCGACACTCCCACTCAGAGAAAACCCATAAAGACAGGGAGAATGTTTTTTATGTGGTTTGTAGCACAGTCCCCATCTTAAAGGATTTCAGGTAACAGAGTTGAGAAATCAGAGGAGAGAATATTAGGCTACATGAATCAGTGGCCTTTCCCTCCATAACAGCCTCTTATGTTCAGAATAGCCATATTTTCACATCAGGAATTACTGCCCAAGCAGACGCCCTGACTAATACTGTCACATATTACCGAAAAGAAGAGCCAGTGTGGTGTAGTGGTTAAGAGCGGTAGTCTCGTAATCTGGGGGAACCGGGTTCGCGTCTCCGCTCCTCCACATTCAGCTGCTGGGTGACCTTGGGCCAGTCACACTTCTCTGAAGTCTCTCAGCCCCACTCACCTCACAGAGTGTTTGTTGTGGGGGAGGAAGGGAAAGGAGAATGTTAGCCGCTTTGCGTAGTGATAAAGCGGGATATCAAATCCAAACTCCTCCTCCAAAACTCCTTGGTTCTCGAATGCCTTGGTACTCGTACATTTTGGTTCCCGGATGCCGAAAACCCAGAAGTAAGTGTTCCAGTTTTTGAATGTTTTTTGGAAGCCGAACGTCCAACGCAGCTTCCACTTGAGTGGAGGAAGCTCCTGCAGCCAATCGGAAGCCACACCTTGGTTTTTGAAAGGTTTCGGGAGTCGAACGGACTTCCGGAACGGATTATGTTCGAGAACTGTAGTGTAAATAAATTCAACTAACCCAGTATGCTTGGCAAACCACCACAAGGTCTCCCACTAGCACAATGAGGTTTTCACCCTTCCTTGCACCCCCCAATTCCAACCTGGCAGGTCAGAGAATGCCCCAGAAAAGTGAGGGGAGAGGGGGGCACCATGCCATCTATCAAGCAGAAATGTTTGTGCTGATGGAACAATCAGGAGAGTGAGATGTTTAATTGCTCCCTGTCAATTTAATTTGTCTAAGAAATTTTGGATGTTTAACTTTTGCACGCCACCCCAATCTCTGAGCGATGTGCGATTCCATGGTTTCCAGGCACGTACTCAGGCTCCGTGATTCCTTTTGGAATGAGACACAGCGGAGACTGTGGTGTCTTTAGGATACGTGGTTTATCTACGCATATTTGCACCCTGAGCCTGAGGTGGATCCTCTTTCCTTCCCCCCTGTTAAACACCCAGGCTATGACTTTACCAGGCTAGCCTGGCTATTCCAAAAATTAGATCCAGGGATTAGAGGGGGCACACAGTTTCCCACCCCAGACTCACAATATTATGCTTTATCTCACAGTTGACTTGGTTGTCTTTACTATAGAATTGCTTCACTATCTCTCCACCTATTCTAACAAAATTTTGGGTGAGCTATGATTTCCAAAACATACACCATCTGCTTTGCACTACTTCTGACAGTGGTATAAAGTCATTGGTATATATCAACCTGGGAAGGATGCCAATCTAGGAGATGGAAAACTCTGATCCCAAACCTCTGTTGCCCTGCGTGATATCTTCAGGAGAAGAAAAGACTAAGGAGTAAACATTTCACAAATCTGGAGTGGAATCCCGAAGGTGGCTGGATGGCGTTCTATATGCCTGAAGCCAAGCTGGTGCCAAGCGTCTTGCTCTGATTTCCTTTGGACCACATCAACAAGGCAGAGAGAGGAGTTTTGTTGTCTGGGCAGCCCAGGAGCTCCATACACCCTGCCCAAGCTTGCGCCCCATGGAGGTCAGTTTGGTGCTGCTGGAGGTGCACTCCATTGTCTCTTGAGACAGACAGAAGCTAAGAACCAGTAGCTGGAAGTCAGCCAGTGTATTATGGATTCATTCCCACCTGTGATCCTCAGAGCTACAGGGCCCTCGGCAGCATTCCTCCCCCTGTCAATAAATGACCTATAGTTGGAGAAGGGAGTAAAGCTACACCCAGATTTCATGGAAGCTCCAGGTCTGACTGTATAATACCAGCTGTAAAATTCACACTGTGGTTGGCAAATGATGACATCCTTACTTTTTACCATGTGTGTTGCCTGCAAAGAGGCAGTTATAGAAATGGACCCCGATTACAGGTTGTTGTTTTGCACATCCAGAAAGCGCTACCTCTTTTCTCCACTTATTTTTCACCATGCCAAAAACATAAATTACTTCAGTCATCACCCTCTCCAGCAAGGACCCACCACTTGTCTTGGGCAGATAATCTCTTGCAGAAGTCACAGCTGCCCTCAAAGGCTGCAGCCGTGAACTGTGCCAAATGTGCTGGGCTGTGGCCATCTTTTAGATATCCGCCTAGAGAGAACTGCTGTTTCTCCTTGAAACTGATATGTGTAGTCTGGCTTTCAGCTACAAGGCTTGGCCTCTGAGTCATCTCCTTGACTTTATTATTATTGGAATGCCTTTCCTGGCATTCCTTCAAGGCCCTGTGGTGGGCGCCCTGTCCAGACCACCTGAGTTTGGGCTTCTCTTCATTCACAGTCAGCAGTTTGGCCCTTAATTCACTGCAGACAGTGGGGCTTCTGAACTCGTTGCATCTTTCGTACACCTTGTCTATGTGTGGTTTACATGGTGGGAACCTCCTCTCTCAAAGAACGGCTGGCACTGGTTAGCTGGGTTATTTACCTGTCACAAACATTCTGGAATTCAGGAGTTCCACTGACAGATCAGTTGTGACCCCTGATAAGGACAGGACAAGCAGAAGGGAAGCAGGAATGGAAGCAGGGGCTTCCAAAAAGGAACAGGCAAGAGTAGGCATTGAAATTATAGAATATCTGCTATCACCTGGAACTATATTTTTTATATACCGTATTTTTCTCTCTATTACACGCAGATTTTTTCTTCTAAAAAGGAAGGGGAAATGTCTGTGCGTGTTATGGAGCGAATGTGGGGGGGGGTCCCTGGAGCCGATTAGGGGAGCGCAGGAACAAAAATCAGCAAAAATCAATCGTGCGTTGTGTCCGAGAGGGAAACCTGAAAAGAGGAAGTTGCAGCTTTCCTGCATTCTGCCTCAGGGTCTTACTGCCCACCCTCCTCTGTTTCGTTGCTGTGTTTGCTCAAACGGAACAAAGAGCAGGGAAAGCCCCTCCCCTCCAGGCAAGCAGAGGGGAAAGCAGAGGTCTTTCCTTCTAGTAATTCCTCTCTGTGCTCCTCGCAGGCAGCCAGAAAACATGCAGGAGGAGAGAGAAAGCTGGCTTCGGTTTGTGGAAACTTTTGCCTTTCTTTCCTCCCTCCCTCCCGTAAAATCCCTCTCCTGCTTTCTTAGCCAGCTGCTTCTCTGCACAACGCTCTCTTGTCCCTTCTGTGTTTTTCCTTCACTCCCCACTTAAAATGTAGTTACAAAGCATGGATCCACATGGATCCTCAGGATCTTTGCATTGGGCCACCCCAAATTCACCATCAGATCACATAGCAGCCTGCCCCCCAAAAATCACACACCCACTGTTGCCTGGGGCTGCAATGGTGCAAAAATGTGGTTAAAAAGCATGGATCCACATGGATCCTCAGGATCTTTGCATTGGGCCACCCCAAATTCACCATCAGATCACATAGCAGCCTGCCCCCCAAAAATCACACACCCACTGTTGCCTGGGGCTGCAATGGTGCAAAAATGTGGTTAAAAAGCATGGATCCACATGGATCCTCAGGATCTTTGCATTGGGCCACCCCAAATTCACCATCAGATCACATAGCAGCCTGCCCCCCAAAAATCACACACCCACTGTTGCCTGGGGCTGCAATGGTGCAAAAATGTGGTTAAAAAGCATGGATCCACATGGATCCTCAGGATCTTTGCATTGAGCTACCCCAAATTCACCATCAGATCACATGTCTGTGGCCACAGCATGAAGCACAAAAATGATACATCCACTGTTTCATTCAGAATTTTTTTCCTTGTTTTCCTCCTCTAAAAACGATGTGCGTGTTATGGTCAGGTGCGTGTTATAGAGCGAAAAATACGGTACATATAGTAATGTATGAGCCTGGGGTATGGATTAAAGTTCTTTTGAGTGACTCTTCAGATGGACTGTTTCTAAGGTTTGCTGTGCAAAGCTCTTGTCCATGGATGGCAAGAGCAATGCATTTCAAACTCAATGGTTTTGTCCCCATTTGGGGTCAAAATAAACTGAACACTCATTTCCTATTAGAATTGCAAGGAGATTCCTCCTGTTTTCCATTCTCAGTGTCCTGCTAATTGATGATGATGTGGAGCTCTTATCTCCAGGTCCCTTCCAGCTCTACAATGCTATGATTCTGTATGAGGATGACACCTTCAGCACTTCAGAAGGAAAGAGGTTTTAATAGAATTTACTCTTTTTCTTTGACAATATGTAAAAGGTAAAGGGACCCCTGACCATGAGGTCCAGTCGTGGCCGACTCTGGGGTTGTGGCGCTCATCTCGCTTTATTGGCCAAGGCAGCCAGCGTACAGCTTCTGGGTCTTGTGGCCGGCATGACTAAGCCGCTTCTGGCGAACCAGAGCAGCGCATGGAAACGCTCTATTAGCTCTATTTGCACGACAAAACAATGAAGTACAGGCATGCTATCATAGTGTTTTAAACTCATAAAAATGAAAGATGGAGCTGCTTGTTCAAAGTTGATGGTACATATTCATTTTATATATCCATTCTACAGAGTTGTTCATATTCTTGTACAGAGTTGCTCATATTCTGCAAAAAACCACAATTCTGTGTTTCTTAGCACTGAATTCTCTAATGTAGCACAATGTCTACAGTTCTGACAGTCATGCCTTTTCAGTGCTTCTACACTTTCCAAGAGAGAGAAAAAATCTAGTCCTCATAAAATACTACAAAATATGTCTCTTCAGGGCTGGCTAGCTGATATGAGGATAACTTGAGCATACAGCATTTTACATTACGTTAGCTAAGATTTGTTAATTTTGGAGGCTGCAGTGCTAGACACATTCGTGAAAGCATAAAAGGAAAAGGTAAAGGTACCCCTGACTGTTAGGTCCAGTTGCAGACGACTCTGGGGCTGTGCTCTCATCTTGCTCTATAGGACAAGGGAGCCAGTGTTTGTCCTCAGACAGCTTCCGGGTCATGTGGCCAGCATGACTAAGCCGCTTCTGGCAAACCAGAGCAGCGCATGGAAACGCCGTTTACCTTCCCGCCAGAGCGGTACCTCTTTATCTACTTGCACTTGATGTGCTTTTGAACTGCTAGGTTGGCAGGAGTTGGGAGCAATGGGAGCTCATCCCGTCGCAGGGATTTGAACTGCCGACCTTCCGAATGGCAAGCCCTAGGCTCTGTGGTTTACACCACAGCGCCACCCGCGTTCCTTGTGAAAGCATAAGTGTTATTAATTTCAGGGACACTTACTGCTGAGTGAACATGCTTAGGATCACAGCTGCACATGTGGTTTTTTGAATGAGAGAAAGAAAGAGATAACAATGTGTAAACGGCCTGCTAATAGCTTGAAAACCAGCAGGAGGCTGGTAAAAGCTTCTTAGAGGGATTTCTGTTAATTGACATTTGCTGTGAATTAGTAGGACTGAATAACAGTTCATTTGGAATTTATGTTCCTTTATTGGTTCACAAGTGTTGAGCAGTAAAAGCCCATGGGTGGGTCATCTATCTGTAAGCAGTGGGAATTAGTAGTTACACAGAACACTTTTCTGGATTCTCTGCTCTGCTTTCAGCAGCTGGCCATTGCAAAGCAGAGGGGGAACTAATGGTTTGCAGGGCTGGCTTTATGCTTTTGAATACAGCAGATTACATTATTAAGCAGAGCCAGCCTCATTTAGATGTAGCACCATTCCCCACCAGGGTAATAGAATGAATCATCATATGTTCACCCAAAGTGCCTACAGAGATTCCCCATGTTTGGAGAAGGAGAAACAGAACATGCATTTCTCGATAAATGCTTATTGGTCACTTTCTGACCCAGCAAACACGTAACCCCAAGCCAAGGCTTTGCACAAAAAGAGCAAACTTGTGGGTTCCTAGAGAGAAAATCCTGGCTGTTCCTCCTCCTTTCTAGCTGCTGCCATGCAGTGGTGTTCTGCGGGCTGCTGGCACCCAGGGTGGGGCAAGTGTTGTGTGTCCCCCCCCTCCGTGAACTGAGCAGCTGGGGTGGAGGTGCATGCTGGGGGGCATTTCCCCCTTGGGGTGCTTTCCCACCGTCCTCTTTTTCTCTCCTCAGTGGGCGGTGATGGCACTCCCCCCCCCCCGGCCAGGCTGGGCTGTACATGGGGGGTGGTGGTGGTGAGCCACAGGGGTGGCAGGCGCCCGCGCTGGGAGAGCTGGGGGTTGCCCTTGCACACCCTGCTGTTGCCTGCAGGCCATGGCCCCCTGCTGTTGGCAGAGCCAGTGCAAGGAGTGCCAAGTGGAGGCGCTACTGCTCCACCCGCAGCAATCCCAGCTCGGCTTCCTCCGCAGCCTCCTCCTCCCTGACCCGGGTCTCAGCCGCTGCTCCCATGCTGAGTAAGAGATTCCTGAACTGCACAGATGATCCTTGTGGTCCCATCCAACTCTACAGTCCTGTGATTCTATTCTGTAGCCAACTTGAAACCCCACTGAAAGCCAAAACAAATACTGAAAATAAGTAACTAAAAATGAAAAGGTGGGCAAGTGTTTTTAGCCATGTATTGCAAATGAGGCTGCTGAGAGGGAGGTGTGTGTGTACACCCCCCCCACCCACCCCACCCCCACACACACCCTAAATGTAAAGGGTCATTTCTAGCCACCATGAAAAAGCAGTGGCACAGACACTCTCCTGGGGCAGCGTGCCCCAAACGCCTTTTTCTAAGGAAGGACCCCCTTTCACAAAGCAAGGCAGAGAGGAGGGGGAGACAAATAGCGTGTCCAAATTTCTGCTGCATTAGCAGCAGTAAAACTCTTGAAAGGAGAAGAGGAAGAGCAGTGGTTCCGGTCACCTCAGGTAGTATCCTGTCTTGTGCCAACTGTGATGTAAGGGTGAAAAATTAGACACAGCTTCTCAGAGCATCCTAGCACATAGTGAGAGCAGTTGTGAGGAAGAGAGCAGGATCCATTCTGCATTTTTGTCTTCATTCATGTTTCATTGCAACAAGAAGGTATCAGGTAACAAGAATCTTGATTATACAAAAAAAAATCCTTTTCCATTTTTCTGTGTCCTTTCTAATTATCTATTTCCAGGTCTTGCATGAAATAGGCATTTAAACTGAGATCTTTAAATATTCCTAAGGTTGCCAACTTTTTTTACTGGGCCCTGCACCTGTGTAGATATTGGCAGGTGAAAATGTTTATCACCAGCGCTTTACCTATTAACTTCCATACTTCAAGCTGCTGTTAAGCACAGAGCAGTTCGGGTTCTTTTTTCTGATTAACTGGCAACTTAAATGCCCTTGTGGCATTTACCTCTCTTCTGGCTCTTTTATTAAACAGGACTGATATTTATTCCCATCTGCCCTAGTGTTTCTGTTTGCAGTAACAATGTTTGGGCTTAGGTGGATAAAACTACAAATTATCTGGTAACATTTATACCCCACCCTAGCCTATGGACTCAGCGTAGCTTGCTGCAATTTCGCTTCGTTTTATATTAACCTGCCCCTAAGCAAAGGCTGCTGGCTCGCAGCGTTGACACCAGAAACTGCTGCCTGCGTCATTCTGCTTCTAGGAGATGCTATTCAGAGGACGCGTCTTTGCCGTATCCTCAGAACAAATGCTTTTCACATTTGCTAGGTTCGCTTCAGGCACTAATTGAGGCCTGTTTGGTCATATGGTGCCACAGACAAAAATCCAAGCTCTCCTCCTCTACCATAGTAACGTAGCCTTGATTAGCAATTTGCTTTCTCTCAGCCAGGTTGATACAGGCAAGAATGTGGCTTGTTCTGCAACAGGTATTACTTCCCTTAGAAACATGGCTTTTTATGTTCTAGGGGAAACCCTGAAGTTCCTCAGAAGCTTGCATAAGGGTTAAATGAGAAAACTGATAATGCTAGGAAAGCTTTTCAGAAAGACAGATTATTCAGCACGCTTACCCTCCCTGTCCTGCCTTATGGAGATACAGGGGTTTGGGGTTCCTTCCTGGACAAATTCTCAGTTTATACAGGACAATGGTGGTACCCTGAGCCCCACATGCAGTGGCGTAGCGTGGGGGGTGCTAGGGGTGCCGGCCGCACCGGGCGCAACATTTGGGGGGCGCATTTGGCCGGCCCTCCTCGAGGAAGCAGGAACCCCACTGTCCTCGGACCTCCTCCGAAGCCTGGCGGTGGGGCGGAGAGACCTTCTCCCCGCACCAGCCTTCGGAAGGCTGCTCCGAAGCCTGGCGGTGGGGCGGAGAGACCTTCTCCCCGCGCCAGCCTTCGGATGGCTGTCCTGAAGACTTGTGGTGGGAGCAGTGGCGTAGCGTGGGGGGTGCAGGGGGGCCTGCTGCACCTGGCGCAACATCTGGGGGGGGCGGAAGAGACTCGAGTGCTAAAATCCACGGGTTAGGGGGCGCAAATTACTTGCCTTGCCCCGGGTGCTGAGAACCCACGCTACGCCACTGCCCACATGATCTGAATTTGCTAGAGTCCCAGGGTTAGAACCTGGGGGTTCCACAGCAGATGACACGACTCGTGTTTTCTGAAGACTGCATGTTTGAAAAGCACTCCTAGAGTGTACCATCTTCTGCTCTGATCCCCCTTACACCTTTTTAAATTTTGCCTTAACATCTGACCTGAAGCAATTTCCTAATGAACGAAAAAGCTTCCAGGCTACTTTGTGATATTTCATTGGTCCTAAAAAAAAACAACAAAAGAAAAAGCTACCACTTTTCCTGCATCAACTTTTAATGGGGGATCAGAGTTTGTAAGGAGTTCTGTGCAAACTACAGTATTACTACAACTTATTTGATTGCCATCCCACTTTTCAACAAGAATCATCTAAGCAGCTTTTTTTAAAAAGAATCAAATAGATTCACCAAAACAAATGACACCAGCCACGGGGAAGCGGAAGATAGTCCTGTAACCTGGTAAGGGAAGGTGGTAAAGAGAGAACGATTAAGCTCAGATTAGGGGCAGCCTCAGATCTCCTGAGTCTCCTGCTCCTTCTGACAGGGTGCTTGTGATTTGAGAAGGAGGTGGGCTTCTCCCTGCCCTTCTTTAATTTGAACACCTAGGCCATGACATACAAAGCCATATAAGGATGGCAATATAATACCATCCATATGCAAAATCAAAGCCAGACTTAGAGTGCAAGGACAGGGGAAGTGCCAACTTCAGGTACCCACTCAGCCATGAAACTCAGTCACTCTTTGTCAGGCAAACCTTGTTCAGAAGACTGTTGCAAGAATATAATGGGAGTATGCCAGTGGTGGCCCTCCAGGTGTTGCTGAACTACAACTCCCATCAGCGCCAGCCAGCCTGGCCAGTGGACAAAGAGGAAGAGAGTTGTAGTTCAGCCATCTTGAGGGTCACAGGTTCTCCCCGTCCCCCCCACCCCCGCTATATATGCTGCCTTGAGCTCCTTGGAGGAAATGGGGGGGGGGATATACAGCAAGGGAAACAAGTCTTGAAAACAAGAGTTCTATGCTGTAAATGTAAGGCTTCTAAAATGGGATTTATCCTGGTGATTTAGTAAAAATTTTAAAAACATTCTTATAAAAGGAATGACTTCATCTGAAATATTTACCATTAGCCATTTTTTTTTAAAAAAAAAACACCAGGGTAATATTAGGGGGAAGAGAATGACACCCCATGTCAAGGCTTGCTATGACACTGTAAAGTGTCTGGAACCATTGTTGTTGTAATTAAGTGAACTAAGAGCTTATCCTTTTTTCAAAACCCACGTGGAAACTCACGTCCTGTCTTCCTGTTTCAGTTGGCCTCCATATTGTTTCTTTGGCAAGTACAATTATAATTAACTTTGCAAACCAGGCCATAAAACAGGCAATATAATTTATGTATATCTGTCTGTCTGTCTATCCATCCACCCATCTATCTGAAGTGTGACATCATGTCTTATGAGAACTGTTTTCAAGAAAGTAATCAGATGTAGCCTAAGGGACACAAGGAAAGCAAATGCTACCCAATGGCCTTTGGAATTCACTGGTTCCCTCAGAATTTTACTAAGTTCTTTAACACAAACCATCTGCTCCGGCTCCATTGCTTTCAAATTTTCAAGTGAAGATGCCCAGAACTTCAGCCAATGCAATGGAATCCCTCTGTGTCGCCCCGGGCAGAGGTAGCCCACGCTACGCCACTGAATCCCTTGGTGCTTTGACTGTAGCCTTTCTCTCTCTCTCCAGTGCTCTTTTGCCTAGGAGAGGATTCTATGAAACAGCAAATTTCGACGCACACCTGCTTGGTATCTGAAGAAGTGTGCATGCACACGACAGCTCATACCAAGAACTAACTTAGTTGGTCTTTAAGGTGCTACTGGAAGGAATTTTTTTATTCTGCTTGGGAATGAGTGTGTGACCGCAGGGCTTTTGCAATAGCCCAGAAAACCAGAGGCTACTGGAAAGCCCAACATGAGTTCGGTGGGACTTACTGCCTAGCAGAAGCAATGCTTGCTAGTAGACGGCGCGTCCCATCGAAGGCAGTGGGGCTTGCTCGCGAGTAAACAGGCTGGGAGCGCAGCCCGATCCTGCCCGCGCTTCCTCAGCAGCGGATCGCGCGGGGTTCCGCCGGGAGGATTCCCCCCCCCCCGGTGACGCCGCCCGCTGGTTGAGTTCAGCTCCTTCCGACCTCGCCCCGCCGACCTCTGCCGGGGAGGAGCTGCTCGCGCCTCGCCAGCCCTGCGCAGGGCGCGCGGCGCGGCTGCGCCCCCTCCGCCGCTTCTTAAGCGCGCCGGCGGGGTCGACCTGCGAGCAGGCGCCAGCGAGCCCGCCCGCCCGCCCGCCCGCCCGCCTGTTCTTCGCCGCCGCCGCCGCCCTCCTCCCTCCCTCCCCGGAGCCGGAGCCCAGCCCGGCGGAGGAGCGGGCAAGAAGCGCAGCCTTCGCCCGGCCAGGATGTGGGGCGCTCCCTGATCCGCGCCCCGGGAAGCGGCAAGCCAGGAAGGAGGGCGCCCGGCGCTGCCCCGGGCGATGGCGCTCTCGGCTCCAGCCCTTTCCCCGCGGGGACCCGCTCGCCTGGCAGGTGAGTGAGGCGCCCCTTCGCGACCCCGGCTCCCTCCTCGCTTCCTCCCCGTCCCCGAGGCGCCGGGAAGCTGCTCTCCGGAGCTCGCTTCCGAGCAAAAGGAGCCGATCGAGTGGCTTCTGCAAAGGGGGCTCCGCTCTCCGGAGCCTCGGCGCTTCCCAGCCACGCGGCCAACTTCGGGCGCTGCCGTCCCACCCTCGGGCGCAGAGGGTGCCGCGCGGGGACCGAGCTGCTCCGGGCGCCGTGAGCTCCGAGACCCGCTCTTCCCACGCAGCCCTCTTCCTCCGAAGCTAGCGATCGTGGACATACCTTTTACTTCTCGGTGCACCTGGGCGGGTTTACTCGGATGTAAAGTCTGGCTTGAGACCCGAATGGACTCGCTCCGGGGCAAGCGCGCAGAGCGGTGCCGCCTCCTCCGAGGAAGCCTATTGACCTCGATGGGACTGGCTTCCAAGGAAGGATCAGGCTGGAAACGAGTCAGTTATTCCTGTACCGCCAGCAGCGCGCGGGGGGGGGGGTCTTCCAAGCGTCACCTGTTCAGGTGCGCGGTAATCCAATGCAAACGTTCCCCAAACGGGCGCCCACGGCGCGATTCTGCTTTTGCGTGGCTCTACGTCCCTCGACCACGCTCCGGTTCCCGGTGAGTTTGCTGCTTTGGTTGGCAAACGGAAGCAACTGAATCCAACTTAACTCCGCGCAAGGAAGGCTTGCCTCTTTCTGGCCTCCGGTTCTGGATCGCTCGCGCGTCTATTTTTAAGAACAACAAGAACACGCCAAGCGCGCGCGCCCCGGGCGCAGGGAGATCCTCTGCGCAGCTCCCGTGCGTTCCTATGCGTGCGCCAACCCTTGCTGGGGAGACGGGGCTTCGGGTTTCCGAGGCGGGAAGCGAGCGCCCCAGGCTCCACCCGAAGCAGGTTGCACCCGAGAGGAGCGCGGGATCCCCCTTGAGACCAGGCCGGCTCCGCTCCCCCCGTCCAGGATCGAGGAGGTTCCGTGGGCAGCTTAGCGCTTGCGCGGCTTCGCTTCGATGCTGTTCGAGGCGAGGGCGAAGTTTCGCTGGCCAGAAGGCGGCGGCCCACTCGGTTTTGCGTGGCGGGGCGCGGGGCAGAAGTCGGAGGACGGAGAGGGCGCGCAGATGGACTAGCGGGCGAAAAGGGGATTGCGAGGGTGGCAGCTTCTTTGGAAACTGGGCTGCCCCTAAGGCAGGGCCTGCCTGCCCATTAGGTAAGGTGGAACAACTGCTTCAGGAGGCAGGATCCACAGGGCCAGAGGGTCAGTGGCGTAGCGTGGGTTGTCAGCACCCGGGGCAAGGCAAGTAATTTGCACCCCCTAACCCGTGGATTTGCGCCCCTAACCTGTGGATTTGCGCCCCCTAACCCCCAGATGTTGCGCCCGGGGTGGCCGGCCCCCCCTGCACCCCCCCCACGCTACGCCACTGCAGAGGATCACCATGTAGATCTTTATTTTATGCTTCTTCTTGATGTAGGTCTTCAGTCACCCCTTCTTCCCTGGCAGGGAGGGTGGTGCCGTTTTGGTTTCCACCTCGGGTGCCAAAATATCTTGGGACACCCCTGTCCTTAGTCAGAGATTTCGTTTGGGCAGGCGGTTTGTGGGGCAGGGTACAACAGCCTGAACCCAGACACAAGCAGCAGCCATCCTCCCCCTGTGGCCTCCCAGATGGCTTGCCCTACAACTCCCATCAGCCCCAGCCAGCTGGGGCCACAGGGGGAGGAAAGCATTGGGTGTTGAAGTTATTTGAATTGTACGAAACATCTGTGCATCTTGAATGTGCTTCAAAGTAAAGATTGGAAATAAATGTCCCCAGTGCAACTGAGGAAGAGAGGAGGATTTGGGGATCATGGCTGCAAATGGCAAGGTTTGCCTTTGTGCTCATTGGTTCACCTCTTAGCTGGGCAGTTGGATAACGCCCTGCCTGCCTGCCTTTCCTTTGAAGTAAAAAGGCTAGGGAGGATCCCGGGAGCTTGGGCACTGTGGCCTTCTGCCAGGGTAATATCAGGTAGATCGGGCTTTGCCGGCCTGGTACCCTGCAGGTGTTTCAGACCTCACAAATGTGGGAGCTGAGACTGTTAGAAGCTGTAGTCCAAATTATGCCGGGGTTGGTGAAGGCTGGAGGAAATGATGTTTTTACAGGGAGGTGGTGCTGTGATGTTTTGGAAGCCAGATCAACCTCTTGGTTTTCCTGATCACTAGTTGACATCAATATAACTCTCCATTATATATACGCACTGGCTTCTCTCTGTTTATAAAATAATACAACACTTCTGAGAGAGATAGCTGGGGTGTTTTGTTTGTTGTTTAATCCCAGTCAAACAATTTCCCCTGGTTTGTTGAGTAGAAAGATCCTGGAACATTTTATTTTAATCATTTCATGTATTTGTTTTCTCTAAGAGAGCACCTCTTGCTTTCAGGGGAAGTGGCGGTGGAGAGGTGGAAGAGAAACAGTATATCAGAGATGGGGAAAGGAGTTCAAAAAGTAGACAAGATGGGGGAGATCCTGGCATCATAAATCCCTTTATATTCCCTTCCATGGCTAATAGGGTTTTTTGTGGGGGGACGACTTGGATCAGGGCAGTGTTATATAGGGGAGGGTGTACCCCTTTCCTATGCACTGCAGCTCTGACACAAATGGTCCTGACCTCACAGGACTCCCCCCATCCAAGGAAAAAGATTCTTCTAAGGTGCCACATCACATCTAATTGGATTCACAGCTGTATAGGGAGGTGAGTCATATATGAGAACAGGAAGATGGGTAACCTTCACTCTCAGTGGAGAAGGTTAGGCTGAAATATCATAGCTGCCCAGACTGCCTTCCAAAATACGATGATCATGGAGTAAGCCACATTGAGCATAGTGAGACTTGAGTCAGATTAAACATGCATAGGATTATACTTCTGTTCATGCTTCCGACTCAGCGGGTTTTTGAAGATCCCAATTCCAGGATTCTCTCTACCTGATGGCTGCCATGCTGTGGTCCTCTAGCCAGCTTTCTTAACTGGGATATTGCTACCAGATACCAGTCTCTCTCTCCCTCCTGTAGGACTCTGTGGAATATACCTCACTTAACCTTGCAGACTGCAGTGCATTCAAAACTGAGACAGCAAATTTGCTGGCTCATTGTTGGAGGTAAAATTTCTTGGTGGCTTCACCTGATGGCCAGTTTCAATAATACTTGGATTTGAAAATGCTTTGATTTCAGTGTTTATGGAACCAGATCTGTCTTTGTTGTTGCCTCTGATTAGATTTGGTGGAGGTTTTGTTTGTGAGTTGTGAGGGCTACACTATTTGATTAGAGTAGGGATACGGAGAGTTCAACCCTTGTTTCCATGCCTTGACCGCAATCTACCTTCAAGCTCCTGTTAACTCTGCTGCATAAAACAGCGTGTTTCTACTGTGAGGCTAATAGTAACTTCAGTGGGATGATTGAAAAGTGTGGCAGAAGAATTGAACATCTGATAAAAGAGAGTTTTTCTCCACCTGTTTTCTTCCTCCAGGGCATTGCTTCCAGATCTGCCTATTGAGCGTTTATTCTGATGTGTTTGCAGCAAGGTTATACGGTGTTGTATCAAACAATTGCTATACCACACTTTCCAGAGGATTTCCCTTTGCTTTCCTTACTGCAAAAAATTCCTGTCCCTTTTTAGAAGTAGGTTTGTTGTGCAAGAGTGAACAAATCTACTTTAATTACACAACCTGTATATGATTGCATCCCACTTGCAAACTGGCAACAATCTGGAAGTGGCCTAAGTTTAAAACAGGGAAGAAAATGTCAAGGAGAACAGAGTATGTATTTCACCACATTTTTGGTTCTAAAACAGATTTTGGCAGCATTGCCACAATCAGAAATAGACAAGGAGTGTCTCTTTTCTCTTCTTCTGTTAGAAAGAACCACTGACTAGAAAACAAGGCGCTAGAGAAGATTTGTTCTGTATTTCTGGACATCGGTTTTTCAGCTGTCCTAGGAAACTTCTGGTGTCAGCTTACCTGCCTCATTCTTGGGTGTGGGGAGAGCATGCAGCTGAAGAAACTAAAAAAGAAGGAAGTGAGCCAGGTATGTCGCTGTATTATTATTATTATTATTATTATTATTATTATTATTATTATTATTATTCTAGGGGAAAGGTTAGCATGCTTGTTTGCAATGTTTAAAACATTTTTTTTGACTGCTCCTTGTACATTTGTGTTATGAGTCAATGTTTGCCGTTTTTAATCACTGGTTTCTTGGAGAGCTCATTAGTGGAAACTTGTTTCCATGACGATGTGACCCCTAAGATTGTTCTGGTTATCATTCTGGCTAGGCTCAGTATTCATAGTTGCACAGAAGAATGGGGGACCATTATTATCCTGCTTAAAAGCAAATGTCCTTTCCTGTCCCTCTGACACATCTCCTGTGTATCTTTTTTTCCTTCCAACTGTGTAGAGAGAAGAAAGGTGAGGGTGAGCTTGCCAGCACTGTGCATACATTTCAATCTGTGTGGGTGAAATGAAGATGTGTTTGGCTGTTTAGTGATCTTGCACAAAGTTGAGAAGAGAGATTGAAAAACTTCTTGTCTGTTTGCCATTTGCTCTGGTGTGCACCTTGGAGTAGGGATGGTGAAAGTGAAGGGGTGGACTAGGACACCTATGAATTTGCACCTGAGTCTACCTGGGGGGCACTGTGGGGCACTGTTTGGGCTAGGCAGGGTGGGGAAGGGGCTTCTCCAGCACTAGCAGAAAGGAGAGGGGGACATCAGATAATTGGGCAAAACATCACTTATAGATGGTGGCAATGCAGGTTAACTGAATTGGGCGTGGGGAGACCCGAATGCTATTAAAGCACTTAAATGGACACCTTTGATTTTTGCCCGACTTTGCAGTGTGTCTCTGAAGAATTGTGCATGCACACGAAAGCTCATACCAATAACAAACTCAGTTGGTCTCTAAGGTGCTACTGGAAGGATTTTTTTTTATTTTGCAGTTGAATGACAGAGTGAATTTGTGAGTTGAGCAACAGAGTGGATGTGTGGAACAGTGTGGATTTGCAACCAAGGAAAAGAACGCATTTGCTCGTATCTCTCAATTCCTGGTGGGGATTCAGACAAGCATCTTCTCTCAGTGTCCATTCTGACATGGAAGGCCTAGTTAGAATAGGCTCTAGATTCTCAGCAGAAAAACTTATTTGTTTGTTTTGTTTCTATTTCCCTTTCCTCCAAAGCAGCCCAAGTGGCTCACATGGTTTCTCTCCCACCCTGCTTCCCCATTTCACCCTCGCACCAAGACTGTGAGGAAGGTTAGGCTGAGAGAAGGTGACTGATCCAAGATCACCCATTGAACTTTGTGGCTGAGTAGGTCCCATGGTCTTCCAGGTCCTAGTCTGACATCCTTAGCACTACACCACACTGGCTTAAGAATAGCCTTGCTGGATCAGCCAAGATTAATCTTTCCAGCAGAGGTCAGCCACCTGCCTCTGGAAGGCCACCAGCAGCTCATGAAGAGGGATGGCCATTGCCTGCAGTTGGCTTTTAGGCTTAAAATGAAATGGGGTTCTGTTTAGTTATCATGACTGGCAGCTTATCTTCAGTGATCCTTCTTTCGGTGTTCTGTACAACACCTAGGGTATCACTGACAGCTAAATGTATAATGAGGGAGAAATTAGGGTTGCCTTTTCCTTTCCTGATGTTGCTGCTGTGGCCTTATCATAGAAGCTTGATGCACATGCATTCTGTGGGTGTAAGTTTCCTCTACAAATCTCTCTGCCAGGAAAAGCTTTACACATTTGATTTTGATATCACGCTGATGTTAAACACAGAGGAGGAGGAGGAGGAGGAGGAGGAGAAGGAGAAAAATGTAGTAACCCAATGTACTTAAGTGTAAAAACCATTTATGCCCAGTCCAGTTCTACAAGGGGGTGGGACTAAGTCTGCTCCATCCCATTTCCATGTGGATCCAGTGTTTACACGGAGGCAGCTGTGTTTTTGTGGTACAGTTTCCTCTGACAGTTGCAGAACATCGTCAAGTCCCATTGCTTCTGGGGTGACTTGCTCCTCTGCTCTGTTCAAAACACATGGCTTCAAGAAACCACCTGGGTAGCTAGAAGACTTCCCTGAAGGTTTTAAAAAGGAAATTTAGAAACAAAAGTGCAGCCCTGAGACTCCATCATAAGGAAATCCACTTGACTGTGGATTCAGAACTCCTATCCGATCCTAGTCATGATCTGCCCAGATAGGATCAGTTGGGTCTACATTAAAGTTACGGTATTCCTTCCTCATCCCTATTAATAAATGAGAGCAGTAGGCCTTGGGTTTGAAAATTACTCTTCCAGTAAACTCAAGTTCATGCAAACATGCAGTGAAGGCGATATTTCAGTTCCCGGGGTGAACTGTGAGGCTTGAATTTCTGCAACATGGCTTACCAAACCAGTGGAGAGTTCAGAATGGGACTGAGTGGATGCATAGTGAACTGAGATTGGTGTACTTGGCAACTCATTTCTAGCACTTTCACGTGCAATTCTCTTTTGGACCCCTTGAGTCTGTGACTATAGTTGCAATAATCGGAGGACTGATGCAAGTTAAACCAAACATCCATCTAAGTTCAAAAAAGTTCCTTGCTGCTGAACAGATTTCATAGCTTACCTGCCCACACACCTTTGTTGTTGATGGTGTATTGTGGCTCTGAAGACGCCCTCCCCCCATTCCCACCCATTTCTCTTCTGGTAAATGGCCTGATTCAGATGTAACATTATACCATGGTTTTCTTTCGTTTATTTAAAAAAATCTTCATTCATAAATGATTTAGAAGTATATGCAGACCTAGCCCAGCATCTTTCTTGGAAAAATAAGCCATGGTTTGTTGTTGTCTTTCTGATCTTAGCCATGCTGTAGTTTCATGTGTGAACCTGGACTATGAAAGTTTCATTGCCTTATTGCGGGAAGGGATTATGACATGACATAGGTGAGTCTCATGCAAACTCTACCTTGGCTTGTATTTAAAATCATTTTTAAAAAGTACTCCCTTCTGCTTTTGGTCATGCATGTTCATAGAACATTCATACATTTGCAAGTGATCTGTGAAAATGCTCTTAGACAACCACTTTGCATGAATATAAAATGTTTGTGGTGTGTCCGGCAGTCAACCTCTTTCCACTCCAAAACAGTCTAAGTTTATTGTCCTTGAGTGGCTTTAGTGAAGCTTTAAGTAATGGCACTGAAGAAAATATATCTTTTGGATTTCTAAATGGAACAAATTTGCTAATGAAATCATTAGACAAGTGAGCATAAAGGCTTGTTGTTTGCACAGAATTACTTTTCAGAACATAATTGCATTCTGATATAAAAGCAATTAAAATGTTAATTTACATTACAAAAGATATTTGGCTTTCAGGTAGGAGCAAAAGAAAAATCTTCCTTCTTGCAAAGCCTGGAAGAAAAAATGCTTTAAATCCTGCTAGTGTGGTGTGTCTGTGTGTGTGTAGCGGGGGAGGGGGTTGTTGGTTGGCCATGCCACCTCATCCATTTGTACACCTTTCTGTTATGTGATGTCCCCACCTTAAGCCCCAGGTGTGCTTTGGTCAGCTGGCAGGAAAGTTTCATTAGCTAATTAAGTAGTGAGTGAAGCCCTGGGCATGGCCAGGGGCCAGAGGGATGGGTAATAAATTAACACCTGGAGCCTGTGAACATCTCAGCTGGCTTTTCCTGGGAAAATGTATGCTAATTAAGGAAAGATTTGATGGGAATTTAGGCATAGCATCTCTTTCTCTAGCTCTTTCTGTGTTTTCGCAGCAGCCTGCAAGAGAGAAGGCACGGTGTACACAACTGACAAAAGTCTTGTCCTCCAAAGGACTCTAGGAATCTGGAGTTCATTAGGATCCATCAGGAGCACTACTCTTTTACAAATCTCCACTTGAATAATTTTAGGGATGAAAGAAACCCATATTATGTAACAAATGTAATCTAAAAATGGTTTACAAATGACACAAACACAGAGCAAAGGCTGCAATCCTAACCCCACTTACGCCATTGAATTCTGCCTTCTAAGTAGACATGTTTAGGATTGCCCTGCACATTCTAGTTTAGGTAGCAATCGTATGCACATTTACCTGGGAGTAAACACTACTGCAAATAGAAGGACCAACTTCTGGATGTAAATGCTTTGAATGTTCTTGTTAATACTATTTTTTTCTTCAAAGTTTGTTCCATTCTATAGGTTTCTTGCTGTTTAGAATCACAGTGATTTGAGGTGCGTAGGTTGTTGTTGTTTTTTTTAAAGTTCTTTCACTGAAATTATTCAGATGCATATATAGAATTTCATTTTTCATAGTGCTCCATTATTCCCTAAAAAGGGGCTGGGCCAAATAAAACACACTTTTCATGTGCACCTGGCTTAGAAGTTGCTTCTTTCATTATTTCCTTAATAGGACCCTTGGCATATAGAAATTTTTAGGTGAATATTTTCCCATTATTAGGGACCTGGGTGGTGCTGTGGTCTAAATCACTGAGCCTTGGGCTTGCCGATCAAAAGGTCGGCAGTTTGAATCCCCACGACGGGGTGAGCTCCCGTTGTTCAGTCCCAGCTCCTGCCAACCTAGCAGTTCGAAAGCAAGCAGTGCAAGTAGATAAATAGGTACCGCTCCAGCGGGAAGGTAAATGGCGTTTCCGTGCGCTGCTCTGGTTTCGACAGAAGCGGCTTAGAAAAACTGTCTGTGGAGCAGACAAACGCCATCTCCCTTGGCCAGTAAAGCGAGATGAGCACCGCAACCCCAGAGTCGTTTGCGACGGGACTTAACTGTCAGGGGTTCCTTTACCTTTCCCATTATGTGTCACATCAGGAGCTTTTGCTGGTTTTGTATAAGTCTTCTGCAAAGGAATAGGAAGGGGCCAGTAAAACAGGTGCCACAATGCAAACACAGTCTCTAAGGCAGACTTTCCATTCAGATTTTCTGCAGTGAGCCTCTCATTTATGGCAGGAGATGGCATATCTAAATATTTCTGTTTCCAGTGTGGTGTAATTTTTTTAAAAAAAAAAAACTTGTGTTATAAACTAGCTTTTGGAAATGACCATACTCTGTGCAGCAAGTATTCGGCACTGGCACCTGCAGCACTCTTGAGAAGCAGAGTAGTTCCCACCCCTCGCCTATCTCTCCCCACTAAATCTTTTTCATTTCCTTTCTTTTTTTGCTGGTGTTGCAAGAGGAAAGACCCATTTGTCCAACTGAACTAGAACTGTCAATACCACAAACATAATGTATTACTTCAAAAATGCCTTGGGGGCATTCTGTAATCTTCCCTCAAAGCTCATTCATCCTCTCAAATGAGATCCAAAATGCAATGAATCCGTACAGGATTATGCAAGTTTCTAATAAAGTGCTGATCTTTGCTAGCATCTTGCATTGACCCATTTCAAACTAACAGGAAACTATGGCTTACCTCCGTATATATGAACCTCAGGCTCAAACACTCTGACTCTCCCCACATCAAAGGAGGAGACTGAAAGCTTCCACTTAAAAAAACTCACCATGGTTCACCATGACATCTGAACTCTGAGCCCTATCGCCTGTTTCAACTGAAGTTAGTGAGAACAAGCCAGGATCAAACCATGGCTTCAGATCCTGGCTTGTTCTCAAACCATAGTAAACATGCCAGAAGTCAACAGGATCAGAATTTGGTTTGAAATCTAAAACAATTGCCTCCAGCCTTCTCTGGCCCACGAAAGAGGAGGAACGTGCAAGTGGTACAACATCTGCTTCTTATGCAGAAGGTCCCAGGTTTAGTCCCTGGCATCGCCAGAAAGGGCTGGTAGGACCCTTGCCAGAAATACTTGACATCTGCTGCCAGTTAATGTAGTCATTGCCCAGCTAGATGGCTTGGCGCGTTATAGAGCTAGATCTAGGATATAGATATAGGTATAGGTATAGATCTAGGATCCCTGACCTTTAGCATGAAGGTTGGGTCTGTTGAGAGGGGGAGCCCAACAATCTCTGGAGGGTATCCAATTGGGTATCCCTGCCTTACTGCATTTGCTTTCCTTCCACCCCCTTTTGGAGGAAGAATAAATCCCCCCCCCAAAAAAATGCAATAGGGGAGGGGAAGCCAAATGTTCAAGTGATGATTGGTGAGCTTTTTCTGCTCACAGAGATCATCCTTTGACACTCTCCTCCAGGTCTCTTCAGAAGGCACTCCAGGAAGACTCACCACGTGAAGACCTATTCTCAGGCCTTCTAACTCTTAATTTTATCTCTTCTATGTTACATTGCTTTTAGCTGTTAGGTGTCTTTATGTTAAAAAATAGTTACGCTTGTTGTGCATTTTATTCTATAATTTATTGATTTATTTGTAAAGGACTCAGAAATATTTTATTATTGAAGGGTGGCATATAAATAAACAATGCTTTCCAAACTTTTGTTTATATATATCAAGGTGGCAGGTGCATGAAATAAACCATAATTTAAAAGTGAGGGGGAAAATCCTGATTATTCATCAAATCCCCTGCCTTGTCGCAAGCAAAGCCCACTCGAACAATTCTTTTTCATCAGCATTCTCCAATTTAATGGTTGATAAAAGAACTATGCAAAGAGTAAACAAAATATGTTTATTTATAAGAGCGTACACTCATAATTGTCCTAATGAATTCACTGGAAAGGGCTCTCAAGTTGGTCTGCAAAGATAGCCAATGCTGCTGGAAGTTTCCTGCTTGGCAGGGGGTTGGACTTTTCCTGCTTGGCAGGGGGTTGGACTCGATGGCCCTTGTGGTCTCTTCCAACTCTAGGATTCTATGATTCTAAGTTCTGGTTCTGCCAATTCCTGGGTGTCATAGCTGTGCCTGTGTGGGGTGTGGTTAGAGTTTCAGACTGGGGTGCTCATATTGCTGCTCAGCTATTTTTAAAAATATTATTTATTAAATTTCTATACCGCCCTTCATCCAAGAATCACAAAACAGTTTGCAATATAGAAAAGGAAAAATACATACCATAGTACAGTGGTACCTTGGGTTACAGACGCTTCAGGTTACAGACTCCGCTAACCCGGAAGTAGTACCTCAGGTTAAGAACTTTACCTCAGGATGAGAACAGAAATTGCGCGGCAGCAGGAGGCCCCATTAGCTAAAGTGGTGCTTCAGGTTAAGAACAGTTTCAGGTTAAGAACGGACCTCCGGAACGAATTAAGTTCTTAACCCGATGTACCACTGTACAGCACAAAGACACACACACACACACACACACACACACACACACACCCTGTTTTAATGGCCATAGATTGTTTAATTAGCCAAGGCCAGGAAGAAAAGGTGCCAGGTGAGCCTTCCTGGGGGGAGTATTCCACAAGTGGGGAGCCAGCACAGAAAAGGCCCCTTCTCATGCTGCCACACTCCAGACCTCTCATGGAGGGGGCACATGAAGATCAGATGATGATTGCAGGGGCTGGTTAGGTTGATATGGCGTGAGAGCTATGAAGGTCCTTGAGTGACCTTGAGCCTGTCCGTCTCGCAGCCTAGGCTACATCACAGGGTTGCTGTGAGGATGAAATGGGGAGGAAGAGAGCCATGTTCCCCACCTTGAGCTCTTTGGAGAAAAGGTGGGATAGCAATGCAATAGGTAAAGAGACCCCTGACTATTAGGTCCAGTCGTGACCGACTCTGGGGTTGTGGCGCTCATCTCACTTTATTGGCCGAGGGAGCCGGTGTACAGCTTCCAGGTCATGTGGCCAGCAGGACTAAGCCGCTTCTGGAGAACCAGAGCAGCGCACGGAAACGCCGTTTACCTTCCCGCCGCAGCGGTACCTATTTATCTACTTGCACTTTGATGTGCTTTCAAACTGCTAGGTTGGCAGGAGCAGGAACCGAGCAACGGGAGCTCACCCCGTCGCGGGGATTCGAACCGCCGACCTTCTGATCGGCAAATCCTAGGCTCTGTGGTTTAACCCACAGCGCCACCCACGTCCCTATAGCAATGCAATAAATGAAGTGAATAATCAGACCCTGGAGGTGTTGGGTTTCCTGGTATAGCTGAGGTTCTCCCAGGGCTCTTTCAGATGGCCTTGCTCTTATCAACACAGCAAGAGTGTAGGTCATGCCCCAAACTATTATATATCATTAAAACAGAGGTATAGGAGTCTGTTGAATTGTCATCTGCAAACTTTTTATATAAAAAAAAGCTCCAAATCTCTTTCTCTCTTGTGCACACCTCCATCGTTGTACAAACCTGTTACGAGATGGAGCAGTTGCTATTATTTAGTCTTTCTGCTTTTCTGATGAGTGATAAATAGGGTCGTCTTGACTGAACGTATCAGAGTCTGGCTCCACATTACTCTCATCTCATCCAAAATAGCCGTGTGCAACCCAGACTCCACTGAGAATTCTGAAAGCTTTTCCAGAGGCAGTCAGAGTTGTTTATTCCCACTTATCTTCCCTCTCCTTTAACACCTAATTTTCCCTACTCCTCCCCCTACCAGCCCCTGGAGAAAATTAGCTGCTAAAGGGGATGGAAGATGAGCAGAAATAAACAGCTCCCCTTGTTCTAGCAGAACGGAATTCTTTATTAGTCCAAACCTTGCTTGCCTGTGTGGCAAGGTTCTTAAATCACTTGCTTTTTCGCTTTGGGCTGCTTCATAAGTTAGCTCCTTAAAATGTCGTTGTAAATGCCTAAAATGTGCAAGCGTGCAAACACCTGTTTGGAAATGTGTATGATGTACGTGACTTTATTGAGACTGCAGCCTTTCTCAATTTTGGGTCTCCAGATGTTGGACTACAACTTTCATCATCCCTGACCACTGGTCCTGCTAGTTAGGGATGATGGGGGTTTATGACATTGAATTTTTAATTATGGCTCATCTAATATTGCCAGCTGCTCTGTCGTCGTCCCCCCCTCCATAATATCAGGGGACCCAAGGTTGAGAAAGGACAGTTTAGAGGTTAGATTGGCAACTGCCCCCTGGCTGCACTCCAGTGTAACATGTGAGATGGCTCTTTAAGGCAAATGCCACATCATTACTGCAATGTAGAAATGTTTTTCTAGTCATTTTTCAGCAATTAGTCTCTTCATTTCCAATGCTTTCCAAAAATATTCAGGAAGGTATTAAATCTGAATTTCCTACTGCCTCTCATCTTTCTCTGCTAACTTCCACTTCTAAAAAACAAAAAAAAAACACCCCATCCTTTTGTCTTTCAAATTCCTCTGGCAATTTGCTGAAGCCTTAGGCAAAATCAAGAACAAATTCTAGTGCTGAATTGCAAATTGCATGCAATTGCATGTAATTTCCCACAAACTTTTATTAAAATAAAGACCCGCTATGGGAGGCTACCACTTCACTCTGTAATGTTGTGTAACAAATTTTCTGTGATCTTTACGTAGAAGATTACACACTTCTGATTAAATTTTAAAGATGAAAGTATTTCCAAATTGCCTTGCTGTGACTCTGTCCAACAAGTTCTAGCTTGTGTTGGAAACACTGAGTCAGTGTTGGTTTTTAAATCTGTATGAAAGCCAGAGACAGGTTAGATGCTGCCTAAATTAAATTGCCTGGTTATTAGAAACAAAGCAAATGCAATCAAGAAAGCCATCTGTTGTATCTGATTTGCTATAATCCCTTTTTACAGTGTAAATGTTATTGATGTTTTTAATCTAAATGTGATATCGCTATTGGCAACAACAACAGGGACACCATACAGCCACAGAATTCTTTGGCCCCTCGCTCCCTTCCACACAGTGTGTTCAGCATTTGTGTTGGAAATACAAGGAGCTACAGATGCTCACCCCCTCCCCAACCCAACCCCCCCATATTAGGCTATCCAGTCCAATCCAGCTAAGGCCATACCTGTGTAAAAGCAGAATTCTGCATCCCTGTCCATACCTCAATCAGGCACTGGGTGTGCAAACAGATGCTCTGTATGGTTGTTATCTGAGCTGGATCATCACCCTCAGTGCTTTTCAGCTCATTTTGCTGCCAGTCATATGAATGCACGTCTAGTTCAACAAAGGTGCCACTGGACCTTTCCTATGAAGCCAGCAGTGAGTCTTTTTTTGTAGGGGTGGGGGCTTCTGCTCAAACCCCAAACAACTCTACTGCATTCAAGAATCTGGAGTAAGGTGTTACCAAATACGCTGATGACACTCAACTCTGTTTTTTTCTATCATCTAAGCCAGATGAGACTCCACTGATGCTGAAATCAGTGTCTAGGCTCAACAGTGGACTGCCTAAGAGCTTATTAACTGAAGCTGAATACTTGAAGGTGGAAGTAGTCGGTTTCTGGGTCTATGAAATTGAAGTTCCTCCTACTCTGTTCTCCCAAAAGAGCAGCTATACATTTTCAGGGTACTCCTATCATAACACAGTTTCCAACTCTCCATTAATGTGGGAAAAGACTATGGAGAGGATAACTTTGGTCAGAAAGCAGATTTGTCTCTGATGTCCCTGCCTTCTTTGGAGTTCCAGCAACAGATGCCCATGCTTCTCCAGCCTGAAGAGTTCACATTGGCTTTCTCAGACTCCCTCTCAGAATTCACAGCTAAATGCTGGTCTCTCCCACATGGCCAGAGTCAGCTGCACCTAAAGCAGGCTGGGTCTCTTTCAGGGTAGAGGTTCCACTTGTTAGGGATGGGGCTAGTGGCTCAGAGAAATCGCACCTGGAGGTCTACATGCATCTCAGTGCTTGTGGGTAATATTCTTCTGACTTCTCCGACTGGCAGGTCACTTGGAGCTATCCAGGGCACTGTTTTGCCCAACTCTGCTTGTCTGGGTCTTTTGACCTTTGCTTGGCTTGGTTGACCTCAGTAGGATCTGATCTTGGCTTTGTCTGACCATACTCACTGAAGTCCAGCCTTGGCTTGTTTGACCTTACTCTGCTGAAACCTGATCTCAGCTTGATTGACTTTGTTACAAGATACTAAAGCAGGATTAGTGGTTTGTGACCCTTTCTGGATTCTGTGGTTGGCACGTGTTGCCATTTTGGTTAGAACCCACCCCTTGCATTCTGCCTAGGACAGAACAATTCCTTGATCCAGCAATGCCATTTGAGACCCAAATAGTCTTAGTGGCCTGGAGTGCCTTTAGCCAGGTGTGACTGTTCCGACATTGATGCATGCTCTGGTTAACCTCTCTCAGTTGGATTACTGTAATGTGTTTTTTGTGGGGCTGCTCCAGTGGTTGGAAAGTTCAGCTGCTATAATTTTGATGGGTATAGCTTGACTTGATATTATACCTCTTTTGAAAGATCTGTTTTGTCTGCCTGTTGATTCTGAGCACAGCTTTAGGTGCCGGTGCTTGACAATTAAAGCTCTAGATGGCTTGGGGCCCAAATACCCGAGGGAAGTGTGTCTTCTCATACCAGCCTGTCTTGTGTCTTACAAGCTTCTGCAGAAGCCCTGCTCCAAGCACCCTCTTATTAGCAGGCCTTTTCTGTGTTGCTGCCCTGACCTTTTGAAACTTGCTCCTCCATGGAGGCACATCTGGAATTGACCAGGGCATTTTGGATTTTAGCTGCTTTTTGAAACTTTGTCCTGCCGGATCAGATCAAAGACTCAGGTAATCCAGTATCCTGCTTTCACAGTGCTCAGCCGGATGCCTACCTGAGTATAGCAGCACTCTTACACTTCTAATTCCCAGCAAATGGTATTCTAAGGCAAACTGCCTCTCACTCTGCAGTTGGAACATAGTCCTTGTGGCTAGTAGCCATTGACAGCATTATGATTATTATCATCATCATCATCATATCATCATCATCATTATTAGCCAACATGAATGTGCCTAAACCTCTTCTAAAGCCATCCAAATTGGTGCCCATCAATGCTTCCTGTAAGAGTAAATTTCATAGTTTAACATCTTGTCTTATCCCATGACTACTAAGTTTAAGATTTTTTAAAATACAGAGTTATTTTATCAAAAGTTTTTTGGAAGTTGGAAGTTCATGTTGTCTGTCTATATGCTTGTTGTCAAATAACTCTAAAAGCTTTGTGAGAAGCCATGCCTATTCTGTCCCCCCACCCCCTGCAGTTTGGGGCTTTTTATTTGTATCTTGTGTGTTTGTTGGTTGGTTTTAAGTTCAATTTATATGTTAAGCGGATTAGTTTGTTTTGTACACCACCCTGAAATGCTTTTGATGAACACCTGGAATGCTTTTGGTGCAAGAGATCTTTTTTTTAAAAAAATGTTTCTCCTCATTTCCACAAGGGTAGTGGATGGATTAGGATGGATTACCTCTGCAGGTTGATTGATCTACATGCTGGGCCTTAGAGGATTGTTTGGGGGGGGGGAGTTTCGGGAGGTGGAATAAAAGTAGCAGTTTCTGAGGCAGTTTTTAGATAGGGATTAGGATAGGGTTTAGTTGGGGAGATAGGGCTTGATTTGAGATGAGAGATAGGGATTAGGATAGGGTTTGCCTGAGGGAGAATTGGTTCTGATTTGAGTTGAACATCTGCTCTGAGGAGACTATAGAAAGAGGAAAGAGCTTTGCAGCTTAGATAGGAAGACCAGGCTGAGTGTCCAGGGAAAGTGGACAGACCAGAGTTACCTGGAGGGCTGTGTCTGAGCCAGGAGAGGGAGAAGCTGTGGGAAGACAGACTCCCTGGGTCTGTTATACTAATTCAAATACAGTGGTACCTCGGGTTACATACGCTTCAGGTTACATAAGCTTCAGGTTACAGACTCCGCTAACCCAGAAATAGTGCTTCAGGTTAAGAACTTTGCTTCAGGATGAGAACAGAAATCGTGCTCTGGCAGCAGCAGGAGGCCCCATTAGCTAAAGTGGTGCTTCAGGTTAAGAACAGTTTCAGGTTAAGTACAGACGTCCGGAATGAATTAAGTACTTAACCTGAGGTACCACTGTACCTCAGGAGTGGGATTGTTAAGAGAGTGGGTAACTGATGGAAAGTGCCCCTCACTCATGAACCAAAGTATTAAGCTGCGAAGGAAGCTGTGCTGTGTCCAAAGTATTTAACTGTCACACCTGACACAACTAAGTAACGGAATGAGAGTGAAGTAACAGAAACCACGTTAAGCATTTTACCACCTATTCTAGAAACCTGGACATCTACCTGAAGCATACTGGCTGATTTTTTAGCAAGTGAAGTTTAAGAAAAGCTTTGACATCTTTATATTTAGTTTAAGTAATAAGTTAACTTCTACTGAAAGAACGCATCTCCTGACCCAACTTTGTTTCACCAACCTCTTTTTGTAAATAAAAGTTTTCTTGTTTGCCCAACTCCTGCCTGATCTCACACAAGACCCCCACAAGATAGCTTGGGGTAAATTGTAGAAATTCGTTTTATTGGCGTACCATGCAGTGGGTCTGCTATATTCAGTTGGGGGCGATTAGTGGGCTGAGTCTCTACAGAAGACAATTTGGGTGTAGACACAGAAGCTCCTAGAGTACCTTTTACGGCTGAGTGAAAATTCCTTCTCGGTATGTTAGGCTTGGCTGGTAAGGCAGGTCTGGGAACGAGGGCCAGAGGGCAAGTGGAAGAAGCCCTATAATGAATTTGACCAAACATGATGCAGAGTGTGATTGAAGGCCTATGTCTGTGGTGGCAGAGATTATTCCTCTGCATCATCATCTTAGCCGTGCAGGCTTTTCCTTCAGCAGAGCTCTCTGAGTGGTGAAATAACTGCTTTAGCCTTGTCCTCACAGTTTTGGGTTTTTGACTCCCCAGCCCCCAAACTGGAAAAATACTGTGGCCATTTTAGGAAGTGCTTTGTAGGTAAAATTCCTTACAACCGTACTGATTTGGGGTGCTAAATTGGGATAACAAATCCTCAGTGGTCCAGACCCTCTTAATCTTGCTACATCCGATGAACTTCAGCTATTGACACTAGAAGAGGCAGACAAATGTGCTTGGGATTGTTCATCCTCAATCTGCCCAATCGTTATTTATCATGACTGATGAAGGTTTGCCCGGGGAGTTTATTGAGTGGACTCCTGCTAGTTATCTGTGAATTTGAGAAGGAGGGAGGGAGAGCAATACCAAGACTGGTATGAGACCACCTTTGAAAGAACCCCACGTTGATCCTTTGTGCTGTTATGTATCAGAGCAAGGAAAGGCCACTGCACAAAACAAGTTGAAATAGGTCTAAACTGCTTGGTTCTTTCTATGCTCTGACCCGGTATATAAGGAAGGGTACATGTATTATGGTATCGTTTCTGTTCTTGCAACAAACTTCTGGTCATCTGAGAAATGATGACTTTCTTTCAGTCTGCCTTACATGTCATTACTAATGAGAGAGCGCTGAAGAATGACTGGAAGTAATCAGCTGTAACCATTCTCCTGCAGCCTAAATTTGAAAAATAATCTTTCTTTATACTAATGCAGTCATTCAGCTTGAATTAAGCCTCTATGTGTGTGTTTTGCATTAAGGCTTTTATTGCACTTGATTTCATTATTTGTTCCCTTTTCATGGCTGAAACATATTAATCAGCAGCTTGGCTGTTTCTGTTCCTTTTCTTGTTAACTTTCTACCTCTGCGTTTCAATCAATTGATGTTATTTATGCTACAAACCACCATGAGAACTTCAGATCAAGGGTGGTATGCAAATTTAATGATTAATAAATAATAATGACATTCCCCCCTCATTTGTGGTTTGCCACAATATTTAACCTTCTTACAATTATAAAAAATCACTTGACTAATCTAATATTAAGGCCAAATGGGCTACAGTTATGTCACATGTGTGTAAATGCGGAGTATTTGATGCTGACTCTAATGTAGTATAAAAATATGATACTGTGTTAAGGCTGTTTGCAGCCTAAGTAGCACAGCAGGATCTTGTGTCTCAAGGACCTGCAGTATAACAACCTCATCAAGGCTCAACAAATATTTTATTATATAAAAATAATAATACATGTGACTCAGGATCTCAGTACCTGAAGGACCACCGCTTCTGACATGAACCAGCCCTGACCCTGACCCTGACCCTGACTGGGCAAAAACAAACAAAATGAATTTTAACAGGGAGAAATGTAAAGTATTGCACTTGGGCAAAAAAAATGAGAGGCACAAATACAAGATGGGTGACACCTGGCTTGAGAGCAGTACATGTGAAAAGGATCTAGGAGTCTTGGTTGACCACAAACTTGACATGAGCCAACAGTGTGACGCGGCAGCTAAAAAAGCCAATGCAATTCTGGGCTGCATCAATAGGAGTATAGCATCTAGATCAAGGGAAGTAATAGTGCCACTGTATTCTGCTCTGGTCAGACCACACCTGGAGTACTGTGTCCAGTTCTGGGCACCACAATTCAAGAAGGACACTGACAAACTGGAACGTGTCCAGAGGAGGGCAACCAAAATGGTCAAAGGCCTGGAAACGATGCCTTATGAGGAACGGCTAAGGGAGCTGGGCATGTTTAGCCTGGAGAAGAGGAGGTTAAGGGGTGATATGATAGCCATGTTCAAATATATAAAAGGATGTCACATAGAGGAGGGAGAAAGGTTGTTTTCTGCTGCTCCAGAGAAGCGGACACGGAGCAATGGATCCAAACTACAAGAAAGAAGATTCCACCTAAACATTAGGAAGAACTTCCTGACAGTAAGAGCTGTTCGACAGTGGAATTTGCTGCCAAGGAGTGTGGTGGAGTCTCCTACTTTGGAGGTCTTTAAGCAGAGGCTTGACAACCATATGTCAGGAGTGCTCTGATGGTGTTTCCTGCTTGGCAGGGGGTTGGACTCGATGGCCCTTGTGGTCTCTTCCAACTCTATGATTCTATGATTCTATGATTCTATTCTATGACCCTGTCGTCTTCATCAAAGGACCTTCTCTGTGTGCCAGGGGAGTGGTGGAGGTTGGCTGCATAAGAATGAGCTTTTCAGTGGTAGCTCCCTGTCTGTGAAACACACCTTGTGCCACCGTTGTCAGGTTTTAGGTGCCATTTTTATTTACCCAGGCTTTTGATGTTGAAGCCAGTCTCCACTGTAGCGCTAACCTTTAAGAGGGTGGGGAATAACTTTTCCTCCGTGTTGAATAGCTGGGTGAGCATTTTTAGGAATCTTTACATGATTACTTGGTGGTGACCATAACCAGGAAGGCTTCCATTCATGGTCTGAATGCAATTGCAGGGTCTTGTGCTATTTGGTGTGTGCACTGAGTCTAAGAAATTGAAATGAGAGCTGCTGCTGTAGAGATCTAATTGTTGCCTTCTAACACTCTTGCACTGTGTTCCTTTACTGTTCTTGGTGGAATGTAGTATCTCTTGCTCCCCACCCCCTTTTTAAAGTCAGGTTGTGCTGCTACCATGTGGTGTTAACCAAACAATTTGGTGTCCTAGACTGAGATTTTGTAATCTAGCATAGCAATTAATCTTAGAGTGGTACCTCGGGTTACAGACGCTTCAGGTTACAGACTCCGCTAACCCAGAAAGAATACCTCAGGTTAAGAACTTTGCTACAGGATGAGAATAGAAATCATGTGCCAGTGGTGCAGCGGCAGCGGGAGGCCCCATTAGCTAAAGTGGTACCTCAGGTTAAGAACAGTTTCAGGTTAAGAACGGACCTCCATAACAAATTAAGTTCTTAACCCGAGGTACCACGGTATTAGGAACTGCTAGTAGACACTCTCAGCTCTTCAGGAGTTCCCTGGAAGTTCCACCCTTTTGTTCCCTGAGGCAGGAATTTCCCTCACCACCACAACACCAATTTATTACTTGTAACCCACCCATCTGACTGGGTTGCCCCAGCCACTCTGGGTGGCTCCCAACAGAATATAAAAAACACAGTGAAACGTCAAACACTAAAAGTAGTAAGCACATGCTGATTCATAGGAGCCCAGTTGAGACTGAGTCCGAATTACATTTTCAGACATCTAGCATATTGATCCACTTTTCAGAATATTCCCAAAGCAGAGGCACCGGGATTTGCTTGCCCCTCCTTTTAGACCGCCAAATCAGCAGTCTTGTGGTTGGTACATTTCTTGTCGTAGTGCTGCTGAGCTACGTGTGTGTGTGTGTGTGTGTTTTAAAAAAACACCAACCCAAGTTTTCATTAATGCTCATATTCTCTTTTGTAAAGAAAGTCATTCTCTAGAGGTTAGAATTTATTGCGCTTTTTCACATGTGTGCTGACATTTTTGCGATGGCTTTGCAGTATGTTTATATTGTGGTGTGGTTTATGAAAGAGAGAAAGCCAATATTGTGTTTGATATTGAAGAGCAGCATAGTAAATTCACATCACAGATTACGGTATATGTAGGCTTTTTGTTCAGAAGCACCACTATATGTAATGCTGCTGGCTGTAACAGTATCAAAATGTAAGCTATGCAGTACCAAGAAATACATTCCCCTTAATTTTGCACATTCTGTACCTGATGAGAAACTTATTTCACGTTGGGAGCAAAATGTTTAATTCAAATGGCCCAATAGGCATGTGTCTCCACTTCAGACAATGCCCAAATCCAGAATCTAAGTGGGCTGCTTCAGAATGATTTGGAGTCTGTCCAATGCAAAGCAGGGCTTCCCTGAAACCAGGCTGCTCCAAAAGTTTCTGCTCTTCAGAAGACTTAGAACATTCAGAGAGCTGGTTTCAGTCTGTCTGTTTAGAAATAGTTAACATTTCACCTCCAAGCTCTTCATTAAAAAACAACAACAGTGGAAAAGGAAGACTATGGAGGTTGTCTTGTGACTGACAGCTCTAGCTTCCAGGCAGGAACTAACCAGGGCTGTATCTTTTTTTGCTTCCAAACAGTGCTTTTGGCAGACCCTTCTGAATACTGTACTTTGTTTGTATAACCAACTGTTGGGGAAAGTGGCCAGGGGTTGCAAGTTCTTCTTGATGTTCATTTAGTATTGAAATATTAAGAGAAAACACCCTGTTCTGCATAATTCAGCAAAGGTAGTTGGGAAATGGGCTTAATGATGAAAGTCTGCAAATGTGTCACCAACATGGAAAGCTTGGAAAGTTCTGCCCTATAGTAAGAAACTTGTCTTAGAGAATGGTTCAAGAGTTCATGACTTTTAAAGCTGAACAGGTCAAGGCCCAGGTGGGTGATAGCTTGAGAGCTGCATGTAAGCTGCTATAATGATCTGGCTATAAGTGCAATACAAAAAATTGGCAAGATATAACATACTATTAAAACATTAAAAATGTTACACTTTCTCCTGAATATCCTATGGTGTTGGTAGTTCCATAAATGTGCTTTGCTACAGGCACTGTTTTGATCACCTTGCATTAGAAATATTCACTGACTTTCAGCCATATACCCTGAATTTTAGAAACTACATAATTTGGCAGTCAAGAAGAAAGGAAGGTTAAAATTATGGTTCACATATTGGTTGGCATGACCTTCCTGTCACTTGAGCTTCCACGTTGATATTGACTATTTTTAGGAATAATAATATCCCATGTTGGCTAATTCACAGATGAATACATATTCAGAGCTTAGCCAGTCTGCTTGAGCTAGAGGCTCTGGCTGTTTTCATGAGCAATGAGCACTGCCTGGATTTCTGAATGACCCTGTTTCATTCATGCAGTGAGCAGCAAATATCCAGTAAGGGAAATCTTTTTTGTGCATCAGTAGTTCTTGCCTGTATGTTCTCAGCTGTTTTGTTCTTTGGGGAGCATGAATTGTTGTGTTCTATAATTGTCAAGAGGATGTGGCAAGGGGAAAAAAGAAAATTGCAGATGTTCCAGTTTGGATTACTTCTTGACTTCCTTGTAGAGGAGTTTATTAGCTCTCCAAAAGTCATTCAGCCTTGTGTCTTTGTCGGAGCACAGTTCATAAGAGTTTTCATTTGAAGTGGTCCCTTGTAATAAGGTTTTAAGACAGAGAAGTTGATGCAGACATTCTGCCACTTTTCATAAAGGCAACAGCAATAGTAATATAAAAACCGTTAGCAGATAACAGCTTCTTTGTGGCTATCCTGGGAGTCTTGGAGCTGGACCTCTGAAGATCTCTCCTAACTTATGATAGCTCTGTCAATTTATTTTTCTTCAAAGTCAGAGCTTTAGTAGTTTACAAAAACCATTCCAAATCCTATTGTTTTTCCTCTTTCAAGCTGATACACCTTGTTCAAGTGAGACTCATCTTTATTTATTTGCATTTATTTTATTTAAAATATTTTGGCTCCTCCATCCAAAATGGCTTATATTCAAAACAGAAGACAAAATAGCACAAAATTTAAAACGTTATAAAAACTTAACATTACATTTTTTCTCTTTTTTAAAATACGATTTTAAAAAGCTTTTTCATAATACAGTAAGATAAAAGAGACTAATCTGAATAAAAACCAAAACAGAGAGAGAAAGGGAAAGGGAAAAGAGAACACAGTCTCTCTCAAAGGGTAGTCCTCATCCCTTGTCCAACACAGAAAGTGGTGAGGCCTTCCAGCTTTCTCCTGGGAGCTTTCCTTTCTTCTACCAGCCTCTCACTCTAGATTCCAATTCTTTTCCAGAACCGGAGGGAACATGGGCGTTCTATAGCCATGGGTCCTCCCACTCATAGTCACCTTAACTGACCAAGAGGGTGGGCGCATCAGAAGAACCTGTGGAGCACATCTTAAGGTGCAGGCAGGATGATATGTTTGACCCAACTGTTTATAAACACTTCATTATTAGTGACATAATTCATTCATTGAATTATGATCTAATTCCAGTGAATTAATAATTCATTGGGAACTGGACAAGAACTGGGTAGCATTGCAGCTTGGGCAGGCAAAAGAGTCTAAAGTCCAAAAAATGTGAGGGGGTTGTACGAGCTCATTCGACCTTGTGTCACCAGCATTCCCTTTATTCCCTCCCTGCATTTCCCCCTTTTGCCTGTCAACTTTGAGAGAGCCCGTCCTCCTCACCAACTTTTCCCTTTGTATAGTTTTAGGTTCTGTTGGAAAGTTCTAATCTGTCATTACATGGAACTTCTGCCTTGTCTTGCTTGACAAAAGGATGCAGGTTTTAATTCGTAGTGTCTGCTCCCCTGGTGGCATGCAGTAATTAGTTTTTTGTTCTGGAATCGGAGGTGGGAAATGGAAGTCAAGCTAGGAGCTTATTAATTGAAGTCAAAACTTTGCCTGTTATGCATGTAAGTCAGGGTTGCAACACACAAAGCCTAGCAAGGAGGTTATCTGGCTGGTTGGGGTGTCCAACTGGAGTGCTCCTTGGCCTGCATGGACCATCTTCAAGGCTAGGAACAGCAAACCCTTAGGCAGGGCTGATTCGCCAGTAGCTGCTACTTCTTGCAGCAGCAAAGACTGTTCCTTTTCCATTTTGAGGAGTGTTTAGGAGTATGGAGCAAAGTGGGTTGCATTAGAATGGAGTGCACAGTTTGCCAGCATTTTCCTGGAAAGGGTTGGAAAAACCCTCTAGCTATCTGGTGATATTGGAGAGCAGAACTGTCCCTACAGGTAAGATATTTGGAAGGTGAGCAGTGCCATTTGGGGAGAAGGCAGCTTGGGGTTCTCAAATATTCATAATCGAAAGCTAAGTGCTGAAACTGGGTGGGGAGGGGCAGAGATTGGTGGTTTAGGGGAGCAGTGGAGGGATTTGGGGAGGCAAGATAGCACCTTGAAATTTGACCTTAAGAGTATGCTAGATTTTTGCTAACTTGGTCCAACCACTTCATCTGAATCCAAGCTGGCACCTTGGACATTGGATGGCGTGGGTGACAGTTTGGCTTTCCAACACATTTTATGTTAATGCCTAGATGTAAGCCATGCACAGCTTTCTAGATGTAGTTATCCTTTTCTAGAAGCATTTTATAATTTTGCTATTTAATAATATTCATTTCTATAATCATTAAGATACGTGAGACCTTTGGTGATTTTAATGTATTACCTCGCACAAAACTTTGACATCAGTTTGGAGGGGATACCAAATTTGGGGGTTAATATTTAATATGTATAATGTGAGCTGTGGCAGGACCCCACAAAACAGTGGTACCTCTGGTTACTAACTTAATTTGTTCCGGAGGTCTGTTCTTAACCTGAAACTGTTCTTAACCTGAGGTACCACTTCAGCTAATGGGGCTTCCTGCTGCCACCATACTGCCGCTGCACGATTTCTCTCCTCATCCTGAGGTAAAGTTCTTAACCCGAGGTACTACGTCTGAGTTAGCGGAGTCTGTAACCTGAGGTACCACTGTATTGGGAATGGACAGACGCCTTGCATTGCTCCTGGTACTGTGGCCACATGCTTGCTTCACTATTGCTGTGATCTGTTTACATGGGCCAGTATTAATATCATGCCATTAATTCTAATCCAGTGGTGACAGTATTGAAAAACGATGACATAACAAAAGGCCGAGGGCTATAACAAACTCAGCTGCAAATGATTTGGCAAATGTGGCAGAGAATACAGCTGTGTCTGTTTTCATAGATGAAACATTTCAATGCAAGCTATGTCGTGATGAACATAACTCATACTTGATTTACAATCAAGGTTGTTGTTCATGTATATCATATTGTCTATTGACTGGATGAGCTGTAATATTCTCCAAAGTAGATTTTATTGGCATGTGTAGCAGATCCCACTCCTCTGGCTACCAATTGTGGCAGATCCCACCTACGTATGCTCTAAATATAGCCACCATGTGTTATTGTATTGTTTTTGTGTGAGGGTAAACTTATATCCTTGAAGACTCAGGCAGGAGTTGAACCAATAAAGAAAGTTTTATTTTACAGAACGAAGTGTCAGGAGATAATGTTCTTTCAGGAAACTGTTAACTTATTAATAATTATACTTAATCTAGTGGATGATACAGGCTTCTAAACAAGGTAATAAATGCACAGCTTCTTTTAAATGTCAGCTGCTTAATTCAGTTATTACTCCTCAGTTAGATGTTACAGGTTTCTAGACTAGATGGAAAATGCTCAGTTTATTTCCACTTCTTTCACTTCAGTTCCTAAACTTAGTTGTTGTGTAGGTGTTACAGCTTAATACTTTGGTACTTTCTGTCCATTTCCGAGCCTCTGATCAGTCATACTCCTGAGATACCTCTGGCAGTCTAACAGACCCAGGGGATCCCCACGCACCCCTTTTTTCCTGGTTTGGGAGTCTTCTCTTTCTGGAAGATCTCTCCCCTCCTGACTGGAAGGAGACCCAAGGAGACCGTCTCCTCACAGCTTCTCCTTCTCCTGCCTCCAACTCAGCCCTCCGGTTAACTCCTGTCTGAATGCTCTCCCGAGACACTCAACACCGTCTTCCTATCTAAGCTCAGAGACTCCTTTCTCTAGCTGTAGATATTTTTCCCTGGGTGGATGGTACACACATAGACCAGGACCAACCTTCTTTCTCTCTTAAACCATCTCCCCATCAGAATCCTCTCTCTGAAACAGCTCCTTTTATTCTCCTTCCCAAAGTGCTGGCTCCGCCCACCCCTGTCTGTCTAGGTAGCCAATCAGAGAGAGGCTACATTCCAGCTGCGTAAAAGTCAGACTTTTCTACACCCACATCTGTCTCTCCTCCTCATAGTCAATCCAGAGGCCTTATCACACTTGGAGGGAACATCCAGGCCTGCAAGAACATGGAGCAGGGCCAGGGAAGGGTGTCGCGTAGGGAGAATTCTCAGGGTTGGAGGGCCACATTTGGCTCCCCATCCCTGGTTTCAGGAAATGAGCCAACTTCAGGTTGTGAAATAGAAACACTAACCAGAGTTTTCAGTTCAGACAAAACAAGTCACCACAGTTAGCTGAAAAAGGAAGCGAAAAATATCCAGTCTACTCTTCACGCCTGTGGCAGCAGCAGACTGGGATTGGGGGGGGGGGAGCAAGTTCAAGACTCAAACAGGCTCATTCCTTCAGCAATTTAGATTTATGCCTGAGCAAAGTCATTTATCTTCATTAAGGCTCAATTCTAACATTACAGGAATGGTGTGGTTTTCTCTTTTCATTGTGGCTCCATTCTATGCTACTCCATGTAATTTAATACTATCGTATCTGGTTTTAGTTGTGCTGGTGTTTTTTTCCACTTGATTCCGCACCTCTCATGTTTTTGCTGTGTATTCTCCATCAGCTCATAAAGTGACTATGTCAGGGTGTGTGGAGAGGATTATTTTCAAACTAGACGGTACCTATTCTGAGGAATAGCCTCCTTCAGTTATTCTTCTGTAGAAGTACTGCCTAGTTTGAAAAGGATCCCTTCTACACTTTGACATATTTCGCTTCATGAGTCAATGGAGAATACACCGGGCCACCTGTCAGTCTGCATTCTGCCATCTGCTTAAGACCTTTTAGCTTACTAACTTTGAATGTAACTGCTTCTTCATCTTCTTTTAGAAACCAGTATCTGCTTTTGTTCTTGTTGTTTTTATAATGTCACCCACCTGGCAGATTGTGTGCCACTTGGAACAATTTTGTTTTAGAAAAGTGTGGCATGAACTGGCCTTAACACAGTCACCATTAGGAACCGAGGCTTCCAAGCAGACCCCTATCAGGCATTTTGAGCAGTTCAAACAGTTCAGAGCACTTGATGTACTGTACATGAATTTGCAAATAATATTCTGTTTGTTTGAGCATCACTTACATTCTATTTCCTATCTGCAAGTACATTAAAAAAAGAAAACTCCAGGTGATTACCTCCCAGTACACCTGGTTTGTCTCTGGTGGCAATGCCTGAAACACTTATATATACTGTACTAGTAAGCATTTCATTAAACTAATGAATGATATCATGGGCTATGAATATATAGACCTTATGATCATTCTGTGATCTGAAAGGAAAGATGAAGAGATATGATCTCAAGGTCACACACTCCATCTTCTGTGCATTTTCAGACTGAATCTTGCAGTCAGCAGTAAGGAGTGAATATTTTCATGTTTAAGGTTACCGTAAAAAAGCTGCCAGATAACTGACTAATTATAAAAGGTCACAGATGAATATCAATTGGATGATAAATTTAAGAAAAAATTGCCCTTGTTTATTAATTTTGGGGGAAACAGTTTAATGAGAATCTTCAGCCATATTACTTGTTTTCTCTGCAGTAAACTTTGCTGCCAAAGCCAATACGATCTCTTGTTGCTCTGATCATGGGTTGTCCCCCATTAAACCCATATACTAATAGATTTGTTGTGCTTTAGAAATAAATGCCATAGTAATAGTTGGCAAAAATAAAACTCTCCCGTCCTCCTCTCTGGTTGTCTTTGGTTGCCTTACTTTGGCCCTCATGCCTATACTGAGCACACAGCTCCCAAAATGTTGAATCTCTCCCATCACTTTGATCATGTGGCACCCTTTTCTTAAACAACTACATTGGTTTTCTGTTTGCTCCCAGATCCCAACACACTCTACATGTTTAACCTCAAAGCCCACCATGGCCTTGCCCCATATCTCCCCATTGCATTTGCTTGTCCAGCTCCCACTCTCAGCTGGCCAAATGTCTCCTATTCCCTATAGTGCCTTAGCTTGCCACTCCTTTGTGCAGTCATACCTCGGCTTACAGATGCTTCAGGTTGTGTGATTTCGGGTTGCGCACCGCGCTGAACCCGGAAGTACCGGAATGGGTTAGTTCCGGGTTTCGGCGCATGCGCAGAAGCACTAAATCGTGCTTTGTGCATGCGCAGAATTGCAACCCGCTCGTGCGCAGGCTCAGTGGGTTGCGAACATGCTTCCCGCACAGATCACGTTTGCAACCCGAGCATCCACTGTACTTGGAACTTCCTAGCAGAACAACTTTGTGATGTCAGAGCAATATTTAGCAGAACTGTGTTTTTTAGACCTGTAGATGTTCGTTTATTTATATAAAAAAATTCTATACAGTGGTACCTCAGGTTAAGAACTTAATTCATTATGGAGGTCCGTTCTTAACCTGAAACTGATCTTAACCTGAGGTACCACTTCAGCTAATGGGGCTGCCACGCGACTTCTGTTCTCATCCTGAAGCAAAGTTCTTAACCCAAAGTATTATTTCTGGGTTAGCAGAGTCTGTAACCTGAAGCATCTGTAACCCGAGGTACCACTGTATACCACCATATCGTAAGAAATATCAAAGTGGTTTATCTATCTACAAAATAGCTACAAAAATTAAAATCAGGGACCAACAACTAACACAAAAATTGTCCAGTAGCATCTAAGAGACCAACTAAGTTTGTTCTTGGTATGAGCTTTTGTGTGCATGCACACTTCTTCAGATACACTTTTTCCTGACAGAAGTCACCAGACCTTTATATATAGTGAGAGGGTGGGGAGAGGTATTACTCAGAAAGGTGGTGGGAGTGGGTGATTGGCTGATAGGTGTGGTAAACCTGTTGACGACTGTTGACAACTGCAATTGGTCTTACAGGAAAAAGCAAGGGATGAGATGGCCATTAACCATTTGTTATTCATTGTTTTCCTTTTATTTCATCTCAGGACATTTTTGACCCAAAAATCTGCGATGTAATTTTTACTGAAGATGCCAAGATGGACTTTGAATATATGAAGAATTCTGAGTCCTCAGTTTGGTACGTTAAAATTAAATCATCTATAAAAGGCTGCATTTCTGTAGGAATTAACTTCTTTTCCTGCTAGACACACATTTACACAGCTTAGATTTCAAACTGTGCTCACAGAATAATATATCAGGAAGTTTTTAATGTTTGTTTTTTCGTTGTGTTTTTATTAGGTTGGAAGCCACCCAGAGTGGCTGGGGCCAGTCAGTCAGATGGGTGGCGTTGAAATAATATTTTATTATTACTACTATTGTTATTATTATTACTATTATTTCACCAGTAAATTTTTTAATAGGTCTGACTGGTAAAAATTTTAAATAGGGCAATAGGTATACAGATTGTCTTCAGTTTGGCCTAATGTGCACTATATTCTGTAATTAATACAATTCACCAAGGGATAGATTTCTTTGTTCGTTTCAGAGTTTTCTAGAAGTCTAGTCAGAAGATTTTAAATTTAAGTGGTTGCTGGCCAATTTGGACAAGTTTGTTATCTGAAGAGTACAGTGGTACCTCGCAAGACGAATGCCTTGCAAGACAAAAAACTCGCTAGACGAAAGGTTTTTCCGTTTTCGATTTGCCTCGCAAGACGAAATTTCCCTATGGGCTTGCTTCGCAAGACGAAAACGTCTCGCGGCTTTGTTTCCTTTGTCTAAAAACAAAGACATGTTTTGTTTATAAAGTTAATTTATTTTCCCTTCAATTTTTGAACTGCTCTTTACAGTATGTGTGACTTTAAAGAGCAGTTAATAAACTGTTGTTGTACCAAATTTGGCTTTGTTTCGACTTTTTTTGACCATAGGAACGCATTAATTGATTTTCAATGCATTCCTATGGGATTTCGTGCTTTGCAAGACGAAAAATTCGCTAGACGACAAAAATTGCGGAACGAATTAATTTCGTCTTGCGGGGCACCACTGTAACTTGATATGAACATGGTATATGAACATGTTTATATGAATACGTTTGGGTCATATTCCAAAATTGTTTGTACATAATCAGAAATGTTTTCTTCAACAATGCTGCACATGATTTTTATATATGCTGTTGAATTTACAAGACAAATCCCTGTACCCTGGAACATGATATTGTAAATGCATGACATGACTGATGTTTTCAAAGAAAACAAAAATGGTTTTGAAAAGTAACAGTAAATATGAGAAATGGTGTCATAAGACTTTTTAAAAATAACATTTACAAACGAGCCAATATAAATAATGATGAAATTCAATCATTTACCAAGAGCACTCAGGCTTCAGATTTACTAATAAATATCAGAATCTTCTGGCAGTTCCTTGTGCCCTCCTAAAAATTTTAAGATGCTTGGTAAACGACAAATTTTGGTGACTTTCTGCCCTATCAGTTTCTGATGAATGACTTTTTTAAACAAATGTCTGAAACGTAGCAGATATCTGAAAAACTATCCACTACTTGGAATATACCAATGAATCTTGACAATCAGGTTTAGAAAAAAGGGGGGAAGTTTAATGCAGAGAAGCTTTCATACCCCAAAACCCATTTAGCCAGACGCACCAAGTGTACACCTCAGTGCATAAATTTGTGTATATGTGTGCACATGAGCGCGCACACTCCCTTTTATTTTTCATGCTCAGACTACCCTTATATGGACTTTTGTGATTCTTTCCTCAGGATGCGTCTAGGAAGGATACATTAATGCAGTGGCAAAGCTGCATGCTCCAGCACTGGGGGTGGAGAGCAGGAGGGGGTGTGGCTGGCGCACACCCCAGGGGCGTGGCATGCCACCTGTGGGGGTGTGGCTTCCATCCTGGGGGTGTGGTGCGTGGTGGGGGTGCGCGGCGCGTGTCAGGGGGTGGCCGCGATGGTACCCCCCCTCCCCAATGGTGCCGGGGCGGTGCGCTCCCCCCTCCCCCGTTCCTCTGCCAGTGCATTGATGCGGGTTTCTTTTAACCCCTTTCCTTCCTGCTGTTTTCCACCCAAAAAAAATCAGTCCAGAGAAAATGGGCAAATCAGATTTTAGTGACAAGAAATTCCTGGCCATGCAGTTTCTAGTTTCTGAGTAAACACAGAGTTCAATACGTGCCAAAGCATGTTGGAATATCTGCAAAGGAACACACTGGGGATGGAGGCAGAGCTAACTGTGCAAAGCACATGCCCCCCTCCTCTTCAATACAGGCGTTCAGTCGGAAAGCCAAGTATTGATTGTACATACCGTAGATCCTAATACGCCTATAATGAATGATGGAAGGAAAAAGGGGGTGAGCATTGACCCACACACTAGTCATTTTCTCACCATAACATGAGTAAATGGCATTCCATTTTGTTCTTTAGGAACTGGACTAAAAGTTTGCCTCTTGTTCATTCGGTTCCCTGGTGTATTCATGCTGTCTTTTAATCATGGCTGCTTGTTCATAGATGTAACTAACAAGGAGGCCGAACTTATGTAACTGGAGTTGTACCTGTGCTTCCACAGACAGCTAACACAAACTAGCTAATAGGGATTTTTTATTCCAGTGTTCTTCAGCCTCAACAGCTGAAACCGATGACTGATTGATGTTCCTATTTGTTCTAATAGCCATCACATTCTGCATGGCTTAAAGGCTACAAGCCAAGTTCTATAATACTGAAACAAAACAAAGTTGTGTAACACTGAAACTTCAAGTGGAAACCAACTGTGTGGTGCTATATACTTTCATACCCTTTCCCACAAAAAAAATAACATGGATTTATATTGATCAAATCTTGTACTTTGTTGTTCCAATAAAGAACAAACAGAATTCATTTTTCAGAAACGTATTATTTTGCTGCCTACCTCTTCTTACCCTGGTAATAGTTACCAATTTCATCAAAGAAGCCATATCCCAACTGCTGATCAACTATAAATCAGTAGAAAGCGAAAGAGTATTTCCTCAATTTTGGTATATTGCCATTTTAGCCTCAACCTGTACATGAACTATCAGTTCGAAAACTAAATCATTTAATACTGTACCCTTAAGATGGCAAATCTACATTGCAACAGGATCTCTGGGGATATCTTGACCCATAATATTTTATTTCTGTCAGTGCAGTTTCTCAAAATGTCTTAATCTATAGACAAGCCCATATAATATGAAATGTATTTCTTCCAGGTGCCTTGCATCTCCAGCCCTGACCACTAAGCCTTGGACAGATCTTGTTTATTCTGGCTGGTATCAAATACCACCTATCTAATATTGTAGAAATGTTTCTTTGAGATTCCCAAGCCATGTGCATTTATCCAGTAATACATATCAAATTCCCATTTCACTCAATAGTTTCCAGATGGTCCTAAATTTGCTATTATTTTATAAAACAGGCGTTATGCGCTATGCAGTTGGTTAGCAGTTGAAATTAATATTTCAAAACTTGTGTGATTCCTTAATGAAACGTGAAGCCTTAGTAATCTATTTGTAATATGCCCATTTGAAAATATTGAAGAAAGAGCAGCTGCTCTTGACCCAGGATCCCATTTCACCTGATAAAAGATCTTTACCAATCCTTCCTTTATTATTATCCTAATTTGAGCATCCCATGTCTCTCCTTAAAGCTTCATGTCACCTAATAAGACTTTCTTATCACATTCAGCATTGTAGTAAATTGTAGTAAGTGGTGATAAACCCAGGCTTTTGCCAGCAGCAGGAAAAAAAATCTGCTGATAGATCATTTTGCTCTGTATCTGGTAAAAAGAGTTTTTAACCCATATTTTAGGTGCCCAAGCATGGCTGTGTTGTAATATTGTTTGATATTCAGGAATGCCAGCCATCTATTTTTAATTGCTGATGAAGTATGTTAGATATAATTCTGGATTAATAAATTAATCATTCAGTCTAAGGAGACTTTTAACAATAGAAACGAAATACATTGCACTATGCTTATTTTAATAACTGAGTTTCTTCCTTTCTGAGAAAGTGTTGAATTTTCCAGACTGGACAGATCCTCTTTTACCCTTTGTCTCCTTTCATCAGGTTAGAGTCATTAAACTCCTGAGTTATCCAAATCCCAACGTATCTAGCTGAGATTTTCTTCCATGGAATTAGATGTCTTTGGCAATGTCATACTTCAGATTCTTCTGCATATGATACCCCCAACTATTCTGATGTTTGGAAATGAATTTTGTACCCAGAGATCTGGCCAAATTCATCTGAGAGTTTCACGACCTTTGCAAATGATCCCTCTGGCAATATTATAAGTTACACAATCTGCATATAAATAGATTTTAAAGTGATTTACATCCTACCCTCAACACACACACACACACACACACACACACACACACACACACACACACACATATTAGTTCTTAATGGCTGTAATGAAATCTCCAGTAATAATGGCAATGACAGGCATTCCTGATAGGAGCCTAGAGTCATAGCTTCAAAGATTCATATTTTACTCATAACGATTGTCGGATTGGTGTAAATCATTTTAATAGGCAAGAGAATGACTTGGAGTTATTGAAAGCACCTGAGAGAGCTGGAGCAATTAGAAGTGCGCAGCCCCACTATCTTGAATGAGTTCAGAAATAGGCTGAGCTGTTTCCCTCCAAGATGAGGTTATTTCTAACTCAGTTCAAATTTGGCCTGCCCCCTAATCTGCAACGCCTACTTTTTTCTTCACACCCAAATGTCCACAGAGGGAGCAGCATTTCCCTCCTGTCCCCACCTCCCCACCTGTCCTGGCATGCCACAATGCAGAGCTCTTTGCCACAACAAATTCCCATTATTCTCTGAAGGGTTTGGATGATGTTGCCACATGTATACCCCATCATTTCCTCCAAGGAGCTTTAAAGTGTCAAACATGGCTTTCTCTTCCCTGCTTTATTCGGGCAGCTGCCCTGAAAGGCTGAGAGTCCGTGGCTGGTCCAAGGTCGTGGCTGGCTGCAAGTGTCCACTCCTAATCTGCCTCTTGGTCATCTAGTCCAAGAATGTCCAACTGGTCAATTGGGATCAACTGGTTGATCCCCAAGAGGTTTTGGTAGATCGCGGTTGATTGCTGGCTCCTTTTCCTTTGCAAATGAGCATCTGCCCCCCCCTTGCCCCGGCCTCCATTTGCGCATGAATGCTAGGACAGAAGACGGAGTTTTTGTTGTGATCGCTTCCTTAAGCGATCTTTCTGTGAGCGAGTTTCCCCGGTAAAAAAGTTGAAACCTGAACACACACACCCCTGAAAAGGGGTAGATCGCTGCCAGTTTTTCATTCTGTGAGTAGATCACAGTCTCTTGCGAGTTGTATGTCCCTGACCTGGTCCATGGGTATCCCTGGGGGTAATGTGGGGTTAGAACTGGGAGCAGTGCCAGAATTTGGGTGGTGTGAGTGGTTCCCCCCCCCACAGGGTGCTGAGTCAAGGGGGTGCATATTATTATTATTATTAATAATAATAATAATACAGGTACCTACTGAGAAGATTCCTAACAAAGCAACTGCACCAAAAGGAATTATTGTGAAAATAAGAAATATTTAGGAGGGGTGCCAAATTTTGTCCTTACTCAGGGTGCCATATTACCAAAGTCTGCTCCTGCTGGGGGGTCCAAGTTTCAAATCTGGCTTTGGCTGCAAACTGAGCCAGCTGCTATTTTCTCCGTTATAACCCCACCTCACCCCACCCCCCAATATGTACTAACCTACATACCTTGCAAAACATTTGTGGGAATTACTGAACTAACAGCCATTTACTTGAAATGCATTATATAAATATTTAGTTTTATTATAATAATAAATTCAATATTGTTAATGCATAGGCTGCTGTACAGCAGGAGCAAAAAACAAAAGGTCCACTAAGGTTATAATCCAAAGTTTCAATATGTGCTGGGTTCAGGGAGATAGAAAGGACGTTTGGGGTTTATTTTTTGTTATTAAGGGAGGAACACGAGAACAAAGGCAGCTTCCCCCACCCCCTTCATTTTCAGAGTACTAAATGTCCAATTTTATGTTTTGGTGTATACATTTAATTTCATTATATGTCATGGTGAGGGATGGAAACAGTTTGAATCCCAAGGAGCCAGTCCAACGTCTTTTGGAGCCTGTGAGGAGCAAAATGTTTGGACTTGCTCTGGTGTGAAGAAAGAGAAAGGGAGAGAGAGGGAGGTGGAAGTTCTGTGAAAATTAAAAATCTGGAAAAGAAAAGGCAGGAAAGAGAAGGCTGGGAAGTACTAAGATAAGAGAATGGAATGGAAAAAGAAGAAGCTCAAATGAAACAGAGAAATGGGGAGAAGGTTGTAGCTCAGTTGTAAAGCATCTGCTCTACAGGCAGAAAGTTCCCAGAAAGTTGAGTCCCCAGAATCTTCAGGTACAGCTTGGAAAACTTGTGTCTGAAACCCCGAAGAGCTGTTGCCAGTCAGGGTAAACAACACTGAATTAGCAGGACCCAATGGTCTGACTCTGCATAAGGAAGCTTCCTATATAGTGTTAACATAGCCCAGTTGCCCAAGCCTGGGCAGCCTTATTTGCATAGTATGCATTGCCCAGTTGATGTGTGCCTTCTTCCTGGCAGCTAGCACCACCGATTGGCCAGGAATCAAAGGAAACACATTTTGACCTGACCACTTGTAGCCTGAAATGCCTAGGTTGGTTCCCAACACTATGAGATAACTGGGACCATGAAGTTGTCTGCACCAACAATTGGGAATTATCTGAACACACTACTGCAGACCACAGTGGAGATAGAGGAGGCTATGGTCTGACCTAATATATTCTAACTGGGATCATTGCCAACAGCATGATGATAATGATAATAACAAATATATATTATATTTATACCTTGCCAATCTGGCAATTTATACCTTCCCCAGCCACTCTGGGTGGCTCAAAGCATATATCAAAACACACTAAAACATCAAACATTAAAAACTTCCCAATAAAAACTTCAGATGTCTTCTAAAAGTCAGATAGTTGTTTATTTCCTTGACATCTGATGGGAGGGCGTTCCACAGGGCAGGTGCCACTACCGAGAAGGCCCTCTGCTTTAACCTCACTTCTCGCAGTGAGGGAACTGCCAGAAGACCCTCGGAGCTTGACCTCAGTGTCCAGGCTGAATGATGGGGATGGAGATGCTCTTTAGGTATACTGGGCCATGGATATACTTCTGTTCCACCTTGCTGTTCCTGAATGTGCTCTTTAAAGATTCCCTATCAAATTTATATATAGCAGCTGAGCATGTTCAGTAGCATTTAAGTGTGCAAACCTTACATGTGTAAAAGTTGTTGCAGAATTGTGCCTTGGGGTCTCATCATGCATTACAGTTTGAAGAAAGCATTAAAAACATTTATTTATTTTAGTTAAATGAATGCACACATGCAAATCACTGATGCCACTTAACTCTGAAATATCATTTTGTTAAGCAGGTAATTCTCAAACGGATTGATGAAAACAAAACGATGACAAGTTGTGGTCTACAATCCTTAAATACGCTGATGGTTGTTTTCTCCTTGCTTTTGCCAGCAGGTAAGCCTTGTATTTTATTTGGCTTGGGTTTCTTTTTAGATTCTAGAAGAATGCTTCCATTTAGTTTTCTGCAGCAGAAACACCTTAAAGAATCAGTCCAAGAGTTTTGCAGAGATAAGGATATCTGCTAAATATTGGGTAGTGTTCAGTGGTATTCAACTCAGAGTAGACCCACTGAAGTTAATGGATACGACTTACTTACATTCATTAATTTCAGTGGTTTATTAAGCAGGATTCAGAAGAACTTAAATTCAGTAGGATTTTGTTAAATATAGCCTGCTATTTTTGTACACCAGTCAAGCTATACTATAGTCAAACTTATTTCACTTGGTCATGAATGCGAATGGAAAAGTGTCATTAAGTTTAGTCTCATCCAGATAAGCACCAGATGTGCTGGGGAATCTAATTTGTGTCCAGATGTGTATTGGCACAGAATATACCCGCAGATCTTCCTTCCTCAATCTAAAATGGAGTTTTGTTTTGTTTTGCATGCATTTTATGTTTAGTATTTTGACATAGCCCAAAACTGAGCAGTCAAGTGGTCTGTGCAATTCTACCAATGAACTGTTTATAGCATTTCCAACATAGAAACCTAGGTAAGTCAGCCAGTTAATTTCATCACCTGCCTATCTCTTCTTCCTTAAGTTCTTCCCTTTGCCATTTGACATCATAGTTCTATATAACCTGATGGCACTTAAAGCAAATATGGTCTCTATCCTGTTGGCTGTGGTGTCATTTGCAGAGTACGGTCCTTGAGTGGGCATGGGAAGAATAAAGATGACAGGTAGAACTTCTTTTCCAACCCCATCACTCCATGAGAAGTTGTAGCAGTGGTTCTGAGGAAATCTGGAGCAGGTTGAGAATGACAGGGGTCAAACCCAGGTCTGCTAATATTCTTTTCTGGAAGAGTTTAAAAAATACATATTTATAATGAGGACTTCTGATGTTAAATCCAACTTCTTAGAATATCTGAGCTACAAATTAACCAAGTAGCTAATTAATTTGGACCCAACTAACAACAGGCACCAACTGCACAAGCATGTAACCCTACCCTCTCCTGTATCAGTAGCACAACAAGCAAAGCCATCTCTGGCGCTCATAAACTGCTGCCCACTTTTAATGCCCTATCTTCCAGGGCTGCTGAGACTGTTCAGAGCAGTTACAGCCATTCTCAGTGAAATAGTAGGACAACATAGGCCTACAGCTCCTCAGCTGGGGTGGTGACTACTCCACCATCTACAGCAGCAGTGTTGACCATTGTGTCGTTGTGTTCTTTCCCATCCACTTAATATGAATCCAGATATCTGTAGAATCACAGCAGTAGAAAACGATTGTTCTTTTGATGGAGATATAAAAGACTGGAATTACTTTTCCAAAAATGTTCTACTTCTTTCTTTTCAAAAGAAGACTAACTGCCAAATGAAATCTGCCTGGGCTAAGGGGGGCGGGGGGAATGCCATTGGATGTTCATATGTTTTTTATTTTACAAAACTTATCTGAGGTCTGGAAAATAGTGATATTTTGCATCTGTCCTTTTTCTAATAGTTTGGAAACTGCTTTATAGGAATCTAATGATGCCATCTGTTATATGAGCACAGCAAATATTTGGCCCCTGTTAGCCATTAGTCTTTACTTTTGCAATGAAATCTGCATTCTCCTCCCCTCGTGTTCTCTTCGTAGCAAAATAAAATTGTACGTTGTGTTGCCCAAGGTTTTTACTAATTTAGGATGCAGTCCTAACACCTGGCCAGCACCAGCAGGAGTTGATGGAGTGGCATAGCCAGTGCAGCATCTACAACCCCAGTGCTCACACCAACTAGGGCAGAAACTGGGGCAGTTGGGAGAGGAGAAATTCCCCTTCATTGCATTAGCTCCCAGGCTGGTACAGTGGGGAGACCCAGATCAGACCTGTTGCTGTTAGATGGTGGCAGCTGGGTCATCCCTATCTCTCTTCCTCCCTTCAGATGCCTTGTTTGAAAGTGAGAGTTTCCAAGGCATGCCCTGGTTCATGGGGTTACGGAGAGTCGGACACGGCTAAGACGACTAAACAACAACAACTGCAAGGGCGTACAGTTTCACCCACAGTTTGGGCAGGCACAATGGGGCACTCCTCTCTGTCAGAGCTCTCCTGTTGATGGCAGACCTTCCCTGCCGGTAGAAGCTGCTGTAGCCAGGCATGGCTGGCAAGAAGGGCAGGTTCCCTCCATCCAAATCCCCTCCAGCATGTCAGGTTGGGGGCTGAATTGCTTTGTGTGATTTTAAAGCACTGCTAGCAGTATCCTGTTCATATTTCATGTATCTTTTTTTCTTGTTGCATGCAGCAGTCATATTTCCTGTTTCTTTCTTTCTTTGTTTTATTTTTAATTGTTACCACATGCAAAGCTATTTAGAGCTTACTTTGAGCTATATTTCAAACTAGAGTACAAGAAGTGCTGGAGTTTAATAGAAAAATATGTATAGAATCAGCCTCTCTGAAAAGTTCATTCCTGTTTCCATGGCTGGGCTTTGCCATACCATGCAGAGAGGAGCAGAGTCCTTTCCAAATTTTCATTTTCTAAATATGTTGCAGAGAAACCCTCCCATCCAAATGTGAGCGTTCCAGTCTCAACTGATTGCGTGGTGTGCATCTTTTGCCAGGATCACTTGACTTTTGTACCCAAGGTCAAAAACTACATTGTGAATCAGCAGTTAATTTCCATCTATAAATAGTTAGGTCTTGTGAGGTCAAAACATGTGCATTCTGTCTTTATGTGTATCTAAAATGAGGTGGCCAGGTGAAAAAAAAGACAGGTCCCCAGGACCTTCAATAGTGGAGTTTTATCTTATACAAGTAACCTGCTTCACCCTAAAAAATCGGCCTTTTTGTTAAATGGAAAGTGGTAGAGAAATATGCTACACTGGAAGGTGTGGGGTGACAATTGTTTGACACAACATCATACAACTTCCCCACAAACATGGTGCAAAGAAACCAGGATAAATGTTCCATAAACAGGTCATCTGGAGCAACCTTGCTATGCTTTGATTTTAAAAAACAATTTCTAACTGCAGGGACTAATCCTGGGGTTCCAAGTAAATTAAGGATTGTTTTGATTTTTGGAATATCACTGACGTACATTTTGCTTTTTACGTAAGACCATTAGCCATACACAATGTGGGCTATCACAATGTGGGCTAAATCATAAAGTAAACATATGGAAATCAATGTACTGGAGTTATTTAAGGGTATGATTCCACCAGAGTTAACCACTTTGTCCCATGGATTTCAAAGGGAAAATAAAGTATAGGGCTATATTTCTCAAATGAAAAATCAATGGCATTTCAAAGAGTTTAAACTTTGTTTGGATTCTATCCTAACTACGGAAGTTCAGCTTTCAACTTAATCGTTCCTTAACATTTAACTAACTTGTGACTTTGTAACAAGCATGCATCAGGCATCTGCTGAATTGGTGAATAGTTTTTATATTGCAGAATCTATTGTTTTTCTTTTGCAATCTGAGTTAGAAAGAAAATTGCTATTTGCCTTACAGCTCTGTCCACACATTTTCGAGTCTGTGAGCCATATACAGACTACAAAGGCCGCTCCCATTTTGGATTCCACTGTCCACGTCTTTCTGACAATAAATCGTACATCTTTTGCTGTCACCATAACAACACCGTGTTTAAATACTGCTGTAATGAGACGGAGTTTCAGACTGTTATGCAGATGAACCTAACGGGGAATGCAGATGGATATATGCACAAGTAAGTAAATAAGCTGGGGTACTTTCCCTCTTCCCCCTCTCCCCAAAATGTATCCTGGTGTAATCAAAATTGTTACTGCATCTGCAGAAAACAGAAATGTGTTTCCATAACTCAAAAAAAAGTTAACAAAGATGAGAAGAACACTGGAGAGGGAAATGACCTTTCCGCACAGCACAAATGTTTCACAGGACTAGTTGTTATTTTAAATTTGTGCATGATTTGCATATTAATTACCTGCAATCACTTGCACTTAAACAGCAAGGTGCATTTGATTGTGTGTCTGTGGAGTGTAATCTGCCCCCAGAATCCCTTTTTATATCTTAATTTTAACTCTGTGGCCTGTTTTATTGCCTCAATCCCATAACTCTCTTTATTTTTGAAAAATGCCTTTCTAAGAATACTTTTTGAAGAAGTATCAAGATCAAAAAGAAATATTAGACAAATTTTGAAAGCAAGTTTGCATTTGAGCCAGAACTCCCCAGGACTTAGTTAGCCCCAAATCTTCTTTTTAGTGCCAAGGGCAAGATGAAGTAGTAATAGTGGCCTGGACTGGAAATCGCACTTTGCATACGAGAGCTGGCTCGCTCTGTCTCCCCTCTGCTTCTCCAGCACAGCAATGATGAGGAGCTTGGAAGTGTCTGCTTCTATTTTTAACTAACCACAGATTGTCATTTCATCCAAACTGTTTTGCCCCCTCCCCTTTCTTCCTCTGGCACAGCTGCAAGGAAAAAGATTGGGAGAATCCACTTCCATTTTCAACTTGGCTCCTTTCAACAAGCCATAGTTAAATTAAAGCAGAATTTGTCCCAGTTCAGGCAAAATGATGATCTGTGTGGTTGGTTTAAAGTGGAAGTGAAGGCTGTGCCAGAGGAGGAAAAGGGAAGGAGGCGCTGAGACCAAAGTCTTGTTCACATAACACATGTTGTATTCAAACTCAGGTCCTGGTGCCACTGCGCATGTACAAATTGTTTTCCCCTTACCACTAAATAACTGGAAGCAGCCCGAATTCTCTCCATTTCACCTCACTTGAAAAGCAGGACCAGCATTAGAACTGGACCAGGAGGTGTCTGGCAAAACCAGTTGAAAAGTCCTCTTAACTGGCAAGTGATAGATGTCTGAAGGCTGTATGAATCATAGAATCATAGAGTTGGAAGAGACCACAAGGGCCATCGAGTCCAACCCCCTGCCAAGCAGGAAATCAGCTGAAGGCTTCGAATCAGCTGAAGGCTTCGATTTGCTTGACCTCTTGTGTTCGTGTGATCATGGTATTTCAAGTGCAGTGAGACACGGTGCTTACTTTGATGACAAGAGGTTCTCTGTTCAAATCCCAGAAAAGCATGTGTCAGTGGAGGAAACATGGTGTGCCTTTTTTTTAAGAAAAAGAAAGAGGAGGCACAGCTCAGGTTTTCTTGGGTAGCAAGACTGGGAAAGGCCGCTACTACTCAGAGTTGTTGGTGTTGACAGTGCTTTTTCGTAGAAAAAGAGGTGGGCGTTCTCACCACGAAGCTTTTGTTGACAATTGCCCTTTCAGCCTGAGCTGCATCTCCAGTTTACAATACCAGCAGTGGACTACACTGCAGGGTTGTCTTTAAGCCATTTGTATTTAGCTCCCTGGTAGGGACACGGGTGGCACTGTGGGTAAAACCTCAGCGCCTAGGACTTGCTGATCAGAAGGTCGGCAGTTTGAATCCCCGCGGCGGGGTGAGCTCCCGTCTTTCGGCCCCAGCTCCTGCCAACCTAGCAGTTCGAAAGCACCCCAAGTGCAAGTAGATAAATAGGTACTGCTTTCTAGCGGGAAGGTAAACGGCATTTGCGTGTGCTGCGCTGGTGCAGGCACGCCAGCTGCAGCTTTGTCACGCTGGCCACATGACCCAGAAGTGTCTTCGGACAGCACTGGCTTCAGGCCTCTTGAGCGAGATGAGCACGCAACCCTAGAGTCGGACACGACTGGCCCGTACGGGCAGGGGTACCTTTACCTTTACCTATTTAGCTCCCTAATTTGCAGCACGGGTGTGATAACTGTACTATGTATTGCATTAGGATGTCAAATTTTAATGTTTAAAAACTTGTTGCTTTTTTAAAAAAACACATTTTCCATGAAACAAGACCTGAGTTAGAAACAACATGAACTCCTTTTTCTGGGGAGGGGAGGTCAGTGTGGATACACTGTCTCCCAATCACAACTATGCTGAAATCCTGAATTCCTCTCCGTTGTTGTTTTCCTAATGGCAGCTGCTGCTTGGCCCCCCAGGAGAGGGGTGGGAGGGGGGAATGGCATCAAAAGCCCCGTCTCTAGATGATGGAATCATCACTCTGCTTTTAAAATATAATGTCTATATTGGTGAGAGCTTTCCTTGCCTGCTTGCCTCCCTGCCTAGAGAATGTGACTGTCACCAAGGGTGTGGTTATGCCCCTTTCCCTCCCCATTTTTTTTAAAAAACTTTGCTTATATGGAACTTGAGTGCACTGCAAAGGGCAGCGCTGGTGAGATCTTAGTCACCCCCATCTTAATTTGAGAGGGAAAGAGGGTACCCTTTGTTTAATGGCTGAGGTTATCTTTGGACAGGAAGCAGGATCTAGACCTGGTGGGCAGGGCCACATCCTTATCTACACCACCCTCTAGATACCAAATTTGACAGGTGGGAAAGGTGGCCCATCTGTCAATCACCTGACAACACAATGTTTCATGCATGCAGTTTGAAATCTAAATCTGTGGACAAAGACATGGTGCTTTCTGTTAGCCCTGTTGTCCAGCTTGTTGGCTGTGCTTGCATTTTCCCCCTCTCCACACCTGGAATCACATAGGACATCCGGGGTGGGGAAGGTGGGTGTGGCTTGGCCATAATTAAGTCCACAGGCCAGAGATTCCCCAACTCTTCTCAAAAAGCCTTTATGGCGCCAATGCACAAGTTTCCCTTGGCAGAACAATGGATGTGGGATGGCTTCTCTGGAAAGCCTTGCTCTTTAAGCATTCAACCTCTGTCTTGTTGTCCGTGTGACTGAGAGAATGTGAAGTGCTGAAGCAGAGGTAGCCAACATGTTGTTCAAAACATCTGGAGGGAGCCAACTCCCATCTTCATGGGCAAATGGGAGTTGTAGCCCACAACATCTGCAGGGCATCGCATAGGCTGTCTCTGTGTGTTGTATATGCTAGGGCTGAGCTGAAATGAGGCTGTGTGTGTGTTAATTCTACATTGCATATTTGTATATTTTTGTTAGAAATAGTACTTTAATGCAGAGGGAGGGCAGGGACAATTTGGTTTCAAGGTATTGTCTTGTGGCTAAATCTGATTGGCTGCATGCTGCCATGACATCACTCAACTGGCCTCATGACTCCTCATTGTTTGTATCACACAGTCAGTGGACCCATCTTTTAATTCATTTTTAAATGCACTAAATCTGCAAGGAGGTGGAGTAGGAAAGGAGGAGCAAAATGGTGTGAAAATGCAAAGTTTTTGGAGAGAGTTTCGGAGAACATGTTATCTGCTGCACCAAAAAGTTTTGGCTCGGCAAATGCTGCTCAGTCTTAATCCAATAATACATTCTTTTTTTTAATTATCGCAGACATGATGTGCATTATCACTGCTAGCTTATTTTCCAACTGTAATTAACTTCATTCTAAACTGAACTGAAGGAAGAGGTCCTTTTGCTGTTAGATCAAACTGTCTGTGCTTCATTAAGCATAATTTATACCTCAGGTGTTCCAGCTAAACATCCACAGTAATTGCTGTGCCCTAGGCAACTAGGCTTGTCCTTCTCGTCATGTAGGAGAAGAAGGCTTTAAAGCAGGCAGTGTAGCAGGTGGTGGTAATTTTAGACCCTGGACTTAACAGTCCTGGAGCGGCTTTGGATGGGAAGGGCCCATTTGTGTCTTCCACTGCCATTCCACGCACTGCAACTGCTTCAACATCCTGATATGTTAGAGCTAAGAACAAAGAAAAAACTGTTTGCCAACCTTGGCTTTGTTTTTTAAGGAACAGTTGCTCTGAGCACGTGCAGTTTCAGAACTTACTTAAATCATAGCACCATCCTGACTACAGGAATAAAACAAGTTTTCTTCTGCCGTCCCGATGCTAAAGATATTTATTAGGGAATAAGACCATTTTATTGTAAGAAAGGTTAAGGAAATGGTGATATCACCTGATTTCCTCATACATTGCTGGAAACACTGCTGGAAAAAGGAAGGGAGGCATGTGACTCTTAATCTCAGGGCTGTGGATACGAGCCCCACGTTGGACTGAAGATTCCTGAATTGCACAGGGTTGGACTAGATGACCCTCATAGAATCATAGAATCATAGAGTTGGAAGAGACCACAAGGGCCATCGAGTCCAACCCCCTGCCAAGCAGGAAACACCATCAGAGCACTCCTGACATAAGGTTGTCAAGCCTCTGCTTAAAGACCTCCAAAATAGGAGACTCCACCACACTCCTTGGCAGCAAATTCCACTGTCGAACAGCTCTTACTGTCAGGAAGTTCTTCCTAATGTTTAGGTGGAATCTTCTTTCTTGTAGTTTGGATCCATTGCTCCGTGTCCGCTTCTCTGGAGCAGCAGAAAACAACCTTTCTCCCTCCTCTATGTGACATCCTTTTATATATTTGAACATGGCTATCATATCACCCCTTAACCTCATGGTCCCTTCCAACTCTGCAATTCTATGATTCTATGAGTGGCACTTTCCAGAGAAGGCTTAATTAAGACACACTTCAGTGCCATATACCCCAAAAGGATTTATTTTAGTGTGTGAAAGGATAAGCATTTATTTCCATTGGAGGAACCAAGACTGCCTTTCTGAGTTGCTGTTCTGAATTTGCCTCCTGAGTAGAAAGCAGGCAGCCCCAGTAAGTTGTGCTGGTAACAGGGAGCAATGAACTGCTAGTATAAAGTCTCCTGCCATTTATTGGGTGCTGCAGGGCTTCCCTATCAGAGACACAAATGCTTAATTCTCTTTTAAGTGTGGCTTAAAGGCACTTTAACTTTGACATGGTCACACCCTGGTGGTTTGGTCATATGAATCTAGCCAGAGAAGTTATTGCAGGTGAATTCCCTTAGCTGATTTGCAACATCATGGCTGACATCCTGCTTTGATTGTGTTGCACTAGATCTTTCCTACCTTTTAAATATGAGAAGAAGCCTTTCCCTAGTTCATAAGTTTCATGCGGTGATAGATTCATTACTACATGCACATTCTTAGAATCTAATGTGAGTAGTGACCATCAAAGCACCTTAGCAGCAAATTGAATTCATTCCACTTCCTGCCTTTTTTAACATTTTATTTTGCTTTAAAGATCTTTTATGAATTAATGCTATAAAACTTTGATGAATTATTCATCTGAATTCCTTGCGAGCTTTGCACTTCGGCATATTGTGACTTTCTCTCTCTCGTTCAGCTGTGCCATTTAAAATATTAAGCTGCCTGAGCCCTGTCTTACTCCCTCATTGGAAACAAGGCATCACTTTTTATTTTCTTGTTTTAATAAACAGCATCTTCAGTATTACTGAGACTGAGGTGTACTCCAACAGCACTGAGAGGGAGTATATTTCCCCTATCTGTGCATTTTGTGAAGCAGTTGAGGCAGAGGTCAAGTCCCTCCACAGCCACTGGGAACTTCAGGATAAGGTCAAGGATGGAAGCCTTTTTATTGCAGTCAGAAATCAGTGGGAGCTATGGAAGATGAAAACTACATGGCTTTAGCGCAGGGGGCCCAATAAGCCCACAGAGACCCATTTCCTAACTCGCCAAACCCTTTTTCACCCTGGGCAGCCTTTACAGGCCCCAGTGCTCAGAAGAATTTCACTTTAGTGCTGTGATAGTACAATAAAGTGGTGTCTGATGATCACTCCATTACTTGACCTGCCAGATCGTACTAAAAGACAGTGCTTAATGGAATAAGGAACAAGTATATCCACTTTGCCTTAGGATTTAAACAAAACATTTTGCGGGGGGGGGCACAGTTATGTCTGGCTTTTCATTTTTAACTTGTTGGAAGCAGATGTTATTTTAAAGGAACAGATGGAGATCCCACATACGGCCAATTTAATAAGCTGCCATTTTAGAACACTATTCATTTTTCACTAAATGATTTTTAATGAACAAAAATGAGTGCCTTAAAAAGTATGTGTATGGGTAAACAGATGATGCTGATCTAAAGAGGTGCTAATATTTGTGCCATTGAATTCTTGTTAGGCTGTCAAGTGCCATGACTTTTAGAAAGGTAAGGAAGGAATAAAACCTCTTGTCCGAGAGGGGGCCTTCCTGTCCTTCTTCTTGAACGCTTGGGATCCACATTGGTTCCCTGTGCAGAAGTTTCGTGAGTGGCTTGCCCTTGATAGCACTGTGTTTTTTCTTTTCTTTTTTTCCTGAATAACAATGGCTCATGAGTCCAAAAAAGAGTGATTTCATCAGCATCGCTATCAGTTCAGTCATTTTTCTTCCATCACTAATAGCTTTTTTAAAATTTCTTTTGCTCTTTTTAGCAGTGTAAGCATGTAACTGTTCCCAATGAAAAGCAACATTATTTTGGTGGTTGCATTTAGCACAGTGTGTGTGAACTACTGGCCTAACTTTTTTAGAGGGGTAGCTATGTTTGTGCCGTAATAAGCCTGTTAGTCTTTGAAATCCCACCAGATATGTTCGCTCCACACACACCCTTTTTTGAGAGCCAGTGTGGTGTAGTGGTTAAGAGTGGTGGACTCGTAATCTGGGGAACCGGGTTCGCGTCTCCGCTCCTCTACCTGCAGCTGCTGGGTGACCTTGGGCCAGTCACACTTCTCTGAAGTCTCTCAGCCCCACTCACCTCACAGAGTGTTTGTTGTGGGGGAGGAAGGGAAAGGAGAATGTGAGCCGCTTTGAGACTCCTGAAGGGGAGTGATAAAGCGGGATATCAAATCCAAACTCCTCCTCCTCCTCTTCTTCTTCTTGCTTTTTTCTTGTTCAAAATTTTATAATTTATAGCAAACTTATTCTATGGCTGACAAATCACATATTCCAATATTCACTAAAATTACGGTTTATATCATCATCCACTAAAATAGTAGCTTTAATGTAATGCAGTGCAAATATAAAATACAGTGCTAGAAACCTATATCATATATTTAGAAGTTCTATGTTGCAAATTAATTAGTCGGTTAAGACAGCAGTGAAAAAGCCTTAAATAGTTCTAATTAATGTTCTATTTTCATGTGCTTAATAAGAATGAACCATAAATTTCCAGGTTTTTTCATATATATTTTTTGTCTACCTGCCCCACCATCAATTTTGTCATGGTGCCAAAAACCCAAATTTGATTAAACCATACTTATTCTGTTGGACTTCAGAAGCATACCATTTAGGTTCTATCAATATTTTGGTAGCAGTTAACAAAACCCCAACTAAATTTGGATATTTTGGTTTCACATCTTCTTTAACATATGAACTAGAGCAGTGTTTCCCAACCTTTTTTGGGCAAAGGCACACTTGTTTCATGAAAAAAATCTCGAGGCACACCACCATTACAGCCCCGTGACGTCAGCGCGCAGCGTCACGCCGGGAGGGACATGAATTGCTAGCAAATTACATAATCACCTCCTTGAGGGCTGGCTCATCTTCTCCGAAGGCAGAACCCCATTAATTAACAGCACAGACTCACACCATAGCCAAGACGAGGGGGGAAAACCTCAGTCATGCACAGTCATACACATGTGGGGGCTAAATGAGGACGAAGACCGGGCAGAGAGCAGGGTTCAAATCACCCCACCTGGCCAGGACAATCCCTGGGTGCTCCCTTGGGCCACTCGCCTGACCCACCTCGCAGGGCTGTTGTTGCGAGGATAACACGGGGAGAACCACGCGCGCCCCCGGGAGCTCCTTGGAGGAGAAAGTGGGCGATGAATGCAATGCACGAAATATATGAGAGGCGACCAGGTTTTGCAGGTGAGAGGCCCCCGCCAGCCTCCGCTTCCAACACCCGGCGAAACGACGCCGAAGTTTCCCCCCGGGCTCGGCTCGGGGAGCAGCGCTGCTCCCCCCCGGCTCCCCTTCGCCCTCTCGGCTCTCTCTGCCGCCCACTGGGGACCCCCCTCACCTGCCAAGTCCGGAGCGCCGGTGGAAGTTGCATGCATGCATGCAGGGCGTCACGTTGCCATTGCATTGCACTGCACTCCATGCAACGCCTGCACGCATGCATTGCCTTGCACGCCCGCCAAGGGGTCTCCCCGCGGTCCGATGCGTCCCCTCCGGCGCGGATGCAGCATTGCAAAAATAAAAAAAACCCGACACAGCCCTACCTGGGGGGCAGCCTCCGCCTCCGCCGCTCCACCTCCGCGGGGATCCCCGGGCTCCATCCTGCCGCCCGATCTCCGCGGGGACGCAGGCAGGCTGCGCGGGGTCTGCACGGAAGAGCCCCTGCCCGCCCGGCCGCCGCCGCTGCGCTCATTCCATGGCCGGGAGAAGAGCGCTTCAAACAAAACGCCCGGCCCGCCAGGCCACGCTGGGAAACGTAGTTCGCGGGCGCGGAGCCCAAGGGCGAGGGGACTACGGATCCCGGCAGCCCCCGCACCGGGGACGGAGGGGGAGAGGCCGGGTGCAGGGATGGAGGGACGGGTGGGCGAGTGAGTGAGTGAGTGGCAGCCACCAAGCCTTGGCCTAGAGCCAGGAAGGGCCTCCCCGGAGGAGGAGGAGGAGGGAGGCGCAGAGCGGGAGGGAGGGAGGGAACCCCAGGGGTCATCTAGTGACGGCCCCCCAATCGAAAATTTGACTTTAAAAAAAAAATCTTTCGAATTTTTTAATTTTTCCCGCGGCACACCAGGCAACATCTCGCGGCACACTAGTGTGCCGCGGAACAGTGGTTGGGAAACACTGAACTAGAGCTCATTTGAATGAAGTATCCAATTATTTCTTGTATATCTGCAATAACTATTGAAAACCTCGTAATCTTTTCACACCTCCACCAAAACATAATTTGCAACTTTCTCCCCACGTTTTCAGCATGTTCCATTAACATCTGGATGTATCTTTGCTGAATGTTGTGGGATTTGATGCCAGCTCTGTGACATCTTATGGAAGTTTTCTATTACAAGAAGTGATAAAGTTACCATGGTGATAAATATTTATTTCCACAACTTGTCAAAGACATTTTTTTTCTAATCTTTGTCTTAACCTCTTCCTTGTTCTAATCCAGCTAAGTATTTCTCCAGCAGGCAGCTTAAAATGCTGTAACGCTCATGTCCCACACCAGAGCCCAGAGCATTAATTTCTGTCTCCTGACTCATCAGCTGTGAAGCTGGACATGCCCTGTTTAACCATCAGTTTATGGCCCAACAGACCCTGGGGGTTTCTCCAATTCCTTTCTCTTTTCTATATAATCAAAGAGTAGACTTTGATAAGCAAATACCAGCTGAAATGTATTCTTTGCAGTGTAAAGCATGCATAATAAACCACTTCAGGCTAAAACCTACTTTATGTTGACATGGCCTCATTCTGTTCTGAAACAGGACCAGTGCTGAGCAGCTTGCTAGGTGAGAATTGAACCATTGTATTTGAAAGAGATGAAATCATTTAAAGGTCTGGTTAAAGTAGAAAATTTGCTCAAAGAGGTTTTTCTTGTCCTTTAATTTTCCTACTTACTGGAGTAATAAAATTTACATATAAAATGCTTTCCTCTCCCTGTCGTTTAATTCCAATGGTAATTTGTGGCACCCAAATGTAATTTGTGTGACATCCTGAACAGCAAAGGATCTTGGGCAGCATAGAAATGAACCGGGCTGGGAGCAGAATGGCATAATGCAATGAGTTGGGTGGAGATATTTGACCAACGCAGAACTATGGAATAAAAATACTTAGTTTCCAGAAAAGTATACTGGCTCCAGCCCCAACCAGACACACAACACACTTTATATCCTTTTCATTAACACCCACTGAAGGACACTTTCAACATTGGGTTTTGGAAGCTACCCCTTAAGTTAGTGCTTATGGAGGCCTCTGCAACCTGAAAGCAAGACCAGAAGGAGTAATTCAGCGCTATCTGTGTTATTCTTAGAAGTGAACCACACCATCAGCAGACTCATGTGCTGCAGTTCTTACAGAACTGAGCAGTTGCATGCTTTAATGTCTCAGAAATAATAAAAACAACCAAAATTTTTTAAAAAAACAGTGCAAATTAGGTGTCAAGGAAAAAGTTTTCCCTGCCACCCTTGTTTTCTGTAGTCTTCAATGGAAAGGGCTGTTTTTAAGTTGGAGGCAGCATTTCAACACACAACTTCCCAACCTGCAGACTGAAGTTGGTTACAGTCCAGCAAAAACCTGTTGAGTTTATAATTTGGCTTTTAGAAGCAACCATGTCTTGGAGTGACTTTGAGCCACAATCTGGTACAGTGGTACCTTGGTTTGCAAACAGTCTCGTTTGCATACGTTTTGGATTACAGACACGTCAAACCCGGAAGTGCGTGTCCCGGTTTGCAAACTTTTTTTTGGATTACAACTCATTTTCATTTTTATTTTTAGATTACGAAGAATTTTTTTTTGGAGGCCCCATTGGCAAAAGCACGCCTTGGGTTACAATCCGTTTTGGTTTACAAACAGACGTCCGGAACGGATTATGGTTGTAAACCAAGGTACCACTGTACTTAGACTATGTAAAGAAAATAGGTAGCACTGTGTGAACATTGGGAGTCCCCGTGTAAGCAGCTTTGAGCTTTTTAAAGGGAGAGAGAGGTATAACTATACATTCTGGCAGACAGAAAATACTTGTATGCATTTTAAAAAATTAAGTGGCTGACTGGAGTAGCCAATAGTCATGGCTCATTATTAACCTTTGCTTTGTCTCTTTTTGCAGTAATTACAGTGCATTGTTAGGCGTCTGGATCTATGGGTTTTTTGTTGTGGTTTTGCTGGTACTGGACCTTTTGTATTACTCCTCAATGAACTACGATATTTGCAAACTGTACCTGGCAAGATGGGGAATCGAGGGGAAATGGATGAAACCGGAAGCAAGCCGGTGGATTAAACCTGCTCAGGACCCAAGACAAGTACCGGCTCCGACTCAGTCTACGCCTCAAACCCTGCAGGCAGCACATGCATTAAAAGCAGAAGCTTTAAATCCGCCACTGATGTCTTTTCCCAGTTCAACTGCCTGGTAAGTTTGAAGGCTTTGGTGCCTATTTTTTTAACCCTCTTTTTGTACTGTAATGTTTTCAGTTGGCAGCTATCAAGGAAAGTGTATCATTCATGAGAAGGAGAGCAGGGTGATTTTGTTAATACTTTCAATGCCTGTACAATATAGGCCCACCATCATCGCCTGAACTAAGCCAGATCTGTGGACGCTTCAGGAACAGGCAGTAGAGTCCAGGGATGGAGGTGACTGTACCATTTCAGATGAGAAATACTATTATTGAATGATTCCCCATTCTGTGCTGGCTTGTGAGCTGTAAGTGTCCACACAGATACATGAAGAATCTGTAAAAACTGGAGGGCAAAGCCAGGCACATAGCTACCTATTCCATTCCACGTTATCTGTTTGCTGTTATCTCACATGCAGTCATGGAATACCCATCATTTATTTTGCACGCATAGGTCCCTTTTCATACACCTGGCAGGAGACTGAGTTCAGGCTTACACCTCACCTTATGGGCCATGGATGCACCAGGGCTGTGACTTGAGCCATCCATCCCATGGTGAAAAAACATGGAGGAACCTGACTGGGTCATGTGAGACCCATGCTGGCAGTATTGGCTGTCATCCTGAAACCGTGGTCTGGCCAGCAATGTTTGCACAACAAGGTAGAGCTCTGCTGCATGAGCTTATCAAACCCAGTAACTTTTAATATATGAACTGCCATCTTAACATATGAATTGCATTCCAACTATGGTAAAGATTCGTCAAATATCCTGTGTCTCTTTCAAAGGGTCAGTGAAATATTTCTAGAAAAAGAGGTGCTGGAACTCACCATGAACACCTCTCTCGTTCTATCAGAATGGCAATGGTGCCCACCTGAGAGGGGCCGGAACTAAGTTCCTGTGAGTTCCCTCTGAAAAAAACGCCCTGCAAAGGGTTATAATGGCAACCCAGTTCTGCCACTTCTGGGCTCAGCCGGCAAGAAAAAATAGTTCTTTCAGTGCTTTGCAAAATCCAAGATAAGTGGGGTATTCTGTCTAATTGACTTGGACGTGTTAAAGGCTCAGAGAACTACTCTCGGGAAATCCTATCCATATATTCCAAAATAGTATAAAGTCTCTAGTAGCTGGAGCTTCTTCCTATAGTATGACTTTCATTTCATACATTTTAAATGATTATCTAGCTTGAAATAATGTTGATAGTTACCCCACTGTCATATGTTTTGTCTGAGACGTGTACGTGTTAATGTGATGTGATGTGCATCACATGTGATGCATTTTTCTATGAAACTTTGTGCACTTGGTCTGGGGTTCCCTCTTTTGCTGATTGTACCGGAATTAGTTAATAGAAGTGGTTTTTGTAGTAAGTAGCAAGGAAGAACCAGCTTTTGTATATTTTCAGTTGCTAAGCCCTGCATTTCTACTTTGTGAGTAGAGATTTCCAGCTTCAAAAGCACGTCATAGCCATACAAGTTGAAATGTGATGTTCCACACTAGAGAGAGGCCATGGGTCATTCCTATAAAAGAGGTCTGGTTACATTTGTGACTTCCCCAATTAAAAGTTTTAGGATTGCACTGTTTTAATGAGAAGTGCATGAGCGAGAGCTACTAAATACACCAGCCCATGACAATAAGTAATATTTTAAGTGGCCTTGTGGTTTTCAAGTGTTGGAAGGAATGAGGATTGTAATTATATGAGGCGCTGCTTTCCAGGATGGCTATGCAGAAATCTGCTTCCAGGCTTTCTCTTTTCTGTTTCCCCACCCCCACCATCTTGTAATGAAGACAACCCATTCTATCACAGTTTGGCAGCGTTCTCATTCCTTTCCAGCTAATGAGCCTAAGTTCATTATTCCTCATCCTACTCATTATCAAAGTGGAGAGGGAAACTTGCAAAGTTTGTTCTCTGCAGAAATTAGACAAGGGAGTAGGGGGACCCCTAGTGGTGAAGTATAGCTCACTTTCTTTCTCTCCCCCCCCCCCATTTCTTTACATATAGTTTTCTGCTTTCTCCTGCAAACTGCAGCAATTATTCTAATAAAAATATGCTATAGAGCAGTGTTTCCTAAACTTGGGTCTATAGCTGTTTTTGGACTACAGTTTCCATCATCCCTGACCGCTGGTCCTGCTAGCTAGGGATGGTGGGAGTTGTAGTCCAAAAACAGCTGAAGACCCAAGTTTGGGAAACACGGCTATAGAGTATAAGTTACAGGGTACAAGAAAATGCAGGTATGCATTACTTCTGCTCCCAGTGTGAAAGCTGTGTATTTGGTATGGATAGGTATGTCTAACACACAGCAATCCTTGGTACATATGCTGCACGTGTGAATAATTCTGCCTGACATATGGTTATTTCCAGAAACGTATGTTGATCTGAACTGTGAATTGCTATAGTGTTCGAAACAATGAAAGAAATAAGAGTCATGGAGACAACAGAGGGAGTCTGCTCCAAGCGTAGGCTGCATAGACAAAGTTTCCGTTGGATTTACGAGTGGCTTCAGTCACCCATGAGATATGCAGAAATGAGCCACTTGATATCAAAAGAATTCTCCAGAGTTTGAACTTGGAACACAAGGAAAGAATTCACAGGAAATGGTGGTGTGGAAGATGCTACTGCAAATTAAGGTTATTCTGTGCAGCCTTTGCATGGACTATTGAGGGAAATGCATGGGCTTCTGGAGAAGGAGGTGCAAGAGAATAATGAAAGACAGAGAAAGAGGGAGCTTTTCCAATATTTATTCAAAATAAAAATGGGAAACCTGTACATGAAGCTTACGGTAAGGGAGTGGATACTTGATAGTGTAGCTGGGAAACCTCAGGGAGTAGAACATGGGAATCTTAATCTCTGGCTTGTGGCTTTGAGCCCCATGATAGGCAAAAGATTCCTGCATGTCAGAGGGTTGGGACTAGATGACATTTGTGGTCCCTTCCAACTCAGCAATTTTGTGATTCTATGATTTACCACAGAAATAATGAAGAACCTAAGGGGCTTATTGACCACAATACACTGGTTCTGATGGACACATAACATTAAACCATGATTTGCATAAACCTTAATTAATAAACCACAGTTTAGTGTTACATGTGAACCCATCCTAGTACTGCAACTATGGTTTATTAAGTATAGTTTGTTGGAAAAAACAAGTCATGGTTTGTTGTTGGCTTACTGATCTTGACAATGGTTGAATCTTGTTACATGTGAACCCAGACAGTCCCTAACTATGGTTGAAGTGTAGTTTGTTTTCTTTGCCTCATCAAAGTCACCTCAGACAGTGCCAGACAAATGAGGAGCTGTAACCAGCTTTGTTCCTGCTTTACTGCTTGTTGTGTGTTTGGTAGAGATAAACCACAACATAAAACTATAACTTCGCCCTGCGTAGCATGGCAGCAGCATGGCCAAGTGCTGCAGTTGCAATCTTCACTCCAGGAACCTGCCTGCTTCCTCCAAGCTGAATTCCCTGCTCCCACTCCTGCTACACTGGCATGGCCCAGTCAGTTGAGTTTATAGGGAGAATGGGATTGGATGGTTCTGGCCTGGGTAAGCAAAAGAGTGATGTTGGAACAGATCATAAAATACATTGCATTATTTCTGGTTTGGGGGGAGAGGAGCTTGGCATGTTTTCCAAGCTGTTCCAGTGCATGCCTGGGGGAAATCACCCCTTTCTAATTTCACGCAATTTCAATAAGCTTATTTTCATTTTCATTTTGATTAGAGGAGAATCTAAATAGGACCCTTTGTTCTGAGATGCTCTGTTGTGTTTGCTCTAAACCAGAGCCAATCTGAAATAGATCAATAGCTCTTGTTCTTACAGTGGCCTAAATGGAAACTCCAGGTCCAAATTGCCCTAACTTTGCAAATGTTCAGAATCTATATCTAGGGACATGTGAGTCTGGTCTAGGACCATAATAAATTCAATTCACTATATCTAGGGACTAGAGCTGCCTATCTGGAAAACAAAGAAGGCAATTTGAATCTTGCTGTTGAACTGAAAAACGTTAGATTAATGAAGTGTGACCCAACCTGTGTAAGAACTTTTCAGCCCACACGTCTGAAATCTGCCTCTGTTTTCCTCATTATGTGTCATTACAGTTTCCACAATATGTGGCTGTGTGCTTCACATGAAGTTCTGAAGTGTTGCACGATGTACCGTATATTTTGCACCATAACACTCACTTTTTTCCTCCTAGAAAGTAAGGGGAAATGTCTGTGCGTGTTATGGAGGCAATGCCTACGGGTGGCATGCCTACGGATTTTCCTCCTCTAAAAACTACGTGCTTGTTATGGTCGGGTGCGTGTTATAGAGTGAAAAATACGGTACTTGTTTATGGTTTAATTGACTTCTCTTTCTGTTTGAGGACTGAGCTTCTCACGATAATTTCTGCAGAAAGCGGGGCATGTGCATATGGACACATGAAGCGGCCATATACTGAGCCATGCCATTGGCTCTTCTAGTCCAGTACAGCCTGTTTTGACTGCCAGTATCTCTCTGTGGCCTCAGGCAAAGTTCTTTCTAAGCTCTGCTTCTGGAAATCCCTTTAATGACAAAGTGTTGAGCCCATCATGCGCTCTCCCACTGAGTAATGGGCCCTCAACCCTAGGAGCAGCTGCTGGGTCTTTGGGATATTTTGTTTGGTGAAATGGCTGAGTTCCACTCCATCAGGCTACTTTTTAAAGTTCTTCCTCTCTGTAACGTGTCAATTAGCCAACAGTGTGTCATCAAGTCACCACATAGTGCCAAGAAACAGAACTTCAGCTGGGGGGGGTGCAGTGAGAGACCAGCTTGGTTTTTTTAGTCATATGGGGCAAAATAAGTGAGATGCAATCTGGAATAGAGGTGAGGGGATACATGAATGTGGTCTTCAAATACCTGGAGAACTGTGATGCATAGGATGCAGCAAACTAGTTTCCTTTTGTTCCAAGTGACAGGACTATAACCTATGAGTCTCAGTTGTAAGGAAGCTGATTTTGCAAAAATATGAAGAAGCATTTCAATAATAAGAGCTATTAGGCATTGGTGCAGTCCGATTGAGAATGCAGTCTCCTTTATGTTCTATCACTTTATGCTGTTTGTTGTTGTTGTTTAATTTGATTTTACAAAACTTTTGGATGTCCTTGAAGGTCAAAAACTGGCATATGAATTTTAAAGCAAATGAATAAATCTATGCAACATTTTGTTTTGTACTAGACCTAAACTTATTTTATTACTTTGAGAACACAAAATGCATTGGCTTGCATTCGTCCCAATTGAAATCAATGGGAGTTAATTAGACATAACTAACTCTTCACATCGATTTCACTGGGGCCTAAGTGTGACTAATAGTTTGATTCTCAGTGCCTGGAACCACCAGAGGCCGGCAGAGAAAATGTGATTTTCCTGAAAAATTGAAAAGCTGCCCATCCGTCCTGGAGGCGGGAGCCCTGACTCTGTTCCCTCTAGCCCTCACTGGCAGACATTCTTCAGGGAACTGCACAAAGATGCTCAGCAGCCTTTGTAATGTGCAAGCCCTCCCTACACTCACTCGCTTGTGATGGGGAAGAAACGCCTGCTGTCTTGAATTGAACCGGAGCAAACCATAGTTTTAGTTTTCCGTTGCAACTTAGCTATTTTGTGTCAATGCTGGAAGGTTTAAAAATTAATCATGTGTTCTGAACGCTGCAATCTGTCCACATCTTGAATACTGGAGAGAGAGAGAGAGAGAGAGAGAGAGAGAGAGAGAGAGAGCGCTTTTTCGTTGCAATTTCACTCGAGACAAATGTTTGTTATTGCCAGTGCTTTTTTTGTTGTTGTTGTTAAAAAAAGTGTGTAGGGGTACTCTCATTTTCCTACTCATATTGCAATCCTGCCACTCAATGAGGCCAGACTTATATTCACCCCATAAAAAAACCACTGGTTATTTCTTTTGAAATGGTTTCCATTCAGATACGGCCTGGGCAGGGCAGGGGCAGGGACCCCTTTTCACTCCAAGGGCTACATTTACTTATGGGGAACCTTCCACTTGCCTTGTGCCCATGGTGGGCAAGCCAGAGACCAAAGTGGACGGGGCAATAAATATGACTCTCACCGTTTGGATAGTAAGGCTGTATTCCAGCCACACGGAAGCCAGAGGTTTCCACACACACACACATCTCACCTTCCAAGTAAGCAAGAGGCATTATGGTGCGCGCTTGGGCTCTCTGCCCAACACGTGGCAATAAATGTACTAAATGTATTCAATGCCCTTCAATGGATGATGTCCCAAAGTATTGTGGTGGTGGGTGTTCCAGCGTAAAGAATTCAATAGCAACCAGCAAACAAACAGAACAGTATGTCTAGACTGAACCAACTGTTTCAAAGGTGAATCTTTGTCAGCTGACGATGACATTAAATATGTTACATACAATGAATGACAACAAAAATAATACTGAGCAAGCTGCATGTAAATAGTGAATAAATAATAAATGAGGAATACATACCAAATAATTATTGTTGTCATTCATTGTATGTAACATATTTAATTTCATCATCAGCTGACAAAGATTCACCTTCGAAACAGTAGATTCAATCCGGACATCCTGCCTGCGACGTGGTGTTCCCTCCCAGCAATTCATTACGCTGACTAGCTGACTACTTCTTGGTTATGGACTGATACATATTTTGAAGTTGATGACTTGTAAAGTTTGGATGACATTCTAACCACGAACAATATTATATTTACTAAATTTATTAGCCACGTGTTGCAGCTGTATTGGAGCAGATTATTCTGTATTGGAACACAGGGGTTTGTTTTTGTCCCCTTAATACAGGGCAGAGAGGTGACTTTTGCCCTTGACCAGCCCAGGTTTTGCTCTGGCCTTGCTCATCGCTGCCCCAACCTCCAAAAGGTTGCCCACGACGGACTGCAGTCCTTAGACACAAAAGCCCCCCCCCCCTTGCTCCATACCAAGTCAAGGCAAAATAGGCTCTCAATTATTCCCATCTTGGTAGTTGAGAGTGCAGGGTGGCAGCGGCAGGGAGGGAGGGGGTTATTTTCAAACCTTTGTCTCAAGCGTAATGTTTTCTTATGAGTCTTTAAGAGAACATTTGTATAAGTAGAAATGCATGCTGTTACATTGTTAACCATCGTTTTTCTGTTTTTGTTCTTATTTGCCTTCTGAAGCATTAAACGGGGATCCTATGTTAGGATCAGGTGAGTGTATCCCACACAGTTGAAACAGTTGTAATCACAACTGTGGTGGGACAACACCCCACCCCCAAAACCTGGCTTGCCCCATGTTTCCTCTCCCAGCTCTTCCTTTTTCCCTCTAAAAATCTCTGGCATTTCAAAGGATTGACATTGCCTTCATGTGACCCCCTTGTTCTCCCCCCCTAGTAGCGCTGCAGTCCTAACCCCACTTACCAGGAACTAAGCCCCATTGAATTCATTAGGGCTCCCTTCTGAGAAGACACTCTTTAAATTGTGCTGTTAGACATGGCAAGTTTCAGTAACCTTTATAAAATAAAATAAAATCAGGCACAGAGTTTCTGTTCACCCCACTGATGCCATTGCTCAGGTTCTCGTTGACTTTAGTAGAGTAAAAATGTCTCACAGAAGCAAGAGTTTTCTTTTTCCCTTGAACATGTCGCAAGGCATGACCGAGCCATGGTTAAGCACTTTTTACTTATAATTATTTCAGTGGCAGATATTTAAACACATGGTTCATTTTCCCATTGAAACCAACACGACTGCAAAGTGCTGGGCTGGATTTTGACCCTAGTTAAGGACAATAATGGCATTTCCTGCATTGCTCCTGAACCAAAGGACCAGGGAAGAGGAAAGCAGCCGTGAGCTCCTCTCCAGAGGCTCATAGGCTCATGCAGTCTTGCTAAGCTAAAGTCTGGTATAGTGTGTTGGGCGACAAATTATTTCAAGAGGAGATGCTACTTCTAAGTTGAAAAATCAGTACTTCTGTATTATACTTGTCAGCTTATACAGTGGTACCTCAAGTTACAAACGCCTCAGGTTACAAACTCCACTAACCTGGAAGCATTACCTTGAGTTGAGAACTTTGCCCCAGGATGAGAACGGAAATCGTGTGCCGGTGGCGCAGCAGCAGCAAGAGGCCCCATTAATGAAAGCACGCTTCTAGTTAAGAACAGTTTCAGGTTAAGAATGGACCTCCCGAACAAATTAAGTTCATAACTAGAGGTGCCACTGTAGTCTGATTTGGGGAAGAACTGAATTTATACTTAACTAGTGGCAGGCACTGATTGCAAAATATTCTGGGGAATCTGAACCATGCCATGTCACAAACCTATGACCAACTTATTGTATAAACAAATCATTCTCCATGCTCAACCATTTCAAAGGTCAGTGCTTTTAGTTTTTTCAGTCTTACTACTTTACATAGTCTCTGATTATGGATCTGCTCTGGTTAGTCTCAACAGCAATAAAACCTTCTCTGTGCAGATATTAAAAACAGCTCATTCATCACTGACTACAGTTTTCAGCGCATGGCACTGCAGCAGTTCTTTCCATACTCGGATTAAAAGAACATACAGATTTCCTCGAAATCATTGCTGGAATTGTAAAAGCATGCTAAATCTCCATGAGTACCGTAATGGGGGTTTTACAGTAATGGGATTTTATTTTCCTTTGAGCTGCCAGCTTCCTTGCCATGGCACAAAAGGGTTTTGAGATCCCCCTTAAGAGACTGTTCTTATAAGATGCCTGCAGTGTAGGGGGCCCTGCAGTGCTGGGGTGACACGTAAAGCCCCAGACGATGTGAGAGGTTTGCCTCTTCCATAGGCGCCGACTCCATGGGGCTTGAGGGGGCCCGAGCCCCCTCAAAAATTCGTTTGGGGGGGCTCTGCCCCCCCAATAATCTCCAGCGCCCCTCCAGCAGAGCGCCATCGCCGCCCCTCCCCCAGCCCAAAATGCACAGGGTCGGGCTGCATGCCTCCTGCCCTCCCTCCCGAGCAAAAGCTCCACCCAATTTCCTTCGGAGCTGATTAATAGGCGCAGCACGCTCTCCCCTATTCGCTCACGAGGAGGCGGCGCCACTTTATTTGCATATTCATGAGCTTATTTATTATTCATGAGCTTTCCCGGGCCCCCCCCCCAATATTTTTTATAAGTCCGCGTCCCTGGCCTCTTCCCCACAGCAGATTCAATCCATGAGAAAATGGGTGTTGGCAGACCAGGCTGTGTGTACCACATGACCTACTCTTCACCTCCCAAGACGCCAACTGCCCTCAGATGCAACGAAGGGTGTTGTCTGGTGCTGAAGTAAGAGTCAACTGCGGGTCCAGTCAGCTTTTGTGCATGGAATAGGAGGGGGCGCCAAATGTCCTTTGCCCCAGGCATCAACATCTCTTGGGCCAGTCCAGGTTATTCCAAAAGTATGGCAAGCAGCAGCTCCCATGCTGTCAGCAGAATGTGAGAGCTTAAATTTCCATTTCAAGAGCAGGTGGCCATGCTATTTCCCACCACCACCAGGCTGGCACATCCACAGAAAATGAGTCAAAGGGGAACTTTTCCATCCCTTTCTCAGAGTGTGTGCCACCTATGGAACTTTAGCAATGGGTAGAGCAATCCAAACCTCCAGTCCACTGGAGTGGGTGGCGTTGGATGGAGCAGAGGAGGTCCTCCACCCAGCACTGCCAGTCTCCACCAGACTCTGCCATCAGGGTAGCTCCACCATCAGAGAAGCCCAATGATGAGGAGCACCCCGTGTACCCACCAAAAGGGCAGGTGGGTGGAAGCTACCATTGGTGTCGTCCCCACCAGCAGTAGTCAGAGGATGCCCTCCAAAGAGGGCAGGTGACAGCACTGGGCCTGATCTGGGCCTCTGCTGCACCAGTTTGGGAGCTGGTGGTGGTGTAGGAACATTTCTTTCCTGCCTCCACCTTCCACGCTGGCCAGCATGGGTGTGGTGTTGGCTGTGCCACTCCATCAATTCCCATCACTGCTGGTCAGGGTTAGGATTGCACCCTATGTCTTGGACTACACATTGCCCTGTGTGTGAGCATCAGTCACTCATACACATACACACCCCATAATGTGGGACTTACCAGATTGATCAGGCCAACAGCACATTAATCAGGCCCTCCATCTCATTGGTAGCTCATGTCAGGTGAATAGGGCAATTTGTTACATGATGACTTTGCTTAGCTGATGCCCCTGATGAATGTAACTAGTTGCCCAAATGTCAGATTAGGTCAGAAACTGTTGGAATCATTCTAGTAAAATAATTTCCTACACACATGCTGTTGTGACTTAATTTGCACAGCCTCGTTTCTTTCTTGTGTCAGGCCATATCCTTGAAAGTCTAACAGCATTTTCACACATGAAAGCACCTCTGAGCCTCTCTTGTCCTATTTATTTTAATATCTGATTACTGTAAATGTGGAAGGCAGGCATTTGTAACGTGAATGATTCTCTGATGATGTGGATTCTATTCACATTACAACTCAATTGAAGCAAGAGGCACTTTAAGTCTCAGTTATGGAAACACCTGGTTAGTCTTCCATTCCATCCTCTGTAAATATGAAATAGTTGCTTTAAAAGCATTGACAAGCTTCTCTTACTTTTCCTCTCCTAAAGCAATATATGGAAAAGCAAAGGTGTTTGAAATTGTTGAAGCTTTTTGGTTGTGGCAGCCCACTTTAGTTATTTGTTTGCAGAAAAGATGTCTATGTATAGTCAAAATATTATTACAGCCAGAGGAGTCTGGGATCTGTCATACATTCTTGGCTGCTCTCTAGCAGACTGAGTTTTATGGAAGAAGAGGGAAGGCTAATTAAGTTCAGCAACCATAACTTTGACTTTGATGCAGCAGCATGATTCTAGCAGTAAGTAAATTCACCCACTAATTACGGAATTTCTTTCTCTTTAGTCTGGAAACCATCTGAGTGTTGTGTGATCTGAATCAAGATTCTGTTAGATATGCATCCACAATATTCACAAAACGCCGTCACACTTGGCACCAGTGTGGGATCTATGGCTGAATAAGAGGCAGCTCTTTTGCTCTGCTCCATGGTGGTTTCCCGGGTCATCGGCAAGATCATGAGCTCAACAAATCTAAGGGGAGATTATTTATTGAAGAGAATTAAGCCAGAAATGTACCCATTTGGGAGACTCTAATTGGCTAACATTTTAACTGAAAAGTCTACAGGCACCTCCAACAGGTGTTTCATTGTGGATGTTTACTGCCACATTTTCTTAACACAATAATAGAGCATTGGTGGTAGATTTATTTTGTTATACTTTTCTGTGATGAATCCCCAACGCTACTATGTTATTGCAGTCCTGAGTGGCTATGGTAGAACAAAAGAGGACAAAAATTAAACCAGAACATTTGTGGTATAAAAGTTGTGCGGTTTCAGCAGGAAGTTATGAGACTGAAAATGAAGCAGTGTGACTACTAGAGAGGTGCAATAAATCGCCATACCGTTGAATACCAGTATTGAAATAACACCATGAACAAAAGGAGGTGGAGACTTAACAGCTTCCCTGGGGGTAGCTCAGAATACTTTACAGGTACTTTGCAGGTACCGGTAATTTGCAGGCACTGGTGTCTCCAGCTTTGCTTGCTCTCTCCCTTCTCCCTCCTAACCAATAAGAAATGATGATAAGCCCTCACACAAACCAGGAAACTCTTTCAGCTTCATCATCATCTAATTATGCAGATCCTAACAATCCAGGAGGGGACCCCCCATGGCTAGACAATCAAGATCCAGCGCAAAGTGAAGAAGTAAAGAACTGGAAAGCTCTTCTAAGCTCTTCTTTCTTTCCTCACCCCGCTGGTGAAAAAAAGAGTTTTTGTTTTTATTTTCTGGTGGTGTTTATGTTGTTGGTTCCCCCTAAATAGCTTTCCTCCATTTCAGAAAGGTTTATTAAAAAACTATTTAAAGGAGACTAACTTTTTGCTTGTTTGCCCTCTCTCCTTCCCTTTGATAAAAAGGGAGAGTTTGGTGGGATGAGGGCTGGGGGGGGGAGATGGAGGAGAGAGGACTTAGCTGGCTGCCTTATGGCTGAAATGGGAGGTTGGGTACTATGTGAGAATGATGGGGAGGATGTTCTTTGGTAAGCAGTGCAAGCAAATGTGTATCTACTCACAAGCAAGCCCTACTAAATTCAATGAGGCTTACTCCCAGGAAAGTAGAAGTAAGTTTAGTTGAACACAGTGGAGCTTGTGCTTGCACAGATTCCATTTAGACCTCTTGAGTGGGGAAGCAGATGCAACTTGACTAGTAAATCACTTAAACTACTCTTAAATTAGTTAAAAATATATTAAATGTATTATATGGAAATTTAATGTTTTTATTAAATCTACTACTTCCTTACATTTTAAGACCCTCCAGTGCCACGGGGAGGCCCGGGAAGGCCCTCTGCCGCCATAGATATCGTGATACTTAGCTGTTGATATATTGTGATGTTGAAAATCAGATATCGGCCAGCCCTATTGACTACCCCTTTAACTTTTGCAATTGCAAAAATATTGAAACCAGGATCACGTGAGACTGCCCTGGAGAGCATAATGAGCACAAAATCATTATGGATGTGCCATAAAAAGGATGCCTGGAGGGGTCCTGAGTACAACTTTCTATTTACAGGGCCTTGTTTGCTGCTCTGCTTTCCCCAGGAGCTTTCAGGATAAAGCAAATGCTGACACAGCAAATGAGGTATTGCAAATGGGGGCTAGAGGCTGCTAAATTCCCAGCATACGTGTGTACTGGCAGATTCCTCTTGATGAGTTCTGCTTTCGGTAAGATGGAGAAGGAGGAGGAAGCTGGCCAGTTCACAAAGTCTGCTATTTCAAGAAATCTTTCGCACATTTTACTTTTTGTTAGGGAGGAGCTGGGGAGGCAAACAATCTGGCCCCACACCGATAAAAATAGAGAGAATTCTGTAATACCCATATGCTCATTTTACCCACATTGCACATAAATAAATTTGAAAGGTTCTTTTTGTTTTGTTACTTTGTGTTCGTTTGCTCCGTGGAGAAGAACAGCAGCAGTTCCTTCTGCTAAGATGGCTCATTAATCTTAAAAAAGTGTTGAGTTAGATAAGATAAACATTAAAAGATTATCAAATGACACCTTACTCCTTTCAACCTGTTGTTCCCAGAATACCCATAAATTGGGCTACAGTCTATATCTCTCTTCATGTGCATATGGGGGGGGGGATTCATGATATGAATATCATCAGTTCTTTTGATCATTTGTGCCCCTGTGAATTGTTTCCTCTTCTTTTTCTTTAAAAATGCTATCAATGTTCATTTGGTTTTGGTTTAAGCCAGGCATGGCCAAACTTGGCCCTCCAGCTGCTTTGGGACTACAATTCCCATCATCCCTGACCACTGGACCAGTTAGCTGGGGATGATGGGAGTTGTAGTCCCAAAACAGCAGGAGGGCCGAGTTCGCCTATGCCTGGTTTAAGTTCTTTGTCATCAATATTCACAAGAGCCACCATGCATGTGATCAGAGTATGACCCATGCAGTAAGAACTTCATTGTGGCCATGAGAGGCACAAACGCAACTTCTTGCATGCCAGAATGAGCCCACCTAACACCTCAGGCAGAAATACAATCTCTTTGAATATCAGCTGAGACAAAATGGTTTTCAGTGGAGTCTGTGGATGTGCAAAGGCTCAGGTGAATCCAAATTAAGGATGGTTAGGCAGAAGGCTGCTCACTCAAAAACTGAATGGGACCCCTCACTGAGTAGCCCAATCAAACACTGAAACCTCTCAAGGCAGAAGGCAGAAGGTCCAGAGAATACTTGGAGTGCCCAGTCCTTCCTCCCCCAGGGGAAAAAGCTTTCCTTGGGTGTCTGGCAGGGCAGCAGCACACGGTTCCTCTTCTTAAGCTACCATTTCATTCACCACCTGGGACCGTGGGGGTTCAACTACATCCCCAGCGGGAAAATGCCAGTGTCATTTTCCACCAGGGATTTATGGAAGTTTACGACTCTTGATCCCAGTTGGGAGAAGACACTGCAGTATTGATACATTAGCAGCATTTTATTCAAAAATGTGAGGGGAGGGAAGAGTCCAACTGGGACCCACTTCCAGCTCACCCTTCCTGGCCTCTAAGAAACTTTTACCGCTTGGAGAGAAGGACAGACTGAGGAGAGGGACTTAAGGAGAATCTGGCAGGCAGACTTCCTGAGTTGGCCGTGTCACCTGCCTCAGTTCCTCTCACAGAAGGCAGCCTAATCCGAGTCTTGCCTGGCAGGGTCCATTGCTGAAGTGGGAGAGAAGATGTTTTGCATGCCAAAGTTCTCTGGTCCAATCCCTGGCATTTTCAGTTTAACAGGATCTCAGGTAACAGGTCTGGAAACAGCATATATTTCAAGCTGGAGGCTTCAGTGAGCTGCCGGCCAGCAAACCTGAAAGTACAGAGCTTAGACGTCCTGAAGATTTGACTTAAAAGGAGACAGCATTGTAGGTTTTGCAAGGTGATACATAGGAAGAAAGCAATACTGTCTCCATTAAATACATAAGCAATATATAGCCAGTCAAAATATCCTGAAAGGGGGTGTAAATCGTGCTCTAGAGCTCCAAGCCAGTAGCCCCTTTGCCTGGATACATGATTATTATTACTTCTTTTTTTTATCGCTGTCATCAGTCCTGATCTCAGCTTGTGTCAATCATACATAATTCTGGCAACTTGGATTTGGGTGTTCACAACAGAGACTGAAGAGCACATCAGAGCTTTATAGTTTTGCAGAAATCCTATTATTAACCTGAGGCTAATCACTTCTCTGATTATGATTACAAATTGGTTCCCATCTTCTGAGGTGACAGTTTAATTTATTTTTACTCTCAGTCTGCTGTGTTCATTTGCATTGGTGACATTACCCCAAAGCACTCTGGATGGCTTAATTAAAAATGATTTTTGTGAAAGACAGAAAGGCATATGGATCAGATTTCCAGGTTATATTGAAGGAGATGGGAATAGAAACCTGTTTTGCAATCACTGTCTAATAGCAAGTGTCAGAAAAATCGGTGCAAAAATACGTCACTGCTTGCTTATTCTGCTTTCGTTCTCATTCAAAAGCACTATGGGCATATACAGAAGCAACTATGAAATGGAAAGACCTACAGATGATTCTACATTAATCTAGTGAGGCTACTGAATGGAATGTTGATCTTGAACCTATGAAAGATCTATTTTCAAATCTCAACTCAATCCAGAGTTGTTTGATGATAACTTTGGACAAACCATTGTTTTGGCTCCCAAGTCCCCATCTGTGAAATGGGAATAATAATTCACATGCTTGATAATATAATTGTGCGGCCCTTTAGGATACCAAAAGCACTAGAAAGTGGGCAATAATCCAATGCACTTTCAACATAAAGAGTTCTCCTGGTTTCCACAGACCATATTGCAGCCACAGGCACATCACCTTCCTGTACTTTAGGGTTCCTTTCTTGCAGTGATACCACCAGCAAAAGAAATTGCCTGTCCCCAAAGGCATCCCAACCTCCCCCTTGCATTCGGTCCAACTGATAGGGACTATCAATCCTATACCACTTTCCCCGAAGTAAGCCGCACTGAACTCAGCTGACTTACTTGAGTAGTGACATGGATAGGATTGCACTCTTAGCTAAGTGATAGCAATTGGGGGGATCATTCTTCTCAGGAGAGGCCTACCTGGCTCCATTGCTGGAGGATGGAGCAAAAGAGGAGATTTTGTTTCACAAAGGACTCATTTATGAAGGCGGATTGTTAAGAACATTGCTTTCAATATGAGTCTGTGCTGCCACCGTTGTTTTATTTATTTTTACAGGCAATTCCCCATTTATTCAGGGGGTACGTTCTGAGTCACTGCACATTTAAGTGAAATTGTGTATATTGGGAACACCACTGAAAAAGCTGGCAAACACTCTGTAAGCCTCTGGAAACCCTTGGAAAGCCCTTTTAAAAAAACCCAAAATTCACCAAAGTCCACCAGAATCGCTCCCTCCAAACTCTCCACAAGCCTCAAAGGCTCAGTAGGCTCCTGGGATTGTTTTTGCACCATTTTTGCTGTTTTCGTGCTTTTTAGGGCCATTTTTGCTCCTTTTCATGCCACTTCTGGATTTGTGGCGATGCACACATGCATTGAACATGCATAAAGGAGGAGTTGCCTGTATTTTGTTTTTACTTCTTTGACCATGATTTGTGTTCTAATTGATGTTTTATATAGTATTGTACACTGTTTTGTTTTTAACTGTAAGCCATCTTATGTACCTGGTAGAAAACTGGGCTAGAAATTTGGGGCATGAATTAAAAAAGTGATGCTTGGGGTCAGCTGTGTGGCATTTCTTGCACAAGGAACTGGATCTAATGGTGTATTTAGCGGGACTCTCATCCCCCCCCCACCTCCACCACCCCAACCAACAGCCCCTTGCATGGGAGCATTGCGGGTTCAAGCCCCACATTGGGCAGAAAGATTCCTTTCCATCCTTACAAAAACATCTGATCAGAAAGATCCACTCTGAGCATAACCATCTGAAAACACAGACTGGGGCTTATATAAATTATGGCCTCTATTTAGGGTTCTGTGGAAGCAGAAGTTCTTTGTCAAGAGAACCTGAATACTGTAGCTTGTAATATATTTCACAAATGAAACACAGTTGTATGACTCTTCTTTTGAATAATTGACGCTGGAAATGTTACTATTTTAAGTATTTCTTTCTGAATTTGCTAAGTCTTTGGGAAGTGATAAGTCTTTGGAAAGCCCTCCTTGCCAACCACCATCCCTTTCCAAGTCTCTAGCTGTCGAGCATATGTTTTCAGTCGTATCTTTACCACAAGGCCTTGAAACTTGCAATTTTTTCTCATTGAAAGGTGACGCGTTCTGAAAACTAAATTCTGTATTTTCTCTGTCCTCTTCTGGAATGATGGCACCCAAGTACACAGCCCTGTCAGTAGACAAGAATGATCTGTCTGTTATTTTCCCCATGCAAGTGTAATTGCGTGGCGAGTTCCCGCCCCCCCACCAGGATAAATAAAGACACGAGACACCATAATATAAGGTTAATTGGGCGAATTAGGCCACAACTTTATTGAATTCAGGAATGAGAGGCATTGGCTTAGGCATTGGTCCTAACGACTATCCGGCTCCAGCCCATTTGCTGGAGACACGGGGAAGGGTTAACACTATATCGGGGGAGTCTCCTGCCGAGGCATGTCGACTAGGAGCTCCCCCGGGTCACCGCTCTGGGGCGTGCCTTTGGCCCTCACCTCCATAGGCTTCGGACAGGGCCACGCCCCCCGGAGTCCTTTAACGGACCACCCTTCGCTCACTGGGGGGAGGTGATGGCGTTCCTCCCCCCCACACACATCCTCTTAACCCCTTCTTACCAATGCCTACCGCCTACTGCCGGGATTTCCCTGCTCTCGCGGGGGCTGCGACCAGCCCCCGCTCACGTGGGGTGGGCGTGAAGCCCGCAACCCCACCTCCTGGGCAAGCCGGAAGTGGCTTTATCCAGTCAATTGCAGCCCTAAATTCAATTGCTCAAACGATGGCAGTTGCATGTTAGCCAATTACAGGTTCTCTTTTCCCATTTATAAGGGCTCATGTACTCAGACTATGCAAGGCTAATATTCAGATCCTGAACTTTAGAATCATAGAATCATAGAGTTGGAAGAGACCACAAGGGCCATCGAGTCCAACCCCCTGCCAAGCAGGAAAACTTTATTTGGAAGGAAGTCGCCCTCTCAGGTAAGCAGCAGACACACTGGCCTTGGGAGGGCAATTGCCACCCAACCACCACCACCCCCTCACTGGGTGGGCAGGGCCCAGAAAAGTGCCTTTGCCACTGCAGCTAGAAATTATCATTTAAATAAAATGTTTCAGGTTACTTTATACACTTAAAACTTTTCAACTATTTTTAAAGACTTTCTAGCACAGCACAGATCCCGAGGGCGCCTCACCCAGAATGCTTCACTCTTAGGAAGCCGTCCCCCCGCCCCCCTCAGAGCAAGGCATTGGGATGGAGTGAGCATTTTGGAGAGCCCCACAAGAGCTGCTGGGTTTGATGGGCCAGCAAGGCAGGCAAGCTGCCCCACCACCAGGCAGTCATCCCAATTTGCCCAATGCAGTGGTTTTCAAACTTTTTTCCTCTGGACCACATTTGCAGAATAGAAATTTGCTCATGCCAAACCAAATATTTTATTGCTAAGAAATACATTGGAAAACACAACTTGGATTGTCTTCGGTATCATTTGATGTTCTTGCTCTCATTTTGAAAAGATATCTATCCATATTTTGTAAATAAATAAAATTATTTTGATAGTATACTACACTGAATAGCCAACAGCACTATTAGAAGTGTGAGCCGGGCATCCAGCAAGCTTGGCGGGAAGAAAGACTGAGAGAGTGGGAAAGAATTGCAGGAGGAGCAAAAGGGAGTGGGGAGCAAAGGAAGGATGGATGGCCCAACGGAGGGGGAGTGGAGAGGCAGTGCACAGCAGACCCAACCCTGATGGAGGAACTCATTGGTGGCATGCGAAAGGCGATGACAAGCAAACTCTTTCACATGGTCTCTCCCAGCTTCAGAGGGACCGATACAGTTCCTTGCCAAGGGCGCAAAAGCGCATACGTACACCTCTGTTCTCCTTCATTTCATTTAAACTAAAAGCAGCTGCACAGGGAAGGAATGGTGATATTCTTTTCCTCTGTATCATTTTCGTACTGAAAACACCCAATGCAGCTGTTTTTTCCCTCCTAAAGCTGCTATTAGTGGGGTGGGGGGACTGGAGGGAGGCAATTTTCAACAGAAAAACAGCACAGGGGAAAGGGTTAAACCCTCCTATCTGCCCCAGTCAAAATCCACAGGATGTGGGTGGAAGATTCTGTTTATGAGAGCGAGCAAGACAGAGACAGAAGCACAGAGAGGCAGAGAGCAATGGAAAGAAAGGGAATCCAATTCATGGAATTCAAAGACACATTTTATCCCCAGGTGTAATTTGACCTGTGTCTCTCCACCTCCCTCACATTTTCTGATGCACCTGAACATCTGATGTTCTGCTACAAAAAATCTGGCAACCGTTTAAAAGCAGTTGCCTTGTGTTTTGTTTGGTTGTTTTAATTTGATAGCAAATCTGGAAATCAGCCCAGCAATCTTCTAAAGCAGGCTGCAACAACAGAATTTCAAAAGGGGAACATTAGTCATTCTGTACTTTGCTCTCAAAAGGCTCTTCTAAAATGACTAGATTGGTTAATTTCAGTTTCACGTTGCATTTGAAAAGGTGAAGCAGAAGCTGATGGTCGCTCAATTTAAATTTGTAAATGCGAGTGAAACAGACAGGCAGCCTCCTCATCTTGTGAAGACTCTGCTTCCGAAGAGTGTGGATGTGCTGCTCCCCTCAGCCAGCCTGCCCCATCACCCCTAACCTTTGGCTATGCTGGCAGGTGTGTGAGTTCCCCTTAAAATCTAGAAAAGACCTGAACACTAATGGCTTTATATATGCATTTGAAAATATTGTCTTCATTTCTTCCCCTTCATTTGTGCTGAAAGTTGGATTCTAAAGGCAGAAACCCGTCTGGGTCCGTCCGTCCCCCCAGATTATTTTACAAAGCATCATGTACATTGATGATGCTGTAAATATCATTGATGATTGCTCCTCTCCAGCTTCAGCTTTTTCCTACCTTCAGCCTTATTCACATGGGTGGTTATCAGTCACAGTCAACAAAAGTTGGTTAAATCACTGTAAATGATATACAGTGAAGGCCTCATACTTGCATACTGTCATGCTTGTGTTGGTTGGAACAGTACCTTGGAATAGAAGTAGAGGTGTTTTGGCCATGATTCTGATGGAATAAGTTTGGCTACGGGTTTTGATTACTATTTTATTATTTTTATTATAATTTCTCTGGCTCTTTTTTCAGGATTATTTACAACTAGCCCACAATAGTCATGAAGGTGCTGCATCCATTATATAAACAAAGTCATAGAATCATAGAATCATAGAATCATAGAATCATAGAGTTGGAAGAGACCACAAGGGCCATCGAGTCCAACCCCCTGCCAAGCAGGAAACACCATCAGAGCACTCCTGACATATGGTTGTCAAGCCTCTGCTTAAAGACCTCCAAAGTAGGAGACTCCACCACACTCCTTGGCAGCAAATTCCACTGTCAAACAGCTCTTACTGTCAGGAAGTTCTTCCTAATGTTTAGGTGGAATCTTCTTTCTTGTAGTTTGGATCCATTGCTCCGTGTCCGCTTCTCTGGAGCAGCAGAAAACAACCTTTCTCCCTCCTCTATGTGACATCCTTTTATATATTTGAACATGGCTATCATATCACCCCTTAACCTCCTCTTCTCCAGGCTAAACATGCCCAGCTCCCTTAGCCGTTCCTCATAAGGCATCGTTTCCAGGCCTTTGACCATTTTGGTTGCCCTCCTCTGGACACGTTCCAGTTTGTCAGTGTCCTTCTTGAATTGTGGTGCCCAGAACTGGACACAGTACTCCAGGTGTGGTCTGAGCAGAGCAGAATACAGTGGCACTATTACTTCCCTTGATCTAGATGCTATACTCCTATTGATGCAGCCCAGAATTGCATTGGCTTTTTTAGCTGCCGCGTCACACTGTTGGCTCATGTCAAGTTTGTGGTCAACCAAGACTCCTAGATCCTTTTCACATGTACTGCTCTCAAGCCAAGTGTCACCCATCTTGTATTTGTGCCTCTCATTTTTTTTGCCCAAGTGCAAAACTTTACATTTCTCCCTGTTAAAATTCATCTTGTTTGTTTTTGCCCAGTTCTCTAATCTGTCAAGGTCGTTTTGAAGTGTGATCCTGTCCTCTGGGGTGTTAGCCACCCCTCCCAGTCCCTCAGTTTGGGCCAGTTCTCCAATCTGAGAACTGTTCAACTAGGCAGTTTGTTCCAAAAATTCGGAGTTAGAAAAGCTAACATTTGTAAATAACATTATGATAAAAAAAAATGCCAGTATTCTTCAAATTTGGGTCCTCAGATATTATTGGACCACAGCTCCCATCATCCCTGATCATTGGCTAAACTAGCTGGGGACAACAGAAGTTGTATTCCAAGAACATCTGGGGACCCAAGTTTGAAGAACACTGAAGATGGACTATTACAAGTGGAATTTGCTCCTTTGCAGCTTTCCAGCCCCTCCATTTCATCCCTCCCTCCCCCCTGCCCCCGCAACACTCCTTCAGTTTTCCATGCCCACTGAGCATGCAGTTTAGAGGCTGGTTTTTTTTGGGGGGGGGATTATACTTCTTCAAACGGGCAGGCCACCAAGACGCCTCCTACTGTCTTGTGTGTGGTTGGTACTGGTTTGGCTACATAAGGGTAGGCACTCAGAAAATGAGTTTGCCGTCGGTGTATACAATTTCACACAGTGCATTTGAAGGAATTGTAGATTTGATATAGAAGCAGTGTCAAGTGAAACTGCTGGGGTAGCTGGCAGTAGTTTTCCTTGACTAACATTTAAGCCTGGTTTTGATACCTGTCTGCCTTAATGAGCATACCAGGTAAGAGTCCAAAAGAAGGCTTTTTTGCACACCCATGCTTGACAGCATGCTCTCTTAAAGCCTCTAGTATTTTGTGAGCACACTCTGTTCTGGTTTAATTGGTTTCTCAGTGCGAACTCAAAATCTGGCATAAAAGCACTCCAAAAGTGCTAAAAGAACACCTGTTTTAACAGGTTCTTTTTGATGAACACATTTTGAAAATCTGTAATAATCTTCATTGCTAAGCAGGACCAGTGGATACTTATTTGTTCTTAATTTGTTTTAGTTTAATAACATCCCGAGGTCTCCTGTAACAGAAAACCCTATTTACTAAACACGATGCCAACACATTATTTGCCTCAAGAGCTGACATCCTGTCACATCAAAGACTTATGCCTCACTTAGATTAGAAATCTTTCTGGGCTGCACCACCTTCCACTGCATGTTTGCATCAATGAATGCCCTTCCGTACTAATAATAATAAATTCTCCTTATAAAAGCTAGACATTGGGGTCAAGGGTTCTAGTCTAGACCTCTCTTTGACATGTTCATTTTCAACGTGTAAGGTTTGTGGGGGTTAATACAGTCAAGTGAGCACATAGCTGTAATTTGATGTGATACAATCCAGGCACAAGTCAAACCATTGGGCCATCCAGCTGAGGGTTGGCCACACTCGCTGGCAGCCGCCTTCCAGAGATTCAGGCAGGACACATTCCCAGCCCAATCTGAAGATGCTGGGTATTGAATCTCATTCCTTCTGCACGCAAAGCTGATGCTCTACGTTGAGCTGCATCCTTTTCCCACTTCCAGTTGTGGTTGTGTGATCCCTTGGTCTTCTGGATTTGCACATAGGCCACTAGAGAAAGCAACATGGGCCCATAATAATTTGGTAAAGGTAAAGGGATCCCTGACTGTTAGGTCCAGTTGCGGACGACTCTGGGGTTGCTCGCTCATCTCGCTTTACTGGCCGAGCCCAAAACAAGCTCTGCTTTCTCTCGGGATGAACCAAGGGTCAAAAATGAATGCAAATGATAGGTTGATTACATTGATCAGCTTTTAAGCATGTTGCAATTTGTGAAATGCTCAGAAACTTCCTGGAGGCACTTCCCCCAGAGGTTGTGATAACAGGAAGAGTCACTGCAGTCATCTTGCTGACTCAACATTATTTCTATCATTAGAACAGTTCAAGCCATTATTTGCGCCAAAATTCATTGCTGTAAAAGGATTATGAACAACAAGCTTGCAAAATTTCCCACTAGTAGAATTTGCCATTGAGGACGGAACTAAATATTGAGTGTCCCTTTGCTCTCTCATCCTCATGCTGTGCACACCAAGTGAAGCAGTGTGTGATGTCACCATGCTTTGCATCTCTCTGTCCCTGGCAGCCAGTGATATGGGGGAAACACGGCACATTAAACCACATCACACATGCTGTGGGATTCATTATGAGTGAAATGTGGAAAAGCAACACAGAACATCCAGTTCCTTTCATCAAGCTAACATGGTGGCCACTGTGTTCCCAGTGTGTGTATCTGTCTTATTGAAGAGTCAAGCGTAATCAGTGTTCAAGAAAGCTCTTAGAATAAGTATATGGGCTCCAGTTCAGCTGAAGTTAGTCATGACAATTGTTGCATTCCTAAGCATAGTTAGTAGGCACTAGTAAGCTCTACAGAATGCAATGGTTCTTGCTGTTGAGGAAGCGTGTTGGGGATTGCACCATGTATCTCATTAAAGCCAACGAGAGCCCTGTTAGTTGTGACTAATTTGCTTTCGACCATTGTCAGGATGATACATCAGGAATATATGACGAATATTCAAGATCAGGACCCCATTCTTCATGGTTAGCAAGGCCAGGGAAACGTGCTTTGAAGGCCAGTCTAGAAAACCATTTGTTGACTTTTTCCCCCGCCACAGAGCTGCACTTGTAGTGAGTCAGAGGGGTAAAAGGAGCTATGCTAGATGAGTATAAAACTATGCATGTGTGGAGAAAGTGGATAGAGATAACGCTAGAACTCAGGGACATCCAGCGAAGCTGAAATGTTAGGACATCCAGAAGAAAGTACTTCTGCGCACATCACATAGTTAGAACTGTGGGACTTGCTCCGACAAGAGGCGGTGATGGCCACCACCTTGGAAGGCCTTAAAAGAGGAGAGTGCAGCTGCGCTTGGCTCCTGCTTTCGGGATTCCCACGGGCACCTGCGAGAAGAGGATGCTGGTCATTACTCTGATCCGTCTGGCTCTTCTTAGATTGGCCAGGGTTTCAAATTCCCTGTGGTTAACAAGTGTAGTAGCAGAAGAGAACACACACAGACACACACACACAGACACACGCACACACCCTCAAATTAGGCTGCTGAGTTGAAGACATCTTGGACTAGCCAGTGAGTGTATGAGAGCCTTGTGGGCTCAGCTTCATTCTGGTACTAAGAAAAGAAACTGTGAAGTTCAGATTATGGTCAGAGTCACCCTGCTTTTTAATTGCCTTTTGCACCTGGCTCTGGTTGGTAGGTCTTTTGGTTCCAGGAAAAAACCAAAGTAGATCCGACAAGCAAGGCGTCTGCTCACCCCCATCGTAAACTCTGCCTGCTTCTTCAGGGTGCTGAGGCCCTGCCTGATCCTCACTCCCCAAAGCCAATCATTTTGATGGGACCTGAATAATTTATCCCACATTGAGGGGATGTGATTGATAGTTCCTATAAAATCATTTATATTTCTACAGCAAAACACTTTCCCTGTCAACAGAATGCTAAACTCATTGCCAGCCTATACTGTCTAAGAAATTGGGGGGGGGGGACCAGCTCTTATTTCCAAACTGTAATGACTTCAGACAAATGATAAGCTTCCTGGATTTACTAGTTCTCCTAGTATTCATTTCCCATTTCATTTCCCTTCAATCTTGCTACACTTTCATATTTTCAATCTGTACCAGACGTTTGTCCTATGGTTTTGTATTTCAGGTGAAGAAAACAATTATTTTGCTCCCTATCTCACCTTCTAAAATGTCATTATGTTAGAACAGGAGCTGGCAACCTTTATGCCCATGAGCCGTTTGGAAGGGGTGCAGTTTACAAGACAGGACACATAGTTATTCCCTTGATTTTAGGTTGAGAGATAGTGGCTGGCCCAGGCTCACCCAGTGACATTCATGCTCGAGTGGCAATTGGACCCCCTACTGGCACAGCACAATGGCTCTCCTCCCCCTTAGCAGTCTTTAGTCAGAGGTCATCTTTAGCTGGACAGGCCTGAAGAGCCATGGAGCTGTCCACGATATAGTGCTGAAAGCTGGCCACTGGGACTCGGGATTTCACAGCAACATCAATTACTGTACAGTACAGTACAGTGGCGCTGTGGGTTAAACCACAGAACCTAGGACTTGCTGATCAGAAGGTCGGTGGTTCGAATCCCTGCGACGGGGGTGAGCTCCCGTTGCTCGGTCCCAGCTCCTGCCAACCTAGCAGTTCAAAAGCATGTCAAAGTGCAAGTAGATAAATAGGTACCGCTCTGGTGGGTGTTTCCGTGCGCTGCTCTGGTTCGCCAGAAGCGGCTTAGTCCTGCTGGCCACATGACCCAGAAGCTGTACGCTGGCTCCCTTGGCCAATAAAGCGAGATGAGCACCACAACCCAAGAGTCGGTCACGATTAGACCTAATGGTCAGCGGTCCCTTTACCTTTACAATGCATACTGTATGAGAACACAAACTGTGTAGCTGCTTCAGTTCTGTCTCATACTAAATCTGAATTTTGGGAGAACCGTCTGTTATGTTTTATTTTCAATTTGTTTTATTGTGTTTGCTTTTTGCAATAAATATTTACTTAGTTTTGCAATATGAATTAAGCTGAATGTGTTATTGTCGTTTTGCTACATCCCTAGTACCTTTTGTCTGGCTGAGTTCATTGCTACTTAAACATTTTACTTGGGTGGGGTGTTGCGAGAACAAGTAGAACAGGGGAGGTAAATGCCCCATGCTAAGGCTCTGTCTTCTGCAGCCCAATCCTCTGTGTATTTATGCAGAAGTAATACCTGCTGAGTTTAATGTGCTTTGTTTCCATGTAAATATGGATAGAACTGCACCTTCAGAGGATGTAGCACCATTTATTTGTCCTCAGATTTTCAGCACTGGGAAGTGCTGAAATAATTCAACAAATGTTTCCTCACCAAGAGGATAATATAAACAGCTGTTAATGTTACCAAAATGTCATAAAGTGTCACTTTCAGGTGACAATAGTTGTGACTTGCAGATCTTGTTATGCACCAAGCTGAACAAAATCCAAGAGCCGTGTGCTACCCACCATTTTTGCATTCCCAGCAGGCAGCAAGCATAAGTTTATTAAGATCATGGTGATCTGTGCCTGTACAGCTGTACAAACAGTAGAGTTCTGGTGTAATTAACTTTATGGCTGAGTGCATGTCAGTATATCAACTACAATTTGCACAGGAAGGAGCACAATAGGTGTACTGACATTCTTTCAGTAATGGGAACTGTAGTTCCAGAATTCAATTTTGTTAGTGTGTCTAGGCATGTGGAAAACATACATTTTGAAATATGCTTTGAAAAAAATCTGAGTTTTGGGTTTTGTTCTGTTTTTTCTCTTAAGCATTTTGGATGTAAATTATTCTGGCAATGATGTGTTTGCTATATATGTATATATTTTCCAGAAAAATATTTTGATGTGCCTCAAGATGGGAGAGGTAAGATTATATCCAAGAAGAGCAGCAACTTCAGTCCCGGAAGGGGGAAGAAATCTGAGTGAATGATGAAGGAAAATGGCCCAACCAAGAGATGGCGTGTAGTCTACTTGCCTGGAGAGAACCATCACTGTGTCAAGTGGGTGATAAGGAGAAATGGCTGTGAGAAAATGGCATGCAAGCAATACCTGTGAAGAACTTTGCTTATTGGGGAGAGACAAAGCTATTGCGGGGGATGCTTATTGAAGTGAAAAACAAGTTGCTGTAGTGGAAATCCAAGCTGAGAATAGGCATAGACTACAGTATGAACCTTTGGTAGATATGCTTTATTTGCCTCCCCCATCCATTAAATTGGTATTTGAGCCGACTCTTAAGCGTCAAAATAATGAATGCGGCTTTTTTCCAAAGTTCTCTAGTGAGTGTTGTCACAATATGGTAGATATAGTTCAGTTTGAATTATTTTCTCTTATCCCCCCCCCCCACATGAGCCCTTTTTCGGAGCCAGAAGAAAGGACAGCAGTCGTTTTAGATTATGTAATCTTACCATTTTTCTCCATGACAAGATGTCAAGCATCAATGTCATGTTCCTGAGCACACCAAGTGGCCTCTATTGCCTGTTCAGATGAGGAATTAAGTGGAAGGCACAACCTCTTCCTTCTTGACCCCAAGTGGGGGGAAGAGAATCTAAGACAAATAGCACCACTTGTAATAATTTAAAGCAATAAAATAGTTGTTGCCCTCTGATAAATGAGGTTCATAGTCCAATTCCTTTGTTTTTAAGGTACTATTTGCCCTTTAACTGGCCTTAGGAATTACCTCCCCCTCAGAAACTTGATGACAGCCTTTCAAACCAGGACAGCCGAGATGCTCTTGCTAAGGAGTGTGGCAATGGTCAGATATGGTGCATTCTGAAGCATCTTGCATGTTTAATGGAAGGGGATATAATGTGAAGCTATGGCAATGTTTTATAGGTCATTCTTACAAAACTCCATTAGGCACCATGACTTAACGTACAGCAAAGCACACACTGTTGCTAGTTGACAATTCAGTATCAGGAAAACACTCTCTGTTTGCTCAATTATTATTATTAGGTCTTCTCTGGAGATGCCTTTTCAAAAGGAAAGCATTTCACTTTGTGCTTTTATATTTGGGAGGGAAATATTGGTTGTTTACCTGCAGAAATATAGCGGACAGAAGGAGGAGGTTGCATAACCAGCGGTCGTGCACACAACTGGAAAAGTCCACAAACATTATCTTTGTGATACTGGTTAGTCCAGGATACAATATTTAGAAAACTGCCTTATGCTTCATCAGAATAGTGGTCTACCTAGTATGGCATATCAAGCTCCATGCAAGAGCATATCCGGCTTAGCTACCCAACAGCCTTTAACTGGAGACCAGAGGCTAGCAGCCCAAGATTTGGCTGATTATTTCCAGTCAATTTCTGATTCCTCACCTCTGCTGCTCCTAGCCACGTTGACTGTTCCTCTCTGCCTCTTTCCGCTCGTAAGCACCTCCTTCTGGCATTCCCCTAGACCACTCCCTCTCCAAGCCCCATCCTGAATTCCCACTTCCCCATAGCTATGGCCCATATTACATCTGTTCCACATTTCCAATGCCTTTCTGCCAACCCAGTATTCAGGCAGCTCAGCCAATCACTGCAGTACAGGGATTGAACCCAGAACCTTATACATGCAGTGTATGCTGTCAATTGCTCAACTAGTCCAACCCGAGCACCATGGGGGCCTCTTCCAAATACAGCAGGAACATCAAAGAGTGAGCTGGTTCCTGTTTTTCTCTTGACAGGACGTCTCCTAGGGAAGAGAGCACAGTCCCTCCAGCTTTCCTAGGGGCACCACGTCTGCTGTTGCCCTAGACATGTAGCAGCTCAGACATGAGCCATGTTCCCTTCACAGTCTCAGGCTCTTAAGGGGTCCTGAGTTTGTAGGTCCTTGGGACAGGCTTTCAGACTGGATGTTTTATTTCCACAGCCATCGATGTAGCGTTCCGATGGGTAGAGTTGACAAAGGTCTTCATATCACCACTGCCTCTGAGCTTTCTGTTTCGTAGAAAGGGTTTCCCCCAATACATCTGAAGGTGTGGGATAAGAATGGAAAATGCTCTCTCAAAAAGACATTAATATTTTAAGCATTCGGATATGCAGCATTGTGTAGTCAAGAGCAAAATCTACTGGGGGGGGGGAATTCTGTGCCCAGGTTTGCCTTGATATTCTGTTTATCTTCTTTGCTGTGAAGATGATATACCTCTGGTTTTGGAGCAAATCTACTTCTTCCACTTCTCATCCCATCAGAAATCCTGTCTACCCACTATAATCCTGTGCAGAGGAGAATAAACATGTATACCTTTCACTGATGGGTAGAAGAGGGGATTTTGTCATGCAGAAGTGACAGGTGATGGGAGTTGTGGTCCAAAACACCCAGAGGGCAGAAGGTTGGCAAAGGTTGTGTTAGAAGGTCAGGTACCCTGCTGTTCTTTGCCCTCGGATTCTGAGGGAAGGAGCAGTTCTGCAGTCTTCAGAACCACAGCAGCCGCTTAGCTTTTCAATGGATCTGTCACAACGTGCATAGTATTAACACAGCATAGCATCTCATTGCTATACAGAAGGGCAGCCCTCAGCTACACACAATCTACCATGACAAATTCAGTCATGTATTATCGATAATTCCCTCTTGACCCCACATTTGTAGACCCAGACACCAAAACATAGGGTCTATCAAGCCTCTGGTGGGATACAATACAGTAGTATCTCGAGATGTGAACGGGATCTGTTCCGGAGCCCCATTCGCATCCCAAACGGAACGCAAGACGCACGTGCGCGGGTCACATTTCGTCGCTTCCGTGCATGTGCATGACGTCATTTTGATCATCTGCACATGCACGAGAGGCGAAACCCAGAAATAACACGCTCCGTTACTTCCAGGTCACCGTGGAGCGCAACCCGAAAGCGTTCAACCTGAAGCGTATTTATCCCGAGGTATGACTGTACAGTGTTGTCGGGATGCAAATTCTGATGGCATTGATGGGCACAAAGTTACCATTTGTCAGTTAATGCTTCTTCAGAATTCAGGTTTAATTTAAGTTAGAACATCTTCTCTTTTTGAATTGATTTAGGTGTTGCCCACTCCAAAGCAGTCTTCTTGTATTCATTCTCCTGGAACACGTCAAACTGAGCAAAGCAGTTGGCTGTACTTTGCTCTAGCAGGCTGTGTAGCTGCAGTTGCCGGCAACTGGTCCCACATGAGCACAGTAGCCTTAGATGCAGATGGCATCCTCATTCACATCCAAGCACATGTTCCGCCAGGTCTTAATAAGGCTGCAGTGAGCTACCACAGTGAAGGTGCACTGCTGACTTAAACTGGGTCTCTGAACTATCCTTGTTAAACAACATATTTTCTCCAATAAACTCCCAAGTCACCACTTTTCATTTGGATCAGCATTAGAATGGAACCACTAAGAGAGTAGAACACCGAAAATGCCACTCCAAGCTTCTATACACTGGGTTAAAACCATTCTCCACTGGGATTGTCCCCCTGTGCCAAATTTCACAAGCCTCCTACCTCCCCAGCCATGTTGTGCTGCGTGGATCAGGCCCTTCATGTAGTGAAATTCCTTGCCCCCACTGCACATCGTTGGCAACTGTGGTCGGGGTCGAGGACACTTAGGGCTGAGAAGAGATGCTTGACAACACACGGGTTATAACTGCTGAAATCTCAGAAGCCGGAGGATTGGCTGAATAAGACTGTTTGAGGTGGTGGGCTTCAGGACTCTGCCAAGGTTATTACCACATCCCAGGTCTAGGAAAACCATAACCCAGTATGTGAAATGGAATAAATGATATAAAGTATTCAGGAGATTGTATAATTTGTGCAGGTCACAGAATTGGAATTGCCTGGGTGCATATTTTAAATGTTTTTTTTTATAGTATGAGTTCACACAGATATAAGAATGAAGCCTAATCAGACTATAAAGAGAGAAAAGGATTAAGATTTCATTCACCAGGCAATATTACATTTCAATTTAAGCAGTGTTTTCAGCAAATATAATTTACCTGACAGATTACATTGAACCAAGTTTCTTTCTGTACATATTCATCTGGATTTCTTCCAAACTAATCCTAAACTGTACATGGAGTTTTGTTTTGTTTTGTTTTGTTTTTTATAAAAAAATATCTACTTTCATTGTGATGTTGAAATTGTCACAGAGATCTTTGTAAAAAGCTTGTGTTTCTGAAGGAATTTGTATTAGATAATGGTTTGTGTGACTCACTGTATTTTGTAAAGGGTTTATTTCCCTTTGGGAATTGTGTGTTTCTAATGAGCAGTTTTATGCTTCTAGTTTGTGAACGTTGTAAATGAAATGTGTTTTCTGACCCTTCATAAGGAATAGATTGATATTTGGTAGATACTAACTGGTTGAGATTTTCATATTGCCTAAAATATTTGCATATGTTGATAAAAACCATATTGTAATAGAACAGTTTGCCAATGTTCAGTGATAATAAAACAAAAAAAGCTCTTTATTTTAGCTGAATGTTGGATCTGACTGAGACTAACAGTTAACCTGGCCTTAAATTCAGTGTTGTAGTTCCATAAGTGGATCATCATCCCACATCATTTGCTGTTTGTAATGTTTCAGAGTAACCATCAATAAAAAAAATATATCAAAAGCTCCAATGTAACATGGGACTCGAAATCCAAATTTCAGAGGACAGCTACAATAGATCCACTTCCTGGCACGTGTTTGTGGTTCACATTTCAGTAGATCTACTCCATGGAGATACCTAGTTAGTTAGAATCCTCTTGTTATTCCATGTTTAAAAATTCAAAGCTGTAATTGTTGATTTATTCACTGACTCTAACTCACCGATTCCAAGGCATAATCAACATCAATACTATACACCATTAAGGACTGGTGCTTTGAATAAAGGGGACTTAGGTGCACTTCTAAGTGCTAATGGTCACATGCTGGAGATATATATTCCATTGGCATCCATGAGATGTCATACAAACAAATGAGGAAGTAAAACTCTGCTCCAGCGCTTATGTTGAAGGATTGTTTTTCCATATCTAGTATTTAAATTCCTGTGCAGAGAAAACTGTGCAGAGAAGAGATTTCACATTGTCTTCTGCTTCATAGGCTAGTTTCCTGGGTTCAGAGAGGTTTGCTTTTTTCCCACAGGGAAGCAATTCCACCATGTGAGCCCCTCACAGGCGCTCTGAAATAAACCCTTCAGTTTAAAAATAATGTAACTAAAGGGGGGAGAGAACTGTAAATCAAAAGTTATTCTTAATCAGATTTTAATTTTTTTAAAAAAAAAAATGCATCATCGCCGCCTTAAATAACTGCATTGGTTTGAACCAATGAGTCAACAGCTAAGCGCTAAGATCTAGCAAACATCTCATGGTGTTACTGAAAAGCAGCAGCAAGCAGTCTCTGAGGAGTTCTTGAGTGGAGGAAAAATCATTCTGGTTTTCATCCCTAGAGCAAAACATAGCAACTAGAGACAGCAACCTCTGCCTTCAGAAATAAAAGTTTTTTAAATCTCTGAAGAGACCAAACGCCAGGGGGATTCTTGCAGACATCAAATGGTTACTTGATTTGAATAGAGATATCCTTGTTTAAAAGGTCTAAGATTTTGCTGTTTGGTTGGATCAGAAGAAACCTCAGAAAGGTCACAGCTCGGTGGTACAGCATCTGCTTTGCATGAAGAGGGTCCCAGGTTTAATCCTGCCATCTCCAGCTTTGGTTGGAAAGACACCTGCCCGCCTTTTATGTTCCTACCCAACCAAGTCCAGCACTCTGTTCCAAACAGCAGCCAGCCAGATGCTTCTGGGTGCTCACAAGCAGCGATTGATGGAGATGACTGTCTTCCGATGTTTGTCCCAAACATCTGGTACTCATTCACAGATCATTCAGTGTCTTTATCCATAAGCCATGGGAGTAAAAGCATAGCAAACCTCCATGAACTTCTCAAAGTCATACAAGTGTCAGGGACTGTACTGAAGAGGAATGGTGTGGATCGCCTCCCCCCTTCCTGAACCTTCCCAAGAAGAGGAGAACAGTGTAGATTTAGAACAGTGGTTTGCAGAAGCTGCAGAGGGGAGAAGCTGGAAAATATTGGGAGAGCAGCAGGAAGAAGAAGCACCAGGGGAGAGACAGCTGACACTCAGTGTCTTTGGAAAGCATTCCTCACACACACCCTTCTCCCAGGACCCAGTGCACATTAAGAGTAATGGAACAGAAAGCTCAGAGGCATAAAGCACAGATCAGCTGGTGCAGGAGTGACAAAGAATGGAGATGGGGGGGACTTTACTTGGAGCAATACCATTATCTGAGAGTCGGTATCATGTTTGCTTGCTTGATTGCCACCCATCTGACTCAGGTTGCCCCAGCCACTCTGCGGGGCTTCCACCAAATTAAACACAGTGACACATCAAACATTAAAAACCTACCTATACAGGGCTGCCTTCAGATGTCTTGTAAAAATCGGGTAGTTCTTTATCTACTTGACATCTGACAGGAGGTTGTTCTACAGGGAGGGTGCCACTACTGAGAAGACCCTCTGTCTGGTTCCCTGTAACCTCACTTCTCGCAGTGAGGGAACCGCCAGAAGGCCCTCAGAGGAGGACCTCAGTGTCTAGACTGAGCAAGGGGGTGGAGACACTCCTTCAAATAATACTGGGCAGAAGCCATTTAGGGCTTTAAAGGTCAGCACCAACACATTGAATTATGTGCAGAAACATACTGGGAGCCAATGTAGATGTTTCAGGACCGGTGTTATACATACATGCCAATTTTAGTATGGACATCATGCATCAGATGAGGTGACCATGGCCATAATAACTCTGTTAGTTTTCGCTAAAGACTCGTCGTTAAAGAATTTAGCATAACGAACTTAGGGGTTTCAAACATTAGAAATACAGGGGAAATAACAATATTTTTTTACCTAGCATCACATATTAAGATTAAGAATAGGGTATTGATATTTAATCAGCGACAATTAACCCTCGCTGGAGAAATGGCTCTCGTGACAAAGCATCTATAGCTGAACAGAAGTAGGTGAAACGCCTGCAAGAGAGCAACAGGAACTCAAATCAAGCAAAAAACGAATCACATGGCTGAAGAATGCCCTTACCTCCTACAGTGTTTAACATCAATCACAGCCCAACTTAATATTCCCTGCATATGGTGGAGCACAGAGCTAACACAGTGACATCAGAGAAGGGCTTAACGTTGACCACTTTCTGGCCTTTTGTCCACTTGACAATCTTTCCTAAGAACTAAGCACAACACAGGAGAGTGTTCCAAGGGCTCAAAATCAAAGATCTTGAAGAATGTGGATGTGTCTCTACCTTTTGAAATGATCAAAGGTAACTAGAGAGCTGTGAAACAGATTGATCCATGGGGAAGATTGTCATACATGCCATCATTTTCAACACAATACAGTCTTTCTAGTCTTCAAAATCTCTCAAGAAAATGAGTTTCACTAATCCATGTCAATTATAATTTTAATAACAAAAAGGGAAATAAGGCCAGAAAAAGTTCCTGGCCCAGTTCAGTTTATCACAGATATGTGTGTAAGCCATTTGTAATTTCCCAGAACATAAGAGTCTGGATGGGGCACCAAATAAATGAGCCCATCTAAACCAGCGCCCTCCTCTCACAGTGGCCAGCCTGCAAGCAGGACTTGAACACAACAGCACTCAAACTGTTTAATGAAAATAAATTTCAACTTGTAGACATTCCCTTGCCTATTCAAAGATATGATTCTTGCTGACCCTTGGTGTGGCTATAATCATACCTGGAGTCATAGATCCAGAACCAGTGGGAAGACATGACTATTTCAGATTAAGGAGCCAGTGAGCCACTAAACAAGCAGTACATCATGTTGTAAATGGACTGCACCACTTCACACTGCGGGTATGGTATTGTTAATGCTCCACATATGACACACACCCCCTCCAAAAAATCCATATAAATAGAAAACTAGCATGTCAGGGAGAAGACTAGACCAGAATTATTTCTCTATCTCCTAACTTTCTATGTAGAGGAAATTATGCTGAAGCGTCCAGCTGTCTGATCCCTCACCTGCAATACAGTCCAGGAACAATTTCACCCTATGTTCCAAGTTCATATAAACCCAACCTCATGCAGCCATATTCCACAGAGAGAAAGCAGTTGGTACTCTGAGCAACAACATATAGTGTGCAATAACCCAACCCCTGGAGTTGTGTGGATGGAATTTGTAGTGGTAAACTGATGCCAAAGATGGACTATTACAAAGTCCAGGTGTAGAAAATAAGGTGGTTTTGCTCCCTGCTTTGATTTCAGTCCTTTAATTACAAGGGCACCTGTTGATGTGCAGTGGGAGAAGAAAGAGCTGCAGGAGGCAGGATGAAAGGTGAGGTGGAGGTGGCCTTGTGCTCTTCTGCAGATTTCAAATGCTGGGGAAGCAGGCTGGGAACTGCCAGAAACAAAGGCAGGCTGACTATGAAGAGGAAAATATTTTCAAACTTCGGATAGGAGAAAGAGGAGGAGAGAGAAAACCTTTTTAGAAATGGGGGGGGGAGCCACATGGAAGGTGCAGTGGATATAATTTCTTTATCTGACAAGCTGAGTGAGACACAGCTGAACAAAGACAAACCCATTTCTCTGGAATAAAAAATACCAGCAGGGGGTTGCTGAACAGAATCATTTTACCTTGGATGGATTGTATAGAGAGATGCTACATGTATTGTGATCTAGACACAAACTGCTCCCTAGAGCTTGAGGGATTTATTTTACCATCACAAAATAGAGAATTATGCTAACAAAGAACAATGTGAAGGGGAAGAGGAAATTTGGCTTCTTGTGCTATCTTGCTATAGTTTTGAGAAAAGTGACTATTGCTGCGTCATTTTGCTTAATCTAAGAGAGCTGATGTGCAGAAACATTGCACACTCGCCTTTTCCCCAAGCAGAGAGAAGTTCCAGGGATGCTGCTGATTCAGGTATCATGTCTTTCAGAAGGAGAGATCTCTGGAGACTTACAACATTTTCAGATATTTTCTTTACCATTATATAACCATCAGAAGAGGCAAACAGCTTAAGCCTTTCCAATCAGGAATCCCCTTATTATCAGATCCCCTGAGAGAGACAGCCAGCAGCCAAATAGGTTCATGAAGGTTTCTCTCTCTCTCCTTCTCAAAACACCAGCTTTGTTTTCATTCCTTCTCAGGCACACATGGCAACTTTACATTCTTCCTTGGGGGGGGAGAGCTCGTTTTCTCCAAAATGGGTCACAGGAGAGTGCCCAACTTTTTCCTAACCTGTCTCAGCATTTGGAGGGAAAGGGCAGGGTGGTTGAAATGGTGGAGGATGGAAAACTGGAGAGAGAGAGAGAGAGAGAGAGAGAGAGAGAGAGAGAGAGAGAGAGAGAAGCAGGGAGCAAGTTATACCCTTGCTTCTTTTCAGTCAGTCAGAGAACCAGGTAAAAAAATGCAGTGGTTCTCCTAAATAGACAGAATGAGAAGTCTTTTGTGAGCTGCAAGAAGTGGTAGAATCCACATTCTACCCAAAGTATCTCTATCTCAGTCTGCACTTCTTCTCTGAATCTCCAATCTACAGATATTACATTAAATTAATTATGAAAGTAATATGCACACGTGTAAAGAATTTCTTCACTGCTACATTGTAAATGAATTAATTTCTAAGTACAGTGAGAAACCCAAAGTTCATAATATTAATGGAGCTGATACTTTTGGCATATATGAAAGCAATAATCAGAGGAAATTTCCTTAACTTATAGTTTTTACAACCTGTAGTGTACTTTCAGTCCATCAATAGTAAGTTCCTCAGCTTCTGTGGCAGTTAATGCAGAAGGAATATGTATTTCACTTGTGCGTCTGATTATTTGACACAGCCTTCACAATGTCTCAGAAATACTATGAGCTACAAGTTAAACACACACACACAAGAGGTTCCCAAATACAGAAAGCTGCAGATGAATTCAGAAGAATGAACACATAGTTTCTTTTCTTTAGCAAATCTGGAAATGCTGAATCAGTCACTAGTTTAAAGTTGCACAACTTGTGACACACCAAAGCTCGCCAACTACATATTTTGTCTGTGTTTTCGAGGTTCCCAGCAGGATGCAAAAATAGAAAATCTATCAGTCCCCTTCAGTCCCCTGCTGGGCTGCTATAAATGGCTGGTGCACTGCATTCAGTTTGAGAGGGGGCAATCCGCAATCTGGGCAGGCCTGAAAGTGGGGAAGAAAAACCAATTGATGATGTATTTTCCACTTATAACTGCCTAAAGCCAGTATGGAGCCCACTTGCATGTCATTCTGTTGCTCCTAATTTGACAAAAGTCAGCAATGAACTCATTTCACCCCCAGAGGCTAAAATTCTTAGATAAGGAGGCAAACTAACAAAAAACAAAAATCCATGGGAAAGCTAGGAAATTACAGGGCCCCCTAATGATAGTTACAGGAAAACTAGTGGAAAGCATAATTAAAGACAGTTAATTAAGCATTAACCATTTTGCCCTCCAGATATTTGTGGGACTACACCTCCCATCATCCTCCCATGTGGTAATGGGAGTTGGAGTCTAACAATATCTTGAAGGCACTATATTGCCCACCAGGATCTGAACGAAAAAGCCATTCTGGGAGCCAGAGTACCCATACTTTGAGGAAGAATCAGCATGGCTTCTGCAAAGCCTTGCCAATTTAGGGGAGTTTTTGAGAGAGTCGGCTAACACGTTAATAGAAGTGACCCAGTAGACATTGTATACGCAGACTCCCAAAAAGCTTTTGCAAAGTCTCTCAAGAGGGGCTCCTAAGTCTCTTATGTCATGGCTTATGAGGGCAGGTAGCTGGTTAAAGAGCAGCAAGCAGGAATAAATGCACAGTTCTTCTCTCAGAAAAAGCAGCAAGGTGAACCAAAGATCTGTAGTGGAGCTGATACTTTTTAACTTACTCATAAATCATGTAGAGTCAAGGATAAGCAAGGAGGTGACAGAGTTTGGAAGTGACAAAATTATTTAGGGTTTGTTGCTTTTCTACTGTTTCATCACTTGTTGTTTGCTTCCCTGGGTTCCCTTGGAAGGGCAGGATATGAATTAAACAAAGAAATAATAAAATTATGCATAAAATTACTGATGAAATTACGTTGAGAAAGTGTTAAGAATATACAATGTATGTGATGCCTGTGACTATGGGTTTATCCACACCTTCCTCTTGTCCCTCTGCTCTCCCCGCCTCCAAAGGAAAACCACACTTTAGCTCTCCATTGGAGCAAACTGCCATTCAAGTTTTCTCCAGAATGACAATCGCTCCAATTTAGCTCCAGTTTAGCATTAGCTCCAATTTAGCTCCAATTTAGCACTAAAGAGTGGGTTTTCCATGGGAAACAAGCGGGGCAAGGGGGAAATGGCTCTGACGCCTGCCTAGAAAGTGCAGGTCAAGAGGAAAAGCACTTGGATCCATGCTTTCTAGGCTCAGGAAAGTGGAAATGTGGCTTGTACATGGCCCTATGTCTATGTACAAACACCCAATTTGTGTGACCTGGCCTCTCCTTTCCTAGTATGGAAGAACCAGAGCCGTCTTTCCCATTGGGGTTACTGGCCTGTTGCGCCAGGGCGCTGGCCTCTCAGGGGCTGGGGAGCTGCGCAGCTTTGCCGACGGCCTCCCCTTTCCCTGAACGCCCGCCAGCTGTGCCCCGTCAACCATATGACTGGCAGGCGTGCAGCTTCCTTCCCAAGCCTCCATGGGAGGAGAGCAATCCCTGCAGAGGCTTGGGGAAAGGTCAACAACTATGGGAGGGATCTTTGTACCACGGCACTAGATATGCTTAAGATGGCCCTGGGAAGCTAAATTGGAAACTGAAAAGACTCAACTAAAGAACTACCGTCCCATCTCACTCCTAAATGTGGATTACAAAATTTTTGCAGACATTTTGGCAAGCAGGCTTAAAAGAGTGCTAAATGAAGTAATTCACAAGGACCAGGCAGGCTTTCTCCCAGGCAGACATTTGTTTGATAACACTAGGAACATTATTGATATTTTGGAACTTTTGCAAACAAATATCAATACAAAAGCAGTGCTAATTTTTATTGACGTGGAGAAGGCCTTTGACAACATTTCTTGGAAGTTTATGAAGAAAAATTTGGAAGGGATGGGAGTGGGACAGGGGTTCGAAAATAGTATAGAAGCAATCTATTCAGAACAAAAAGCTAAACTGATAGTGAACAATGTGGTGACAGATGAGTTTAAAATTGAAAAAGGAACACGACAGGGGTGTCCCTTATCCCCTCTTTTATTTATTTCAGTCCTGGAGGTGCTTTTGAGCATGATAAGGGAGGACCGGTCGATACAAGGAATACAGGTCGGGGCGAAACAATATAAACTGAAAGCTTTTGCAGATGATTTGGTTTTAACATTACAGGAGCCAGAATCTAGCACAAAAAGAGTTTTAGAACTGATTTATGAGTTTGGTCGGGTGGCGGGATTCAAGCTGAATAAGCAAAAAACCAAGGTTCTGGGTAAAAACTTGACACCTTTAGAAACAGATGAGTTCCAGAAGGAAACAGAATTAACTGTGGTTAAAAAAGTGAAATACCTGGGGGTCAATTTGTCTTCCAAAAATTTGAATTTATTTAAGGACAATTATGAAAAATGTTGGTTAGAAGTTAAAAAGGATTTAGAAATTTGGTCAAGATTGAAACTTTCCTTGTTGGGTAGAATTGCAGCAGTAAAAATGAATGTATTGCCAAAGATGTTGTTTTTGTTTCAAACCCTTCAGATTGTGGACAGAGTGGAATGTTTTGGTAAATGGCAGAAGGATATTTCGAAGTTTGTTTGGCAGGGCAAAAAGCCCCGAATAAAATTTAAAATACTAACTGATGCAAAAGAAAGAGGGGGGTTTGCCCTGCCAGACTTAAGGTTATATTATGAAGCTGCAGCCTTCTGCTGGATGAAAGATTGGTTACTTTTAGAGAACACTGATGTCCTAGATCTGGAAGGGTTCAATAACTCTTTAGGATGGCATGCATATCTGTGGTACGACAAGGTAAAGACTCATAAAATGTTCAAAAACCATATTGTCAGGAAAGCAATATTTATGGTCTGGACAAAATACAAACACTTATTAGAAAGTAAGACCCCGAGGTGGCTATCACCAGTGGAGGCCAAGGCCCGAAAAAACCCCAATATGGAGGCCGGTTGGCTGAAATATGGGGAAATAATAGAAAAAATAGGCGACAATTGGAGGTTACAGAGCTATGAAAAATTAAAGCATAAGGTGCAAGACTGGTTTCATTATGCTCAAATTCAAGAGGTTTTTAAGTTGGACAAAAAAACAGGATTCCAGGTGGAAAAATCGAAATTAGAGACAGAACTGTTAGAACCAAAGACTAAGGTACTTTCGAGAATGTATAACTTGCTGCTTAAATGGAACACTCAGGATGAGACAGTTAAATCAGCCATGATAAAATGGGCTCAAGACATTGGGTACAACATCATGTTTGAAGACTGGGAAAGGTTATGGACCACCGGCATGAAATTCACGGCATGTAGTGGCTTGAAAGAAAATATTATGAAAATGATATATAGGTGGTACATGACCCCAGTCAAGCTTGCTAAAATATACCATTTGTCTGATAATAAATGTTGGAAATGTAAGGAGGCTGAAGGGACATTCTTTCACCTCTGGTGGACCTGTCCAAAAGTGAAGGCCTTCTGGGAAATGATCTACAATGAGTTAAAAAAGGTATTTAAGTATACCTTCCCCAAGAAACCAGAGGCCTTCCTTTTGGGCATTGTTGGCCAGAAAGTGTTAAAGAAGGATAGAACATTTTTTATGTATGCAACAACAGCAGCAAGAATACTTATCGCAAAGCACTGGAAGACACAAGATTTGCCCACACTGGAAGAGTGGCATATGCAATTGATGGACTATATGGAACTGGCTGAAATGACTGGCAGAATCCGTGATTTGGGAGAAGAGACAATGGAGGAGGACTGGAAAAAATTCAAGGACTATTTACAAAAATATTCTAAGTTATATGAATGTCAATAATTTGCATGAATTGAAAAATTAAGCTCCAGCAATAAGATTTTGTATATTGGAAATTAAGATATGACTATGAAAGGACTAAAGTTTAAAATAATATTGTGTTTATTTTAGGGCAAAAGTAAATTGATAATAAGTATTTTGAACCCAAAAGAGAATTATTTGAAAGTATTAATAATACATGAAACAAGCTATTAATTTGCTGATATATTTATTGTAAAGAAAGCAGGGTGAGGGAGACGTGGGGAAGTCCAGTCGGTTATGGAAAAATGTAATGGAAAGTTGGATTTCTTTTGTTTTTCTTTTCTTCTTTTTTCTTTCGTTATCTGACTTTATATTTATATCTGGAAAAAAGCAATAAAAATATTTTTTAAAAAAAAATAATAAAAAAAAATAAGATGGCCCTGGGAAGAACTATATAAATCTGGCATAAATATGTACAGTTATGTGTAGATCTATTTGTATACACAGCACTGGCACCACATGTTACCTCAGATACAGAGCATGGGTGCGTGTGCATATACCCAAATCGCTATGCTTGAACCAGCCTCCATGACATCTTTTCATGAAAAGCAAAGGCTAGCAGAACTATTTCCCTTATCCCAGTAGACATGTGTGTCCCAGATTTAAGTCTTTTTATCTCTCTCTTCCTGTTGCTCTTAGCTTTCAGAGACTCACATTTCCCCCCTAGAAATCATCACCACCACACCGGCTCACATTCCTTTGCCTTTCAAGAAGGGGCAAAGATCACCCAAAATGTTGAGCTCGTTGTTCCAACATGCCATGAGTGGGACTTATTGTCCACTTCACTAATCTTTTTTATGGGATGAACCTGGATTGCTCGCAAGACAAAGGAAAGAGAGACATGGATTTAACTGTCCAGGGGTTATTTACCTTACACAAACTCAGCAGAATCAAGCCAAAAGGGATCCATTTTAGATCCAAGAGCTGAAACAAATTCAAAATTTGGTAAATGTTCCACTACTGCAATTTAGCTTGTGAAAATTGACAACAGAGTACACAGTCCCTCCCAGATTTTTCAGTTGAAGAAAAGCAGGACTAAGCCCAAAGTCTATAGCCCAGGGAACCTGAGGTCCTCCAAATGCTGAGAATTATAGGTCCCATCATCCCTGACCGTTGGCCCTGGAGGCTGCAACTGATGACAACTGGGGTCCAGCAACATTTAGGGAGCCCTAGGTTCCCCATGCCTGCTATGCTCATGTATAAAGTTTTGTTAAACATTTTCCAAATGCCACTGAAAATGAGCTGCAAGCGTATCTGCTTACAATATACTTCCCCCACGTATAATAAATATTACGCCAAACAGCCTACTTTGTTGACTACTCACTTGTTTGGTTTTATGATCCTGCTGGCATTGTAAACAGGACCATAAGTGGGGAAAGGGGGGCGAAGTTTATCAGTTCTTTTCTGCCCACCGCTTGGAAGGTTTTTCTTCACAGATCCAGACTGATAATACTTGGCAAAAGTTCACCCAAATCAACTGAAAAGCAGGCAAGTGGTTGGTTTTCTCCAGGAATATAAATTCACATCAGAAAAAGCCCTTTGATTCCAACTCCACTCTATATTCAGAAAATCCAATTTATCTTTCCAGATGGTGGGTGTTTTCCCTAATATCTTTCTGGACCTGAGTGGGTGCGCTCTCTCTTTATTACCCTGCAGAGGCCTTTATTACCCTCAGAGACCTGGCACTCTGCATATCAGTAATCAGAAAAAGAAGCAAAAATGGCTTTAAAAAATGTTTTTTTTGGGGAAAGGCAACAGATCAAAGAAAATCTACAGAAAGAGCCGCCTCAGGAAGGCAGAAGGGCAAGGCTAAATACTCCTGCACATTAATTAGCACTATCACAACATTTGATAATTAATTGTACTTTCTCCATGATAAATGTTACTGTGACTGAAAACTCAGTTCAAAGCGGATTACTAGCATCTCATAAGATGCCACATCTCAGTTGCGTCTGACCAACTAAAGCTCCAAAGCACAACTCAACATTTACTAAAAAAATAAGTTTTCAATGGGACTTGCTCCCTGTTAGGTGTGCATAAAAGTGGAGCCTCAGGGATAATGAGCAAATGCAAATTTTAATATTTTAAGGGAGTGTTTGCATATTTATTGAGGCTCCTGTGCTCCTGTCCTAAGAATATGAACAACAAAGCAGCAAACAAATATTTCCTAACATCTATCAGAATTTATTTAAACTAGAGTTTATCAGTTAATCTGACTCTATTCTTACCTTAATCAAGGCCATGAATTTCTTTCCCACTACTGGTACTGCAAAAGGGAGGAAAGTTGTATCAGATCACCCATTATATAGTCATACCTGGTATACATTTGAGCCCTGCCTAAAAATATCCCAAGCCCACTTCTCCCCTCGCCTTCCAGGTGTTTTGCTCGTTTTTGCCCATATTGCTTACAATATGCCTACTTTTGTTAAATTTGCAATTATGTAAATATTTTCATGTTGTAGCCTCATTGAGCATAGTTTTGACTGTGGAAAGGCAGCATACAAATCAATTGATGATATGTACCTGACAATCCCGGACAGGTCTTCATGCATCTCGATGAAGAAGAATCTAGACCTCAAAAGTGTGTGCCACAATAAATCTGCTAGCATTTGTGTTGCCTCAAGACTCTCTTTGTTGTTTCATCTAACGGTGAGGAAAACTAAGCTGTTGTTTATTAAGGGACCTTACATGTCCTTCAATAACTCATAAAGGCAGTGAAACTATTACAACTAATACAATGCAGAAGTTAGACTGGTGACTGGGAACAGCTGCCGGGAACATATAACCCCAGTCCTAAAGGATATACACTGCCTCCCAGTACATTTCTGAACACTGTTCAAAGTGTTGGTGCTGACCTTTAAAGCCCTAAATGGCCTTGACCCAGTATACCTGAAGGAGTGTCCTCACCCCCCATCATCCAGTCTGGACACTGAGGTCCCGCACCAAGCATCTTCTGGCAGTTCCCTCACTGCAATAAGTGAGGTTGCAGGGAACCAGGCAGAGGGCCTTCTCGGTCATGGTGTCCTCCCTGTGGAACGCCCTCCCATCAAATGTCAAGCAGGTAAAGAATTACACAACTTTTAGAAGACATCTGAAGGCAGCCCTGTATTGGGAAGTTTTTAATGTTTATGTTTTACTATGTAAGCTGCCCAGAGTGGCTGGGGAAACCCAGCCGGATGGATGGGGTATAAATAATAAAATTGTTGTTGTTGTCATCGTCAGGCTGAGGGTGGGAGGAGGTGCTACGGTGCTCTAATGTGCCCATGGGCACACAGTAACAATTTGGGGGGGGGGTTGTATGCAAGGCAGATGCTCTACCTAAGCTCCATTTAGGTTCTGGGAGTAGCACATTTATTTTAGTTTAAACAATGAAAATGGTGGAAGATGGTTATTCAACTGTAAATTATTTGTCCTGGCTTTTCGTATTGTTTTTTATGTCTTCAGGCTGTTCCATACACACACACACACACACACACACACACACACACACACACATATGGTTTGATACATAAATAGAAAATATATGCACAATGCATCTGCTGTGTGTGATGAAGTGTGAGTCCCACACAAGCAGCAGACTTACAGTATTCAAGTCAATGTACACTCATTGGCTCACTCACAGAAGTGTCTTGGCAGGACTGGAGCCCAGGAAAGAAAAGCATCCAGCAAATGGAGAAGGAAGCGTAAGAGACAGAGAAGAATGGAGACCAGAGGCTCTTCCAAGGCAGCCTCTGAATTTAGGTGTCACTAACTTGGGCCAGTATTTCCATTTTATGTTTCAATAATGCTTTGATGCCATCATAACACTGGAGACGGCCATGAAAGAAACATCCTGTTCTTAAAGGTTAAATCCTGAGAGGGCAAAATATAAGCATTAGTGAGACTCAACAGTGTTCCCACAAGGAATCACGAGCCCAGCTTAACAGATATGTGATGCAGATGGCATCCGATTCATGCCAGGCAAATGCCAGGTTCACCATCCAAGAGAATCACTAAATTCTGATCCCCAGACAAATTTCCAAGGCATCCAACTTAATTAAGTTCACTAACTCAAGCAATCTTTGCTTTATGGTGCCATTAAGGGCCTCCGATCTGTTCATTCCACTCACATAGCACAACACAACAGGGATAACAAAGAAAGATCAAACAGGAAAATAAGCAAGAACAGGAAAAAATGGGGTATGAAACATCAGCGGCAAACATTTGCAGCCATTCATGATCAAAGGAATAAAGAATAAAGACAGTTCCCTTCATCTGAAAGAGAGCATTTTCAACATACAACCATGTCCGATATCCTGTTGTGTTTAGGCAGGACAGAAAAGACTGCATGGAAGATGGCACAGTGGAGCTTGGGAGTCACCTATTTCATTTTATCTGAAAGCCGTAGGCAAACGCTTCTTCCAGGCTCAGGGTACCCGACCACCCACTTGGGACGCAATGTAAGGAGAGAGAGAGAAACAACTCCAGGAGCTAGTCTTCTCCAGGGAAGATCAGCAAGCAAAGATTTACAAGTGCAAGAATCCCAAAGCTTTAGGAATTCTGCTTTAGCCTGTGTCCAAGCATTTTGTGTGCGCGTGTGTCTTTGCCCTGGCACTTTCCCCATGAAAAGCCACTCTTTGGTGCCCAATCAGAGCAAACATCCATTTGAGTTTTCTGTGGATTGCCATTTGCTCCAATTCAACTTTAAAGAACAGGTTTTCATGGGGAAAGCTCCAGAGCAAAAACAGGGGTGCTCCAACACAGAGCTTTAAAGCACAGACCATGCCTGGGAAAAGTGGAGGAGGGGGAAGTGTGGATGAGGCCTGGATGAGCCGATTGTTACATCACATGTTTCTTTTGCTACATGTTGCAGAAGAGAAAGGAAACACAGTAGTGGCAGCTGTTCCTCTGGTCCTCTCTTACAGTGCATGGAGAAAGTGCTCTATAAGGTAAAAGGCTAACCCCAGACACCACCTTTTGCTGTAAAGCAGGTGGACATGACTTGAAGTTGGCTACTTTAACTGTCCCTGTCTGGCCGCTTTCCCCCTCCCCTAACCCAACCAAGGAACCCAGAACTATTTGCTCCATTGAGGAAGGAAAAGTAGTTGAGAGGAGTGCAAGGGAAAGTGGCAGGTGGGAAGAGGGTTAAGCACAGCTATCCCATTGGCTGATGGTCAGTCAAGACCTATTAAGCCCTATGCATAAAGCCCCTTGTACACCAAGGAAGGATTAAACTGAGAGCACATGCACTGTTATTGCTATCTGAACCTGAAACACATTGACGGGCCACGGGGATTAAAGGAATGTAAAAAAAAGAAAGACAGAAATTAGACCTCACAAGCAGAACATCAGCCTGCCGGACAGCATGGATCTGTGCCCTAATGAAAGCCACGATTTGACCACATAAGTCAGCAAAACCTGCTTCAAATTTTTATTTTCAGGGTTGATTATTTTCATATTACAGCCTCCTTTTTTCATTAAAAAAATTCTTTTAAGTGGACCACCCTTGGGTTAAAGAAATGGATGCAATATGAGAAAGGGAGAATGATTCCTCTGAGAATAACCTGTCCTTCTCCTCACCTGCAACCTCTCCAATAAAAGCCCACGAAACAGTCAATAAATAAATGTCAGCGTCACCTTTTCAAACAAAGGCTTGCCAAGACAAAAAGCCAACACCATTCTGCTTTTGAATGAGCACAGATCATCAATCCCACCTGCAATGAAGCCTCTTTCCCAATATGTCACTGGATAAATATCATTAAATACCACCATCCTTTTTCCTCAAGGCAAGCCCCAGAGACATAAGAGACGTCCATTCAGAATTAATCCCCTCAAGGCAAGCCCCAGAGACATAAGAGACGTCCATTCAGAATTAATCCGCTGTGTGGCAGGAGCTTTGAGAAAGGAGATTCAATAGCAACGCCAGGGATGGGGGACACAAGGAGATGAAAACGGTACCCAAGGCCCTTCAAATCCAGCATCTTGCTTGCAAAACTGGGCAAGCAAATGCCTTCAAGGAGTCCAAGGCAAGACATGAAGGCCACACACACACAGTCCTCTCCTGCTGCTTGTCTGCCCTGTGAAGCGTCCAGAGGGGATCAAGCCTCTGACTAGAAAGCTTCCATTTAGCTGTCAGGGGGTCTTGGCTGCAGGCAGACCAGGTGTTCGTCTCATCTCTCTTTAAAAAGGTATCTAAGCCAGCAGCCATGCCGGGGAAGTGAATTCCAGGAATTCATTATCCTTGGTATGAATGAGCCTTTCCTTTTGCCCAGTCTGAGCATATCATTCATCCATTTCATTTGATGAGCCCAAGCACTAGTATTAAAGAGCATGTAATATACACCCATAAGGACAGTAATTAAAATATTGTTTTATTCTGCAGTGCTGTTCAACCCCTCTTTCTCCCTCTGAAATAATTAAGCATGTTTTCAAAAGGATACATTAAAATGTCAGCAGTCTGCTTGCTCAGAGGCTTACAAAGCAACCCTAACCATGTCTGCCCTGAAGTCCTGTTGAATTCAGTGGGACTTACTCTCAGGCAGTGGCGTACCGTGGGTTGTCAGCACCCGGGGCAAGGCAAGTAATTTGCGCCCCCTAACCCGTGGATTTTAGCACTCGAGTGCGAGCGCCCCCCCCCCAGATGTTGCGCCCGGCCCCCCTGCACCCCCCCACTACGCCACTGGGGCTGGGGGCGAGAGAAGGAGCCAAGGACCCCCCCAAAGGCTCAGCAGGAATTTATTAAATTTATTATTTGCGGAGCCCCCGCGGGCCGAGTCAGCCGAAGCCCCCTCCCCTCGGGCGCCTCCCCGCCCCCTCCTCTCCTTGGGTGGAGCTCCAGATCCGGGCTTTGCAAGCGCCTCTCCTCCTCCTGGCCGGGTCCGGGGGCTTCCAGCCGTGCTCCGTCCTGCCCCCCCCCCCGCTGAGACTTGCGCTGAGAGCTGGAGCCAGCGGCGCCCCCTTCTGCCGGGAGACCCTCGCCCGCCCGCCGGCTTCCTCTCAGAGGGTTTTGGGGAGCGCAGGGCGCGGGGAGGCCCCTCGGAGCTCTCCTCCCTCCCAGTCGGCAGAAGCAGCCACCGCCTGTGGCTGGGCCGAGGGGATGGCGGCGGCGGCGGGGTGCGGAGGCTGCCCGTGCCCGGCCAGGCATCGGTGGCGGCATTGGCGCTGCTGCAGCGGCTGCTCCTCCTGTGAGCAGTGAGTGGAGCGCAGCCGCAGCGGCGGTGGGGTGCGCGCGCTAGGGCGCAAGGCTGGCGGTGGCGGCGGGGAGCCCGGTGGAGGAAGGAACTTGTCCCTTCCCTCTGGACTCGCCCCCCCCCAGATGTTGCGCCCGGTGCGGCCGGCACCCCTGGCACCCCCCACGCTACGCCACTGCTCTCAGGTAAGTAGGGTTAGGATGGCAGCCTTGGTGGGGCAGTAGATTAGGCACAATAACCCCATTACAATTACAATTCCTCATTGCACATATATGCCAACAACCTACGAATGGATGGATCTGTCCATTTCAGTTTCTTTTAGCAAGCAGCTCAAACCTCTTTACACACCAAGCTTCTCAGGTAGACTGAGGGAGAGCAAAGGCTTGGTTTCCTGGTCTTTCCTAAGGTGAGCTAAACCTGGCATATTAATATGCATATTAAGTATACTTAAGCATGTTGCTTCGATGAGGTTGGCTACACCACATATTCATGATTAAAATGAGCCACAGAGGCTGGATTAGAAGGAACAAACTTTGCTTACCAGTGTGCTGCTCCCAGCTACAGTATATACAAAACTGAAACTAGTTAATTCTTCTTAGCTTCCATTCCCCCTCCCCGGTACAAGCATTTCTCAATGACTTTGGTTCCTGCTCACATTGCAATCCTTGTACTGGCTGCATTGAACTGGTGGGCTTCATTTGTTATTCTAGCTCAGGGGTGGTGGGGAACCTGAGGCTTTCCAGACATAGCTGGACCCCAACTTCTATCATCGCCACCCAGCATGGCCAGTGTTCAGGGCAATGGATTCCTCCCCCTTGCTTTAGTTGTGCAAAAGCTGCCCCAGAGATGCTCCTTCCTGTGCTTTGTGCCTTCCCAAGTTCCTAGAGGCCTGATGCAAAGGTTTCTGGCCCTTGAATGGGGCACACGGCAGCCAGATGCAAAAAAGGGCAGAGCTCCTTTAGCAATTTTAATAGTTACCGTATGTTTTCACTCTATAAGACGCACCAGACCATAAGACGCACCTAGTTTTTGGAGGAGAAAAACAAGAAAAAAAATATTCTGAATCCCAGAAGCCAGAACAGCAAGAGCCAGAACAGCGAAAGCAGTGACCCCTCTTGCTGTTCTGGCTTCTGGGATAGCTGCGCAGCCTGCATTCGCTCCATAAGATGCACACACATTTCCCATTACTTTTTAGGAGGGATAAAGTGAGTCTTATAGAGCAAAAAATACAGTATATAAGTGGTGGGATTCCAGCATGAACTTGGAAGATGTCAAGAGTTATAGGCTGTAGGAGGAGATCTGGGAGACCAAATGGGAAGGTGGGACAGAACACCTGCACGGGTTATGTAGAAGTGGGAAGTTCAGCAAAAGATGCTAAATTTCTCACTCTCCAAGTTGACCTCCATGCATTATGTAAGGCGACAAGATGAAAACGGGAGAGAACTATTTGGGTAGAAGTTGAAATGTTGACAGTTTGCTGTGTGGGGGTGAGAACAGCTTCACCTGATGAAATTCCCTTTTTTGCCCAACTAGTAAGGAAGGAGACTTGCCCCCCATCGTTACATGCCAAGCTGCCACAATAACTTCTTTTACACAGCTGTTAAAAGGTATGGGAATCCCGAGGTCCTTTTTATCAGCTCACACCTAACAAATCTCCTATGCACCAAGTCAGCATTTCCTCCTTTTACCATGCACATCAAGGTCCACAACCTCTCACTTTAGACATGAAAGTCCCTTAAAAATAATATGAAATAAAATTATTATTAGATAACAGAATGAAGTACCTTGGCATCACAACTGCAGCCTGTCCCCAGATTCAGAAAGCAGAGGCTTCTTTCCAGGGCAGGGAGCTTTCCCCACCCCACCAATTCTTGCTGTTTGTAATAAAATGAACTTTTATTGTTTAACCCTTCACAGTTTATTGCTTCTGGTGGAACCACCTGGTGCCAATAGTGGCATAGCAGCTAATGACAAATGACAAACTAATTTTGCTTGGTGGTTAAGAGACTACAGATAGGTGTGAACTCAAATGTATCTTTCATTTAATGCACCAAGACCATCCACAGGCAGTAGTGATGGGCTGATACTTTTCAGAATTGCAACAGGGAAAATTAACCCTTTTCTCTACTATTGAGGAACGCCCCTCCTCTGTCACTGCTCTTTGAGATTGAAGAAATTTTCTCAGTGACACCAGACCAGACCCATTTGCCTTTGCTCCCTCTGTGGCTTCCCAAAGACTCCCCCCATCACTTTATTTGCATAGCAGTAAAAAGTGCCACCTTTCATTGTGTATCAAGTTTCCATTTAAAGTTATGCTAGACTACCCCCCAATATATATATATATATATCCTCCCTCCCATTTTCACAAGAACATTAATCTCTATCAAAAAGGGGATGAGGAATTCATTGGAGGTGAGGAGTTTACCATTAAGACAAGGCAGCAGAGTGTTTGGAGTTATTTTCTCTCTCCCCCCCCCCCAGCCTTGATACCTGGCAGCGTGGCACAAAGCAGCTTGCAGGTGTCCTTCAGTCCTATAAAATGCAATGCTATGTTCATGGTGGACGTCGTATTGTTCCCAATGAGGCATTTTATATGACTGAAGAATGATGCTGATTTGAATGGGGAGACAAGGAACTTTACAGCTAAGGTGGCCTGGTATAAGAGAGGACAGAAGCTCTCTTCCTTTAGTGTAGAAGTGCAGATTTCAGCAGGTCTGCCCTGCCATACAAAATGCACCTGATGAAATTCCTTCTCCTCCTCACCTGTTTAAGGTGCAGGAACATAGTCCTCTTTTTCACTCGGCCACCCTATTTTTAACCTTTCTCTGCCTTGTCTTGATGGCAAATCCCTTATTGGAAATGATGCTGATTTTGTAATCGGCCCGAAAGCGCTGCCCTCGTTTTGCCCTTTCCAACTTGGAGCAGGGAGATCTGAGTTTGTGTCCCAGTGGCCTTGGGCCAGTGATTCCGTCTCAGCCTAACAAACCTCACAGGATGGTTGTGAGGCTAAAGCAGAGGGAGAGCAAGAATCAGGTGTGTGGCCTCAAGTTCCTTGGAGGAAAGCTGTGAGAGAAACACAACAAATACAACTGACAACTTGCATATTCAATGCCCATTTCCCTCATTTGTATTCATGCCTCTCATCATCCTATTTGGGAGGTGAAAATTCACTTTGAGAGGTGTTGGATTGTTTTACTGAATATTCACAGCAATTTATTTGCAGAAGAGTAAGTTCCCTCTGGCTTTTACCTTATTTGGGGTTGATCAATGGCAATTGCAGTTCCTCCAAGGTCATGCCATTCAGAAGTTTGCTATTCCACTGTTGTCTGCAGAACATGCACTCCAATAGGCAATGAAAAGGGGCTGTGCCATTCACCTCCTAGGAGCTGAGGCTACTGGTTTCAATCTATAGCCATTGAGGCAGTTGCCAGTCTTGTATTTTGTTTTGAGAGAAACTTGGAAGGGAGGGGAGACAAGGCAATAATTGCTTCAAGTCATGGACAGCAGGTCAGACAACTAAGCACAGGTGAGGCCTGGCTCCTGCTCTAGGTGACAAAGTTGCCCATCAACCAGATAAAAATACCGGGGCTGCTCCTGTGCCTTCAGCACCACCCTCATATTCAGGAATTCTTCAGTGATTTTTTTGATATTATAAAAATAATCTGATGGTCTGCAGATCAGGTTGCTGAAATGAAGCATGAGCCGGTAAAAAGGTGGCAGTCTTCTTGGGCAAATCCCAAGGAATTCGAAGGCTGCAACCCAAGCATCTCAGCTTTGCATTTAACAAGGCACATCCACCAGAATAGGTTGCCATCTTACGCCTGCACCTTCCCAAGTCCCATCCTTTGGTAGGCAGAGGGGGGTGGGCTGAAATCCAGCTTGATTCAGCATCTGGGGAAGAGAAATGGGTCAAAAATATTGGTAACTGCATTTTATTTATTTATTTATTTATTGCCAGCCCTTCACCCTAAGGTCCTAATAAAGCATAATACTAAAAACAATTTAAAACCACAAAGCTATTGTGGCTTCTGCAATTAACACCATCAAATACCCACCAAAATAAAACAAGGAAATAAAAAAGAAAATTGAGGGGTGGGGAACACATGGAATTTCATCATGTGTACTCCTCAAACCCCCACTCCTGCTGCTTTTGAGCCCATCCCTCAAACAAACCTTGAAATGATAATAACCATTATTCCATTTTGCTTCCAGGCGAATCTGCACATACAGTTCTCTTGCCAAGCTTATTTCTGCAAGCTGTTTACAGCTGAAGGACGATGGCTACAGGAGCCAGCTGCAACGGAGGGGAGGTCTCTTGACAGCCTCTTTAACAGTTATAATAGAGGTTTGCTTTCAGCAGCAAGCAACAGGTGTTGAAATCCCCTCTCCTACACCACCATTAAAAGCGCCGAAGCCCTGTGTGTCCTCTGTTGCAGCTGGCCACCTTAACTGGCAACACTGGCCTGTCATTAAGAGCAGGAAGAACTCACAGGTGCTTGAAGACTGCACAATAAGATAGGGCTACTGAGACAAGAGTCATGGGGTTCCCTTTTGCTTTGGAATACAATATTTATCCTTGTTCAGCTGGTGGCAAACTTGGGAGTTTGGGCTTTCTAATCCAAAGAAAACAAAGGTCCTATCGGGGTGGGGCAGCCTATTTTGCCACCTGAGGTGAAACAGGAAGATGCTGCCCCGTGGTTGCCACGCCAACGTCTTCCTTGTCTGGGTCGCCTGGCAGCACCGGTGAAGCAGTCACAGCAATGGCAGGTTCTGGCAAGATCGTGTGAGATCTCCATGGGCTCTTTCCAGATCTTGTCAGCAGCTGCCGCTGCTGCCACTTCTCCACCAGCTGCAGGGGCAGCAACATGTGCAGGGCACCTCCTTGGGCACTGCTTCTTGGGGTTTTGCCAACCCCATAGCCTGCCTCAGGGACGTATTGGCCCTGGGTCTTATTCATGCATTTATGTGCTACTCTCATGAGCAGGGCCATATTTCTGTCCCCAATGTTATGCCACCTCCACCCCCAATCTTTGATTGCTGGGGTATCTGAGAAAAGAATAATTCACCGAAAGGGTCTCAATGGGGATGAATCACTGGGAGGAATTGCAAAAAGTGTGGGACTGCTCCCACTTCTACATGAGTGCCCTATATATGGATAAACTCAAGAATGGGACAAAATGTCAAACTTTTCTTTTTGTTTGGCCCTGGGGGGGAAATTAGGCTATATTATGTGTTGTAGTGATACCACACCTCACTGTAAGATGCTCGAACTCAGGACGAAAGGGAGCAGCATGATCAACTGTGGCCCGGAAACCTATGTCCCCAGTGTGGAAGAACTTGTGGATCCAGAGCTGGCCTCTACAGTCACTATTAAGACTATGTTCACGGAAGACAATCTTACTTGGCTACAAGTGATCACCAAAGAAGTAAGAAGATGATACCTTGCTCAGAGCTGAATAGAATATATTTTCCATGTGTGGAGTTTTTATTTTTGTTTTGTTGGGTTGTGGCTACACCAGTTATGATTGACATGTGCAAAGGAGCCCAATGTGGTATTAAAGGGAAAAAGCTTTGCATACGGCCAAGAAAATCTGATTGGCTTTGAAAGCAACCCTTCAAGGCAGAGTCATTTTACAGTAGCAAATGAATTTATGAGAGTGACATGCCAGTGAACTGGACACAGAGACAGCAGGTCACCCAGGTGAGAGGACCTTGTGCCCCAGGATCAAAAAATAGAAGGCAGGGAGAAGGGGAAAGCACTATTCCAGATGCTACCAAGCCAAGGAATGTGGCTCTAAAGAGAAAACAGCAGCCTTGGAAGCCACGAGGGGCTGGCCGCAGTTGGGAATTGGTGCATTATTTTGCTAGGAAAACTCAAATGCCAATGGTCAAGAAAGAAAGAAAGAAAGAGAGAGAGAGAGAAAGAAAGAAAGAAAGAAAGAAAGAAAGAAAGAAAGAAAGAAAGAAAGAAAGAAAGAAAGAAAGAAATCACTACCTGATTTACAAAATTACCATCTTAATATAAAGTGCAACATATCCCCAGAAGAGGCTAAGAGATTTCAAGTAGCGGGAGGGGGTGGGGTGAAGACCACTTGCTTTGACGGAGGAAGAAATGTATAATTATTGTCACTTCTTCTCTTTCTGCTTGTTCCAGATCAGGGGTCAGCAACCTTTTTCAGCCGTGGGCCGGTCCACCGTCCTTCAGACCATGCGGTGGGCCAGACTATTTTTTTGGGGGGGGGAATATGAAGGAATTCTTATGCCCCACAAATAACCTAGCTGCCTTTTTCCACAAGGTGTTGAAATGTCAGACATTATTCTTAATGAATTTTTGTAAATCACATATAGAGTTGTTTAGTTTGTGATTTCTCTCTGTGTGTTCCTTGGGCATGTTATTTCACCTAGAGAGCAACAATGGAACTAGAACCCTGGGTGGTGAGGGAAATCTGTGGCTGGGAAGACCCCTCTCTACAGCTTCTCCATCCACTTTGAAAAGTGCCGCCCCTGGTAATTTTCAGCTGTTCATATGTGACACAAGTCTCCAGACACAGGTCTCTGCTCTACATCCAGATCCCAGCCTACATGGTCAGATGAATATATATCAGAGGGCACATTAATGCAACATATAAAATATACACATTTCAAATACCCACATTTGACATAGAATGACACACGTGAATGAACCATGTTCCAAATCAGTCAGGTGGCCCTAGGAATCAGTCCATGAAAACTATTTTCCAAGCTATTCGTCTCCCATGACAGCCCAGTCTTCCATGTTTTACTTCACTTGACCTTGAGCCACTATACAAGAAAATGTAAGTGACCCAAGTCATTACACTGCAGCCTCAGCCTGGTGACAGAGAGCTAAAATCCCCAAGAGGCAGATGCCACAAAACTCTAATGAATAGTTTATCCCCTCATTACACTTGGAAAAGCCAAAGGATTATAAAGCCGCAAAGCTGAGGAACCAGCACTCACGTTTTACAAGTATCTGGGTAAATCTCCTTTGTAACTTGATCTGCATATTATCCTATTAACAGAAGTAACAGGAATTTAATAATTTAATGGAAATTGTAAACGTAACGCAAAGGCACAATGTATAGAATGACAGTGTCATTGGGTCTCCTGCTGCAAGATTCACCATGAGACAAAATTTGATATAGTAAAGCTTCCTCCACAAAACTGAAGCCCTCACTGCAAAACAACTGTGGAGATGGTACTACTCTTACAAGGGTGTAGGAAAGAAAGTGTCAATCATGCATTTGCCGGACATAGCCAGTATTCGGCCCTCGCAAACAGCGTCCGGGCGGAAATCGCTGAAGTGTCTGAGAAAATCCCATGTTAGAAGTGTAGTTCAACAACTTGGCAACCCTACCCTAAACCTCATTACGTTGTAAGTTTATCAGGTACTGTTATCATAATTTTATATTCATGGGGCATGTAACAATTATGCAACTGCCAAACACTGGCTGGATGCAGAGAGTGGTGGGATGTACCAGCCAGGGAACCCCCTAGGGAAAGAAGGCTGAGAGCCAGGGGATTGGAGGGAGGAGGCGGAGGAGTGGTCAGAGGGAGAAGAGGGAGCAGGCTGTGAGGAGCAGCTGTCAGAAGCTGGAGAGGCAACAGTGAGCAGGAAGAGTCTTTGGCAGAGTGCAGTTCAGACTCTGAGGCTGAAGCAGAGAAGGGTCAAGAGGCAGAGTGGAAACAGGCTGCTGAAGAGTTCAGGGAGTCTCCCCCTCCTGCTGCGACCAGCCCCCCCCCCCCGTGGCCTCCAAGAACACACAGAGAAATGAAAAGAACAGAACAGAGATTAGTCATGCACAGACAGAGTTTGAGACTGAGTAGGGAAAACCCAGGCGAGGAGGAACCTTAGACAGGGATGGGAAGGCAAGAACCTTCAGTCTTCAAAACTGTGCCATCAGGACAAGACCTCCTAAGAATAGTTTCTGAGACCACCAGGTCTGAGCTGTGGTTGTTTCCTGGAATAAAGATTTAACTTCACTGACCTCAGGTGATTTATTGTTTTTTGTTGCTGATCTACGCCTGACTCAAGCCCTAAGAGGACATAACATTGCAATGTAACATAAACCAACTCCTAGGTTCTTTCTATTAATACCATACCTGTCAAGTGTCCCTTTTTTGAAGGGACAGTCCCTTATTCCAGGGCCATGTGCCGCTGCTGTCCCTTATTGATGGATGTCCCTTAAATGTCCCTTAAATGATGTCCCTTAAATTTCAAAGGAAGCAGCTCCTCTCCCTCCCTCCCTGCCGGCCAGAGAGGAGGGAGGCTCCAACTGTGTTGCTTGGCTGTGTTGCTCACCCAATAAGAAGTCTAAGAATGACTGGGGGGTGGAGTTTGCATGCCTTGTGTGTGGCTAGTTAATGCAAGCTGAGGAGTTTTTTGAATGCTGGACGCCATTTTGTTGCACGTGCTACTACAAACTTTGCAGTGCAAAGCCAGGCCGGGGAGCCATCTTAAGTTGAGGCTGCATAGGCCTTGTGGTGCATGTGATTCAGATTCTATTCAGTTGAACCTCTGGTTACAAAGTTGGTTGGACAGTGTTCTCGAAGCTACCAGCATGAGTTTGACCAGACTGCAGGAGGACAGGAAGACTGGAGTGCCTGGAACAGGTGAGGCTGCAGGTCCCTTATTTTGGCTGCTGGTCCCTTATTTTCAAATCTGTAAGTTGACAGATATGATTAATACACTACCCACTATATGTATGGTCATAGAATCATAGAATCATAGAGTTGGAAGAGACCACAAGGGCCATCGAGTCCAACCCCCTGCCAAGCAGGAAACACCATCAGAGCACTCCTGACATATGGTTGTCAAGCCTCTGCTTAAAGACCTCCAAAGTAGGAGACTCCACCACACTCCTTGGCAGCAAATTCCACTGTCGAACAGCTCTTACTGTCAGGAAGTTCTTCCTATTGTTTAGGTGGAATCTTCTTTCTTGTAGTTTGAATCCATTGCTCCGTGTCCGCTTCTCTGGAGCAGCAGAAAACAACCTTTCTCCCTCCTCTATGTGACATCCTTTTATATATTTGAACATGGCTTGATGGGTTGAATTGCTTTAGGATGTTTCATGGGCATATATATAATGCCAGCAACCATTTTGCGCATGCCCAATTGATGTGCAACAGAAGAGGGCAGGATGGGGGTGGAAGAGGGGTCGGGAATAATGAGGGGTAGAATGGGGCATAACAGCGCAGGGCAGGCTTTTGAGTGCTCCACTAGCGTGCATGTGGGAACCAAGAACAGAACCCCCGTGCAAAATGGTCACTGTCTGTATATATATTCCTATATACATAAAAATGCAAGGTGTCATTACACTCTGCAGTAGGCTTGGCCGCCAATGGGCAGCCACACCAACTGCAGCGTGAGGAATGGCAGGCAGGCCCAGGAAAGCTGTTGAACAGGGTGGAGGACGTCCTTCAAACAGTGGTTTATAGCAAGCCACTGTGTGGAGAGAGAGCACGCATGCACACACACACACACATACACACACCGCCTCTGTTAAATATGCTGGCAGCAAGGTTTCATTGGAGAAAAGCAAATACATTTATTTGTTTGTAATTCCTACATGTGTTACTTTAAACCACTAGAAGGCACTATTTGTGTAGGTATCTAGCCAGCATTTGTTTGTAGCTCTCTGTCTAAGTTAAATCCACCCCTAAAAGCTGAGTCATTTTGTTTCTTGTTCTCTCCCAACTCGTTGAGACAAGACATCTGCTGTTTCTCTCTCTCTCATCTCCACACATTGTGTAAATAGTTCCTGCATGAATAAACTCCAAAAAGTGTAAGTGATTGTTCCAATCTAATTCATCTAAGGTATCAGTTTTCACAGAGGGGAGGCTCATGTGGGAATTAGAATGCAGTTACCTTCCAAATCCAATGTGTACCAGAGAGGGTCCACTATTCCATCTATTCAAGTATTGGCTGGTTGGAGGGGAAGGGAGAGAAAGAGAGAGCGCCAGGATCCCATCCTTCTCTGGACCTTTGTACCATCAGATTACTTGCTCCCTCTAAGGAGGCCTGTCCCACAGTTTGAAAATCACTGACATATTAATATGAGTAAGCAGGCCAGTAAGCAGTCTAGTAAAAGCAATCTGTGGAATAGTAACCTTTGGTAGATATATTTGTGAAGATATGAGGGAACATCCATACATGTTCACTGCATGAAAAACGATGAGTTAAAAACACAGTGGAGTGACATGCCATGTTAAAAAATGAACATGTGAATCCAGCAACCGACTTGGGAAGATATAAGCAAAACCTCCTGATGGTGTTAGAATAAAGGCTTTTGCTTTAGCGACAAATAAAGGTTTTATCTGAACACAGAAAGCTTTTCTGTGATGTCACTGGAAGACAAAAGCTCTATATAATCTTCACAAAACAGATGGAAAGGTTTGCCATGGAAAACAACCCTGGGTTAAAAGGAAAGACGAAAAAGAGACAGCCATTGCCAATTTAAAGATCAGCTGATTTTTAGATGAGATTAGAAGCAGCAGAAGAGCTTAGAGCAGTGACAATTCCAGCCAGGGCAAGAAGAGAAGTCTTTTCAACTTCTTTTATGTTTCAAACAAGATTGAAAAGCCAGTTATGTCTGATCTCATTATAACAAGCTGGCGAAGACAGCGGGATTGTCAGATGAAAGAGCTGCCGTCCCAGAGACGAAAGATACAATGAGATAGAGAATCTCTCTCTTTCACTGCAATGAAAAAGTATGTGCCCTTGCATGCACTTCCTATCTCACTGCATTGTGAAGAGCGCCATTGACCCGAATATCCCCCAGTGGCTGGGGAATGGAGGAGGCAAAATAAAGGGCTAGGGACAGTGAGGTGAGGTTGTGCATTCCCACAGGTGCACATGAGAGGGGGAGGAACAGCATCAGTGCCCCCTTGAGCAAGTGGTGCTGCGTTCCCTGGGATGGCCGTGGTGAGATCAGGAGAGCTTCAGGTGGACAGCTATGAGCACACCTGCAGAATGCTGCAGCCAACCTAAAGGTCTCCTGACATTGCCTCTGCCCCTACCCTCACTGTCAAAGAGTAAGCTGGCAGTAAATCACACCATTCAAGTTGGAGTTAACTCGTTATTACCTTCATTGGCTTCATTGACTGAGTGTCAGGTCTAATGAGCGCAACTTCCCAGGCTTTTCCCTCTGACCACACATTGTTGTCCCACCAGCACTCCACCGGCTCTAAGCCTTCTTCGCTGGTTTCCCAACTAGTTCTTCCCACCAGTCCTCTGCATCCAACCAGTCCATGCCACTACCCCCTTTCCGCTGAACATGGAACCACCTGCCACTGGAGTACGCCACATCTACATGCACTGGGCCCCTGCAACAGCAGAGCAGCAGCAGCACTGTGACTTGGCAGAAAGCATTTACGAAGGACAGAGGCAATGAGAGGGACTCCTTAATGTTCATCTCCCCACCCTTCTAGGCTAAGGGGTCCAGAAAGGGCATCTTCCCAAAAGTTCCCCAAATCCTGGAGTCATCCCTGAAAGTACAGGTCATGGGGGCGGGGAAAGAACACCCATGTGAGCACATGATCCTAATGTTCATATTTTCCATTTTCAGAGAAGAAGAGATCTAAAAATATTTTAACTTATGCAGGGTGTTTTTTTAAAAAAACAAAAAACAAACCAATATTAAAGTCTATAAACTCCTCTCCTTGTAAATCATATTTAATTATAAATTTCTAGTTTAATATCAAGAAAATCAAACAGTAGGATGAAACAATTTACAACTTTTGTACACTATGCTCCCATTTCACTTATGTCTTACATTTAAAACAATGGAAACTCAACAAGATTATATTACAAAGTGAAGAACGATAAATAATTCAAAGATTCCACTTGTAAACTGGTTACCACACAGGGTGCTAAGAATAGTTGTTGGAAGAGTTTTTGAAGAAATAAACTGTGCTGGAAAAGAATAAAGAATAAGGCAACTGATTCTTCAAATAAGAAAGAAGCCGAAGCTGGAAGAAGCCTTGGCTGAAAGACCACAAGAGAACCTGACTGGACAACAGCTAGCGATTAAGAGATCAAACAAGACAGCTAAATCTTATAATTTATTGAAGCAAAGGCAATAAGCCACATAAATTGTTATTATCATTAAAACAAAAGAAGATATTAATCCCTCCAATAGAAAATCATGCCAAGGTGGCAGAAAGCATTGTCAAAGAGTTTCCATCTCATTACAGATATTTATTTATTTACTTATTAAATCACACACTTCTGACAATCCAAATATAGGAGCAACTGAAAGGCGTTTCATTATCTATGCCTAAATTTGCTCATGGGGGTATTTAAAACCCTAGACGAAATAAATTACGTTTTAAAGGAGACAATAAATAAATAAATCTTCATGCATACACATTAAATAATTGTAAGGTAGGACAGTATTGCCCTGATACTTCAGTTGGAGGGTTTGCCTAAGGCAAATTTGTGGAAGAGGCCACAATCCAGGGTCTGGCTGCTTTGTACCTCAGCCTCAACGTTACTGTAGTGCACCAGATATTATATGAGAAGGCTTTTCTCCCTGTTCCAATGTTACAGAAAACTCACGCAGCAGTGAGGGGGGATAGAGCCTTCTCTGTGGTGTCCCCTATTGTGGAACGCCCTTTCCCCACAAGTATCACTGGTGCCAATGCTGTTATCATCTATCTATCTATCTATCTATCTATCTATCTATCTATCTATCTATCCAGGCAATTTACCGTAAGTTGGTTGTTGTTCAACCCGCTCTCTTGTTTTTAGCTGTATCTGTTACTTCTGAATGATGTGTTTCTTATTGTGCATTTCATAATTTATGTTCTTTTTGCCACCCTGGTACCCGTGCAGATGAACAGTTGGCCTATAAATATTTAAACAAATACATCACTTCCTGCGATCCCCTAGACAGGCATGCAGCCCTGGGGGTCATCACTGTTTGGTTGCTTTTCTTTGGGCTGGTCTGGTTCCTTCCAACTAGTTATTCCGGCCAATTGAACAGAAGCTGAAAGAAATACTGAGGCCCTAATGACCACTGTAAGTTTGATTTCACATGAACTGGCATCTTCTGAGAACGTGCCAAGGATAATCCTTGCTGAAATGCTACAAAGTAAGGCAGAAACTTGCCTTTTGATACTGGTGCAATTTCCCTGGACTGCAAACTGAGTAGATGCCAACAATGTGATTGACAATCCCCCTGAATCATGAAAGGCAAACAAGCTTTATTTTGGTCTATGATTTTCAGGGGAAATTAATTGCATGGGCTCTCTACGGATGACCACACACACACAATTCTGCACCAAGCTAACATCAGTTTTGCAGTATTTTTTAACAGCCATGTGGAACATTAGCAAACTGAATGGCGAGCCTGTTCCGATCTTCCAGGAGTGGACAGTATGGTGGTGCAACACCTGACCTCCCTGCAGCTGGAGAAAGCCTCTGATATGAAGAAGGGGCACTTTCATCCTCCTTCCTCTTTGTATTCTGCCACTGCCAAAAGTCGAGCCGGCAGATCTGCGTCCACACTGAATCATTGCTCCTCTCCAAGAGGGGAGGACTCACCTGGACTTCTCCACTCCCTTATCCATCCCTGTGAGTTTGATGCACATCACCATACCTCTGTGCCAACCCTGACAGCTATCTCCCTATCAATGCGATTTCATTGTAGCCTAGTTCATGAATTCACCTGCATTTCACCATTTCATCAAGTTGGGGAATTCATAAGGGTTTGGTTACCGACTCTGCCGAAAACTCCTCTATCTCTTGGGCAATCTCTACTTGCCACCCACTGTTGGGAGCGAGTCAGCAGTAAATCACACTGTGCAAGTTGGAGTTAACTCTTTGCAGTGGTACCTCTGGTTGCGAACGGGATCTGTTCCGGAGGCCCATTCGCAAAATGAAAAGCCCACAACCTGAAACGTCATATCAGTGTAGGTGTGCAGCACGATTTGGCGCTTCTGTGCATGCGTGAGTGGCGAAACCCGGAAGTAACCCTTTCCGGTACTTCCTGGTCGCCGCGGGACACAACCTGAAAAAACGTAACATGAAGCAAACGTAACATGAGGTATGACTGTATTAGCAAAAACACTCACTAAGCCCTGTTCCCCCTTCAGCTTCCAACACCTCCGCTTCTTAGTGTCCCAGCACCCAGGGCCAGATTTAGATGAAGAGAGGCCCTAGGCTACTCCACTTGTGAGGCCCCTCCCAACCCCCCACCCTCACGACTAGAAGAAAATGGAAGAGTGCTATCAACAAAATTGAATGGAGATGGGTATTTAAAATTCTGCAATTCACAATTTCTCCTCTAAAGGACATCAGAAAACTTCATCAAAATTTGTTTACAAACTTGCACAAGAATTTAATAACAGGTCTGATTTCTAAAGGGCTTTGCTGACCTTGTGAAAATGACCTAGCACATGGATTTATATCTCTAAGATTCTACAGATTCTGGCTGTGAACTAGGGCCTGACAAAAATATTCCAAGTTGGGCCCTAGAGTTTCAAATTGGGCCCCACTGGCTGGCCCTGAGTCTCATAGTTGCTGGGTCTGAGTTGCCCTGCCCTCGCATGAAGTCTTGGGTTTGCAATTTTGGGACAGGGGAGATTGCCCGCTGTTTAGGGCTGGGGAGCTGGGGAGGCCCCCTAGAGGCCCTAGGCTTCAGCCGACTTAGCCTATACATAAATCCGGCACTGCCAGCACCACTCCCCGGGCTTCTTTGATTGGTGGTTGCCTCTCTGGTTCCTCCCACCATTCGCCTGTGTCCAACCAGTCCATGACACCCACTAACCATTGTTAATGAACATAATGATGGTAAATAAATTAAAGCGGGGAAATCATCATATAATTTTCAGTCACAACACTGGACCAAATAAAGCATTACCTTCCTCATCACCAGTAAAAAGTATTTGGGGGCAATGGGGTGATTTTATTGCTGTAAATACATTCCATTTATCTCCACTGTTGCTCCACCAACACCTGCAATTTATCACTTGTATTTCTCAGGTGCTTGACAGGTGGGAACAATTCATGAGGGAAATTTTAATGTCTCTCCTGCTGAAGATTTCACATTGTATGTGCAAATCCTACTTGCCCTTCAGCCTGTCGGTCTGCTCTCCCAGCCATAAGCAATTCCACAGCTCTCAAGAGCACCATCTAGAATTGTGCGTGCATATAAATAAGAGGATAAGAAAAGCTGTACTCAGCAAATCCCTCAAGCCTGCATTATCTGTTAATTCTTGCTTTTCTCATTGGACAATACAAAAATGTAATTTAGGAGGTCCATTTATCTCTCCATTATAAAGGGAGTCTCAAGACATCAATCTGATGCCTTTTTGTTCCTGAGAATATGAGCGAGTAGTCATTGTGAGATGGAATAAAGATGAGGCAGCCAGATGTCGAAGGCTGAATAAGTCATGTTGGCAAGGCGGGGGGAATTCAGAGAGGACCAACAAAATTATTTAAAGATGTGGAGGTGCTCAAAATGGTGGACTGGGTATGAGAGTCATTTCGAGAATTATCAATTAGCATTTAATGCACATAGCAGAAGGTCAAAACAAACATTTTTTTTCAGCTGACTGAACATGAAAACCATACACAAATATATATCCATGCTGCACAAAATTCCCAAATCTAGTGAATGTTAACATTTGCCTGTGAGCACCAAGAATCCCAAGCAAATATTGTGAATGGCCAAGATCTCAGAGGTCCTCCTCTTTCCCTCTCTCCATAGGGATCCACTATGGATCTATGGGGACTTCTGCTTTGTCCCATACTGTCAATAAGTGACCTCACCAAATCCCAAGGCTTTCTAATACCATCTGTCTGCTCATGATGTATTCATCCCTTCATTTCTACTCCAGGACTTTTTCTCTCCCCTGATCCCACAACTCCCATTGCCAGCCTGATAGCCTGCTTAAATATTCCATTGACATTTCATACTCAATATGCCCGATACCATACATTGTTCCTTCTCAATAATATCCATTGACAAGGTTCATCCCACTGAATGAATGAAACATTGAAAGAATAAAAAGTTGGCATAATCTTTTACTCCTCTCTCTCCTTTGCTTTCCATAGGAGGAACATCACCCGGCTATTGTTTTATTGATTTATTGATTTAATATGCTGTAAACTGCTTTGAAGTTTTTATTAAAAATATAAAGTGGTATAGAAATTTTAAAAATAAATAAATAAAAATGTTCATTCCATCACCAAGTCATGTCACTTCTTTTATAACATTGCAACTATATAGCCTTGCCTTGGTAGCCTCCCCAGAAGAATAAAGGGTCTACCCTACAGCACACACAAAAAGTGGCAGATTTCTCCCCCTCCTTTTTTTTTTAAAACAGTCCTCCCCCTCACATTTTACCAGAACCCTCATCCAAACATGTCTGGAGGACCACGGGGTCTCTACACTTTAGTGTTACATCACCATTACATCAGTGCTTCCTGCAAAGAACTGAGTTATGGAAGGTGCCTGTAGCCTGAAATATTTAGGTTACAGCATTTATATGCTGCCTTTTGCATCTTGGCAGGCCCCACCATGACAAAATGTAAACTTAAAAACCATAGAATACAGAAACTGCACTTGAGGAGCAGTCCTAGGCATGTTTACTCAGAAATCCAACTGCATTGTGTCCCCAGTAAATTTATTTAGGACTGTAGTCTAAAAAGCAGAGAACAATATAAAAAGGTGATGTTTAACTGTTTTATTCAGAGTAGACCTAACTCAGGTGTGTTCATTAATTTTAATGGGTCGAACTCTGGGTAAAACATAATTGTCTACCACCCAAAGAAACCAGATAAGACCAGGTAAGACCAGCAAGTGAAATCCAAAGAAAACAGCTGATGAAGGCAGCAAATATTAGGTGAGGAAATATTCATAGAATCATAGAATCATAGAGTTGGAAGAGACCACAAGGGCCATCGAGTCCAACCCCCTGCCAAGCAGGAAACTATTATCACTCAAGATAACCTAGACTCCTGGAGTATTTAAGGGATGTCAACTCCATTTGAAACATTCACTTTGGTAAAGACTGATGTAACCATACAAACAAGATTTGCCTTTGAAGATAAGAAGTGGCTTTGGAAAAGTCACTGCCCCTCAGTTGAACATCCTATCTCCTAGGATTGTTGTGACATTAAGAAGGGTGGAGGAAATATAACAAATAAAGAATCTGCCCTATTAAACATATTTAGTACTAGTTTCAAACCTTTCTTATCTTAGCTTCAACATAAAAAAAATGTCTTGAATGCACTTGTCTATAAAGCGGGGCTGCAGGGAGATCTAGAACTGAAGCCAATACAGTTACATTAGTACAAAACTTATACAACAAGATCCATGATGCAACGATTCTCTCTAGGGGGTTAAATCCAACACTTGCAGGTGGGACATCAGCAGGCTGGTGGAAATACTTAATTTCTAAATTAAGTATCAAGCCAGCTTAGAAGTTGTGCTCTCTTCCCCTATAGGCCTTCCCACTGAAGACCAACTCATGTGTTGCCATAGTAACATGGCAGCTACCAAAAAATACTTCCACATTTTCATATCTCTGTATTGCAGCAGAAGTGCATGTTAATCCTCAGGGTCAAACTAGATGACATGTGAATATGCATTTCTTTGTTTTCCTTGAAAAATAAAAGCAACTAGGATCTGAACTGTGGTGGGCATCCTCTTCCCCAGCCACAGCCCCAGTTAAAATCTCCTCCTCGCTCCTGAAGTGTTGCCCCCTTTGAAAAAGAGGCATCCATGGACATCAGTGGCAAGAGGGCAAAGAGCAGCTTCAAGGGACCTTCTTTTAGTGGGCAGAGATAACCCTTCAACTACACACCATGGTTCTGATCCTAGAATCATAGAATCATAGAGTTGGAAGAGACCACAAGGGCCATCGAGTCCAACCCCCTGCCAAGCAGGAAACACCATCAGAGCACTCCTGACATATGGTTGTCAAGCCTCTGCTTAAAGACCTCCAAAGTAGGAGACTCCACCACACTTCTTGGCAGCAAATTCCACTGTCAAACAGCTCTTACTGTCAGGAAGTTCTTCCTAATGTTTAGGTGGAATCTTCTTTCTTGTAGTTTGGATCCATTGCTCCGTGTCCGCTTCTCTGGAGCAGCAGAAAACAACCTTTCTCCCTCCTCTATGTGACATCCTTTTATATATTTGAACATGGCTATCATATCACCCCTTAACCTCCTCTTCTCCAGGCTAAAGATGCCCAGCTCCCTTAGCCGTTCCTCATAAGGCATCGATCCTAATTGCCTCCTTGTTTTTCAAGCAGAAACAAAACACACTGAATGCATGCCCCCATTAAATATATAAGCTAGTTTGCCATCTAGAGCTGGAACTAGGGAGAACCCCATGAATCCTCTAGTCCAGCCCCCTGCAATGCAAGAGTCACAGCTAAAGGATCTGAATGGTGTCCCTCAATTGCATGTAGTACTGGCTGGATCATAGGCAGTTCCCAAGTTTTCTCTCCATACAAGGAGTCCCCTGGAAGGCTGCACCACATGGAACCCTCAGCAGGCAGAAATGGCTTTTCAACTGTAGACTCTGTCTATGAACTGGGCTCAGTCCCAGCCATTGTAATCACACTGGGGAAAGGTACTTAGCAGACTCTGTTGCAATAGATGGTTGGGTGCTTCCGTCAGACGTGTTCTTTGCACATTAGAATATTACTGCTGTTGTGGGAGGGAGCTGGGAATCTGCAACTTTGGGGAAGAAGGTCTGCAACACTCAACAGCTGAGAAGACAGGCGTGTCTTTGTATTTATAAAACAGCTTCCTCGTGGATTGCTGCTTTATTCCACTTTGCACAAGGACATCTGCTGCTGTCAGCTGCTCTTACTCCCTCTGCAATAGCCTGTGCTGCTCTGGCAATCAGAGGCCGGCTATGTTAGGAAACTGGCCATAACAGCCCTTTTCTGAAAACTGAAGAATATTAGAGAGCACAATGGATCTGGTTGCGGTATTATAAAACATCTTTAAATCCTGGTAAATTTACCATCATTTAACCAGGACGGCTGCAGAGCAGAAAGCTGGGGAAAGTGACCTCTAATTCACATTTGCACACACTAACAAAAAGATTTTAAAGCATCTCCAAAATAGGAACAGTTGTTTACCAGAGGCAGGTACCAGGAAAAAATGGGAAGGACAGTGACTGATGGAACATATGTTTTGCATGCAGAAGATCCCAGGTTCAAGCCCTATAAAAGCCAGGTCTTTTCTTTTTTTAAGAGGGGAGAGGATTTTTGGTAACATAGCTAAGGAAGGCCCATTTTGACCTCTCAGAGTAGACCAGGGGTGGGAACCCCAAGGCCTTCGCAAGCCTGGTGATCTCCAGCACTTTTGAACAGCCAGCACAACCTGGTGGTGGTGGTAGTGATGATGGGAACTGTAGTCCAAAACCACAGGTGGGCACCAAATTGTTCTAGCATATGTTTATTGGGCTGGAGCTTCCATCATTCCCATCCAGCATGACCACTGGACAGAGATGAGGGAAGCTGCAGTCTAAACTCAGATTAAAGCCTGATGATTGTGAAGAATTCTCCTTTAGATGTGACTGTGATAGGCTGGCAGCAGAAGAGGCTCCACTCCAGGAAGGATTACACACGTTGTTTTTCATCTTGACACCAGCTCTGCCTCCCACCCTTTTAAGCACCTTGCCTTCCCCTTGGTTGATTAGGCATGCTCACTGCGAACGGCTTTCCCAGTTGGTTCCTTTATTAGTCTCAGCATGTCTGGATAACAGGAGCACAGCGGGGAACAAAGAAGCAGGCTTATAAGAGCTTAGCACCGAGTCAGGCACCTTCTATAGCTCCAGAGCAAAACAAAACTGCTCTATAGTACCATCTAGTGTTCTATAGTACCATCTAGTGACCAGAAAAGGTGCATATTGATAAGTCAGCTTCTAGACCGCATTGCCATTTCCTTTTGTACTAACATCATCATAGATGAAAACAACAAAGTTATATCTACATTGCAAGCCTCACATTGGTGCTATATAAGAGTTTAACTGTAATGCCTTCCTCCAAAGAATACTGGGAACTTAATTTTGGTGGGAGTGCTGAGAAATCAGTTATCTTGAGTTCATTTTGTGGTACTACTATTCCCATGGTCCCAAGTGAATGTGAAGTCTGATACGTAAGATATGCCCAAAGATGCTTGTAGCACTTTACATCCATTGTCACTCAAACCTCCTTCATGAGATGCACAGCTTAAAAAAGACTTTTGGCAGATTTTGCCCTTAGACAGATTGAATGGCATAGCGTTTTATGTGAGATCTCATGCAACCCCTGATAAACTTCAGGGTGCTTTGAAGATGGGCAGCCCACTAGAGGAGGAAGAGGGGTGCAGGGGGAGTGCACCACCCCGACAGTGCGATCCCAGTGGGGTGCCATCGCAGCTGCCCCCCTGCCCACGCTGGGCGTCACGCCCCCGGGACACGTGTTATGTCCCTGCAGGCGGCGTGCCACGCCCCCGGGACACACCTCAGCCCCAGCCCCACCTGCTCTCTGCTACTGGGGCAACCAGTGGGCCATGGCTTTCAAACCAATGTTATCTATTTCTATTCCATGTGTGTTTCCTGGAGCAGATGGGTCCTTGAGAGCCTCCACCCAGGCACTGACCCAACTCAGAATCTGTTTAGCTTCAGTAGGTTTTTTAGTGCCTTCAAGAGAGACATTGTGATTTTTTTATCTCCTCTGTATCCCACAAATTTGAACATAAACCATTAGTTACTTTTTCCATTGACTTCCTGTCCTCCCCTTACACATATGAAAATTGTTCCTTCTGTCAGTTTACATTTCCAATGCATACTTTACTTAGTTTTACATATTTTGGCTAACTTATTTGGTGTTTAAAAACCATCTATAAATCATCTGGCGTGCCTGGCGTGCTCTGGTCCATGGGGTCACGAAGAGTCAGACACGACTAAACAACTAAACAACTAAACAACAATAAATCATCTTCTTGTTTCCCCACTGTTGGGACCAGTGCTGCTACTTACTTATTGTAAAGGTAAAGGTAAAGGGACCCGTGACAGTTAAGTCCAGTCACGAACACCTCTGGGGTTGCAGCGCTCATCTCGCTTTACTGGCTGAGGGCAAGCTGGCGTTTGTCCGCAGTTTTTCCGGGTCATGTGGCCAGCATGACTAAGCCGCTTCTGGCGAACCAGAGCAGCGCACGGAAATGCTGTTTACCTTCCCGTTGGAGTGGTACCTATTTATCTACTTGCACTTTGGCATGCTTTCAAACTGCTAGGTTGGCAGGAGCAGGGACTGAGCAACAGGTCTACTTACTGTAGTATATGATATTTAGGAGAGGAAAGTTAGCATTTTAACCATGTGGCAGGAAAATCCCTGGATCAAATCTCACCTCAGCAGTGATCCCTTTAGCTCAGGAGTGGAGAACCCCTCTTTCCCTCCAGATGTTGTTTCCCCAATCTACTCTAGGTAAGCCACATTCTCTCGGCCTCAAACCCTCACCTCAGCTACAATATGTTGGCAATGCTGATCTTTGTTAGATGATTGTTTAATGGATTATTGAGATTATATATGTCTTTGAACTATACAGCCAAATGAACATGAACATGTATTTTCAGACCAAAGAAAGATGTGTATTCTCAGGCAGAATTTAGCGAGATACTAACTTTCTGTACAGTTCAGCTGTAGTTTTAAAATAACTTCTAAAACTCAGATCTTTAAGGAAAAGTTTGCTGCATATTTCTCTGACACA